>NC_083319.1:51951508-52569790 GCF_963455315.2 Globicephala melas | reverse complement strand
TTCAGGAATATAGAGTGTGCCCCCCACCCCCAGGCTTTAAATGCACAGGGGCAAGAGGGGGAAGAGAGGGGGCATCCTCTGCTCGTGCTCAGCTTGCAGTACAGAAGCTTCCCAGATCCTTCAGCTAAGTAGCTTGTCCTTGGCCTATCAGGAGTCCCAGAGCGCCCGTGTTCTTCTAATCTATTGCTCATCACTGTGGTCCCTCTTTAGTGCAATGCTTCTTTAATTCTCTTTCTCTCTCTAAGCACCGTAAAGGCAAGGTATGATATCCATGTTATTGACTATTTCAAGTTTCTTGCGGCTGTTATAACCAATTACCACAAACTGGGGGACTTAAAACAACAAAAATGTACTCTCTCACAGCTCTGGAGGCCAGACATTTGAAATCAAGGTGTGGGCAGAGCTGGGTCCCCTCCAAATATCCCAGGAGGGGAGAATCGGTTCCCTGATGATTCCAGCTTCTGTCGCCTCCAGGTGTTCCTTGATTCGGGGCTGTGTTCCTCTCATCTCTGCTTCGGGGCTGTGTTCCTCTCATCTCTGCTTGTGTTTCCTCTTCTGTCACTCATAAGGACCCTTTGTCCTTGGATTTAGCCACCATCCCCCCCACCCCCAGATAATCCAGGATGGTCTCATCTCAACATCCTTAACTTAATTACTTAATTACCATTTTCTTGAATTTATTTAGTCTATTTTCATATAAAATAATATTCATAGGTTCCAGGCATTAGGACATACATATTTTTTTGGCGGGTGTCACCATTCACCCCAGTACACTGAGCATTTTTACATCCAGTGCCTTGCATGACACCTGGGCTGTCATAAGTGATCCATAAATATTTGTTGAAAGAAAGAACAAATGCTTCTGGCCCCAAGTCTTAGTCCGCTTTAAACCACAGAACTTTATTTTTCACAGTTCTAGAGGCTGGGAAGTCCAAAATCAAGGCACCAGCATCGTTGCCTTTTGGTGAGGCCCCTTGTCCTTGTTCAGAGCTCACACCTTCTTGCTGTGTCCCCATATGTTAGAAGGAATAAGGGAGCTCTGTGGGGTCTCTTACAGAAACACTAATCCCATGCATAAAAGCTCCATCCTCATGATGTAAGCATCTCTCAAAGGTCCCACCTCCTAATACCATCAAATTTGGGGGCTAGGATTTCAACATAGGAATTCTGGGGGACACATTGAGACCACAGCATTCCACCCCTGGCCCCCAATATTCATATCCTTTTCACATGCAGAACATATTCATTCCCTCTCAACAACCCCCAAAGACTGAACTCATTCCAGCACCAACTCAAAAGTCTAATCCAAAGTCTCATCTATCTAAAGTACCATCTAAATCAGACATGAGTGAGACTCATCCGTTCCAAGGCAAATTTCTCTCTAGCTGTGAACCTGTGAAATCGAACGAGCTATGTACTTCCAAGATCCAATGGTAGGACAGGCATAGCATAGATTTGCCCAGGCCGAAATGGAGAGATGGGAAAGAAGAAAGGGGTAACAGGTACCTACTAAGCCCCAAATGTTAAGGCCCACAGCAGTGTGTGTGTGTGTGTGTGTGTGTGTGTGGCTTCTGCCTTCTATGGCTTTGGGAGGCCCATCCGAGGGCTCTGCTGGCCACGGCCTCTGCTGCAGCTCTCCTGGGCTGGGGTCCTGGGACAGCCCATTCCCATGGCTCTACTCAGCCTTGTCCTAATTGTGGGTTCTCTGCCTGGCACCACCTCCACAGCTCTTGTGCCTGCAGAGGAGGCACCACGCTGATGCCAGCAGGGGTTAGCACCTGTGCCTCTGGAAGAGCCGGCCACCACACCAGCCCTGCACAGGGCCCACGGGAGCACGAGCTGATGCAGCCAAGGCAGCACTGCGCAGCTGCGGCCCCTCCTCTGGGGCCCTAGCTTCTGTTCACATGGCTGACAGATATAGTCGAAAAGCTGTTTAGGGGCTTCCCTGGTGGCGCAGTGGTTGAGAGTCCGCCTGCCGATGCAGGGGACACGGGTTCATGCCCCGGTCCGGGAAGACCCCACATGCCGCGGAGCGGCTAGGCCCGTGAGCCATGGCTGCTGAGCCTGCGCGTCCGGAGCCTGTGCTCAGCAACGGGAGAGGCCGCAACAGTGAGAGGCCCGCGTACCGCAAAAAAAAAAAAAAAAAAAGAAAGAAAAAAAGAAAAGCTGTTTAGTCACACCTTTGTTCTCTCTTGAACATGTTTTCTTATTTTTTTCAATATGGATAGGCTGAGAATGTTCCAGCTTTTCAACTTCTGTTTCCCTTTTGACAAACCTACCTTCAAATGATTTCTCCCTTCTCTCATTTTTACTCTAAGGATTCAAGAAAAGCCAGGGTGCTCCTTCAACACTTTGCTTAGAAATTGCTTCAGCCAAACAGCCAATTTCATTGCTCACAGTGGTATCTTCCACACAACACCAGGACATGAATACAGTTCAGCCAGGCTCTTTGCCACCTTTGCTTCAGTTTCCAATAACACACTCCTCATTGCCGTCTGAGACATCATCAGAATGTCCTTGACCATTCATACTTTTACCAGCTTTCTATCAGGAGTATTTGGGTATTCCCTATGAAGACTGAGACTTTCTCTATAGCTCTCCTCTTCTGAGTCCTCAGGAGAACCACCCCTAACGGTGCATTCACGGCATTGTAGGCTTTTTCTATAGCCTCTGTCTATACCTAGAGGCAAAGCCCCTTCTGCATTTTAGGTATTTATTGTAGCAGCCCCCGACCCTTGGTACGAACTTTCTCAGTTCCAGGCATGGCCATATTCTTGGGGGCCACCATGCAACCTATTACACTGACCATTTCACATCCAGGGCCTTGCATGGTGCCTGGGCAATAGTGATCTCTATACATTTACTGAAAGAAAGAACAAGTGTTTCTGGCCCCCTTTTCAGAGCTTTCTTCCTCTTTTGTTTCCGTCTGAGGCTCTTACCGTGGGCCTGACGCCGCAGGCTGAACTCTTCTCCATCACCTATTTCTGTACTTCACTATCAGCAGGTTTCTCCAAGGTCTCTGCTCTAAGTGCATAGTGTTGGGAAGTATTTTAGAGGTCATCGTGGCAGGGATAATTCCCCAAATTCTCTATTTCAAAGAGTAGTAGAATTAAAATGCATTTTTAAAAAGAAAGGAGGTAGACATTCATATGGTCTCCAACAGAGTATTTTGCCAAATACCAATTTTTTTAAAGGCTACAATCTATCATCATCAGTTCATGAAATAAATGAGTAACAGTAAAAATGTAGGAAAGAACTTGATCTCAGATTAAAGGAGAGTTAGCAGCTTTATAGAGCCAGTTCCAACATGGCCCAGAGAAAACTGTGTTCTGACCTAGCACAGATCTATCTGTCCGTGTTCAGGAACCATGAATTTAGTCCAACTATTCCATCTCACATATGGGGAAAGCAAGGCTCAAAGTGGTGAAATGACTTTTCTAAGGTCACAGGGTTGAATGAGGAATAGAATCCAAATACTGTGACTAGTTGATGATAATTACAGTCCTAATAACAATGATGTTGCTAATAATAACAAGTGGGTAATGGGCACCTGCTACGGGCCATCACACACAGACAAGGTGCTATTTTTTTTTTTTTTTTTTGCGGTACGCGGGCCTCTCACCGCTGCGCCCCCCTCCCCCAGCTGCGGAGCACAGGCTCCGGACGCGCAGGCCCAGCGGCCATCGCTCACGGGCCCAGCCGCTCCGCGGCATGTGGGATCCTCCCAGACCGGGGCACGAACCCGCGTCCCCTGCATCGGCAGGCAGTCTCCCAGCCACTGCGCCAAAAGGGAAGCCCCCAAGGTGCTATTTTTATTACACAGAGTCCTTATTCCATCCACTATAATGATAATCATAATAGAGCTAATATTTATTCAGTTCTTAGTTAGCCACAGTGCTAAGTGCTTTGCATGCAATATTCCCTTTAATCTTCACAACAGTCCTAAGGTAGAAGCAACCATTATACCCATTGACAGATGAATAAACAACAGCTCAGAGAGTGTAAATGTGACGTGAGCGGTAGAGCTTGAGACAGACTCTAAGCCTGTTTGAATCCAAAGCCCTTCTTTTGTCTTCAACAACCTTCCCTCCATGGGCTCTTGCCTCTCAGTGTCGAAACATATTTAAGGATTTTCCTTTGCCTTCACTACTAGTGCAAGGCTTTCTTCTACTATGCAGTCCTGTTTACAATGGCAATTCCGTGTCAGAGAAGATATTTTTGCTGAATGGCTGGGATTTGGACTCTCAGTTGCTGAAGCCCTGGAATGGAGCTGCATTCAACGAAGTCTTCAAGTCTCCTCCTCTGGAACCCACGGTGGCCCCAAGTTCCCCCCACCACTGCCACCTCATGATGCATCTTGCGGTTTCTTCCCTTCATCCAGCTTATCCTGCCTCCTCTTTCACTCTGTGCTGTGAAGAACTGAATTTAAAACATACTGTGCATGTATTGAGAAGCTGGTCTGTGTCATATAAGTTCCTATACAAGTCTCATTTATCTTTGCTATATAGCTCTGCAAGGTGGTTTTTAATAACCCATTTTACAGAAATTAGCTATGGTAAGAACTCCTTTTTCACTGTGCACCATTAAGAGCTAAAACCCAAGCAGAGATTTCCCATGAAATAAAATATATCACAGTGGCCCCGTCGCTAAACCAAACTGTCTGAGTTTGAATCTTGCCTTTGTTATTAACTGTGCAACTCTGAGCAAGTTATCCAATCCACTCTGTGCCTTGGTCTCCTCATCTGTAACCTGGGGATAATGCTGATAATAATAGTACTTACAGAAAGGCAATGTTGTGACAATTAAATAAAGCAATTCACCTAAAGAACTTAGAACAGCACCAGACCTAGTAAATTTTCAATAAATAAGAGCTGGTATCATTATGTGAATTTCTTGTTTGATCCCACAACAGCTTTATAACCATTATTATCCCTATTTTCTAGGTAAGAAACAGGTTCAGGGGGGGCTGAGTGACTTATTCAAAATCATACAATTAGTAGGTTGGAGCACAGAATCCTTGTTAGTCCCACTAAGTCACCTGAATCCTACTCCATTTCCTTTATCTCTATGCCACAGCTGCCCTAACAACTGACTGATTTCTCCCTTGGGGTGGCAGTTAATATAAACACAGAGCTATCAGTACATTTATTATTATTAGAAGAGGAGGTGTATTAGCATTAGTATTATTTCAAAATGGAAGTTCAGAGTATAAATAAAATGTACCAAGGATGATTACTGTATTAACTAAATGCATTAACAGAAGTTAATATGATCACATTTCAGACCAAATCCTATAAATGGGCTGCATGATTTCAACCCTGCCAGAGGTTTTCTTTTTCTCTTAGAAGTTTGCTTTTTAATGACACATAACACTTGCTTTTCTTAAAGCAGAGCTAGGGCATTTTTATTTATTTTTAATTTTAATTTTATTTTTTTGCGGTACGTGGGCCTCTCACTGTTGTGGCCTCTCCCGTTGCGGAGCACAGGCTCCGGACGCGCAGGCTCAGTGGCCATGGCCCACAGGCCCAGCCGCTCCGCGGCATGTGGGGTCTTCCCGGACCAGGGCACGAACCCGTGTCCCCTGCATCGGCAGGCGGACTCTCAACCACTGTGCCACCAAGGAAGCCCAGAGCTAGAGCATTTTAACCATAGACAAGGACAATTAAAAGTAGACAAGAAATGTTGCACAACACAACTAAGAAAATAGAACTTCATACTAATACCCATAAAATGGCACAGATATTAAAAGTAAATACCAAATAGAAATTAAAACAATAACTAAATTCAATGGTTCTAATTCAAATTTCTAAGATTGCCCTGCAGAGGGTTCTGACTACCATTTCCTGACTCCTCATTGCAGTCAAGGAACAGTGCTGTGAGGGCACATTTTACATTTTCCTACGAGGAGCATTTTTCATTTTTCATCTATGAAGCTACAATAACCTGTTGAGCGCCATAGATCCTCCTCTCCCATTACTGGTGCAAAGGAAGATGTTTTAACTTTGTAGAGTGTTCAAAATTAAAGGAAGTTCTTGAAGTTAGAGAACCTAGCCACTCAAGACTCTGGCGAGATATAAAATGCAGCTATGGAAATCACTACGTGAATGGCACAACAGGCTTCGTCAATGAGGGAAAAATACAAGCATTTCTGCATGGATATTATAAAAAGTGTTCTGTGCCAGCACCTATTTATGAAACTATCTGTTAGGAGAGGTGGGTACCTGGAGGTCTTAAGATTAATTTCTCAAGGATAGAGAGATGTTCTGTTTACCTCTCTGCTCCCTGCACTTAGCAGAGTGCCACACATGGAAGACGTGCATACAAACGTACCTAAGAACAGTACAAGCTATAGCTTGCTAATATTTTCCTCTACGTATAGATGTATTTGAACGTTATATGTAATAAAAATGAATCAAATAATATACACTATTTTGCTTACTAACTATGTTTGGGTACATAGAAGTGAGATAGGCAGCCTTTAAAATGGTTCCAAATGACTACACTTGTGTCATCACCTCCCCCTTGAGAATCGGCTGGAAATAGTGACTCACTTCTCATGAACAGAAGATGACAAAAGTCATGGGATGTCCCTTCTGAGATTAGGGTACAAGAAGACTGCACCTTCCATGTTGTTCACCTTCTCTTACTTTCTCTCCCTTTCCCTCTCTCAGAGCCCTTACACTGGAAGAAACAAGTGGTTATGCTGTGAGTAGCCCTGTGGAAAGAACCACTTGACAAAAAACTAATGTCTCCAACCACCAGCTGGCAAGGATATAAGTCTTGGCAAGAGTTACATGAGTGAACTTAGAAGCAGATCCTTCCCAAGTTGAGCCTTGAAATGAGTGAAGCACCTGCCGACACCTTGACTGCAGCCTTGTGAGAGAGAAGCTGCATACAGATTCCTGACCGGCAGAACCTGTGAGATAATAGCTGTTGCTTGAAGACACTGAGTGTTGGGATAATTTGTTACACAGAAGTAGCTAATTCAAGGAGCTTTACTAAAACGTGGCATACGAGATTTTTAGAGACCTCATACCCAAAGATGCTGCATATAATATTAATGACATATTTCTTAATGTATATGTGAGCTGCCAGGAAAACAAAGGAATCTCATAGGCTAGAAATGACAAGAAGTGAAACCCCAGTAACTGATAAGCAAATAATAGAGTCTGTTTTGCCCTGAAGTTATCTGCCAGTCCCTGGTGGCTTAGGTCCTGGCTTTTTAAAGGATTGACAGGACAGAGGCAAAGCCCTGGGCCTGGAGGTGTGGGAGATCTGATTGGAATTCCCTCACATACATCATCAGAAGTGTGACATGCTCAGTAGGTGACCCAGAAAGAATCTATCATGCAGAAGGAGAGAGTGGTGATCTGTCTCTGGCTTGACCTTGGATAGAGCAGAGAGAGGACTAAAAAAAGAAAAATGAAAGCCTCCCATTAAAATCCCCAACCATGGGCTTCCCTGGTGGCTCAGTGGTTAAGAATCCGCCTGCTAATACAGGAAACAAGGGTTTGAGCCCTGGTCCAGGAAGATCCCACATGCTGCGGAGCAACTAAGCCTGTGCACCACAACTACTGAGCCCGTGTGCCACAACTACTGAAGCCCGCGCGCCTAGAGCCCGTGTTCCACAACAAGAGAAGCCACCGCAATGAGAAGCCTGCACGCTGCAACGAAGAGTAGCCCCCCCCTCGTCGCAACTAGAGAAAGCCCGCACGCAGCAACGAAGACCCAATGCAGCCAAAAATAAAAATTAAAAAAAAAGTCGCGAACCATAAACCCACAAAACAGAGGTTTGGAACTTGAGTTGATATGATCTATGTAACATACAAAATCCTAACCTCAAATTTAGTTTAAAGTATTTTCTGGTTGATAACTCTCCAAGTGCCTTAGCAGAAGCAATTTTTTTTTTTTCTGAAGGACTATACTGTACAAATGCCTTAAAGAATATTCCCAGATAAAAGCTACAAGACACAGCAGCTAACAAACTCACTACACACATGAAGGAAGGAAAAAACCATGAACAAGAGTCAGGAGAAAAAACAAAGCACATTATTAGCGCTGTAAAAACTGTAGATAATGGAATGATCAAACACAATATAAAATCAGTATGTTTTATAAAAAAAAAAAAAACAGTATGTTTTATATGTTTACAGAAATAAATCAGAGTGTTGAATGTTTGATGAAAGAACATGAGACTATCAAAACTGACCATATACAATTGAAAAAGGACCAAATAGAACTTTCAGAACTGTGAAATATATCAATTTTCACTGAAAAGTCAATGGGTAGATGGACCTAGAGATTATCATACTAAGTGAAGTAAGTCAGACAAGACGAATATCATATGATATCACTCATACGTGAAATCTAATTTAAAAATAAAGATACAAATAAACTCATTTATAAAACAGAAACAGACTTATAGATACTGAGAACAAATTTAAGGTTACCAAAGGGGAAAGGTGGTGGGGAGGGACAAATCAGGAGCTTGGGATAACATACACACACTACTATGTATAAGTTAAATAACCAACAAGGACCTACTGTATAGCACAGGGAACTCTACTCAATATTCTGTGATAACCTATATGAGAAAAGAATCCAAAAAAGAATGAATATATGTATATGTATGACTGATTCACTTTGCTGTACACCTGAAACTGACATGCCATTGTAAATCAACTATACGCTGATAAAAATTTTTTAAAAAGTCAATGGGTAGAATAAGGATACTGAATACAGCTGAACAGGGAATATGGAAAATAGGTGTGAGAAATTACAGTGGATCCAGCACACAGAAACATAGATGTGAAATATAAAGAGAAATTAAGAGGCATGGAGGAAAAAGTGAAAAAGACCTACAAACATTAAAGGAATTCCAGGAGGAGAAAATAGAGAGATTGGAGGAGAGATGATACTAGGAGAGGCAAAAGGTGAGAATTTCCCAGCAGTGATCAAAGATTCCAGATAGGAAATTCAAGCAGGATAAATAAAAAGATATACACACTTAGATATTAAGATAAACTTTCAGAATATTAAAGAAAAATTGAAAACTTTAAAAGTTGAGCAGCTATAAAGAAAAAGCAAATTAACAATGATAGAACTATAACTAGTCGGACAGCAGATTTCTCAAAAGCAACTGCTTTAGTTTCCTATTGCTGCTGTAACAAATTACCGCAGATTTAGTGGCTAAAAAAAAACCCCAAACATTTACCGCACATTTATTTTCTTATAATTCTGGAGGTCAGAAGTCCAAAATGAGTCTTACAGGGCTAAAATCAAGATGTCAGCCAAGCTGGTTCCCTCTGGAGACACCAGGGGAGAATGTTTCTTGCCCCTTTCAGCTTCTAGAGGCTGCCACCATGTGGCTCCTGTTCTGCTCCTGTTGTCGTATGTCCTACTGCTGACTTTAACCCTCCTGCCTGTCTCTTATATGACCCTTGTGATTACACTGGGCTCATGTGAACAATCTAGGATAATTTCCCCATCTTGAGATCCTTAACTTAATCACATCTGTAGAGTACCTTTTACAATGTAAGGTAACACATTCATAGGTTCCAGGGATTAGAATGTAGACATTGTTGGGGCACAGTTCAGTCTACCACAGCAACACTGGAAGAGAAAGGTAGTGGCATGATATCTTTAAAATGCTGAAATCTGAAATTCTATATCTGGTAAAACTATCTTTTAAGAAATGAAATGAAGATATTTTCAGAGCAACTAAAATAGGGTTTGACATCTAATCACTGTAGGAATTTCTAAAGGATGAACTTCAGAAGAAGGAAATGAACACAGAAGAAAGATCTAAAAACAGAAAGAATGACAAGAAATCAGTAAATACATGGGAGAATTTAAACAAAGATTGTCTGAATAAAACAGTAACAAATCAGAAGGGAAATTAGAAAATATCTTTAGAAAAATTAAAAACAACATTCTAAAATTTATAGAATGCAGTGAAAGCTAAAAGGAAAATGTATAGCTATAAATGTTTACATTAAAAGAAAGATCTGAAATCAACAACCTAATATTATACCTTAAGGAATTGGAAAAATAAGAACAAACTAAACCCAAAGATAGCAAAAGGAAAAAAATAATAAATATAAGAGCAGAGATCAACAAAATGCAGACTAGAAAAACAATAAGGGAAAAAAAACCATCAGTTTTTCTTCAAAAAGATCAACAAAATTGACAAAACTTTAGATACACTAGTAAGAAAAAAGAGAGAAGACTCAAACAACTAAAATCAGAAAGGAAAAGAGGGAACATTACAACTGATTTTACATAAATTGAAAAAAATATTATAAGAGAATACTATGAACAATTATGTGCTAACAAATTAGTAACCTAGATAAAATGGATAAAGTCCTAGAAATACACAACCTAGCAACATAGAATCACCACGAAATAGAAAATCTGAATAGATCTATAAGTAGTAAGGAGATTGAACCATAAATAAAACCTCCCAAAAGAGAAAAGCCCAGGACCAAATAGCTTCACTGGTGAATTCTACCAAACATTTAAAGGAAAATTAACACCAATTCTCTTCAAACTCTTCCAAAAAACTGAAGAGAAGGCAACACATCCAAACTCATTCCATGAGGCCAGTATTATTCTGCCATCAAAGCCAAAGATACTACAAGAAAAGAAAACTGCAGACCAATATCCTTGATGAATATTGATGTAAAAACCCTCAACAAAACACCAACAAACAGAATTCAATAAAACATTAAAAGGATTATACACCATGATCAAGTGGGATTTATTCCTGAAATGTAAGAATGGTTCAACATATGAAAATCAATCAGTGTAACACACTACATTAACATAATGATGAAGAAAAAGCCACATGATAATCTCAATTGATGTAGAAAAACATTTGACAAAATTCAGTACTCTTTCATGTTAAAAACACTTAAACTAGGAATAGAAGGAAACTACCTAAACGTGATAAAGACCATATATGACAAGTCCACAGCTAACATAATAATGAAAGACTGAAAGTATGCTCTAAGTCCTGAAATGAGACAAGGATGCTCATTTTCATTACTTTTATTCAACATAGTATTGGAAGTCCTAGTCAGAACAATTAGTCAAGAGAAAGAAATAAAAGGCCTACAAATTGGAAAGATCAATGGGAAAGTATTTCTGTTCACAGATGACATGATATTACATGTAGAAAACCCTAAAGATTCAACAAAAGAAAAAAAAAACTTTTGGAGGTAATCAAAAATTCAGCAAAGTTTCAGGATATAAAATGAACACATAAAAATTAGTTGCATTTCTTTACATGAGCAATGAACAATCCTAAAAAGAAAAAATTTAAAACTCTATTTGTAACAGCACCAAAAAGAATAAAACACTTTCAAATAAATTTAACTGTGGGGGTGAAAAATTTGTACTCTGAAAACTACACAAGGATGTTGAAAGAAATTAAAGAAGACACAAATGGAAAGACATCCCATCACATGTACGTGGATTGGATGACTCAGTATTATTAAGTTGTCAATACCATCCAAAGTGATTGACAACTTCAATGTAATCCCTGTCAAAACCTCAATGGTGTTTTTGCAGAAATAGAAAAATCCATCTTAAATTCATATGGAATTTAAAGGGACCCCATATAACCTAATCACTTTGAAAAAGAAGGACAAAGTTGGAGGTCTCACACTTCCAGATCTTAATACGTATTACAAAGCTACAGTAATCAAAACAGTGTTGTACTGCATAGAGAGAGACATACAGACCAATGGAATAGAATAGAGAGCCCAGGAAAAATCTCTTGTATATATGGTCAAATGATTTTCAACAAGGGTGCCAAGACCATTCAAGGGGGAAAGGACAGTCTTTTCAACAATTGGTGCTGTGAAAACTAGATACCCACCTGCAAAAGAATGAATTTAGTCCCTTACCTCACACCATATGTAAAAATTAGCTCAAAATGGATCAAAGTCCTAAATGTAAGAGCTAAATCTATACAACTCTTAGCAGAAAACATAAGAGAAAAGCTTTATAACATTGGATTTATTTATTGTATATGACACCAAAGCACAGGAAGCAAAAGAAAAAAAATCGACTATATCAAAATTTAAAACTTTTTTACCTCAAAAGACACAATTAGCAGAGTGAAAAGACAACCTATGGAATGGGTGAAAATATTTGCACGTATTATATTTGATAAACTGTTAATATCAAGAATATATAAAGAACACTTCTAACTGAACAAAACAAACAGCTATATGAAAAAATGGGTGAAGAACATCAACAGACATTTTTTCCAAAGAAATTGGCAAATGACCAATAAGCACAAAAAATATGCTCAACTTCACTTATCACTAGGGATATGCAAATCAAAACCACAGTGGGATATCATTTCTCACCCATTAGGATGGCTACTGTCAAAAGAAAGAAAATAAGTGTTGGCGAAGATGTTAAGAAATTGGAGCCCTGTTGACTGGAATTTAAAATACTACAGTCACTATGGAAAATTGTATGGTTCCCCAAAAGGTTAAAAATAGAAGTGCCGTATGTTCCAGCAATCCCACATTTGGGCATATAACCAAACAGATTGAGAGCAGGTTGATTCTTGAAGAAACATCTTCATACCCATGTTCATAGTAGTATTATTCATAATAGCCAAAATATGGGAGTAACTTTAGTATTCATCAACAGATGAATGGATAAACAAAATGTGGTATCTACATACAATAGAATATTATTCAGTCTTAAAGAAGAAGATTCTGACACAAGCTACACAACATGGACAAACTATGAGATCATTAGGCTAAGCAAAATAATCCAGTCATAAAAAGAAAAAATACTCTATAATTCCAATTAAATAAGGTACTTAGAGTAGCCAAATTTGTGGAGACCAAAAGTAAAATGGTGGTTGTCAGGGGTTGGTGGGAGCGGGGAGTTGTTTAATGAGTATAGAGTTTTAGTTTTAAGAAGAAAAGAGTTCTGGAGATAGTTTGCACAACAATGTAAATATAGTTGAACTACTGAAATATATACTTTAAAAATCAGTTAAAATGATAAATTTTATGCTTTATTTTACCACAAACAATTTTTTAAATAAATTTATATATTTTAGTAATCAGAATCAGGTAAATGTATTCACCTTGTCAGTTCAAAAACAAAGACTGTTAGATTGTAAAAAATGAAATCCAGTTAAAGGTCAATGAAATTAAGTTGAAAGCTCTTTAAAAGAGACATAACCAAAACAGGAAGACTCAGCAAGCGTGACTGTAAAAGAATGGGAGATGATATACTGGCGAAGTTCCAATGAAAAGAGAGGTGGGTTAGCTATTTTAATAATATATAATAGTCTTCAAGGAAGATAGTGCTATTAGAATTAAAGAAGGTAAATACATACTGATAAAATGAATTTTCAGTAACTTTTCAATTTACCAGGAAATTAAAACATACAAAATTTATAGACCCCTAATAACAGTATCAACATAGCTTCTGATATAAATTAACAAAAATGGCTAAGATAAAAACCCACACATTTGGAAACGTAAAACTACACTAAATAATACATGGTTTTAAAAAGAAAGCACAATGGGAAAAAAATACAACTGAAATTGTAGTATATCAAAACTTATGGGCTGCAGGTAAATGTTATTTAGAGGAAATGCGATAGCCTTAAATGCTTATACTAAAAAGAAGGAAGTCTAAAATGTAATGAGAAATGCTCATTAATTTGAAAAGTTAGGGGAAAAAACCCTGAAACAACCCAAAGTATATATAGAAGGAAGAAAATAAATATAAGAGAAAAAGTAACAAAATACAAAATAAAAATATAATAAAAGAGAATCTAGAGAGAATCGATAAATCAAGAGTTGACTCTTTGTAGAGATTAGTGAAATGGGAAATACTTTGGCAAGACTGATCAATTCAAATAAAGAAAAGTGTAAATAATGAGATTAGGAATAATAAAGTCTCACAAACACAAATGTAGCAGATATTTAAAATAAGAATATTTTATGAACAATTTTATTCCAAATAATTAGAAAACTAAGGTGAAATGTACAAATTCCCAGAAAAATACAAATTACCAAAACTGACTAGAAGAACTGGAAAACCTGAATGGTTCTATAAACGCTAAATAAATTAATAATTAAAAATCCTCCCACAAAGAAAACAGCATTGGATCATTTTATAAACAAATTCCATTTACAGTCTAAGAATAAATAGTTAAAATCTTATACAACCTCTTTCAGAAAATAGAAAACACTTTCCAACTAATTTAGGGCAGCTTGTAAAACGTTAATACTAAAATCTGAGAAGACTAAAAAGATAAGGATGGCCAACTTAACTCACAAACATATATGTAAAAATCTATAATGAATATTAGCAAAATAGATTCCAAAATATTACTTATTTGGATTTTTTTTTCACACAAAAGCAAGACTGGTGCAACATTAGAAAATTAATGGGGTAACTGCCAATTTAACAGAGTAGAGAAAACTCATAATTATCTCAAAGATATAGAAGGAGCATTTATAAAATTTCACAATCAGGAAAAGAAGATAATTTTCCTAACCTAATAAATCCTGAATATATCTACAAAATTTAAAGCAGATATCATATCCAATGGGGAAATGAAATAAGAGAAAAAAAGTAAAACCATATAAACCAGGAACGAGATGAGAATTTTCACCATCACTACTTCTATTCAAAAATATACTGAACATCCTAAACAACATATAAAGGAACAGAAGCTATAAAGAGTGAAAATAAACACAATTCTTATTATTCAAAGTTAATATAACTTTTTAGATAGAAACACAAAAGTATCTACAGGCATTATTAAAATTAATAAGAGAGTTTAGGAAAGTAATTAGATATCAAGAGACACCATCAGAGTGAAAAGTCATGCCACACACTGGTAGGAGATACCCGCAACACGTTAACTGTCAAAGAATTTGTCTCAAAATACATAAAGAACTTCTACAAAGCAATAAAAAAGAAACAATTCACTCTATAGGAAACTTGCAAGAGATATGAACAAACATTTCAGAGAACAGGATATATGAAAAGATTCTCAACTACATCTTTAGTTAGAAAACACAAATTAAAACCATAATGCAATAGCATTGCATACCTAATAGATTAGCTAATATATATATATATATATATATATTTTTTATGCGGTATGCAGGCCTCTCACTGTTGTGGCCTCTCCTGCTGCAGAGCACAGGCTCCGGATGCGCAGGCCCAGCGGCCATGGCTCACGGGCCCAGCCTCTCCGTGGCATGTGGGATCCTCCCAGACCGGGGCACAAACCCGTGTCCCCTGCATCAGCAGGTGGACTCCAAACCACTGCGCCACCAGGGAAGCCCTAATATTTTAACTTTAAGTATATAATAACAAATTTGATAAGGACTAGAGCAGAACTTCCATTCACTCTTACAGCATAATTATCAAAAGTTAATTATAAACAAGCATGTTGGAAAATAACACCATTATTTTATGAAGTTAAATGTATGCCTTTATATATCCTAGAAAAATTCTTGCACACATGAACAAAGAGACAGACACACAAATATTCACAGCAGCACTATATGTAACTGCAAAAAAATGAAAACAAACTATATGTGTATTTACAGAAGAATAAAAACTTATTGTATGTTCACACAATGGCATACTTAAAAAGTTAAAATGAATGCATTATATAGCTCTACTCACCAACCTAGGAGTCTCAAAAGTACAATATTAAGTAAGAAAAGCAAGTCACAAAGAATTTGTACAGTATAATCCTATTTATATAATGTTAAAAGATAGGAAAATAAAGCAATATATTATTTCAGGATATGTACATGTATAGAAAAATATAAAAGACAATGCTGAAAACTAGTGGTCATAGTACCTACTCTTGTTATTCTTCTGACTTTTTGGGGTCTATTGTTAGTGCTTGCTATTGTTTCAGTTGTATAATCTTACACAGTATAGAAGTTTCCTGAAGCACTGTTGTCATTTTTGGTATTGTTTTGTAGTTAATAATAGATGAATGGATGTTGACTTTTATCAGAATACTTTTCACATCTATCTAGATGATCATACATTTTTCTCCTCTAGCTTACTAATGTGATGGGTTATATTCTTAGATTTCTTTATGCTGAGCTGTTTTTATATTCTTCAGCTAAGGCATCACACTATCTTGTATTTATCCTTTTTAATATACTGATGGATTCTATTTGCTAACATTTAATTTTGGAGATTGCTTATATGATTTACACCTATAATCACAGGTACAGCTGGTATGCTTTTGTTGTTGTTGCCATTTCTTTGTCTGGCTTTGGTTTCTAGGGTATGTTCACATTGTAAAGTCAGTTGGGAAGTCTTCTCTTTCCCCATATTCTGGAATAATTTATATAGAAATATTTTATTCTTTGAAGGCTTAAAACTCTCTACTGTAACTCTGCCTGGGCTTAAAGCCTTTTTGAGTGGTTCTTTGACAACTTTTAGTATTTTTTCGTGGAGATTGGTCTCTTCAGATTTTTTTTTTTTAACCACGCCTTACATTTTCCCACCTATACAAATGAAAGACCATTCCTTCTTCACCCTCCAAGTGATGGAGAGTAGAAGCATGCTCAGAAGCAGAGGGAAAACAATTCATGGAGGCAAGATATTCATGAGCTTGTGTGTGTGTGTGTGTGTGTGTGTGTGTGTGTGTGTGTGTGTGTAGAGAGAGAGAGAGAGAGAGAAAGAGTGAGAGGGGGTATGTTGTGTGGTGCATGTGTGGTAAGAGGGGTAAGGGAGATACGTGGGAGATGTGGTTCAGGGAAAAGTATGTGGAGGGTGCTTTGTGACGTGTAAGTGTTGGGGGTGTCTGTAGTATGTGTGGGTGTGTACGTGGTATAATAGAATTCTCTAGCCCAAAGGCCTAGTGTTCTCTTTGGGTCCTCAGGGAACTCTGTGCATCACTTAAGCACTGGGATTGACATCAAAAGAATTCTCTTTAGCTCCTCTAGATTGAAAACCTCATGTAAGGATATGTGTCTAGTCTCCCAAATACTAGGGTTCATATTGCATAAACTGGAACATTCATGTCAGAGGATTCTGTGTCTTCTTAAACTAATAGCCAAAAGTCTTCATCTTACCAGAGAGAAACTGTTTACTTTTTACCATACACACAAATCACTTTATGTAAGTTATCTCATTTAACTTCTATAGGATTTATGGAAATATTAGATAAGATATTTCTGTTTAGGTTTTCAAAAGTATACATAAATAGACTTAAAATCACACAAGAATTACCAGGATATAGAATTATATTAAAGCCATTTGATGAATAGTAACATTTTCTAAAGAAAACACTGTTTTCTAAACAAAATCTAAAAAGCTTTATAAATTCATACAACAGTGGGAAAACATTGTTGGACCTCACATGATAAATCAATCTGACAACCTGCAGAAATACTTGGGGTAGAATTTTCAGATGGATAAGGTCCTGCATTAACAAGTAGAAGCAAAATCTAGACTCAAAAACTTGAGTTGCATATAACTATAGGCCAGTGTTTCTCAAACTCTAGCATGCATCAGAATCACCTGGAGGGTTGTTAAAACACAGATTGCTGTGCCCACTGCCAGAAGATTAATTCAGTAGGCTTGGGGTAGGACCTGAGAAGTTGCTTTTTTTTTTTTTTATTGAAGTATAGTTGATGTACAATATTATATAAACTACAGGTATACAATATAGATATTCACAATTTTAAAAGTTATATTCCATTTATAGTTATTATAAAATATTGGCTATATTCTGTGTTGTACAACATATCTTTGTAGCTTATTTTATACATAATAGTTTGTACCTCTTAATCTCCTACCCTCACGTTGTCCCTTCCCCCTTCCCTCTCCCCACTAGTAACCATTAGTTTGTTCTCTATATCTGTGAGTCTGTTTCTTTTTTGTTATATTCACTAGTTTGTTGTATTGTTTAGAGTCCACATAAGTGATATCATAAAGTATTTGCCTTTCTCTTTTTTCAATTAGCATAATACCCTCCAAGTCCATCCGTGTTGTTGCAAATGGCAAAATTCATCTTTTCCAACCAGAATGCTATGAGACTAGAAATCAACTACAAGAAAAAAACTGCAAAAACACAAACATGTGAAGGCTAAACAATATGCTACTCAACAATGAATCACTGAAGAAATCAGAGAAGCTAAAAAAATACCTAGAGACAAATGAAAACAAAAACATGATGATCCAAAACCTATGGGATGCAGTAAAAACAATTCTAAGAAAGAAGTTTAGGGTGACACAAGCTTACCTCAGGAAACAAGAAAAATCTCAAATAAACAACTTAACCTTACACCTAAAGTAACTGGAGAAAGAAGAACAAACAAAATCCAAAGTTAGAAGGAAAGGAATCATAAAGATCAGAGAAGAAATAAAATAGAGACTAAAAAACAATAGAAAAGATCAATGAAACTAAAATCTGGTTCTTTGAAAAGATAAACAAAGATAAACCTTTAGTCAGACTCAACAAGAGAAAAAGGGAGAAGTCCCAAATCAATAAAATGAGAAATGAGGAGAAGTTACAACTGACACAACAGAAATACGAAAGATCATGAGAGACTACTATGAACAGCTATATGACAATAAAATGGACAACCTAGAGGAAATGGACAAATTCTTAGGAATGTGCAATCTCCTAAGACTGAACCAGGTAGAAAAAGAAAATATGAACAGACCAATTACCAGTAATGAAATTGAATCAGTAATTTAAAAAACTCCCAACAAACGTAAGTCCAGAACCAGATGGCTGCACAGGTGAATTCTACCAAACAGCTAGAGAAGAGCTAACACCCATCCTTCTGAAACTATCCTAAAAATTTGCAAAGGAAGGAATACTTCCAAACTCATTCTATGAGGCCAGCATAACCCTGAAACCAAAGCCAGAGAAAGATATCACAAAAAAAGAAAATTACAGGCCAATATCAATGATGAACATAGATGTAAAAATCCTCAACAAAATTTTAGCAAACCAAAACCAACAATCTCTTAAAAGGATTACACACCATGATCAAGTGGGATTTAACCCAGGGATGCAAGGATTTTTCAATATCCACAAATCAATCAATGTGATACACCATATTAACAAATTGAAGAATAAAAACCATATGATCATCTCAGTAGATGCAGAAGTTGCATTTCTAATATATTCCCAGATGATGTTGATGCCGTTGGTCCAGGAGCTCTACTTTGAGAACTGCAGATTTTGATAATCAGATTATTCTCAGTGCTATTACTTAACTATGGTATCTAGAGTCAATACTTGGTCCTCGCCATGGCCATTAGCTTAGTAGCATCTTAAGGACTCTGGCTTCTAAAGAAATGAAGATCCTCCAACTCTAGATCATGGAATCGTTTCAGGAGACAATGAATATTAGGTCCATTTGTGCATTTCGAACTCTTTTACTACAACCCACAATAAGCAATATAGTCTACATTACCATGTAATTATATATAGACGCATATCACTGAAATAAATATTTCACAAAACAATACTTATCCTTTCTGCCTGTGAGGCACTCTGATCTATTCAATTTTTTTTAATGCTGTATAAAACTCACTGTATAAATTGTTTTCATGGCTCACTAAAGGATTGAAACTGGCAGTTTGAAAAATACTGTATTCAGGGCTAGATGAAGAAGGATCTGTCCAATTGGTAAAGTGTGAGTGTTAATGCAGTGGGGGAAGGAATGATTAGGACAAGAGTAGTTAATGCATCAGACAGAATGAGTCAAGTGAACCCAGCACATCAGCTGAACTTCTAAATGTACAGAGGTCACGGACCATCTTTTCCTGAGTTTGCCAGTCACACAGACTATTATTTTTTCTAGTCAAATTTCTTCTGAAATGGACTTTGTGGAAAATAAAATATTATTCAAAACCCAAAATAATATCAGTAAGAGTATATTTAAATTCAATTAATAGAACTTAGCCAATTAAAAGCTATATCTTTGCATTCAGAGCTTCCTCAATTTAGTAGCCTCTAAAATAAATCCCAAACATGAACTAAGCTAGCCTACATGCATAAGTGATACATGCCCCCAAATGTGAAATTGTGGGAACTACACATCATCTGGGCACACCTTAGAAATGCTGACACCTTTTCCAGACTGCTTTGAAGGTACGTGAGTGGGTGAGAGCTGACACCAGGCTTAATAATCCGCAGGCTTAATAATCCACCAGTTTAATAATCCACCAGCTTAATAATCCATATTTTACTTGTAGTAAAATAAAATAAGTGGTGAAATTACTATTGTGGAGAAAATTTAATTATCAGGGAAGTCAATTTTGCTTGTGAAATGATAGGGATAAAAAAATATAATTTAAAATGCCAAACAATATGCATGAAATAAACCAAAACACCATATCTACAGGAAAACAAGCAAGGGCAGCTTGGTGGGTTCTCTTTAGCTACTGCTGAGTGAATGATCTGTCAACTTGCATGCCAGATGCAGCTTTTATTGAGTTTCATTCCCAGCATAATTGTGGTTTGCAAAGCAGAGAGTGTCTTTCAGTTAACGAATTTGGTTGAGATGAAAACAGAGATAGGGAGAAATAGGTGTACTCCCTAACAGCTCACAGGCTCCTTCTCCTATGCTACACCTTCTCCAAAAAAAGTTGCTACAGAGAGTCATGCATCACTGAAGATCCTGAATGAAGGTCAGCTGGCTCTCCAAAGGGTCCAAGCCGCCTTCAAAGACTCACTGGAATCTGCCTCCTTGGTCAGATTTCCTTTCATAGTGGCCAGGAGAGTTCCAGAGCTCTCGGCTGCTGGGCGAGCCTGGGTAAGGGTGTTTTCCAGAGTGAGAAGAAGAAAACATGAGAAGGGACAGAGGGGAAAAGCCAAGGATCAGAAATAAAAGGTCATCACCGTTTGTCAGATCCTGGAAGGAAGTACAAGGATTTTTACAGAGTGAGGCAATGAGTCAGAAGGCAAGGGGGTCAGGATCAGATCTGGAAATCTGGGGATGGGCAAAGGGTGATGAATTCAAGGCACAGCTCATGAATATGACAAGGGTTCTTGGTACTCACAGTAATGGGGCTAGATGCATGGCATGGGTTTAGAGCTGCTTCAGACTCAGAGCTGGGCCAGACAATGCCACAATATGGTCCTAGCAACTGACTTGGCAAACTGAGCCTAAGACCACAGGAGTGGTAGTGAGGAAACCTCTGTTATCTAGCTTCATGGGTACTTTAAGTTGTCAACCATCATTTCATCATCTTACAAGAGTACTTCTCACACTTGAATGTGCATGTGAATCACCTGGGCATCTTGTAAAATGCAGATTCTGATTTTGTAATTCTGGGGTGGGGCCTGGGATTGTGCTTTTCTATCAAGTTTCCAGGTGATACTGATGCTGCTGGTCTGAGGACCACACTTAGAGTGACGGGTCCTATGGAAGTTTTTTAAATTCCTCTGAGGTGCCTGACATTTCCCAAAGCTTCAATCCCAAGGTCGCAGGTTCTGTCCCCTCAAGGTTTCTCTTCAGAAGTTAGAAGCAGAATAATTTCTTAACTATATCTATAACTATACTCCTAATCTTACAAGCACACACACCATATCCTCGGTGTTTCACCATAATTAAATAAGGGACAGAATTCAAATTTGGATTTAGACATCATGGTCTGCTTCAGAGAGATTTGGTTATTAGACATCTAAGGCTCAGCTTATAAAGACAGAGATAAGGATAGAGTACAGCAACAGATGGAAGGAACAGAGAAGAAGGGATTAACATTGATTTAGGGTCTACCATGGGGCAGGTACTATGCCAGGCAGCACACACACTAGCTAAAGCTTGCTGTACTCATATTCCAAACACTAGGCTGAGTACTTCTCACACATTTTCTCATTTAATCCTCACAACAAACTTATGCATTGATACTTATTAAAAATCCCCATTTTACAAAAGAGAGATCTAATTCTTAGAGAGGTTAAGCAGTTGCCTAAGCTGACAGGGTTCGAAACGGGGAAGATGGGATCCATCCAAGCAATGACAATCCAGGGAAGTAGTCATTGTTACTCCTGTTTTTTGTTAAAGGTGAGGAAACAATTTGTAGAAGTGATATAACATGCTTCCAGACCTGCCCAAACCAAGTAGTTTTAACCCTGGCTGCAAATAGAAAGCACTTGGAGACCTTTACTGTCTCTACCAGAGCTCCACCCTTAACGAATTAAGTCCCAATCCCTGGAGATGGGGTCTGGGCACTGACATTTTCTAAAAGTTCCCTTGGTGATCTTAATGGGCAGCCAGAGTCAATGACCATTGCTCCATCTATACTATATCCCATATGTAGTCCTAGAGAATCCTAAGTTTTATACATATAAAACTTATAAGTATATACTTATATTTGTATTTAAATTTAATTTTTAACATGGGCCCTCCATCAGAGAATACTGCAAAATGAGAAGATGAGAAGATAAGGCAGGTAAGCCCCCTTCATCTTTAACGAACTGGAGATTACACACCCGTATAATGCAATATTATTGCACTTCACTGCCAAGGCTCAAGAAAACTGCTGTTTCTAAGCGGGCTGGCAATAATGGGGGAAGATTGCCTACAGGAGATGGCTATTAAGTTGTACTCTGAAAGTAAAAAAGGATACAGCATGAGACAGATGACAAGGTGGAGTTGGATGACCTCTCTTTGTGCTGCCGTCTCTATTGCAGAAGAATCTACTGAACCCAGTTTTAAAAGTCAGGCCTTGTCAAGGTCAATGGTATATTAGCTTCTTAGCACCTCTCCTTCTCCAGGAGGGAGTAGGCTTTGCTAATACCAAACTTGTTGGAAGAAAATTGTTTTCTCTTCCAGGACCTCATTTAAGATGTTAGATTGGGTACTACAAGATCCAGGGTGGGTTTTGCTTGGACTCCCACAAGTACATCACAGTGTTTCACAGGAAAAGCATGACTTCTATTGGGTATAGATGTGAACAAGTGTGAACAACACTTGTGCAAGCAACTGCTTGCAAAGGGAAATTAGCTGGAGTGAGTGAGTGTACAGTGTGAAGGGGTGTGTGTGTGTGTGTGTGTGTGTGTGTGTGTGTGTGAGAAGGTGGGGAGGGGTGGATTATAAAAACAGCCCATCAGGGCAGTGTTTAAGGACAAAGAAGTTGATGCACCCAAATCTAGAGACTCATTGATGATTTAACAGAGACAACCAGTTGACCTGTCAGTGGGCATTCCCACTATTCTCTATGGGGAAATGGCCACAGGACGAGAAGTGGATTGGAAGAAAGAGTTTTTAAAAAACAACTTCTTTTAATTCAAGAAATAGTAGTATTTGACTTATAAGATAATTGTCCTCTAAAAGAGAACAAGGGATCTATCTTACTTATCTATACATATATGTATATTTATGTTGTTTTCATAAAAATGCTTCATCATGCGGTTAAATAAGCCATTGACATAATACTAGAGACAGGACAGGGTGTATATCAGACACATCTACTTTTTGTCCTAGACATCCAACCCTCAGCCATCTATTTCAACCCCAAAACAGTTTGGCTGGTGATTTCTGTTTGGGTATCTGTATCTTTGTTCCTCACAAGGAATAAATGGATGTGGCCAGTATCCCACTTTACCTCCAAGAAGGCTCTTCTCAGACCACTGCACCTCAGAGTGAAAGTATGTCCCTTTTAACCAGGGGCTCCTATTGCTGATGTACTGCTGCACAGTTTCAGCCTCAATTTATATTCCTACATTACAAATTATTTAACTTTTTCTTGCATGTTGTCTCAACTATCCCATCATTTCTTACCACCTGTACAGCTTGCATCCTTGTCTCTGTAATTTTCTGCAATAGCATCCTAACTGTTCCCTTTTTTTCTACTCCTGACTCTCTATAGTCTCCTCAGAGCAGCCAGAGAAAGCATTTCAAAATATAAATCAAATCATAGCATTCCCTTGGACAAAATCCTTGAGTGACTTCTTGTCACATAGTGAATAAAAACCAAAGTCCTTAATGTAGCCACAAGGCCCACACGATGTGACCCTGGTCCTTCTCCCATGATTCCTCTCCTATCACCCTCCCATAGCTGACTGTTCTAGCCGCCCTGGCCTCCCTGCTGTCCTCATTCACACCAAGCATGCTCCTCCACAGATCTTTGCACCTGCTTTTCCTTCTGTGTGGACCACGCTTCCCCTGGGGAATTCATAGCCCCTTTCCCTCACTTCTTCACATCTCTGCTCTAGGGTCACTGGCTTGGAGAGGCCATTCCTGGCCCCCAACTAAAATAGTAAACCTTGTCACCACTCATTTCTCACACTCCCAGGACCCAGCAGAGTGCAGGGAATTGAGGAATTATACTTCGGTAAACCTTACTTTGGGGTTAGAAGAGAGAGGTGAGATTGGCAGGTACTACAGACTCAATGTTTGTGTTAAAATGCATATGTTGAAGCCCTAATCCTTAATGTGATGGTACCTGGAGATGGGCCTTTTGAAGGTCAGTAGGTCATGAGGGTGGAGTCATCATGAATGAGATTAGTGCCTTTATAAGAAGAGACAGGAAAGAGTTTGCTTCCAGTCTCTCTCTCCACCATATGAAGACATAACCAAGAAGAGGTTTCTCCCCAGGAACCAAATCAGCCAGCACTTTGATCCCTGGACTTCCCAGCCTGCAGAACTGTGAGAAATAAATTTCTCTTGTGTAAGCCACCCAGTTCGTGGCATCTTGTTAGAGCAGCCCAAACTGACTGAGACAGCAGGGAATAGAAAATCCATCCCTAGACCAGCCGGGGGCCTGTCTGCAACAGCACACATCACAAGAGTTTGTAGTGTGAGAGGTGAGTGTGGCAAATGTCTTCCTGGTTCTTCTGAGTTTTGCTTCTGAACTGTTCTTACATGATGGAGTCAGGCCAAAGTCTGCTGTGGGAAATAAACACATTTTGCTGAAAAGTTGGGCATTTTCTTTTTCTTTTATGCTTTCATAGATTTCAGGCACCAAACCTGGTGAAAAGAAGGAACTGTCAGCCTAACAGCAGGCAAATAATAGATGTAACAGTGAACTAAGATGAAACATCCTACTACCCTGTACCAAAAGTGCATGCTTTGTAATTCTTCTCGACCTTGGATCTTCATCTTGGGAGAACACAGGCCTTATTTGCCCTGATAGTACAATGACCTCACTCTCAGAGCACAGGGAGTCAAGAGCCTGGAGTTAATTACTTTTCAGACTCACCTCTACATATGTTCAGAAAAACTGGGAAATTGATTTTGGTTCCCACCAAGCAATATGTTTTCCTCCCTTTAAAACTATTTGTTCTCAGTGAAACTGCAATTTAAACAACTACTTGTGAAGGCCCTAAGCTATAGTTCTTCCTTCTGTTAGTTTCCCCCTTATTCTAATGGGATCTTCTTGGAGACATGAATGCATTTAGTAAAAATTCATTCATTTAGCAGATATTTACTGAGCACCTACTAAGAATCAGGTACCGAGCTGGGCACTAGGGCACAACAGAAAAGAAGACAAACATCTTTGCACTCATGAAAACGCATTCTGCAGAAGTAGGCATGTGCAGGGGTAGGGAGGAAGGGCAAATAAAGTTAAAGAGAGTTTCTAATTATGATTAGCATAAATAAGATAATAAAGGTAATATGATAGTGCCTGGGCAGGCCATTTTAAATAGAATGATCAGGGACACACCCTCTAAAATACTGACATTTGAACTGATGGATAAGCCTGAGGCAGTCATACCAGTGACTCGGAGAAGTGTCCAGGCAGAAGGTAAATTATCAATGTAAAGCCTCGGAGAGAGAAGCATCCTGACATATCCAAGGAATGGAAGGGAAGCTATTGTGGCTGAAGGCTATTGAAAGAGAGAGAGAGAGAGAGAGAGGCTGACAAAGGATATATCTTACAAGATCATATACAATATAGAGAGAAGCTCTGCTTTTATTCTATGGAGAATAGAACTTGTATGCTTTTAAGCAGAATGGAGAATGGATCTAGTTTACATTTTTTTAATTAAACTTTTTTTTTAATTTCGAGATCACTGTAGATTCCCAAGCACTTGTAAGAAATAAACCAGGCAGATCCCATGTACCCTTTACCTGGTTTCCCCCAATGGTGATATCTTGAAGAACAATAGTCCAATATCACTACTCAGAATATGGATACTGATACAATCCACCAATTTTATTCCATTTTCCCAAGTTTTATATGTCTTTGTTTTTTAGAACAGTTTTAGTAAAAAGAAAAATTGAGCAGAAAGTATAGAAGGTTACCATATAAACGTGCCTCCACACACACACAGACTCTAGGATTATGAATGTCGTGCACAAGAGCTGTACATTTGTTACAGTCCATGAACCTACATTTACACGTCATGATTACCTAAAGTCCACAGATTATATTAGGGTTCACTCTTGGTGTTGTATATTCTATGGGTTTTGACAAATGTCTACTGACATGTCTCCATCATTAAAGTATCATACAAAGTAATTTCACTGCCCTAAAAATACTCCGTGTTCTGCCTATTCATCCCTCCCCCAATTCCTGGCAGCCACTGATCTTTTTACCGTCTGTACCTTTTCCAGAATATCACAGAGTTGGAATCATGCAGGATATAGCATTTTCAGATCAGTTTTTTTTCACTTGCTAATATACATTTAAGTTCCCTCCATGTCCTTTTATGGTTTGATAGTTCTTTTCTTTTTAGCATTGAATAATATTCTATTGTCTGGATACATCACAGTTTATTTATCCATTCACCTGCTGAAGGGACATCTTGGTTGCTTCCAAGGTTTGGAAATTGTGAATAAAGCTGCTATAAACATCTCTTTGTGGGTTTTTGTGTGCACAGTTTTCAACTCCTTTGGGCAAATAGCAAGGAACATGACTGCTAGATCATAAGAGTAACTTTAGTTTTGTAAGAAACATTTTCCAAAATGGCTGTACATTTTGCATTCCCACCAGCAACGAATGAGAGTTCCTGTTGCTCCACATCCTCAGCAGCATTTGGTGTCGTCAGTGGTCTGGATTTCAACCATTCTAACAGGTGTATGGTGGTACCTCACTGTTCTTTTAATTTGCATTGCACTGATGACATATGATGTGGAGCAGCTCTTCATATGCTTATCTGCCATCTGTATATCTTATTAGATGAGATATCTGTTAAGGTCTTTGGCCTATTTTTTAAATCAGGTTGATTTTTTTCTTCATTATTATTATTGCGTCTTAAGAGTTCTTTGTACATTTTGGATAGCAATTCTTTATTAGACATTTCTTTTTCAAATATTTTTCCCAGTCTGTGTGTTGTCTTGTTTTTCTCTTGATGCTGTCTTTTGCAGAAGAGAGGATTTTAATTTTAATGAAGTCCAGCTTATCAATTATTTCTTTCATGGATTGTGACTTTCATGTTGTATCTAAAAAATCGTCACCACACTCAAAGTCATTTAGGTTTTGTCCTATGCTACCTTCTAGAAGTTTTATGGTTTTGCATTTTACATTTAGGTCTGTGATCCATTTTGACTTAATTTTTGTGAAGGGTATAAGGTATGCATGTAAGATCATTTTTTTTGCATGTAGCTGTCCAGTTGTTCCAGCACCATTTGCTGAAAACATTATTTTTGCTTTATTGTATTGTTTTTTATCCTTTGTTAAAGTTCAGTTGACTACAGTTATGTGGGCCTATTTCTGGATTCTCTATTCTAATCCACTGATCTATTTGTCTATTCTTTCACCAGTACCACATTGTCTTGATTACTGTAGCTTTATAGTAACTCAGAGTTGAATACTGTCAGTCCTCTAAATTTGTTCTTTTCCTTCAACATTGTGTTGACTATTCTGGGTCTTTTGCCACTGCCGATAAACTTTAGAATACGTTTACCAATATCCACAGAATAACTTTGTTGAGATTTCATTGAATCTATAAATCAAGTTGGGAAGAACTGACATTTTGATAATATTTAGTCTTCCCATCCATGAACATAGAAATATCTCTCCATTTATTCAGTTCTTTGATTTCTTTCATCAGAGTTTTGTAGTTTTCCTCACATAGATCTTATACATATTTTATTATATTTATACCTAAGTACTTCAGTACTTCATTTTTTTCAGGTGCTAATGTAAATGGTATTATTATTTTTTTAAATTTTAGATCCCACTTCTTCATTGCTGGTATATAGGAAAGAAACTGACTTTTGTTTGTTAACCTTGTACCCTACAATCTTACTACAATTGCTTATTAGTTCCAGGAAGTTTTTTGTCACTTCTTTCAGGTTTTCTATATGAACGGTCATGTCATCTGTGAACAAAGACAGTTTTATTTCTCCATTCTCAATCTGTATACCTTTTTTTTTTTTCTTGTTTTATTCAATTAGCAAGGACTTCCAGTATGATGTTGAAAAGGAGTGATGAGAGGGGACCTCCTTGCCTTGTACCTGATCGTAGTGGGAAAGCTTCAAGTTTCTATTAGGTATGTCAATTGTAGGTTTTTTGTAGTTATTTCTTTATCAAGCTGAAATTGCCCTCTCTGTTACTAGTTTTCTGAGAGTTTTTAAATCATGAACGGGTGTTGGATTTGTCAAATGCTTTTTCCTCATCTATTGATATGATTTTGTGATTTTTGTTTTTTAGCTTGCTGATGTGGTAGATCACATAAATTGATTTTTGGATGTTGATGCAGCCTTACATACCTGGGGTAAATCCTACTTGGTTGTGATGTATAATTCTTTCCACACATTTTGGATCCAATTTGTGACTTTTGTATCTATGTTCAGGAGATACACAGTATTCTTGTAATATCTTTGTCTGCTTTTGGTATTAGAATAATGCTGCCCTAAGAAGTATTCCTTCTGCTTCTATTCTCTGAAAGAGATTGTAGAGAATTAATATAATTTCTTCCTTAAATATTTGGTAGAAATCACCAGTGAACCTCTCCGGGGTGGGTGCTTTCTATTTGGGGGAGATTATTATTGATTCAATCAATCTCTTTAATAGATATATACTTTTTTGGCACATTTTAAAACTCAGGTTATTCATTTTCTTATTGTTGAGTTTTAACAATTCTTTGTATATTTTGGATAACAGTCTTTTATCAGTATGTCTTTTGCAAATATTTTCTCCTAGTCTGTGGCTCGAGTTCTATGCAATTTTGTCACATATGTAGGTTCATGTATCTACCAACATCGTCAAGATACTGTACAGTTCAGTCACCATGGTATCCTTTGTGGTTGCCCTTTTTTTAATAGTGAAGCATAGTTGATTTACAATGTTGTTGTTGTGCTACTTTCAGGTGACCAATAAAGTGATTCAGATGAATAGATAGACAGGTAGATAGATAGATAGACATTTTTTCTGATTCTTTTCCATTATAATTATAAGATAATGAATATAGTTTCCTGTGCCACACAGTAGGTTCTTGTTGTTTATTTTATCTATAGTAGTGTGTTATCTATATCTGGTTTTTGCCCTTTTACAATGACATCCATCCTGCTCTTGTTCCCTTCCCCATTCCTCTCCCATGGCCATCACTAAACTGCTCTCTATTTCTATAATTTTGAAATTTAAAGAATGATTTATAAATGGAATCATAATCTTTGAGGATTGGCTTGTTACACTCAGTGTACATCTCTGGAGATTCATCCAGGTTGTTATGTGTATCAATAGTTCATTTTTTTATTGCTGAGTAGTATTATATAGTATGAATGTACCACAGTTTGTTGAACATTTACACATTGAAGGACATCTGAGTCGTTTCTGGTCTTTGGCTGTTACAAATAAAGCTGCTTTTAAACATTCATGTGCAGGTGTTTATATGAATCTAAGTTTTCATTTCTCTGGGATAAATGGCCAGGAGTGAAATTGCTGAGTCATATAGTAATTGTAGGTTTAGTTTTAAAAGAAACAGACACATCCTTTAGTAGAGTAGCTGTACCATTTTACATTTCCACCAGCTATGTATGCGTGATCCAGTTTTTCCAAATCCTTGCAGGTATTTGGTGCTGTCGCTATTTTTTTTAATTTTAGCTATTTTTGTAGGTTGTAATGATATCTCATTGTCTTACCTTGAATTTCCATAATAGCTAATGATTGATAATAATGAGATACTGACCATGTTTTCATGTGTTTATTGGCCATCTGTATATCCTCTTCAGTGAAATATCTGTTTATGTATTTTGCCCATTTTCCAATTGTATTGTTTGGGGCTTTTTAAACTGTTGAGTTTTGAAGAGTTCTTTATATATTCTAGCACAAAATCTTTGTCAGATATGTGGTTTCTAAAATATTTTCTTTCACTCTATACCTTACTACCTTCTTAACTGGATCTTTAGTAGAACAAAGTTTTTAATTTTTATGAGTTCAAATTTACACATTTTTCTTTCTATATATCATGCTTTTGATTTTAAAGCTAAGAAGAGTTTATCCACTTTGCCAGTCTCTGACTTTTAGTGTATTTAGACCATTTACATTTAATTAATTGTTCATATGTTAGAGCCTAACTTTTCCATTTTATTAGTTTTTTAAATTTGTTTCCTCTGTTTCTTATTGCTGTGTTTCTATTTTCTTGCCTTTCTGTGGGTTACTTAAACAATTTTTAGAATTTTAATTTTTTAATAGTGTTTCTGAGTATATCTCTTGGTACAGTTTTCTTAGCTGTTGTTCTGTAGTTTATATTTTTTAAAGGGTCACAGGCTGCTGTGTCTAGAGTGGGTTTGCAGGTGGGAATATTAAAAGAAGAGAGATCAGTAGAAATACTATTGATGTTATTACACCATTGTGAGATAGTTATTTTAAGTGTTGTCATTGGTGAAAGTCTCCAAGGAAGCACATTCTCTTCTCTCTGGATGAAATATTATTTCTCGCTCCTTTCACCTCAACTCTTACTCATGTTTTATTTTGTCATTTTCATCTAAAAACCTATGATTTTTTTTAACATCTTTATTGGAGTATAATTGCTTTACAATGGTGCGTTAGTTTCTGCTTTATAACAAAGTGAATCAGCTATGCATATACATATATCCCCATATCTCCTCCCTCTTGTGTGTCTCTCCCACCCTCTCTATCCCACCCCTCTAGGTGGTCACAAAGTACTGAGCTGACCTCCCAGTGCTATGTGGCTGCTTCCCACTAGCTATCTATTTTACATTTGGTAGTGTATATATGTCCATGTCATCTCTCACGTCCTCCCAGCTTACCCTCCCCCCTCCCTGTGTCCTCAAGTCCATTCTCTATGTCTGCATCTTTATTCCTGTCCTGCCCCTCGTTTCTTCAGGACCATTTTTTATTTATTTATTTTTTAGATTTCATATATATGTGTTAGCATACGGTATTTGTTTTTTTCCTTCTGACTTAGATTGGATTTCTGCATTGCTCCAATGTTTGCCCATATAACCTCTAACTTTCCTATTACAGAACTAACCACATGAATTTGTAATTTATTGTTTGTCTGTTTGTTCTTCCATTACACTGTGAACTTCTTGAGTGCAGGAATCATATCTTATTACTCCATTCTGGGTACTAACCCCTCATAGAGTGCCTTGAGAACTAGTAGGCCCTCAAAAAGTATCTATTGACTGAAACAATAAATTTTATGAGATTCATTTAAATTGCCTTCCAAAACACTGACAGTTTATTCCCATAGATGTTATCAAAGTGTTTTAATACCAGTGTATGACATATTAAAATTTAAATATTAATAATTTAAAACCACATTTTCAATTTAAGTTTGTTTTTAGTAGAGTCCAGTGGAATTGGGCTATAAAAAAAAGAAACCTTAATTGGTATGCTTATTACACATAAGAGTACTCTGTGTGCTATTGTGGGATTTTTTTTTTTAATCTTGTTTTGGTCACTTCTGAATGGACCAGACATATAATATTGCTTCAGAAACTATTCCAGTGCACCAAGTCACTATTTCAATTCAGAGAATATGATGGTTTTGATTTCCCTGAGGTTTCAAAGGTAACACACCAAAACCTCCTATTATTATGTTCCAAGGAAATATAACCAAACCCACAACATTCACATAACACCAAAAAGTTGCCCAAACAGCTGCTGTCGCTGAAACCTTTATGTGCAGATTGTAACTTAGAGGAAACATTTTTGGATGAGAGAGAGCTCTGTGTGGACGAGAGCTTTCTGTACAGGATTCAATACTCAAAGTGCTGACACACAGGATGACAGTGTGGCATGGGAATCAGTATTCGGCATGGGCATCAGTATTCCAGGCTATGCTATTTTAAAAAGAAATGTGTGACTGCTTCCCAAGCAAACCAAGCCACGGAGCCAGACTGCCTCTATCTTTCTGTCAAATGCATAATTGTACTAATTGTACTTAAGATTCTCTAAAGAGAGGATAGTGGGATTTTCCCATATTAGAGTGACCTGCTGCTTTATCAATAATTTGGTTCACGTTTTTGTTTGGTGAAGTCTCAGTGGATCATGACTTAATCTATAAAAATGTGATAGGAAAGAGCACTAGTAGTGAGATTTAAACAGTGCCCTTCTTGAATTTTTTAAGGAATGATTTTCACAAGAACCACAAGATGGCATTGTCTACTATAGGACTGTGCTCTGACACTCAGAACTGACAGCACGGAATGGAGACAGAGTTGCTTCACATCCCTCATTTTCTTTGGAAGATTTGGTCCCTACAATCCACGTTAGCTTTATTCACTGTGTGTTGTGTGGTTGTGGTGAGTGTTGGGTTGTAAAGGGGGAAAAGTAGCTGGAAATGCATCTTGGACAGCCTCAAGAAGGGCACTAACGGACTACAATGAAACAGACCGAAGGAAGTCTGGGTGAGAACACAGGTGTTCCCACCTGCCACCATGCCAGATTCAAAGACTCAGCTAGTGTTTACACACCAACAAAGAGGAGATTTAGATCTGATCCAGTTATTGTAGTTTAAGCAATTCGTATTTGTTTGGATTAACCACTGCCAAAAGATTTTACGCTTTCCCTCTGGTACCATTCATATAGACCTACACTGGCAACTCCATAACGACATGTCCAGTATAGTGTATGTAGGATGGAATACAGTCTCTCATCTCCAGTCTCTGAGCATGATGTTGTAATGTAAAGTGAAAGGAAGGAATTCATTGCAAGTGAATTCCTACACTGAACATATACTTTACAAAACTTTCTCATTTTAGGCCTCACAACAACCCCATATGTAGGTATTACAGATGAGGAAACTGAGACTCAGTTGAGAAACTAGTCCAAGCTCATAAAGTAGTGCCGTATGATTTCTTCTTAATCTCGAAATAGTCTAATTCTAATGTCCATGGGCTTTGCACTGGAATACACTGTTTTCAAATAGAAAGACACTGTGTATCTAAGCAAACCTGAAACAAACGTCACAGTTCTCTCTTTAGTCTCAGTGCACCTCTGTGTATTGGGGCCGGGGGCGGGGGGTGCGTGATCATAGACCATAAGTGCCCCTATGGCAGAGACGAAGCCTGCCCCACAGTGTTTTCTTCAATGTTCTGGTTGAGATGTCTGGTTAATATAATATATAAAGCAATTGGATAATTTTACTTTTTCCCTCAATGGACTGGAAATTCAATTGCATAGACCATGTCAACTTTATATTATGTGTTATGAACCATTGTTTTTTAGTTTTCTGTGAGTCACGTGCAACAGAGAGTTTGCAACTGAGGACTTAGAACTTGGTGTAAAGTGTATGCTTTTGTGTAAAAATCTGTGGGTCAAAGTGAGCAATCCTAGATGCCAGACACTTTCCAGAAGCTAAAGTTTCAAAGATGCATAAGATGCAGTCCCTACCCCCCAAGGAGCTCAGAGTTTAGTAAGGAAGACAGACACAGAAAGAGATATAATTTCAGCCTAATTTGGGAAGTGTTGTGAAAGAGGCATGAACTGGAAGGTAGGTGAACATAGAGAAGGGCATTTATCCATCCTGAGGCTTCAGGGAAGGCTTCCTACAGGATATAATATATCAGCTAGGCTCTGGAGGATGATTTAGAGGCTAGAGTCAAAATAAACTCTTTATCTTGCCTCCTACTCTTCACTAGAAACCCACTTGGAAGAAAAACCTTCACCAAGTCTCAGTTGAGTATCAGATACTGATTTGAAGATCCATGCTGGTTATTCTTCACTCTACCCCTCAAATGATTTGCCCCATCTTCCCTGAGAGTCTAACCTCAGAGACTGCATCACCTGGGCTCCATTGCCCCTGTGCTTCACTTGGGTTTGGCCAGCATGGAAGCACTAGCAGAAGACCCCAGGCAAGGATAAGAGAGAGGTCGGTGTATTTATAACTCGTACTCCTTCCAAATTTGTTGCAATTATGCTAATCACTGTATCCTCCTATGACTACGTTATAGACCTTCGTTCTTAGTTGCAGCTTTCAAAGAGACTCTAGGAACACCATTTCCACCCTTGCCTTGATGCTAGTGCGCGGGAGCCTCAACACCCCTTGTTGGTTCCCTTAACCCTTCTCACACCTCTATTAATCATTCTTTCATTTAAAAAAAATATTTATAATTCCCTCCCAAAGATGCCATCTCTTTCCTGTGGAACCCTGACCGATAAAAGTGAGAGAAAAAGAAGAGCTTTAACTAACTCAAGATTCATCTTGAGGAGACTCACCAACCACAAAGGCTGAGCAGAAGCATGTTTGACATTTAGTGGATTGAGTGACTTTAGGCAGAGTCGCCTTACACTCTAAATCCCTACAAGAAATGGATATTATTGTGGCTGCTGTGCCAATGCTTAGGGCAGATAAGATGCAGTGCAATTCAGCAAGGAATTCTTGAGTCCCTATTACTTGCTAGCGCTGTGTTGGAGTGGATGCCACAGAGATAAAAAGGAATCTCTTCCCTTAATGATCTCATAATCCAGAGAAGAAGAAAGAGAAGTAAGTCAACAATTCCAGTGAAGACATGTTGAAGAGGCGAAAAGGAATTGTCCTTCATTCAGCTTGGGGGAGGTGGTCCTCTTCAGGATAGCTTGGCTTTGCTGCGGTAGCAAATCAACCCTGAAACCTAAGAGGTTTTATTTTATTAGTTTATTTTTCTCTCATGTGAAGGCCAATATATTTTGGGCATATATCTTAAAACTATACCATTTTTAATGCGTAGCCTCCAATATTCTATGGCAGAGAAAGAAAGGGATGGAGGCAGCACACTGCTTTTAATAGTTTTGGCTCGTAAGTAACAAAGTCCCTTTTTTTCACAGTTTATTAGTCAGAACTAATTTATGTTTAATGAACACAAGAGTTCATGGAAAGGTTTTTGGAAAGCGTGACAATTGAGCTTGGTCTTAAAGAATAAGAGGAAATTATAGATAATAAAGAGAAGGGAGGGCATTCTAGACGAGGAGAAGGACATATTTAAAGGTAAGGTAACAAGGACAAGTGTGGAGTCTTCAGAGAAGTACATATGTTCTGGCATAAGTGGAACCCCAGGAGGTCATGAGAGGGTGATGAGCGATAAGGCAGGAGAGGAAGGCAGTGGTCAGATGATAAAGTGCTTTATTTGCCGTGGTTAGGGTTTGGGGATTTACCCCAAAGTTTATGAGAAGACATAGGATTTCAAAGGTGGGGGAAGTAACAGTAGCAACATTAGATTTTAAAACAATCATTCTCTTAGAATGAGGAGAACAGATATCAGAAGGATGTGAACTGGAAAGCAATGGGGCTCTGGCATTAATCCAGACACAAATGGGAAGGGCCAGCATAGGGTCAGCAGTGCTGGAGGCGAAGAGTATGATGGACTTGGTGCTACTTCAAGTTGGACTTCAATGGGCTCTGTGACCTGGAGAGGAAGCAGGAAGAGTCTAGTATGACCTTTAGGGCTTCAGACTACTGTCCCTGCATGGAACTTGCTACTTTCCCTGAGCCAGGGAGCATAGAATGAGAGGCAGAAGACAGACGGGATGGAGAGACACATACTTTGAGACATGATGAAGTTGAGGTTTCTGCAGGATCCACAGGTGGAGATGTCCAATCAACAACTGGAACAGGATCAAGACCTTGGCTGGAGGTATGGAACTGGGAGTTCTAGATCACTGGAAGCCCTAAGAATGAGCAAAAGTATCTACAAAGGATGGATAAGAAAGCTCAGAATGCACATCCATGAGACATGAGAGAGAGGGCACTTCTACATAATTCGGAGCAGACCTTGATAAACGCTGATCCATGAATGCAAAGGCAATGGTCAGAGGTGAACCACAGGTCAGTATGATGGAAAGCGTGAGGATGAACGAAAAGGAAACACTATCAAGCAATGAGTACATGAGTAGAAGAGAGAGAGAGGAAAACAATGAACTACTCATTGCAAAAGAGGTCATCGTAAGTCAGAGAGATACAGGTAAGTAGGACAGCAGAGCTGAGAATTTCTGCGCCAGCAAGTTAGAGAAGGGCTCAGTGTGCGACTTTGACAACATCTTGGTTTATATACCGAAAAACAAACCAGTTTGTCAATGTTCTCCCTTCTCAATGCCTACTCTGTGAATTGAGGTTCAGATATTTTTCTAACCTACAGTACATTTAGAGCAAATTTGGAAACTGTTAATTTGATAACTTTGGGAATTACTCAGGTAGCAAATATTAAAATCTCCAAGTAATATATATATATATATATATATATATTTTTTTTTTTTTTTCAGTACGCGGGGCTCTCACTGTTGTGGCCTCTCCCCTTGCGGAGCACAGGCTCTGGACGCGCAGACTCAGCGGCCATGGCTCACGGGCCCAGCCGCTCCACGGCATGTGGGATCTTCGCGGACCGGGGTACGAACCCGTGTCCCCTGCATCGGCAGGCGGACTCTCAACCACTGCGCCACCAGGGAAGCCCTCCAAGTAATATTTTTAAATTGAAGACTTGAGATACACCAGGCACAGCCCTAGCAGTTTATGTTTGCTACCTCATTTAATTCTGTGCAGAGGGTGTTATTATCCCCATTTACAGACATAAGGATTAAGGCCTCAGATAGATAATGTGGTACAACTAAAATTGAATAGCTGGCAAAGGACAAAGTTAAAGTTGACAGCGTGGTCTTCATTACAGCAGAGCATTAGCCACCAGCCATCCCGTCTCCTGTAAGTTGTCAAAAAGGAAATATCCCTAGTCAATAGATCTCTGAAAATTAACAGTTGAGTAAATTTGGAAATCACTGAGTCTCTACACCTTAAAACTATTATCTATGATTTTCTCACATCCTCTTCATTGGCCATTAATGTTTGGTGGCTCCTCCTATTATTAATTCTTTAAAACAACATTAAGATTAGTTATTAAGCAGCTCCTCATTCCAACCACGGATCCTTATTTGATTCACTCTAAGTTGCAAGGGGAATAAAGACCAGAAGAACCAGGTACCCAAGTAAGCACTACATAGGGAAAACGATCCAAGCTATGGAAACTCCCGTCCTCCCGATGGCTCTCCTGTTCATACATCTGTGGTGACCAGAGGAAGGAGGAAACTGCCGTTAAAGGTTTTAGAGTGTTCAGGAAAATTAAACAGAGTCAAGTGACAACAAACTTGGTTTTAACAGAAGACTAGTAACGTCTTAATATACTTAATATAATTATATAATTAATATAATATAATATAATAATTAAAGGTGTCCTTGACCTCTGATGAAATTGACAGAAAGTTGACGTATAGGAAGGGCAGGGACCCTGAAGTCTTGCCCAATTGTTCTTTGGGCTTGGACAGACCAAATATTGTTCTTTTTTATTTCCTTTGATAAAGAAATGTACATTTAATTATGCATTTTGTAAATGTGAAATCAACCTCTAATACATTGAGAATTAGAATATTTTGTACCCTGATCACTACTGTAGAAAATTAAACCAAACATGAAAGAATGTAATCCTATAATTAGAGTAAAATGCATGAAAAAAAATGAGAGAGCACCAAAATAAGACAATGTAAAACAAGCTATGCAATATAAGTTAAACATCATTTGTTTAAATTTCCTTACCAAAACACAAAGATGGTAAATATAAAATTGTTATGTTCTTTATGTATTTATCTTTATGAAAAGATAAATCCCCCAAATAAAAAAAAGTATCATATATGAGAGACATATAAAACAAAATGACACTAAAAATCATTTTTAAAAGGTATAAGCAAAAATCCATCAGGCAAATGCAAAGGAGAAGAAGGAAAAATGGATATTATTAATATTGCAGAAGATAGAATTTGAGAAAAAATATTGCATCAGATAAATAAAGCCATTTTGAATTGTCAACATATATAAGGAAGAGACTAACATTGTATAATGAATCAAATACTTTATAAAAAGCAAAAACTGAGCAAAGCACAGGGAGAAAGAGACAGAAACACAACTGCTGCGTGAGATTAAACATAGCATCATTTATCTGTGTCATAAATAGAGATCGTCAGTACTCCTGAACACCATGGGTCCTCCACAGTGTTCAGGACCTAGTACTCCAGGGTTGATTGAAGGACCCTGTCTCTGTGCCTTACCAGTCAGGCTGCTGCATCTTCTAACCTTCTGCTCTGCCCCTGAACCTATCCCCTCTGTCAGAAATGCTTGCCCTGTCACATCTGTAGATGTCAGCCCAAGCTCCCCCAGACAAGCTCCCCCATATTCCCCTACACGAAGCATGACCGACTTGAAGATTCATGCGGCCCAAACATGTATTGGGTTGGCCAAAACATTCATTCGGTTTAAAGTAAAAAAAAGACATTTTTCATTTTCATGAAGAACTTAATTGAACAATGTATTCACTAACTGAACAAACTTTTTGGCCAATCCAATAGTATAAATGAGAGAAGCAGTCCAAGTAGAGAAAGTATGTCTCATCTAAAGGGCACAGCCAACAACTAGCTTCAGTCCGTTTTCAACAAAGAAGTGTACAGGCTGTGTTGCAGTTTCTCACTTTTTCAAGAGAAGCCAGAACCTTTGATTTATATGCGGTTTCTCAGTTTTGAAATGTTAGCTTAATTATAAATAAAAACAAAACAAGACTCTTTGTGCTCAATCTAGCCCATGCGTCTCCAGCGCAGTTCACAATTTCTACTCTAGGTTATATCTGTCTACTCTGGAACTGTTCAGTTTTCACCTTTCAAAATATACACAGAAAACTCCTTGGAATATAAATGTTAATGTTAAATGTTTCCTGAATGAATGATGGCATGAATGAATTGAAACTGTCTCTGCTGTGCAGGAAGAAACGTAATCAAGGATGAAAAGACAGTATGATAAATGCTACGAAATTGCCACACTTAGGGTGTAACAGAAGCACAGAGAAAGAGTCCTTCGGTCAACACTGGATTCTCCTTCCCAGAATATTTGTATAAAAATACCCTCCAATAGAGGAGTGAATAAATAAAAGAAGAGGCCTTATTCGTACAGTAGAATGCTATACGGGAGAGATGTTGAGAGAATTGGATTTACAGGTACTGACGTGGACAAATATCAAAAAATAGTGCCAGGTGAAAAAAAAAATAAGTCACAAACAGATTCATAGAGAAAGACACTGATTATGTAACATTGTTAAGTGTACAATATATCACTACACATACATATTTTTAAGAAAATATACACGTGTTGCAGAAGTAAAAAAAGAATATGTACAGGAATGATACATGCAAACTTCAAGATAGTTTTACCCTTGGGAAGGGAGGGTATGGAGTGGGGGAGAGCACTGAGGCTTTAGTTATATTTTAGGAATAATAATATTAGTAATATTAGATTTCTTAGGGAAAACATTTGAAACAAATATATAGATATATGTTGATATTCATTAAGTTTGGGTGGTAGGTTCACTGGTGTCTGTATATTGTTCTCTATACTTCTGAGTAGTTTTTAAATATGTCATGATTAAAAATAATAATTATGATGCCCTGTGTCATACTGGAAGAAGGAAGTTATGAGTTAATTCTAAGAACCTGGGAATTATTCTTCCAGGGCTGAAGATACTAAGCAGGTGGAGAAGTGCTGTTTCACTCCATAGCTCTGATATGTTTTTCGTTTCCCATTCAGATTGTCACACTGACATACAGCAGTCTCTACCTTCCCCAGCCCCAATCTGCTGCACTTTATCCTCAGCTCCTTCCAGCCAATAGAATTAACCACTGGCCACCCCGAAGCTCAGGCAAAGCCAGTTCCCAAGTCTAGACACGACCACTGGACAACATGCAAGAAAAGAAAGGAAATTGTTCTTTCACAAAGAATGTAGAACATACTCAAGGAAAGAAAGAAGATGTTATTATAAAATGTAAGATCCACAAAGAACCTTAAGAATTACATAGAACAGCTCCCAGCTTTACAAAAAAGGAAACCCTCAGGGAGAAGAAAGACCTCCCTCAGTCGTGAAGGCTAATTAATAGTGAGGCCTGGACACAGGAGAGGTCCCAGGCTCCCATCGCAGGAATCTTTTTACTGCTGCACCCATGACACTAATAGAATTCTGGAGGTAACAAGAGCCTTGAGATCACCTATGTCTCTCATACAATAAACACAAGAACCAAGACTTCCAGTAATCCTCTCACTGAAGAATTTTAAAGTTTCCAAGTCAGTTTCATCCATTCTTTAAAAATATGGTCTTCATGAATCTGAGAATCTCACTCTTGAATGTAAAAATTGCCAAGTCACTTAATCCATGAATCGAGTGGAATGAATTCTGAGAACCACTGAGTCACCTAATGTGAGATTCCTGAGTCATCTCTTAGTACATATTGTGCACTCTGTTTAACGGCTTTCTCCATCTTCTTTGTCTAGGGAAATACTGTTCATCCATCCACCTGTCACTTCCTTTGACGTCTTCCCTATCATGCTGACATTGCTTGGTTTCCCCTTCTCTTTATCACCACGTGTGAATTTACAAGAGAACAAAAATAAAATAGTATGTGGTAAGTGCTACACTATTACAATTTTACCTTCTTTCTCCCCAAACTGCAAGTTCCTTGGGATCCCGTGACATGATTAATCTCTAAAAAATAGTGCATGGTCAACAAATATTTATTGAATGAATTAAAGGCAGTGATGATTCATTATCAATGTTACATGTTTCCCAGAAACAACTGGATTTACACAGTATTATTACTGACTCTAAAATTCTTAGAATTAATTTTGTCCTATGATAAGACTCTCCGTACACTGTATAATGGAATAGACTTTTAAGAGCTCTGACAAAACATTCTTCATTCAATCATGAGCTGGAGAAAGATGAAACAGTCTATCTCTGAAAGCATAAGTTCCCCATTCGCTGGAAAAGTTTAAAGAAAAAGTCGACACCTTTCTGGAGGGGTGTCTTAGAGAAAATGTGTACAGTGGGTGAGGGGTTGGACTAGGTATCCTTCAATATTCTTAGCGACTAGGACATCTCCCGAGACCCAGATTGTTGGTAGAGGGACCAGGCATCAGCCCATGATGCATTCACTCCATCAGAAGGAATTGGGGAAACATAAGGGGGAGAGATACAATAGCAACCTTGAGGAGCTCAGCCTAATGGAGAAACCACTCAATCCTTTGCGCAGTCATACCAAGAAGAGGCAGCCCACTTATTCCAGGTGGCCCCAATAGGCAGCATGAAGTTAAGGGAATGTTAGGCAAATAGCATGACAATCGTAGAAAGAAAATTCTAATAATTAAGCCAACCTAACTAAAAGTATCTAACAGTGGATGAAGTGCCCTGTGTAGGAATGAGCATCTTCCCTTAGAGGTGTTCAACAAAGAGGTCAAATGACCAGCTATTTGGGATGGGATCGGGTGGATTTTTATCCTCATTCTAAGGTGGGATTATATTTAGGGTGTCCACACACCCCACTTTCCCCTACACAGTTCTAGTTTACACCTGTTGTTCTAGCATAATTATTAGTTCTTCTCCATTTCACTTTCAAAAGTATCCCAGTTTGGAAGATAAATCATATGGTCACCCTACTTACATTTAGATGACTCTAAAATCCCTTTCAAAGTTAATAATCTTACTCAATGTTCTACCTAGGAGTAGGAGCTTTATAAAAGAACGGGTATCTCAGCTGGGTTAGAGATGGGGATTTGAGACTGAAGGAGACATTTGTCAAGATCCCACTGGATTATCTCTTCTATCCCATGACTTCAAGTATCACTATTTGTGAAAATTCTCAAACCCATGTATTTATCTCTAACTTCCCTACTAAGTCATGAATTTTCATTGACGTTATGGAGACCAACACTGATGTCCTACAGAGGCACTTCTAAGGAAACACAGCTCATATGGTTTGAGGACAAATACCATATGAGTTTGTTATAGGACCATTTTCTAATACATATCTTGATAGTAAAAATTCATATGGACATAGTAATAAAATAAAAAATTAAATACATGTATTAATATTATATATTGATTTATAACAATTCATGTAAAGCTTCTTGATCTTATCACAGAACCTGAGGAATTATGTAACGTAAGAATATTCTGTGCTAAATTTCACACTGTAGTGAAAATTAAAGTTCTTAGCCTGGTGCTATATACTTTTTGCCTTCTCAGTAAATATTTAAATAATGATGGGGTCTTCAAATGGGAAAGTGTGTGGGTATTTGAAACTTACATTTTCTTGTCTCTAAGTAATATTTTGTGAATATCAGAACTGAAGAAGGGTCACAGAGTTTCACACATATCCAAAGCTTTGTCATAGCTCTCTCCAGGGTGTCCATGAGTAAATGTGAAAATGTCTACAGTGGAAGTGAAAACAATGCTTGCGGCTGCAGCCCAATAATTCTTTGGAGAAACCCTAGTGAGTCACAAAGAAAAGGTGTCAGAAACTAGGCCAACTTGCCTTTGCATGGATGCATTCAGCATCACCGGGTGCCACCTGACATAATTCATCTCTTGTCCCAGAAAGTTCAAAATTTCAACAGAGCTCAAGGTTGTAAAGTCCCCAAACTGTCAAAATACCTGGGGTTTGTAACTCAGCACTGGGAGTGAGATCTGAGGACCTAGAGCATCTGGCGCCACCTGGGTGCTCACTAGAAATGCAGAATCTGGCGCCCTACCCTAGACCTGCTAAATCAGCATCTGCAGTGGGCAAGATCCTAGGTAAATTCATACGCATGTTAAAAGTATAAGAACTTGGGACCTCCCTGGTGGTCCCGTGGTTAGGACTTCGCCTTCCAGTGCAGGGGGTGCAGGTTCGATCCCTGTTTGCGGAGCTAAGATCCCACATGCCTCGCGGCCAAAAGACCAAAACACAGAACAGAAGCGATGTTGTAACAAATTCAATAAAGACTTTAAAAATGGTCCACATCAAAAAATCTTTAAAAAAACAAAAAGGATAAGAACTTAAAACTTCTCGTTGCAAGAAAAAATTGTTAACTATGTGAGGTGATGGATGTTAACTAAACTTACTGTGGTAATCATTCATATATATGTGTGTATATATATGTATATAAATAAAATCATTATGTTGCACACCTTAAACATATGCAATGTTATATGTCAATAATATCTCAATAAAACTGGGGGGAAAAGTTTGATAAATACTAGCCTAGGACACTTACTCACCTGAAGCCTACACGCCTGGATTCAGATTGGACTGTTCCATGCACTGTAATAATACTTAAGTTGTAGGATTAAACTAAACATCATGACTGACACAGAGAAGGGGCCTCTATATGTTAATTCCCTTGCTCATCCTACACAAAATCTGTCCCTGTCCTGGTCAGCCCAGGAATGGGCTCCTCTATCACTTATAACTCTTTGTTGCTTGAATGGGTATCTTCCATTCTTAGAAAACATCCACAGATTTTGGCCCAGAAAAAGACCTACTTGGTTCGTGATGCACGGTCATCTTCTCACCCACTACCTTCCTTCTGAAGATACGGAAAGGGCTTTCTCCTGGGAGGGGGGACTTGGAGGAATCAGAAAAACAGAACCTGGTTCTGTATTTTTCACAGAGCCTTTCTGAGGCTTTCGAAGAGCATGAAATGCAATTAATGCCAATGTGAAATTCGCAGTTGTTCATTATGAGGTTATTCAGTGCTGTTGTTACCTGACCTATAAGCAACTGTTGTCAACTCATGTACATGGTCACTGGGACCTGGAATTACTATATACAAGTGAAATAAATCTGGTTCTCAGATTGGCACAGAATTCTTCCCTCCCCTTCCCTCAATCCTTACCATAGTTGGGTCGTGTATAGCTAATGGTCACACTTCTCACTTTTCTTTATGCAATTTCTCTTTGTTTATTTTTTCCCCAGAGGTTCTGCTCTATTAAACATTTTTATTCCTGCAACCCAGGACTTTTGGCCATTGAAGACCCAGTAAAGAGGTTAGGCTGAGCTGAAATAGATCAGACCTGTTACACTCACTCTGATTTATCTGACTCCTTTGCTGGTTCACCAGCTTGAAATCTTTGGCACTGGTTCAGGCCATGTCTCTGGCAGAGAGGTTTTTGGTTTTCTTAAAATTTATTTTAAAGGTTGCTCTGTTTTCGTTACAGATGATATGGTTGAATCTCAAAGTGCCACAAAGTAAAATGCATATACTAAGTTTGATAGATATTTTCCCCCTGGGGCCATAAAAATGGAAACAAAGCAATTTAAGGAGCTCTTTTCAAACTTCTGGGACACACAGTGGAAAACATATTAGGTTGGTTGGACTTATTTTTTAAAAAATTTTTTGTTAACATCTTTATTGGAGTATAAATGCTTTACAATGGTGTGTTAGTTTCTGCTGTATAACAAAGTGAATCAGCTATACATATATGTATATCCCCATAGCCACTCTCTCTTGCGCCTCCCTCCCACCCTCCCTAGGTTGGACTTATATTTGTTCCTGGGTGCTGGTGACTTGAAGACAGCAGCTGTTTTTTGCACATGCTGATATCATTGCTACCGTGGTAAATACAGATGTGCTGCCTGCTGGACAGAGAGACACACTGGTATTCTGCCTGGGCTCTCTGGCATCAATGCAAGGATGTTTGAGCTGGCTAGCAGAGGAAGAACTCAGTGACCAAAAATACCAAGAGATGGCAGAAATCTTTCCTTGCAGGCAAAGAAGAAAGAAGGCAAAAAGAGACCCACACCGGAAAAATCCCTTGCTATTGGCAGGAGAGTTTGTCATGCTTCCCATGTTTCCCCAGGATTTTGGAAGTCATTTTGGACTTTTTGTTTCTCATACACAACTGATTTGAAGAAGATGTTTCAAACTAGGTAGTGGTGGGAACTTACTACACAAGTGTAATGAGTCTAATACAGTATAAGAAAGGTCTTCCTGATACGATGATGCAATCTTTGCCACTGATGAGTTTGGCTTTGAATTTCAAGCAGGGATAATGGTGGATAATTTAAATATGAATTGTATTGATTACAACTTGATTGGCTTCTTCCGTGGTACTCAGTGCAGCATTTGTCCATCAGAGACAAGTCTTTAGTTACCTGACAGGAGCCTACAGAGAGAACATTCTGCCCAAGGTCTGGGGCAGCCCAGCACCAGGTCCTGAATCTCAGTCAGGCACATAGTCTCCCAATAATCTCACTCCCAACCAGAAACTAAGAATCCAAGATTTTTGGAGCCCTTTATCCTACGTCCAGAAGGGAGATATTTGGAAGGTAATGGGGTATTGACTCCCAAGTTTCCTTCAAGGTCTTGTGTCTCTGGGGTCAAGAGTGTCTGCAATACCTTTATGCCCTTGAATATCTATTTTCCATAAACCCATACCTTATCATGCCTTGTGCTGTGGAAGCTGGATCTCAGGGTTTAATGCAGAGCAGAATCATGGCTTGTCTTTTCTCAAGAAGAAACCCTGAAACAGACATAGGAAGCAATGACACCTCAGTGTGCCGAATGATTTTCCTTATTTCTCTGAGGTCCAGAGATCTAAGACTGTTGGTCCCAAAGGTCCTACTAAATAAATGCCCCACACTTGCAGCTCTGCTGTGTCAAAAGTCCTGGCTGTTTCCAGAAAAAAAAAGCATGCCCAGTTTTGCTTACACATACAATTGTTTTGAATCCACTTGTCTGCCTAACTTCAAAGAAAGCCTTTGTTTACAAATTAGTCCCCAGTATTTTTTCACTTGGCCTTTAAAGTCACTCTGGCTGTGGGGACACTGACAAAGGTGGGTCAGGGTGTCCTCCACACATCTTTCATCTCTACCCAGAGCTCCCACTGAAGGGACACTCAAGCTTCTCATGGTAGCATCTGGGAGACACAATTGCAAGGGGAAGTGACTGATGGATTGCCATGCTAGCTCTGAGGGACCTGCACATGCATCAATGTCTCAGGAAGTCTGTGTTTGTTTTTTTCCTTTTGAAAAGATGAAATCAACTTGGGGGGGGGGGCGGGGAGGACAGCTCTTGGTTTGGTTTTATTTTCAAAATGCTCCTGAGGTAAAATAAGAAGATAAGGTCTTTAAGAATACCATCATGGCGACTCTGAAGTTTATGGGGTAACCCAGATCACAACCCCTTGGGTTGTGAGTAAAAATATTAAGCACCAAGATCTGCTTAATATTTCTCTGCCACTTGTGGGTTTTTTTTACAAAGGGAGTTCTCTTTGTGATTTCTATAGGTGCACACATCTTAATTGTCAAAGTCTTCTATGAGCGTTGGTGGCCCTAAACTTATAAATAAGTAATTTCCAGAAGTTCATTCATAAGTTGATTTTTTTGGAAGGTAGGACCCATTCCACAAAGAAATATGATTAGAAATCATGCTTATGGCTCCTCAAAATCTCCTTAACTCATTATGTATTAAACACTATTCTATGCTTTCAACAAAATATAGTTAATAACAACAAAAATATAAAATAAGCTTCCCTACTCTGAATATTATTTTTTGATGAGAGCACATTTTTAATTAGAGGAAGATGTGGAGGCCCGTGGAAACTTTAGCGGAGGTATAAATGATCTGACACTTTCTAAGGCTTCAGGATATAATGGCAATTGGCAAATTTCAAAACTTGTAGTGTTATTTACTTAATCAGATGTGTTAACTAGTCATGCTTTTCAGACCATGTCAGGCTCTTTTTTCCTTTTTTAATTTTAACTACATCTGAAAAAAAAAGAAAGAAAATGAGAGGAAAAGAAAAGTAGAAAAAAAAAGTTTTTCTGTGACATCTTAGGTGAAAGGTGGACAAGACATGTTACAAAAATGCAGTTACAAGAGAAAGTGTGTGTTCATATGAAAAAGAGAGTGACCTGAAGTGTGGAATTAACTGATCGTTGGTCAGTGAGATTGTTGAAAACCACAGAATACAGCCTGTATATATCTCCCTTAAAAGAAAGAACATTCTGGTAAAGCAGTGGTTCTCAAAATGTGATCCCCAGACCAGCAGCTCTGCTTTACTGCATCGCCTGGGAACTTGTTAGAAATCCAAATTATTGGGCCCAACTCTATACCTACTGACTCAGAATCTCTGGGAATGGGGTGCAGCAACCTGTGTTTTAACATGCTGTCGGAGAGATCCTGCAGGCTGTAATTTGGGAAGCCCTGTGTTAAAGGAACTCTGGATTGTAGAGTTTCCTATAATGACCACTAGGTGGCTCTGTTGGTCAGGGCAGATTGGTTAATGAAGGAAGTTGCGGGGTCAGAACACATAATTAATACTATTCTTAAGTAGCTATGTGGAGGAGGATGACGTTTTATCTGTTGTCTCAATTTTTTTTTTAAGTCATCAGGAAGAAAGTGTAAATAAATCCACTATCCTAACTGGCCAACTGAAATTATGGAACATTTCTACGTTTGGTTTTAATGACTAGAGTCTGCTTACAAACATGAAAAATTTTATTAATATGTAGAAAACATAAATATCTGTTTCCTGTTCTGTAACATAAGATATTATCGCTATTACCTAAATATAATATTTAATTCTCTCTTGACTTAAACATTTTAAATTATATCAGAGACATACCATGACACAGCTAACAAAATTAGAAATTAACCCTTAACACAATCTTGGACTCTACTTCATTTTTCATCTACCCTCGCTCTACAGCCACACTGACGAGTGGCTAGACTCCTCAGGTCTAATCTTAGCTGTGTCTCTCTGTTCCATTCCCTCCAGCCTTTCTAGTTTTCACCTAGTCTTATGCTCAACCTCTGGCACTTCTCATTCCCTACTTTCACAATAGTAACTCTGCCTCAGCCCCTGGGGCCTTACTCTATGGTCAGGTACTCAAGATATAGGAAGGCCTTGGTACATTTCTTTGGACAGGACAGCAGAGCAGGGAGAAGGCTAGAGCTGAAGCCCTTCACTGTAGTAAACTTTGGGCTGGGTACATCTTTGTGTCTGTACTGAGGATATACTACTATAGTTCAAATGTATAGTTCTAATAACTCTATAAACTCTTCAAAGGGATGGACTTCCGGGAAGATGGCGGAAGAGTAAGACGCGGAGATCACGTTCCTCCCCACAGATACACCAGAAATACATCTACGCGTGGAACAACTCCTACAGAGCATCTACTGAACGCTGGCAGAAGACCTCAGACCTCCCAAAAGGCAAGAAACCCCCCACGTACCTGGGTAGGGCAAAAGAAAAAACTAAACAGAGACAAAAGGATAGGGACGGGTCCTGCACCAGCGGGAGAGAGCTGTGAAGGAGGAAAAGTGTCCGCACACTAGGAAGCCCCTTCGCGGGCGGAGGCTTCGGGAGGCGGGGTGGGGGAGCTTGGGAGCCGCGGAGGAGAGCGCAGCAACAGCGGTGCGGAGGGCAAAGCGGGCAGATTCCAGCGCAGAGGATCGGGCCGACCGGAACTCGCCAGCCGAGAGGCTTGTCTGCTCGCCCGCCGGGGCGGGCGGGACTGGGAGCTGAGGCTCCGGCTTTTGTCGGAGCGCCGGGAGAGGACTGAGGTTGGCGGCGTGAACACAGCCTGCAGGGCGTTAGCGCACCGCGGCTGGCCGGGAGAGAGTCCGGGGAGAAGTCTGGAACTGCCGAAGAGGCAAGAGACTTTTACGTCCCTCTTTGTTTCCTGGTGCACGAGGAGAGGGGATTAAGAACGCTGCTTGAGAGAGCTCCAGGGACGGGCGCGAGCCACAGCTAAAAGTGCGGAGCCCAGAGACAGACATGAGACGCTAGGGCCGCTGCTGCCGCCACCGGGAGGCCTGTGTGCGAACACAGGTCACTAGCCACACGCCCTTCCGGGGAGCCTGTGCAGCCCGCCACTGCCAGGGTCCCGGGATCCAGGGACAACTCCCCAGGGAGAACGCACAGGCGCGCCTCAGGCTGCAACGTCTCGCCGGCCTCTGCCGCCGCAGGCCCGCCCCACACTCCGTGCCCCTCCCTACCCCCGGGCCTGAGTGACCCAGAGCCTCCGAATCAACGACTCCTTTAACCCCGTCCTGTCTGAGCAAAGAACAGACGCCCTCCGGCGACCTACACGCACAGGCGGGGCTAAATCCAAAGCTGAGCCCCTGGGAGCTGTGAGAACAAAGAAGAGAAAGGGAAACCTCTCCCAGCAGCCTCAGAAGCAGCGGATTAAAGCTCCACAATCAACTTGATATACCCTGCATCTGTGGAATACCTGAATAGACAACCAATCATCCCAAATTAAGGAGCCCTGTGGATGAAAGGCTCTTGGTGCTGCAGCCAGGAGTCAGTGCTGTGCCTCTGAGGTGGGAGAGCCAACTTCAGGACACTGGTCCACAAGAGACCTCCCAGCTCCACATAATATCAAACAGCAAAAATTTCCGAGAGATCTCCATCTCAACGCCAGCACCCAGCTTCACTCAACGACCAGCAAGCTACAGTGCTGGACATCCTATGCCAAACAACTAGCAAGACAGGAACACAACCCCACCCATTAGCAGAGAGGCGGCCCAAAATCATAATAAGTCTACAGACACCCCAAAACACACCACCAGACGTGGACCTGCCCACCAGAAAGACAAGATCTAGCCTCATCCACCAGAACACAGGCACTAGTACCCTCCACCAGGAAGCCTACACAACCCACTGAACCAACCTTAGCCACTGGGGACAGACACAAAAAACAACAGGAACTACGAACCTTCAGCCTGCAAAAAAGGAGACCCCAAACACAGTAAGATAAGCAAAATGAAAAGACAGAAAAACACACCGCAGATGAAGGAGCAAGACAAAAACCCATCAGACCTAACAAATGAAGAGGAAATAGGCAGTCTACCTGAAAAAGAATTCAGAATAATGATAGTAAGGTTGATCCGAAATCTTGGAGATAGAATGGACAATAGAATGGACAAAATGCAAGAATCAGTTAACAAGGACCTAGAAGAACTAAAGATGAAACAAGCAATGATGAACAACACAATAAATGAAATTAAAAGTACTCTAGATGGGATCAATAGCAGAATAACTGAGGCAGAAGAACGGATAAGTGACCTGGAAGATAAAATAGTGGAAATAACTACTGCAGAGCAGAATAAAGAAAAAAGAATGAAAAGAACTGAGGACAGTCTCAGAGACCTCTGGGACAACATTAAACGTACCAACATTCGAATTATAGGGGTTCCAGAAGAAGAAGAGAAAAAGAAAGGGACTGAGAAAATATTTGAAGAGATTATAGTTGAAAACTTCCCTAATATGGGAAAGGAAATAGTTAATCAAGTCCAGGAAGCACAGAGAGTCCCATACAGGATAAATCCAAGGAGAAATACGCCAAGACACATATTAATCAAACTGTCAAAAATTAAATACAAAGAAAACATATTAAAAGCAGCAAGGGAAAAACAACAAATAACACACAAGGGAATCCCCATAAGGTTAACAGCTGATCTTTCAGCAGAAACTCTGCAAGCCAGAAGGGAGTGGCAAGACATATTGAAAGTGTTGAAGGAGAAAAACCTGCAACCAAGATTACTCTACCCAGCAAGGATCTCATTCAGATTTGATGGAGAAATTAAAACCTTTAGAGACAAGCAAAAGCTGAGAGAGTTCAGCACCACCAAACCAGCTCTACAACAACTGCTAAAGGAACTTCTCTAGGCAAGAAACACAAAAGAAGGAAAAGACCTACAATAACAAACCCAAAACAATTAAGAAAATGGGAATGGGAACACACATATCGATAATTACCTTAAATGTAAATGGACTAAAGATTCTCTTTGGGGAAGGTTTTAAATTATAGATTCCACGTCTTTAACAGATAATAGAATTTATTCAGGTTATCTATTTCATTTTGGGTATGTTTTGATAGTTTGTGACTCTCTAGGAATTGGTACAGTTCATCTAGGCTGTTAAATTTATGGTGTAGAGTTTTTATAATATTCCCCTTTTATCCTTTTAATGGCTACAGGATCTATACTGATATCCCCTCCTTCATTCCTGATATTGGTAACTTGTATTTTTTCTCTTTTTATTTTTATCAATTTAATTCAAGATTTATCAATTTTATTAATATTTTCAAGACTTGCTTTTTGCTTCATTTTTTCTCATCTTCAATTTCACTGATTTCTGCTCTTATTATTTCCTTCCTTCCTTTTTGCTTTGGGTTTATTTTGCTCTCCTTTTCCTAGTTTCTTGAGGTGGGAACTAAGATTACTGATATGAATTTTTCCTCTTTTCTAATGTAAGCATTTAGTAGTATAAATTTCCCTCTCACCACTGCTTTAGCCACATCTCACCAATTTTCACATGTTGTGTTTTCATCTTCATTCAGTTCTATGTTTTTTAATTTCATTGAGGATTCTTCTTTTTATTTAATTTTATCTCCTGTTTTAATTTCAGGGGAACTACTGTTTGGGAAAGCTGTTAGGTAACTGTTTTATAAATTACTGTCTCCCATTAGGATCATATCCTAATGATCCCAGCAAGCTAATGTACTGTCTTCTAAGATATGCATGGTACATACTAAAAATCCTGTAAGGTCCTGGATAATTTTCATTTAATTGTTCATTAAAGAAGCATTTATTTTCAAAAAAAATAAAAAAATAAAAAAAATAAAAAAAAATAAAAAAATAAAAAAAAAAAAAAAAAAAAAGAAAACTATAGGCCCAGATGACTTTACAGGTGCAGTCTACCAAACATTCAAGGAAGAACTAATGCTGATTCTATACAGATTCGTCCAGAAAACTAGAAAGGAGGAGATGCTTCCCAAGTTTTTCCCCTAAGATCAGGAGCAAGATGAAGAAGGCTTCTCTCTGCATTTCTATTCAAATGTTGTACTGGAGGTTTTTGCCAGTGCAATAATGCAAGAAAAATAAAAAGACCTCCATGTTGGAAAGAAAAAAAAAAAAAAAAACTCTTCAAAGGAAAATCACTATAAAGCTCAATATAAATATTTTGAATCTCTTTTTGTTGTTATTGTACCATTATTCTTTATCAGAAAGGATTCTTCAGAAAGGTTCTTAACCTGAAGTCTTCTGACATAAAAGTCTATTTCAATATAATTGTTTTCCTTTGTAACTTAGTACATTTTATGAATTTGAAAATATTTTTGGCCAAAGGAGACCATGCCTAATAAAAATGAAGAAACCCTGAACAGTACTGGGGGACACTGCCTCTACCTCAGAGGAAGAAATGTTCATCTCTCTGGGCCTCACCAAGGGACATAAAAGCAGAGGAAGAAATGTTCATCTCTCTGGGCCTCACCAAGGGACAGAAAAGCAATCACCCAGAGGCAGAAAGTAAACTCAGTCCCTGGCTAAGCTGACCAAGGGTTTTCAGGCTCCCAAATTCAGCATATATCGCAAGCCAGCAAGGGAGAAGTATTCGTGTTTATTCATCAAAAATACATCCACAATAGTCCATCCTAAAATGTTTCCCCAGAATCCTGGAACGTATAAGGTTACTTACTGCAGTTAACATATTGTTTGATTGAAGTAGAGTGGACTTAACTATGACAAATGAAAAATGCATGCCAGAGTATGTCTAAGACTTTAGTTCTTATTATGCAGTGTAAGTTAACAAAATGCTTCCCCAGTTTCATAAAGGCCAAGTAAGCACCTTAGTCTTACAGCAAATGTTAGGGGCAACTGTGGCATTGCTAATGTATGAAATACATCTTTCAGTGGTAAAAACAGGCATTTCCTATTGCAGGAGATGTTTAGTTTATAGCTATAAACTAATCTTAAGCATCTGGCTATCGAGGAGGGAAGTCCATATCTCACTCTGCCAAAGCCAGGTCCTGACGTTCCACTAATCTTTGCTGAAAACAACAGGCTAAGAATTTCTGGGCAGAGTTAATAGTGCAAAGGAATCAGATCTTACCTACCCAACAGAAAATTAAAATTTGATACCTTTGGAAGACTCAGGAAGAACTCATTTAACAAGTGTTGTTATGGCAGGAATGATTTTAAAACCTATGCTCCTCCTTAAGAGTCAGTCTCAATAATTATCACTCTTTATGATTACAAAATAGCATTTTCCCCATATGATATTATTTTGTTCTCTCTAAACCCTTTTTAGGTGAGTAGGGCAGTATTCGTCCCTACTTTGCAGTTGAGGAAAAAAACAATTCTTTTGTTCATGTTTACATGATTGATTAGTCCTAGAATTACAAAAGATCCTTCACACATAGTTCATGGTTTTTAGTAAGAGCTGAGGACCTACAAGGGCATCTCACACAGTCCACTTACTTTTCAACTCACTTTTCTTTCTCATTCATTATTAATAGGAGCTCTCATTTCTGGCAGGGAAAACACTCGGCCTTTAACTGGGATGGCTGTGACAACAGAAAAGACAATCTCTCATCCCTAAAGAAATAAGTTGTTTTATGTTTTGTTTGTTTGTTTTCTTTTGGTGCCACTGATTTAGCCAGCAGCCAACCAGCCAAGGGGTTTGGGAAATTTGTGGTTGTGGGACTGTGACCTCTTACTGAAGTTTTCCACTCTTTTTTCCATAGACTGAAGTCTGACTACAAACTTTTACTACAGTGAAAAAAATCATAGGATATACGGTTTAAATCAATAGGGAATTTAGAGATATATAGCACAATTTTGTACTGCTTTTGTCTGGTTTAACAGATAAGGCAAAAGTGAGAAGATGGATTGTTTCTTTTAGAAGGAAAGATTCTGCTTCACTTCTTAGTACTTGGGGAGATAGAACTCTTCTCACCAGTACAAGACATACCCTGTAAATTTAAGCTAAAATATGGATCCGTGTCAGAAGCCTTGTAAATATTAAGGATGGAGCCGCAATGCTGGCCAACAGCTGGCCCCCTAAGAGTGAAAGAGGGGTCACAGGATGGAGGATGGAACTGGATACAAGTTACCCTTAGAGTCAGGGGAGAACTAAATGCTTAGGACCTGATGAACATAACTGATGGGACATTATTAAGATTTAGAAGGCAGAATGCTTGCTGCAATTAAATAAATGAGAACCAGAAGTAACAAGCTGGAGTTGAAAGAGAATTAGACGATAAGACAGCTCCCCTACTCAACTTGGCTAAGGGAGGCCACCTCTTGGAACCACAGCAGTCCTAATTCATGAGTTTAGGAGTTAGATCAGATTGTATAAAATACTGGGAGAAAAGGGAAGCTGGAACTGTATGTTGCAGACTGAATTTGGAAGTTAGAGCTAGGTATTGAGAAATAAGATGAGTTGTAGGAAAAAAGTTACTCGGTACCTGTTACATGTAGGGTGTAGTGCTAGGCATCAAGCAATGGGAGAAAACAGGAAAGCTAGAGAAGGGCAAGAATGCTTACAAAGGAAAATGCTTCTTATTTCAGCTGCACTTAGAAGTGATATTTTTCACAATATTAACTCTTCCAATCCAAGAGCATGGGATATCATTCCATTTCTTTGAATTATCTTCAATTTCCTTTATCAATGTTTTATAGTTTTTGATGTATAGGTCTTTTATCTCCTTGGTTAAGTTTATTTTTAGGTATTTTTTGTGACACAGTTTTAAATGGGATTGTTTTTTTACTTTCTGTTCCTGATATTTCATTATTAGTGTAAATAAATGCAAAGATTTCTGTATATTAATCTTGTATCCTGCTACCTTGCTGAGTTCATTAATTAGTTCTAATGGTTTTTGTGTGGAGACTTTAGGGTTCTCTATTAGAGTATCATGTCATATGCAAATAGTGAGTTTTCCCTCTTCCCTTCCAATTTGGATACCATTTCTTTCTTTTTCTTTTTAACATCTTTATTGGGGTATAATTGCTTTACAATAGTGTGTTAGTTTCTGCCTTATAACAAAGTGAATCAGCTATACATATACACACGTTCCCATCTCTCTTCCCTCTTGCGTCTCCCTCCCTCCCACCCTTCCCATCCCACCCCTCCAGGCGGTCACAAAGCACCGAGCTGATATCCCTGTTTTTTTTCTTGTCTGACTGCTGTGACTAAGACTTACAATACTATGTTAAATAGAAGTGATCAGAGTGGGCATCCTTTTCTTATTCCTGAATTTATTGGGAAGGCTTTCAGCTTTTCACCATTGAGTATTATGTGGGCTGTGGGTTTGTAGTAAATGGTTTTTACTATGTTGATACATGTTCCCTCTATACCCACTTTGGTGAGAGTTTTTGTTGTGTATGGATATTAAATTTTGTCAAATGCTTTTTCTGTGTCTATTGAGATGATCATGTGGGTTTGTCTTTCCTTTTGTTAATGTGGTGTATCATATTGATCGATTTGCATATATTGAGCCATCCTTGCAACCCTGGAATGAATCCAACATGATCATTGTGTGTGATCCTTTTCAATGGCCATACTACACAAAGCATTAAATTACTACACAAAGCATTAAATCTACAGATTTAATGCAAGTCCTATAAAAATACTCATGATACTTTTCACAGAACTAGAACAAATAATCCTAGAATTTATATGGAACCATAAAAGATCCAGAATTGCTAAAGCAATCTTGAGAAAAAAAAGAACAAAGTTGGAGGCATAACCGTCCCAGATTCAGACTACACTACAAAGCTACAGTAATCAAAACAGCATGGTATTGGCACAAAAACAGACATATAGATCAATGAAACAGAATAGAGAGCCAAAAATAATCTTACATACCTATGTTCAATTAATCTACAATGAAGGAGGCAAGAATACACAATGGAGAAAAGTGGTGTTGGAATAGATGGAAACTTACATGTAAATCAATGAAATTAGAAAACACACCATATACAAAAATAAATTAAAAATGGTTTAAAGGGGCTTCCCTGGTGGCACAGTGGTTGAGAATCTGCCTGCTAATGCAGGGGACACGGGTTCGAGCCCTGGTCTGGAAGGATCCCACATGCCGCGGAGCAACTGGGCCCGTGAGCCACAACTACTGAGCCTGCGCATCTGGAGCCTGTGCTCCACAACAGGAGAGGCCGCCATAGTGAGAGGTCCGCACACCACGATGAAGAGTGGCCCCCGCTTGCCACAACTAGAGAAAGCCCTCACACAGAAACGAAGACCCAACACCGCAAAAATAAATAAATTAATAAACTCCTACCCCCAACATCTTCTTTAAAAAAAAAAAATGGTTTAAAGATCTAACTATAAGACATGACACCATAAAACTCCTAGAAGTAGTTTAAGACGTAAATCATAGCAATATTTCCCTAGATCAATCTCCCAAGGCAAAAGAAATAAAAGCAAAAATAAACAAATAGAACCTAATCAAACTGAAAATCTTTTGTACAGCAAAGGAACCCATCAACAAAACAAAAACAAAACCTATGGAATGGGACAAAATATTTGCAAACAATGTGATGGACAATACTTTAATATTCAAAATATACAAACAGTTCATACAACTCAATACCAAAAAAAGACACAACCTGATCATAAAATAGGCAGAAGACCTAAATAGACATTTCTCCAAAGAAGACATACAGATGGCCCTGAGTTACATGAAAAGATGTTCCACATCACTAATTATTAGAGAAATGCAAATCAAAACCACAATGAGGTATCACCTTGCACCAGAGTGGCTATCATCAAAAAGTCTACAAACAATAAATGCTGGAGGGGGTGTGGAGAAAAGGGAACCCTCCTGCACTGTTGGTGGGAATGTAAATTGATACAGTCATGGTGGAGAACAGTATGGAGGTTCCGTAAAAAACTAAAAATAGAACTACCATATGATCCAGCAATCTCACTCTTGGGTATTTTTCCAGAAATAACTAATTGGAAAACATACATGCACCCCAATGTTCACAGCAGCACTATTTATAATAGCCCAGACATGGTAACTACCCAAGTGCCCATCAACAGACGATTGGCTTAAGAATATGGAATATTATTCAGCCATAAAAGAAGGAAATATTGTTATTTGCAGCACCATGAATGGACCTAGAGAATATTATACTTAGTGAAATAAGTCAGGTAGCAAAAGACAAATATTGTATGATATCACTTATGTATGGAATCTAAAAAATAATACAAATGAACCCTTATACAAGACAGAAACAGACTCACAGACATAGAAAACAAACTTATGGTTACCAAAGGGAAAAGTGAGGGAGGGAGGAACAAATTAGGAATATAGGATTAACAGATACAAACTACTATACATAAAATAGATAAGCAACAAGGATTTACTGTATAGCACAGGAAATTATTTTCAATATCTTGTAATAACCTACAATGAAAAATAATCTGAAAAAAAGGTATAACTGAATCTCTTTGTTGTACACCTGAAACCAACACAATATTATAAATCAACTATACTTCAATTGTTTAAAGTGATATTTTAACTCCTATAGCATTGTGTAAATGATTGTGCCATGAAAATTCAGTGGGGTGTGGAGCCCTGTCCATTTTGTTGGAGCATTTATCTCACCTCACAACTCATAGCTACTCCTCATTTCCATTCCAACTTCCTTTTTCCAAAGCATTAGATGGAATTATGTAGCAGGTGTTCCTAGTGCTCTGTATTTGGCCATTTGGCACTCACCCTTCTAGGACCTCAGGGTGGCATCTTATTGTGAGCACCTGCAACTCTGCTTGAGTGAATGTACTAAGCAGTCACAGGGCAGGCTGGAAGTGCCGGTTTCATGCTCTGTGGGAGGGAGACCCTGAACCAAAGGGCAGGTAGAATAGGTGCATAACTACTCCACCTTCTCCATTCCTTTATGGCACAACTTGAACTGCCCTACGTGAGTCCTACCCAGGCAGCCAGTTGTTCCAAGGCTACTCCACTCACCAGAATGCTCTGTACACACACACACACACACACACACACACGTAAATTAAAATAATTTACTAAGATTTGATGTTTATTGGTCAAGACTGTCCTGATGTTTTGCAATTGCCAAGCCACGGAGTTTTGGGAGGAGGGCAGTGGGCATGAGTTGCTGGCTGAGAGCCAGGGGCAGCTGTGAAAGGAGGGCTTTCACATGCCATTTTCCTGGCCTCAGAGTCTGCTCCGAAAGAGGAGGCGGATACCCCTTCATCAATAGAGAAAACTGGATTTCTTTAGGGTCTACTCACTCAGGGTTTGAGATCATCAAATGAATCAAATATGCACAGCATGTAACAAGCACAAATAACAGGAGATTTTAAATGTCTGTCAAAAACATAAAACATTCTGTGGTCATACATTAAAAAAAAGCCAATAAATCAACTTCTGGAGGGACTGAAACACTGTTATGTCTGAATATGACTAAAGAGAGAGACAAATACATTTAGTATATTATAAAACCTTCTTTCCTCTTCCTAGAAACCTGTAGAAACAAGGAGGTGGGGGAAGAGGAGGAAGAGAGTAATTTTTATACTCATTTTAAATTTCAGTTTAAACATTCCTCCCAGAAAACATTTTGGCAAGCAATGTATCTTTCCCAGCTGCCCTCAGGATAGGAAGTTCCAATCTATTTTATATTATCCTTCTTTCAATTAAATATATCCTTGGGAAATTGACTAGAAGTTTATAACAATCAAGGATAAGATAACTTTTTGGTGAAACAGCCATGCTTATGTGCTGAGGCAGGACATTGTGTGAGAGTCAAAACAAAATTGTGAGGTAGAGTCTGTCAGTGCGTTACTTAGCCCCTCAAATTTAGCAGGTAAATGAGTAAGTTGTGAAATAGATTATCTCCTGCCAGAGAAGCGGTTGCATGAATTTGAGGATGGAGAATCTCCCCTGTCTCTCTCTCCTCCCCAGATGCCTGTGATTTTGTGAATGAGGCTGGATAACTTAAATGCAAGGTGATGGTTGAGGCATCCTAGTGCTGTGAGCTTGTTATTGAGCAAAGGACCTCCCAGCAGTACAGGAAGTAATCCTATGTCACCAGGAGACTAAGGAATCCTGTGGCCAAGGCTATAAAGCACATTCTGCTTGGTCAGAGTGAGAACTGCTTCAAAAAGTTTCTTGGGAGCTTCCCTGGTGGCGCAGTGGTTGAGAGTCCGCCTGCTGATGCAGGGGACACGGGCTCGTGCCCCGGTCTGGGAAGATCCCACATGCCGTGGAGCGGCTGGGCCCGTGAGCCATGGCCGCTGAGCCTGCGCATCCGGAGCCTGTGCTCCGCAACGAGAGAGGCCACAACAGTGAGAGGCCCGCGTACCGCAAAAAAAAAAAAAAAGGTTTCTTGGAAGCAGAAGTCCAACAGAATTGCCTATAGGGCAGGATGGAGAATGCATCAAAAATGAGGCAACAGAAAGAGGAAAGGGAAGAAGACCCATTTCTTATGTAAATGCCTCAATACACTACAGTGAGGAGGTTCCACAGAGACATTTGCAAACTGCTAGTTTCCCCCAGGACCTGCCTTTCGGGAATTAAAAGGTCTGAGGTGACCTGGCGTTTCTAGATAATCCTCACCTTGGATATTTCACATCCAAAGCACCTTCCACTCAGTTGGCCTGTCTGTTATGTCCAACTTGAAATAATCACGAAATAATGTCAAGAGTGAGCATCCCTTGATTACAAAACACATGATTGCCAGAGAAACTGTCCCAAGTCTGATTTCAGATCAGCTGTCTGCAAGCCAGGGAGGCTGACTCAAGGGATGGGTCACCAGGGGAGCCCAAGACGAAAGCACTAGAAGCTCCAGATCCTTTCAAGAACAGTGCAGACTGGCAGCTACCACCTATTCACCTGGAATCCCTACTGAGGGGCAAAAACAGCAAGAGGAGAAGGAAAAGCAGTTAGCATTTAGTAAGCACCTACTATATGCCAGGGATTGTGCTAGGTGCTTTATATATATATATAATATATATATTATATATAAAATATATGCATATATATGTATATGTGTACATATGTGTGTGTATATGTATATATACTTAAACTTAATAAATGTAAGTATGACTCACCATGCTAAGAACATTATGTATTGACTCTATAATTAAGTTACAGCCACATAGAATATTACTGGCAGAGATAAGATTTAAATCTGGACCTGCTTCTTTTTCCTATACCATGAAATCTCCTATTAAAGAACAGACACCGATCTTGAATTTTCTTTCATCCCCCTTCTGTGCGACACAGGGGAAGATGGCACAAATGCCAGCCATAGAAACATAGGATTATCACAAAGGTTGGAGAGACATTTTCTGAAGGCTGTTTAAAAGCATGAAGGGGGGGGGGGTGGATTTAGACACCTGAAACATTAACATTGGAAGAGATCTTAGAAACCAAAGACTTCTATTACTCAGATGAGAAAACTGATGAACAGAAAGGTTAAGCTACTTGCCTGAGGCCACACAGCCTGTTAGTTAGAGTGGGAACTAAAGAGACTTCATTAAGAAATCAGGGTTCTTTGCACTACATGAGACTCCTTCTATCAAATGTTTCAGAAGTGTCCATTCAATATTAAACAACAAAATAAAAAAATAATATTTTTGCTTAAAAATATAGGGAAGATTAAAATGTCAAGGAAATTAAGTATTCCAGAAGCTCTCCAGATTCTCATCTTTGGGTCACAAACTCGGTCTCCATCTCTGATTCTGATGAGTCCAGACAAATCCCAGAGTCTCGGTACATATGTGTGAAATGCACATGTTCACGTTCTATTGGTAATAACTCAGTTGAATGACGGTCAGGGACACACAAAAAAACCACACGTCAGTCCAGTCTGGTGTAGTGATTTATGGGGTCACAGAAGGGAGGTGGTCTGGGGTGAGATTTGGCACCAGAAGGGGCTTCCTGGTGGTTGCATGCAGCCCTTGCTGTTGCAGCAGTTGCCCTGGCAGCATCGTCCCACAGAAATCCTGCTCCAGGCAGAGTTTAACATTATCTATATTTGACCAGAGAAAGAGCAGCTCTTTCTTGCTGTCACTTAATCACTGCAACAGGTTTCACAGAGTTTTGCCAGGGAAGAGAAAAATGAGTCCCTGAATTTGTGAGCACACAAGGCTGCAAGAGGAAGAGCAGAGAAAATTCTTCAGGTGTCAGAGACCTGGTCCCCTCATCAGTTAATTGGGGTCCTCGGACAAGTTCCTTCTTTCTGGGCTGCAGTGAATCCATCTGTGAAATGAGAGAGTTGGAGGATGATCTGGAAGGATCCTTCTAGGTGGATGGGTGAATCAATATTTATTGAGCACATAGCTCGGTGCTATGTCCTAGGGATGCAAAGTCCCTGCTTCGAGGAGCATATTATTAACATATTGTGTTAATTAATAGTAACAGCACTCTCAATGGGCTGTAGGTACTCTATGTGTTCTCACCTGTTTGATCCTCACAAAAGCCCAAGGAGATGGAAAATATCTTGTTGTTATTTTTATTCCCATTCTATAGAGAGGAAACTGGGATGTATGCAGAATAAGGAACTTGCCCAGCTCACATAGTTAATGGATAAGTACATAAAGTGCCTTGGGGACCCTGAAGGGAGAGTCAGGGAAGACTCTAGAAGAGGTGATATTCACATTTGCCCAGAAGTGTGAACAGGATTTTACCAGGTGGGAGAGGAATGGCAGAGAGGGCAAGGACACTCCAAACAAAAGGAACTGTACGTGCAAATGCACAGAGGCATTAAGTACGCGAGCCCTTTAGAAAACCACAGCAAGTCCGCTGCGCCTGGTGTTTACGTGAATGAGAAGGGCTGGTGGGAGTCTGAAGAGATCGCGGCCTGGCAACTTGCAGCTTGCGTGCTGTGTGCCCCTCCCTCCCAAATTCATAGTTTGAAACCCTAACACCCAGTACGTACATGTTTGGAGATGAGAACTTTAAAAAAGTAATTCAGGTTAAAGAAGTCATAAGACTGGGGCTCTGACCTCATAGGATTAGTGCCATTATAGGAAGGGACACCAAGATACCAGAAGGCTGGCTCACTCTCTCCTCCTGTGTTCATGCTCCGAGGGCAGGCCATGGGGCCACACAGCAAGAGCTCTCACCAGAAGCCGGCCATGCTGGCCCCTTGATTTCACACCTCCTGCCTCCAGAACTGTAAGAAAGTACATTTCTGTTGTTGAGGTCATCTGTTCTATGGTATTATGTTATGGCAGCCCAGGATATTACAAATGCTAAGATTATTTTTTTTCTTTAATCTTTAGGCAGTAAGGATCCAGAGGTCTGTTAAATCAAGGGCAGTAATGTTTACTCCCCAGAAAGAGTGTGGAGGATTACTAGAAGAACAGGACCTATTTGGAAGCCTTCCCGACAAAATAGCTAAGGGACAGTGAGAACCTGACCAAGGCAGAGTCATCAGTTCCTACTTAAGACACAGCTTGGAAGTCAACTCCTCCAGAATTATGTCCAACTCTGTTCAGTTGCTCTAAGGCCCTTGGTGTCCATGCCTCTTAGATTGTGCCCATTACCTAACATGTCATTAATTACAGGGAAAATGTCTCTCCTCACCTCCCCACCAGTTGAGCAGCAAATATTAGCCCTTCACACATCGCTTAACACAGAGTAGTAGGCAACTGAAAATGTTCAGTGATGAGAAGGGTGAAACAAGTAAGAGTGCCAAGTTGTGCTGGTTCGTGTCTCTGTGGCCCAAAGATGGAAAACCCAGGCCAGGGATAGATAAGACCTAGGTTAGTATTTTACACAGCTCTTCTCCTCTGTGTTAGGATTTTCCTAAACCTTCCCACAAAAGAAAAAACATAGATGGAGGAAAAATCCAGCAGTTGGGCAACGTTACAGCCAGCTTATTTTCCTGTCATCTAAGGGAAGAGAAACTCCTTTGGAGAGAAGTAGATGAATTTTATATATATATATATATATATATATATATATGCATGTGTATATATATGTGTGTGTATATGTATGTGTGTGTGTGTGTATATATGTATGTGTGTGTGTGTATATAAATATAAATATATATATATATATTTATATTCTTTCCCCCATGTATATGTCTTGATACCCTTTGTCAAAAATCAACTGACCATAAATATGAGGGTTTTATTTCTGGACTCTCAGTTATATTCCATTAGTCTATTCTTATGTCACTACCACCCTGTGTTGATTATGGCAGCCGTGTAGTAAGTTTTAAATTGGGAAGTATGAGTCATCTTCTTTTTTATCAAGATCATTTTGGCTATTTAGTGTCCCTTGAATTTCCACAAGATTTTTAGGTCAGCTTGATAATTTGTGCAAAGCTGAGATTTTGATAAGTATTGCATTAGTCTGCAGATCAATTTGAGGAGCATTGCCATTTAACTATATTACGACTCTGATCCATGAATATGGAATGCCTTTCCATTTATTTAAATCTTCGTTAAATTCTTTCAATGATGTTTCATAGTATATAGTATACAAATCTTGGACTCATTTTGTTAAATTCATTCCTATGGTATTTTTTGTTGATATTATAAATGGAATTGTTTCATAATTTCATTTTCATATTGTTTATTGCTAATGTATAGAAACACAATTGATTTTTGTATATTGATCTTGTATCCTGCAACCTTGCTGAACTCACTTATTCATTCTAACAGCTTTTGTGGGAATTTCTTAGAGTTTTCTAAATAGAAATCATGTCATCTGCAAATAAAGATAGTTTTACTTCTTCCTTTCCAATCTGAATGTCTTTTATGTCTTTTTCCTACCTAGTTACCCTGACTAGAACATCCAATACAATGTTGAATAGAGGTGGAAAGAGTGGACATCTTTGTTTTATGCCTGATTTTAGGAAGAGAGCATTTAGTCTTTAACCGTTAAGTATATAAGCTGTGAGTCGATGATATATTTTAAAAATCTCTTTCAATCTATAGGTTCTCTCTTTTTGTCTCTGTCTGTCTGTCTGTCTGTCTCTCTCTGTCTCCCTGCTCTCTCTCCCCTTCTCTTCCTCTCTTTCTCCTTCTCTCTACATGTTTTTTCTCTCCCTGGGGTAAGTTCTTGCCTAAGGTAGTCTATGGACACAGAGTGAGAGCTGCAGGAAGCTAGCTCCTACAGCTCTTCTACAGATTTCAATTAATTCTTTTCCCTCTAGACTTCATCCTAACTCATGTCTAGCTGCCCTTGGGAGTTCAATTCTAATCTTTCTCATGTGCGATTAGGGGGAATATCTTTATTTTTAGCCATCTAGATGCCTACAAAAATCCTTTGGTTGCTTTTGTTTTCTGTTGTTACTTTTGTTGTTGTCAGCAGAGGGGTGAGTGTTTAGGTCTTTGCTTTGGTAGTATGACTCATTGTCTTCCATGTACTCTGCACGAAAATAGTTTACTGCTACTTAGGTTCTCTGCACCGAGGAAATCCTAAGAATAGACAAGGAGTATCGACTAGTTGATGAACTGTATTTTAACAGGTAGACTTCGGAGAGACGCAGAGCACGTGGAACAAAATATCATGTATTTCTGCTCGCTTATGCTCCAGAATCCACTCTTATTAAAAATGATGATTATTGTTTTGTTCATACCGAAATGTCTATTCATATCATTAAAAGAAGAAATATGAATTTAGAGTATAATTGTTTATTTGGGGGCTAATTCTTAGCTATTACACTTTTACTTCCTTCTTTTATGCCATTTTGTGAATCAGTGACAGACTGTTGACTTTTTCTTTCACATTCTTGGTTTGGTGTAGAAACCCAGCATGTTCAAGCTTGTGACCTCTGATGTTTCTACTAGATTTAAATTTCCTTTCTTTGGAAATTTTATATTTCTTACTTCTTCCTGTGTCTTACTTTCTTACCTATTAAAGGAAACCTGCAACAGAATGGCAGAGACAGAATTGTGGATCCTGGCTATCTAGAATGGTGCCAATTAAACATCGGCAGGCATGAAGGTCATCTGGGAAGTCTGCTTAACTAGCAGATTCCTGAGTTCCTTCCCAAAGATTCTACTGCTGTAGTGAACAGAAGACAGCTGACTACTCAGCAGAAGTCCATTTCCTCTTTTTCCTGGGCACACAGCTAAACCATATATCCTAGCCTACCTTGTAGTGAGTGAGGTGTAGCCATATAAATGTACTCTAGCTAATGGAGTATAAACTGAAACCCTGTGCCTGCTCTAGGCTGGGTTCATAAATTTTCCCGTGCACTCCTGCATGCTTTTTTCCTTTCCACTTGCCTGAGATGGTGAATACTAGAGCAACCATTTCTTTTATACTTCCTTTCTTTTTATTAAAAAAATTTTTTTTCCATCTAAATCCAAAATATTTCTATTTTATCTTATTTATTAATTTTTATTGCAGTATGGTTGCTTTACAATGTTGTGTTAGCCTCCACTGCACAACAAAATGAATCAGCCATACACATACAGATATCCCCTTCCCCTTGGAGTTCCCTCCCATTTAGGTTACCAGAGTGCATTAGGTAGAGTTCCCTGTGCTATACAGTATGTTCCCATCAGTTGTCCATTTTATACGTAGTATCAATAATGTATATGTGTCAGTCCCAGTCTCCCAATTCCTCCCTCCCCATCCCTTTCCCCCCTGGTATCCATATATTTGTTCTCTACGTCTGTGTGTCTATTTCTGCTTTGCAAATAAGATCATCTATACCATTTTTCTAGATTCCACGTATTTAACTGATGTAAAGTTTACATACCATAAAATTCAGCATTTTAACCATTTTAAAGTAAACAATGAGTGACTTTTGGTTCATTCACAATGCTGTGCATGTATCACCACAGTCTAATTCCAGAACATTTTCATTATCCCCAAAGAAACCCCATACCCATTAAGCCGTCACCCTTGCTCCTCTCTACCACCCACTCCTCTGGCAACCACTAATCTACTTTCTGTCTCTATGGATTTGTCTACACTGGACATTTCATATAAATGGAATCAAACAATATGTGGTCTTTTGTGACTAGATTCTTTTACTCAGTATGATGCTTTCAAAGTTTATCTATGTTGCGGCTTGTCCTGGTACTTCATTCTTTTCATGGCTGATTAATATTCCATTGTATAGATATACCACATTTTTTTCCATTCATCAGTTAATGGATATTTGACCTGTTCCCATTTTTTGGCTACTATGGATAATACTGCTATGAACATTCATTTAAAATTTTCTCTGAACACATATTTTCAATTCTTCTAGGTATATACCTAGGAGTGGAATTGCTGGGTCACATGGTAACTCTAAATTTTCAAGGAAATAACAAACTGTTTTTCACAGTCACTGCCTCATTTTACATTCTCACCAGGAATATTTGCAGGTTCCAACTTGTCTATATTCTTTCTAACACATGTTAATACCTATCATTTTTTAAATTATAGCCATCATACAGAGAGTAAAGTGGTATCTCCTAGTAATTTTGATTCACATTTCCCTGATGGCCAGTAACATTGAACACCTTTTCATGTGCTTATTGACCACTTTTTTTTTTGCGGGGGGGTGGTACGCAGGCCTCTCACTGTTGTGGCCTCTCCCGTTGCGGAGCACAGGCTCCGGATGCGCAGGCTCAGTGGCCATGGCTCACGGGCCCAGCCGCTCCGCGGCATGTGGGATCTTCCCGGACCGGGGCACGAACCCGTGTCCCCTGTATCGGCAGGCAGACTCTCAATCACTGCGCCACCAGGGAAGCCCTTATTGACCATTTTTATATCTTTTTGGAAAGATGTCTATACAAGTACTTCTATTTTTATATTGGACTTTGTCTTTTTATTATTAAGATTTTTATTGAGGTATAGTTGATTTATAATTAATTTCATGTTTACAACATACGAAATGTTGTAAATGTAATGTAAACATATGTTTACAATATGAAATTAATTTCATGTTTACCACATAGGGATTCAATATTTGTATAGACTATACTCCATTTAAAGTGATTACAAAATAAATTTATAGCACATTTTCCTGTGCTATACAATATATCCTTGATACTTATCTATTTTATAGATAGTAGTGTGCACCTCTTAATCCCATACACCAATTTTGTCCCCTCCCCTGTCCCCTTTCCCTACTGGTAACCACTAATTTTCTCTCTGTATCTGTGAGTCTGTTTCTGTTTTGTTATATATATTCATTTATTTTTTAGATTCATATATAAGTGATAACATAGAGTATTTGTTTTTCTCTGACTTACTTCACTAAGCGTAATATTCTCTAGGTCCATCCAAGTTGTTGCAAATGGCAGAATATCATTCTTTCTTATGAATGAGTAATATTCCATTGTATATATACCAAATCTTTTTTTTTTTTTTTTGCAGTATGCGGGCCTCTCACTGTTGTGGCCTCTCCCGTTGCGGAGCACAGGCTCCGGACGCACAGGCTCAGCGGCCATGGCTCACGGGCCCAGCCGCTCCGCGGCATGTGGGATCTTCCCGGACCGGGGCACGAACCCGTGTCCCCTGCATCGGCAGGCGGACTCTCAACCACTGTGCCACCAGGGAAGCCCTATATACCAAATCTTTAAAAAATTTTTCTGGTTTTTAATTGAAGCATGGTTGAATTACATTGTTGTGTTAGTTTCTGGTGTACAGAAAAGTGATTCAGTACTTTTTCATATTATTTTCCATTACAGGGTTTATTACAGGGTATTGACTATAGTTCCCTGTGCTATACAGTAGGACTTTGTTGTTTATCTATTTTATGTATAGTAGTTTGTATCTGTTTTAATCCCAAACTCCTAATTTATCCCTCCCCCACCACCTTTTCCCTTTGGTAACCATAAGTTTGTTTTCTCTGTCTATGAGTCTGTTTCTGTTTTGTAAATAAGTTCATTTGTATCATTTTTTTAGATTCCACATATAGGTGATATCATATGATATTTGTCTTTCTCTGTCTGGCTTACTTCACTTAGTATGATAGTCTCTAGGTCCATCCATGTCGCTGCAAAGGCATTATTTCATTCTTTTTTATGGCTGAGTAGTGTTCCCTTGCATATATATACCATATCTTCTTTATCCATTCGTCTGTCAAAGGACATTTAGGTTGCTTCCATGTCTTGGCTATTGTAAATAGTGCTGCTATGAACATTGGGGTGCATGTATCTTTCTGAATTAGAGTTTTCTTCAGATATATGCCCAGGAGTGGGATTGCTGGATCATATGGCCACATATTCTTAATCCATTCATCTGCTGATGGTCACTTAGGTTGCTTCCATATCTTGGCTACTGTACATAATGCTGTGATCAACATTGGGTGGATATAACTTTTTGCATTAGTGTTTTCATTTTCTTCAGATATATATCCAGTAGTGGGATTGCTGGGTCATATGGTAGTTCTATTTTTAGTTTTTTAAGGCATCTCCATACTGTTGTCCATAGTTGCTGCACCAATTTACATTCCCAACAGTGTACAAGTGTCCCCTTTTCTCTGCAACCTCACTAACATTTGTTATTTGTGCTCTTTTTGATGATAGTCCTTCTGACAGGTGTGAGGTGATATCTCACTGTGGTTTTGATTTGCATTCCTGTGATAATTAATGATGTTGAGCATCTTTTCATATGCCTGTTGGCCATTTACATGTCTTTGGAAAAGTGTCTATTCAGGTTTTCTGTCCATTTTGCAATCGTGTTGATTTTTCAATATTGAGTTGTATATATTTTGGATATTAACTCCGTAGCAGTCATATTATTTGCAAATACTTGCTCCCACTCAGTAGGATACCTTTTCATTTTGTCCATGGTGTCCTTTCCTGTGCAAAAGCTTTTAAGTTTAATTAGGTCCCATTTGTTTATTTCTGGGAACACAGAGCACTTACTATTTTATCCAAGGCACAGTGCTAGGGGCTATGAGATACACAGAGACATCACAGAATAAGATAGAGTAGAATTCAATTAAACAATCTAGTGAACATAAAGAAAGACAATTAAGTGCTAGACAAGATCTGCTAAAATAAATGTCATGTGAGTAGATAAACCTAAGGAACATAAACACTGCCAATGGTGTATTTAAGTTATTTAACTTTGTACAATTTTTGAACAGTATTAGGATTACTAAACAGTTGTAAAATAGTACAGAGAGTTTCCATATACACTTCTCCCAGCATCCTCTAATGTTAACATATTGTGTAATATTTGTCAAAACTAAGAAATTGACATGGGCATTGGCTATTAACTAATTATTCAGATTTCATCAGTTTTTCTGTTATTGTCTTTGTTCTCTTCCACTATCCAATCTGGGGTACTGCACTTCCTTAGAATGTGCTTAATTTTGATATTGTTCGTGAAAATAATGATTACTTTTCCAAGTCTGACTGTTTTGTAGTGGGCAGAGGGAATAATATAATCGATGCCACCTGCTAGGATATTTTGCTGGATCACAGAAATCTCGATCAAAATGGAACTCATGTATCATTCTACCAGTCAGCTAAAGAAGCCGATTTTGAACATGGATGATATAAAACCATGAAATTTTCACCTTCAACCTTGTCATGAGAAGTGAATGGCCTTGGCACTCATGCTGAAAATCAGTTTATTATAGATGTATTGATTTATTTCTAGACTCTCAGTTCTATTCCATTGATCTAAACATCTATTCTCATGCCAGTGCCATACTGTTTTGATTACAGTAGGTTTAGAGTAAGTTATTCAATCAGGAAGTGTTAGTTAGTCCTCCAACTTTATTCTTATTTTTCTGCATTGTTTTAACTATTCAGGCCCCTTGCAATCCCACTTTACTTTTATTTATTTATTTATTTAAATTAATTAATTAATTTATTTTTGACTGCCTTGGGTCTTCGTTGCTTCACGTGCGGGCTTTCTCTAGTTGCAGCGAGCAGGGGCTACTCTTCATTGAGGTGCGCGGGCTTCTCACTGCAATGGTTTCTCTTGTTGTGGAGCACTGGCTGTATGCATGCAGGCTTCAGTAGTTGTTACTCCACGGTGTGTGGGACCTTCCCAGACCAGGGCTCAAACCCATGTCCCCTGCATTGGCAGGTGAATTCTTAACCACTGTGCCACCAGGGAAGTCCTCATTTTGTTAGATCCAAATTGTTCATTACTGCATAAAAGGCTGTTGGAATTTTGATAGAGATTGTACTAAATTTGTAGATTGCTTTGGGGAGTATTTCCATCTCAACAATATTAGTATCAATCATTAATATAAACATTGAACTATTAATATTAATCAAATCCACAACACAGAGGTCTTTCCATTCATTTAGGCCTTCCTTTTTTAAAAATTTTTTTATTTTTCAATGTACACGTCTTGTACCTCCTTGGTTAAATTTATTCCTAATGTTTTATTCTTTTTGATGATAAATATATATGATTGTGTATATTGATCTTATATGCTGCAACTTTGCTGAACTTGTTTATCATCTCTAATAATATTTTACGAATTCTTTAGGGTTTTCTTTATATAAAATCATATTATCTGTGACTAGAGATAGTTTACATCTTCCTTTTCAGTCTAAGTGTCTTTTATTACATTTCTTTGCCTAATTACCCTGGTTAGATCTTGCAGTGGAATGCTGAACAGAAGTAGTAAGAATGGACATCCAAATCTTGTCCTTGATATTAGGGAGAAAGCTTTCAATCTTTCATTAAATATGATGCTAGCTATGTGTTTTCATAAATGCTCTTTATCAGGTTGAGGAAGTTCCTGGCTATTCCCAGTTTATTGAGTGTTTTTATCATAAAAAGTTATTGCACTTTGGCAAATACTTTTTCTGCATCAACTGAGATGATCATGAAGGTTTTTTTTTCTTTATTCTATTAATATGGTGTATTATATTGATTGATTTTCATATATTTAAGCATCCTTGAATTTCTGGGATATATCCTATCTAGTCATGGTGTATAATTTTTTAATATGTTACTGGATTCCACTTGCTAGCATTTTGTTGAGAATTTTTGCAATTGTGTTCATTACGGATATTGGTCTTTAGTTTTTATATTTTGTGATTTTTTTTTCCTGGTTTTGGTATCAAGGTAATGCTGGCCTCATAGGATGAGTTAGTAAGTATTCCCTTCTCTTCTATTTTGGAGGAGTTTGGGAATTATATATGTTAATTATTCTTAAAATATTTTTAGAATTCACCATTGGAGCCAACTGAACTTAGGTTCTTTTTTGTGAGAAGTTTTTTGGTCACTGATTCAATCTCTTTACTTGTTATAAGTCTGTTCAGATTTTTTGTTTCTTCTTGAGTCAGTTTTGACATTTTGTGTGTCTAGGTTATCTAACTTGTTGGCATATGATTAGTAATAGTATTTTCTCATAATACATTTTATTTTTGAAAGTGAGTAATAATGACCCCACTGGGTCTTCTCTAAAAATTTGTTGAAGAGCTACAAACCAAAAATTTTTGATACTGACCTTTATATTTATCCATATGGTTACTTTACCAGTGTTTTAGTTTCTTTGTTTGAATCTGAGTTACTGACTAGTGTTTTTCATATCAGCCCAAAGCATTCTCATTAGCATTTCTTGTAGGACAGGTCTACTAGTGATGAACTTTCAGTTCCTTTTTATCTGGGAATATTTTAATTTCTCCTTTATTTTTGAATCATAGTTTTGCCAGATATAGACTTGTTGACTGATAATGTTTTTCTCTTTGAATATGTCATACTCCCGCCTTCTGGCCTCCACAGTTTCTGATAAGAAATCAGCCATTAATCTTACTGAGTATCCCTTGTACATCAGTCACTTCTCTCTTGATGTTTTTGAGATTCTCTCTTTGTCTTTGCACTTTGGCAGTTTGATTACAATGTGGGTTGGTGTGAATGTCTTTGTATTAGCCTACCTGGAATCTGTTGAGCTTCTTGCATGTATAGATTTATGTTTCATCAAATTTGGGAAGTTTGCCCAATTATTATTATTATTATTATTATTATTTTGTGGTACACGGGGCTCTCACTGCTGTGGCCCCTCCCGTTGCGGAGCACAGGCTCTGGACATGCAGGCTCAGCAGCCATGCCTCACGGGTCTAGCTGCTCCGTGGCACATGGGATCCTCCCAGACCGGGGCACGAACCTGTGTCCCCTGCATCGGCAGGCGGACTCTCAACCACTGCGCCACCAGGGAAGCCCTGCCCAATTATTTTTCAAATACACCTTTTTTTCCCTTTCTTTCTCACTTCTCCTTCAGGGATTCCCATAATGCTTATCTAGGCATGACTCATGGTATCCCACAGGTCTCCTAGGCACTGTCCATTTATATTTCACTCTTTTTTTCTTTTTGCTACTCAGACTGGGTAATTTTAATTATCCTATCTTCAAATTCACTGATTCTTCCTTCTGACTACTCAGTCTGCTATGTAATACGTTTAATAAAATTTTCATTTCAGCTATTATATTTTCAACTTCAGAATTTCTATTTGGTTCTGTTTTTCTAATTTCTATCTCTTTATTGATATTCTCTATTTGGTGAGGCATTGCTTTCATCGTTTCCTTTAGCATTTTAAGAATATTTAAAATAGTTAATCGAAAATTTTTGTTTAGTAAGTTCGATGTCTGAGCCTCTTTAGGGATATTTTCCATTAATTATCTTGTGAATGGACTATTTTATTTAATTTTTTTGCATTCATGCCTTGTGATTTTTTGGTGAAAGCTGGACATTTTGAATATTATAATGAGGCAACTCTGGAAATCAGATGCTTCTCCCCAGGGTTTATTGTTATTGCTTGTTGTAGATGGTGTTGTTTGTCAGATTAATGAGTTTTCTGAATTAATGTTGTAAAGTTTTCATTCTTTGTGATTTGTGGCTACTGATGCTTCTCCTCCATTGGCTTAGTGGTCAGCTAGTGATGCAACCAAGGTTTCTTCAAACACATGGAACACACAGACACACATGTGCACAAACACACACACACACATATCACCCAGTCTTTGCAGACAGGCTCTGTATGTGTGTTGGGGTATGCCTTCGACACCCAGACAAGCAGCTCAGAAGTCTGATTTAGCCTTCACACCCTACTTGCACAGAGCCTAAAGTTCAGCCAAAGATAAGGGTTTAGTTCTTTCTCAAGTCTTTTTCGAATGTGTATCTAGACTTGGGTATATACGTGGCCTACTAGGTTCCTAGGAATATGTAGAAGCTTTTTAAACTTTATTCTCCAAAGCCTCTCTCATTCTCCAGCCTTTCTTCTCAAGATTTTTAGTTACTCTGTTATTTTCTCCACTGTTATTCCTTGCCCCAGGTTACAGTGACTAATACATTTGTCTTAAAATGTTTTTAACAAAGCCTCACCAGCTTCCTTCAGCCAATTATTTTTTATGGCAGGTCTGCAGAGGACAAATTATCTTTGTTTTCCTTCATGTGAGAATGTCTTGATTTTTTTCCTTCACTCTTGAAGGATATTTTCACTGGGTACAGGATTCTGGGTTAATATTACTTTTCTTTTAGCATTTGAAAAATATTGTGCTACTTCCTTCTGGCATTCATGGTATCTTGGGAGAAGTCCACTGTCATATTAATTGTTTTTCTTCTATAGATAAGGTATTGTTTTCCTCTGGCTGCTTTAAAATTTTTTTCTATATTTAGTTTTCAGAAGGTTAATTATGTGTCTTGGTATGGATTTCTTTGGATTCTGTTAGATGTTCACTTCTTGAATCTAGGTTTATGTCTCTTGCCAAATTTGCAAAGTTTTCAGCCATTTTTTCTTCAAATACTTATGCTTACCATCTTTCTCTTCTCCTTCCAGAACTGATGATATGAATTTTAGATCTTTTGCTATAGTCCCACCGGTCTTAAGGCTCTGTTCTTTTTTTTTTTTTTTCCCAGCTTATTTTTTCTCTTTTTCACACTGTGTAATTTCTACTGTTCTACCTTCCAGTTCACCGATTCTTTCCTTTGTCCCTTCCAGTCTGCTATTGAACCTATCCATTGAGTAGTTTTTTTTTATTTCTGCTACTATAATTGTCAGTTCTAAAATTTTCATTTGTTTCTCCTAATATCACCTACTTTTTGCTGAGGCTTTCTATTTTTTCATTTACTTCAAGGATGTTTCTAATTGCTCACTGAAGCATTTTTATCATAGCTGCTTTAAACTATTTTTCAGATAATTCTAAAATTTCTGCCATCTTGGTGTTGACATCTACTGATTATCTTCTATCAATCAGATTAAGATAATTCAAGTTGAAATTAAAAGCAAGGAAAAAGATATTATCATGCTAATATTAATCAAAGAAAAGTAAGAGTGGCTATTTTAACATCAAAGCAAAGAAAATTACCAGAGACAGAGGAGTTTATATAATGATAGAAGAGTTACTCAACAATTCTCAATGTGTATGACCAAACAACATTACTGAAAAATATGTGAAGCACAACTTAGTGAATTTAAAGGAGAAATAGACAAATCCACATTTACTGTTGGGGGCACCAACACCCCTCTCTTAAACACCCCTAGACAGAAAATCAGCGGTGATGTAGAACTGAACAACACCATCAACCAAAAGGATGTAATTGACATTTAAATAACACTCCATATAATAACAGCAAAGTATACCTTTTCAAGTGCCCACAGAACACATACCAAGATAGACCATATGCAGGGCCATAAAACAAAAAATTTTAAAGAACTGAAATCATACAAAATATGTTCTCTGCCTATAATGGAATCTACTTGAAATCAATAATAGATAAGAGGAAAATCTCCAAATATTCAAAAACAAAACCACATACTTCTAAAGAATTCAAGAGTCATGAGGAAATCTCAGGAGAAATTTTTAAAAAATACATTAGACTGAGTGAAAATAAAAATACAGCATATTAAAATTTGGGGGACAAAGTTAAAGTAATATAGAGAGGGAAATTTATTGCACTAAATATATACATTAGAAAAAAGGAAAAGTCTGAAGTCAATAATCTAAGCTCCCACCTCAAGAACCTAGGAAAAGAACAGAAAAAAAATTCAAAGCAAGCAAAAGAAACCAAATGGCAAAGATGAGAGGAGAAGTCAATGAAATTGAAGAGAGAAAAACAACAGAAAAAAATCAACAGGACAAAGGGTTGGTTCAACAAAATTGGCATTCTAGCAAGACTAACAACAGAAAAAAGATAAAACATAAATTACTAATATCTGGAAGGAAACAGGATATCACTACAGACTCTGCATACATCAAAAGGATAATAGGTAACACTGTGAACAAACTCCAACATACACATACAACAATCTGAACTCTACACATAAATTTGACAAGGTAGGTGAAATGGACTGCTTCCTCAAAAAACACAAACTACCACATCTTACTCAATATGAAACATTACATTTGAATAATCCTACAACTATAAAGGAAATTAAACTTATAATTTAAAACCTCCCCAATTATATAAAGAATTCTCTACAAATCAAAAAGAACTCAAAAAATCCAGTAGAAAAACATACTAAAGACATGAATAGGCATGAAGCGACTTAGAGAAGAGGAAACTCATAGGGCCAATAAACTCATGAAAACATGTTCAACCTCATTAGTGATCAAGAAAATGCCAATGAAGGCCACAATGAGATATTATTTTATACTCATTTGATAGGAAAATATTAAGTCTTTTAAGGAGTATATAGGCAACAAAGTTTGCTATCACTTGTCAAGGCTATCTTTGAACAATGCTTATAATCACCCCACCTTCATGACAAGTCACCAGCCTTCAAGGAACTATCATCCTGTTCCTTGCCCTTGCTTGGGTTGATACTGGCCCTAAACAGTGTAGGTGTAGAATTTCTTGCTTCCTGATGCTCTCTTGTTTAGTCCTGATAACCCTACTTCCTTCTACTGCAGAACTCAAAAATGACAACTTTTACTCTTCGCCTACTATTTGGGTAAATTTTAATTTTTTCCCTCTCAATACAAACCATTTTAGCTCATTTGCTGCTTAGGTGAACTGAGATTTTTTTTATGTCTAATTGTATCTTTAACAACTGTTGAAATTTTACCACCGATTTATTTTTAATAATGAACTTGGACCCACAGAAATGACAGCGACAGAACAGAGCACCTCCCAAAATTGTCCGTTAATGTAATAATTAACTTGTTGTCTTTCTGACATTATTCAATGACATTCTGTTGCCTTCTCTTAATAGTATACTAAGAATCCTCAGTAAATATTTATGTATGGTTATTTTTATGAAGATCATACATTAAGAATATTATGTATGCTATGAACTACATACACTTGTAGTAAATGAGTTTATATTTTCATCACTTGTTACTGACTGAAAACATTAAATAAACCCATCATTTAAAAAAAATACTCTTGTTTGAGAGACTGTAAACTCAGTGAGGGCAGGACTGCGCCTGTTTTATTCATTGCTCTGTCTCTAGTGCCTGATGCAGTATCTGATACATAGTGAAATCTTTTGATTGATCAAAAAATTAACCCCCTGTGGCTACCCTATTTTAGTTTGTTGGAGTTCAGGAATTGCAATTCTTTTCCAAAAAGAATAATAACTAAAAATAGCTAGTGGTTATTTAATAACGTGTGCACAGACTCGTGCTGAGGATTTGTACGCATAAGCTTCATGGCACCCAAACTGGTAAAGTACGTTTAATATTATCATTTGTCAGGTGAGGAAACTGAAGCTTAGAGCAGTTTGGGGGGCTTGCCCAAATTCACAAAGTTCGTAAATAATAGTTCCGGGACTAAGCCAAGCCATCTTTCCTAGGCTCGTAACATTTTACCCTACTTCTTTCCTAGACCTCAGCTCAACAAGGGCTTTTAGCTTCCGAGGTCCCTATGAAAGTGGGGCTTTTCCTCTATGGACCATTAGTTTGACTTCATGATTAGGATACTGACCTCTTCTTGGGTTCTGCTGTTGGCAGATCTCTGATTCCTCCTTCTTATCATTTTAGGACACTGAGCTCCTAGTTGAACTTCCAAGAATTTAAACAAACAAAATGAACAAAACAAACAAACAAAAAAACATATTCATGAGCGTGTCTGGTCCCTTATATCACCTTTCTTCTATCTCTTCTCCTCTCCTTAAGTTTAAGAGCTTTCAAGGGGAAGAGTATTATTTTTCTGTTGCTTTTATACCAAGTGACAACATACTTTATGGCTTTAAAAAACACGAATATATTCCCCTACAATTCTATGAGTTGGAAGTCTTAAGTGGGCTCATGTGATTAGACTGGACTTAACCAGATAATTTAAGACATCTGATTCATATCTGCAAAATCCCTTTTGCTATTTAAAGTAAGATATTCACAGGTTCTAAGGATTAGGACAGGGACATCTTTGCGGAGCTATTATTCTACCCACCACATAGAATTAACCCCACCCTCATCATTCCTTAGAGGATTTCTTCATTGAAAGTTCCCTTTAAACTGAATAAAATGTAATATTTCACAATTTACTCTATTGTTAGGGGCAATCAACCCATAAATTCACCTCATGTTTAAAAAAAAAAGTTCCCTTTCATCATTATAAGACTGTTCCACCTATTTGGTTCAGTTTATCTCTTCATCTCACTAACCCCTCCCTGTGTAGGGGGCATAACATGAGATGCTGTAGGAAAACCAAAACTCAAGAAGCATATAGTGTAGCTCAGGACCTCAAGGTATTTACAACCTTGTTGGATATACATGATGTCGAAGAATTAACTAGATCAAGAGGAGTCTTATATATAGTAGTGTGTGTATGTTAATCCCAACCTCCACACACACTACTATATATAAAATAGATAACCAACAAGGACCTACTTCATAGCACAGGGAACTCTACTCATCATTCTGTAATAACCTATATGGGAAAAGAATCTGAAAAAGAATAATATATGTACATGTATAACTGAAACACTTTGCTGTACACCTGAAACTAACACAACATTTTAAATCAACTATACTCCAATAAAACTTTTTAAAAAAAGAGTCTTGAGTTGTGTTTAGAATTAAATATGTAATTCAGGAGTTTTATTCATTTGATAACTTAGGGAGACATGATTTTCATGTGTGTGTGTGTGTGTGTGTCTATACAAAATATATATGTATTTAAAAATTGTGATAAAATACACATAATATAAAATTTACCATTTTAAACCATTTTCGAGTGTGTAATTCAGTGGCTTTAAGTACAATCCCATTAATGTGCAACCATTCCCACCATTCAGCCTCAGAACTCTTTTCATCTCGCACAACTAAAACTCTTTACTCGTTAAAATACAACTTCTATTTCTCCCTCCCCCAGCCCCTGGCACCCACCATTTTAATTTCTGTCCCTATGAATTTGACTCCTCTAGGGACCTCATACGAGTGGAATAATAAACGTTTGCCCTTTTGTGACTGGCTTTTTTCACTCATGGCTTGTGGAGTACAGCAAAATGCTAGAAAGGTATAGACAATTCAGTGTTTTCAGTTTTCACCTTCAACTTGGTCATGAGAAGTGTTTGCAGATGAGGAAACTGAATCTTCAAAAGGAATAAGGGACTTGCCCACTGTCACACAAATAATAAACTGAAGAGCTTGTATTTAAATCCAGTTCTGTCTGACTTCAAAATAAATGTTCTCCCCACCTATGCATCTAGACATAACTAAAGAGTCCACCCAAAAATGGATTATGATTTCTTATAATTGGACATCAAGTCATTGTTTATTCAAGAGCCCTGCATACTACAAGAAGGAATATGACTGTTTATTTTGTTTCTGTGTGAGGTAAGACTAGGTGATGGGTTGAAAAAAACTGAGCCCCCATCTCTTTGAAAGTGAGGCACTTTATTTTATTTAGTGTGTGTTGAACAATGGCTTTCCAGACACAACTGACAAGTTTTGTTTCTGGTTTTTCATTTGATACCTACCACTTTAAAACTGAAAAGTGATATGCTGACTTCAATTCATTAACAACGGTATCTACAATAAATATACGGTATGCCTGACAGATATCCTTTTTCAGTAACTGCTATAAAAACAAGCCTACTAGACTCAAAATACTTATGGAAAAATTAATCATAGTGGATTAAGCGGAAGCATTTCATGATTTCCACAGACATTCTTTCCAAAGTACCTGGCTAGAGTTTAGTTTTCTTAGTAATGCCAGGAAAGATTAACTAAAACTCAATATAGGTAAAGCAAAACTTGAGAAGAAAGAAAGATAATAGAAAAGAAGGAAAAGAGTGCTCAACCAACTCCCAAAGAGGGAGAGAGATATGAAGTAGTTGTTGAGGAATTCCAGAGCCTTGAGAAGTCCAACTTCTTTGAAACGATGTGGTAGAAAGCTGAGAACAGGCAATTATCCACCCAAGAGGGTAAGTATTCTCTGAAGGCCACACAGCTAGAGATGGCAAAGCTTCTTCACGATGGACAGAACGTCTGATAAAAATAGTATTAAGTTTGGGGAGAGAGAGGAAAGAAGATACCTTAGTGCTTTAACTCTCTCCCTAACTGTTCTCACCATCTTTCTGTTCTCCCCAAAGAGTTGCATTTTATTTTTTATAGGACTTGAGCAATGATTCGCATGCCTCTCCAAAGGGAGGAAAAAAGCCAAAAATAGATTCCAAATTGGCTACTAATTCATCAATTGACCAGGTAAGTCACATTTCTGTAAGTCTCAGTTCCTACAGTTGTAAACGAGAGGGTTGGACTAGATCAGCTGTTGGGCCCATTTCAATTATATATATTATAATTATATATATGATTTTAGTAATCCTCTGTAAATAATTTTAGTAATTATATATATATAATTTTAATAATTCTCTATAAATAATTTTGGACAGGCCTAAAAAACACTTCTCATAACAAAGTTGAAGGTGAAAAGTTCATGGTTTTACATCATGCATGTTCAAAATCATCTTCTTTAGCTGACTGGTAGAATGATATACAAGTTCCATTTTGATTGAGATTCAGTGATCCAGCAAAATGTACTAGCAGGTAGCACCTGTTACATTATTCCTTCTGCCCACTACAAAATAGACTTGGAAAAGTAATCATTATTTTTACAAACAATATCAAAATTAACCACATTCTAAGGTAACACACTGTCCCGGATTGGATACTGGAAGAGAACAAGGACAATACCAGAAAAACTGATGAAATCTGAATAAAGTATGTAATTTAGTTAATAGCCAATACCCATGTCAATTTCTTAGTTTTGACAAATATTATACAATATGTTAACAGAAGATGCTGGGAGAAGTGTATATGGAAACTGTACTATTTTACAACTTTTTAGCAATTCTAAATTGTTCAAAAATTGTACAAAGTTAAATAACTTAAATACACCATCAGCAGTGATTACTTTCCTTAGGTTTATCTACTCACATGACATTTATTTTAGCAGATCTTGTCTAGCACTTAATTGTCTTTCTTTAACTTCACTAGATTGTTTAATTGAATTCTCTTCCACCTTACTCTGTGATGTCTCTGTGTATCTTAAAGCCTCTTGCCCTGGGCCTTGAATAAAATAGTAAGTGTTCAATGATGTTTCTTAACCAGCTAAGGAAGAGAAGAGTTGTTTATCTCTCACCAGTATAAGATAGTGATATTCTGTGTATAAGTGAATGAAGTTATTATTTATAATAGAGAGGGATGCCCAGTTGACTTGATTTTCCTGGAATTTTAGTATTCTAAATGCTTCATAATGAAAAATGATCAGGGAATGTGACCATAAGTGATGAGAAGGACAAGGTCCTAACACCACATTTTGTATCTGTCATATGCTATTTCTCCTTTATCCATGTCTCTTTTCTATATATTTTCCCTGAAGGTACTATGTAATAGCTCAATCTTGCAAATAATTTTCAGAACTCAAAACTTCATGCAGCCTGCAAGTGGGCAATGGCTCCAGTCACATTTCTTAGGCTGCTCACTTCCCTTTGCTTATTCCGTACTCTATGCATCATTAATAATGGTGAAAATAACAGAGAACTAATAGGTCCTGAACTCCATACAGTTTCAGGGAAAAACTCAAAAGGGAGCCACGAGTCTCTTTCATCTTACAATATATATTTAATTTAATGAACTTCCTGGTTCCCTTTAGGTCTGTCTTGATTCTGTTCAAATGAGAAAGGACCATGCTTATCTTCATGGCCAGCTTAGAGGCTCTGCAGCTTATAGTTGGGAGTGGGGATGATGAAAATGTAGGTGGATACAGCAGGGTTTAGTGTCATAACTTTTGAACTCTTTGCCTGCACTCCTCAGTAAAAAATATATTTGCATGTGTCACACTATACACACATTCAATCTTCATGAGAAAAAAACCCCTGAATATGTAGGGTACACCCTGATGTTTTCTATTTTAGTTAGCTCTATATTTCATTAAAACGAAAATAGTAGTTGTAACTAACTGGCATGATAAGAAATTCAGTTTGTAAAATCCTGAGGAGTATGAATAAGGTTCTAGAATTTGGTCCAGAAAGAACAAATTTTTTTCAATCTTGTACTGACAATTTTCACTGAAACCTCGAGCTAGAAATTCTTTGAATCCCTTTACAACTCAGCTTTCTCACCTCTAAAACCAGAAAGGTAAGCGTATTTTATAGGGCAGCTTTGAGAATCTCAGCAATAATGCATACAAAAGTACCAGGCCTGTAATAGGCACTTAATAAATGTTTTCTCTCACTCCCCCCAACCCCACAACTAGTATATCATTTTAAATTAGGGGGATTCCCTTGGAGATTAATAATCTTAGGGGCAGAATGAACTTTTCTCCACAGCCATATTAACAGGTTGAGTCAGACCCCAATGTATTATAGAGCAGTCTAATGTTCAGCAACCCAAAGGGGACAGAGAGAAGCAGCAGCAGAAAGGCTCAAATCCTGGACCCCAGGGCCTTACCGCGAGTGTTTGTGGTTAACAGCGTGGGTGGAAACAGGTGGGCAAATTCTGGGCATGGAGTCAAGCTACTTTTCTAAGCCTAGAGAGTAAGGAATGTAGAAATGGTCTCCCTCTCCTGCCCAGCTTCCCTGTCTGCGTTACCACCTCTATTTGTTTATCCAGACATCCTGGACAACATGAAGAGCATCTGATATAAGGTGTTAGGCTCATTCAGCTGCACCTGTGCAGAAGCATCAGTTAATGTCTCACTGAAGTGTTCCACATGTTCCTCTTACCTCCAGCTGACTTAGTGATGGCATTCTCACACGCTCTCTTAATCCTGGTCCCCATAAATCCTTTCCAAGTCCCTCCCTCCATTGTCCGTCCCATCCATCAAGAGCTCAGTGAAATCCCTTGGCATGTACAGTACATCTTTTCCTTGAGCCCATTCACAAAGAAGCCCTGTCATGGCTGCTGTTTTCAACCTCCATTCTCTCTCCCCACTTTTGTGTTTGAGTAGGTGTGTGTGTTTGTGTGTAGTGTGTATGGTAGGGTAGAGGTGATTCGTGAGAGCACAGGAGGGGTAGGCAGTTCTACATATGGTGATTTCATTGTCATCAGAAACTGTTCAAATTCCTACCCTTTGGCTTCAAATATTTCTTGTCTTCAGTTACTAATGTCCTCTTAGTTTCAAATGAAAATATCTCACAGTTTTACTAAAAAAATTTTGCATATGTATCTGAAAAGATGTTGAGACTGATGGGTTTCAGGATTGCCACCCTCAAATATGCCACTTATGGAATACTGATTATTTTGAATTAAAGTCACTTAAGAAGCAGCTGGTACAAGAAGGACTCTCTGAACCTCTTCTGTCCCCCTGAAAGCAGGAAAGAAACCTCCATGGGAAAGGTTCTCTCACAGTACCAGGAAGTAGAGAAACATCCTTATCACCAGAAGCAGGGAATTTAGAGCTGCGAAGACAGTGTAAACAAACCTTGTTACTTCTTTACTAATTTACTATCCCAAACCCAAACTTCTTCCTCTTGTCTGTTCTTTTCAAACTCTTTGTCTAAAAGCTATAAAAGCTGCCCTCCTTGGTCCCTTCATTTATGAAATTACTTTGTTTATTTTTTCTCCTGTTATTTTATCTTGTCAATTTAATTTAATTATTAGGTCAGCCAAAAGAACCTAGACAAGTAGAAGGAAATTTTCCCCTCCTCAACAAGACTGAAGAAATTACAAATAAGTTAATAATCATTCATGACCTCATTGTATACTTTAAAATAAAGCCAAATTTTTATGCACATGATTCCAAAAGGTATATTTAAAAATATATATATGTGTGTGTGCGTGTGTGTGTGTGTGTATATATATATATATATATATATATATATACACACACACACACATGAATGGGTCATACATTGAAGTATTTTTCTATAATCATTTTTCTTTCTCCTTATAATGTATCATAAATATCCTTTCATGAAAATAAAACAGATCTGGATTTTTAATGACAGCATAGATTTCCATTGGGTAAATACATCATGAATTACTTACTCACCTATTGGGAGACATTTAACTTGTTTTTAATCTTGGCTATAACAAAAATATTCTGTGAGGAATATCACCATATGTGCATTTTTACCTACTTGCCCAATTATTTTCTAAGGATGAATTCCTAAAGGTAGACATTTGGCTCAAAAAGAATTCACAAATTAAATGTGGATGCACAATAGCATATTTCCTTTTATTCAAAAACTTTAGAAAGTATCTTGTATGATGTTGCACTTCGTGGTGTGCTAACTAATGTTGAAAACCTTTTCATGTGCATATTGACCTGTGTATTTACACTTCTGAGACTTGCCTGTTCAAGGTAGACAACAGAAAAACACAGAGAAGAGTATAAAATACTCATATGTCCCATACTAACAAATGCTAATATTTGCTTCAGCAAAGCACCGTAGAGTTTAAGACCCTTTATACATCTCTGCGATCTAATTCCCCTCCCTGCCTTGAAGAAACCCCTACTCTGAAGTTAGTATGTGAATTGCCAGTTCTTGTTTCAATGTATTAAAATCAATAAATTGTACTGTTGGTGTGTCTTAAAATTTTACACAACTGACCTCATATTCATTGGCTAATATTCTAAAACTCTCTTTATTCAGTATAATGATTTGAGTGCTGTCTGTTGAGATGTAAATGTCAATTCACATACATATTAATGGTTGTATATTATTTTTCATCTGAACACCGTTATACCTAGTCTTCTATTGGTGGGTGTTTAGATTCATTCCAATTGTTTGCTATTACAAATACTGACCATTCTGATACATGTCTCCTTGTGCATGTGTGCAAGGGTTACTGTGTGGTGTATTCCAGTAAGCAGAATCTCTGGGTCATTAGTGAATGAATATTTTGAACTTTACTAGATATTACCAATTCATCTTCATTAGTGATTCTGCCAATTTTCACTCCAACCTCACAGCAGGCATGTTTTAGAATTCCTGTTTTACTTTATCAACATTTGGCATTTTAAGTATTTTTATTTTGCCATTTTTATTTAGGTAAAATAATATCTTGATGTTGTAAGTTGAGTTTTCCTAATTACTAGTGATATTGAATATATTTTTAAATGTATTTATTGGCCATGTGGGCTACCCCATCTAAGGATTTCCTGTGCATATCCTTTTCCCATTTTTCTACTGCACTGTCTTTCATTTTCTTACTGATTTATGGGACTTTATTAGATAACCTGGATACTACATTTTGACTCATTTTTATCACCTAATCTTCGTTTTCTATGAGCTGATACATTAAGGCGTCTTTTAATGGAAGATTTTCATGTTAATGAAGTCAAATTCATTAAACTTTTTATTTTGGATTTTGGTTTTCGTATTTTGATTAAAAATCCGTCTCTGCCACTAAGCAACAAAATATATTCTTCTGTATTTTCTCTTAAATGTTTTAATGTTATGTTTTTCACCTTTAGGAATTGATTTTTTTGTTAAAGTTTCAGCAAAGAATCACATATATTGATGTTTTTCATATTTTTCTAGCACCACTTATTGAAAAGTCAATCTTTCTCTTACCGATTTGTATAACTACTCATTGTATTACTACAATATGCCAACTTTCCATATTTATGTGGGTACATTTCTTGGTTCATTATCTGTTCCTTTGTCTATTTTTTTCTGACTGCATCAATCTAATTACTACAGTTTTATAAATGCTCTTGATATCTTGTTCACATAAGTGAGCAATTCCCACTTTTGTTCTTCCTCACTGAAGTTGCCATGATTATTCTTGGAGCTCTACTTTTTCAATGTAAATTCTAGAATTATTTTGTTAAGTTCATGAAAAATCCTGTTGTGATTTATTTTGGAATTACATAAATTAAACTGTATAGATTAAATTGGGGAGCACTAACCTCTTTATGACATATAACTTTTTCATATATGAACATTTACTCAGTTCTTTTTCCATGTTCTTCAATAAAAGTTTAATTTTCTCAATAAGTACATTAATCAAAATATGAAATAATATACTTGTAATATAATATTAATAAAATTAATAATTATAACATATTATATAATTAATAATATACATTAATAACATATATGCATTTTATTCAAAACATATAGCTATTTTCACCACCTCCATATTTGTTTTTTAAGGCTGCCACAACAAAGCACCATAAACTGGGTGGCTTAAAACAATAAACATGTATTGTTTTATAGTTCTGGAGGCTAGAAGTCCAAAATAAAAGTGTCATCACACTTTTGTTTCTGCCATGACTCAGAAACTCCTTAAAGTTGTTGAGATTCAATACCTACAATTCCTCTCTTCCCACTCTTTTTCCCCATTCTATTTTTAACTTTTCATTTAGAAAAGTATAGAAGATGGTATAAAAAAACACCCCTATACCCATCATCAACTTCAACAATTGTCAACTGTGTCCAACACTGTTGTGCTCTGGATAATTCTGAAGCAAGTCCCCGACATAATACAAATTCATCTGTAAATATTTAGGAATATAATTTTAAAGATAAGGACTCTAGTTTTCAAAAATATTCAACTAAAACATTTAAACAAAATTAGAAAAGTCTCTTACTATCATCAAAAACTCAGTCTGTGTTACTTTCCCAATAGTGTTTAAACAGAATTGCATCAACCCTGCTTCACTGATGGCTGGTGTTAGCACTGTTGCACATTCATTTTAGTCCTGATCATGGCCTTGTTCTTAGGTCTACCATGGTATGACTTTTCTGTTTGAGGGGTTTTACAAATATAATTACATCCATTCTGTCTGGATATGCTGAAAACAGGAAAAATGCAGTAAGGTCTAAAAGGATGAAAATACACATAAAAGTAGAGATAAGTAGAACAACTGAATATGTTCATATATTAGAGGATTTAAAAGCCACTTTGGACTAAAGATTATTTACATTTCTGATTTTTCACATTAAATGATGGGGCATAACTTTAAATTGCACCTTCCACACACAAAATGTTACAAAGTCTCCATCCTCATTCTCTTGATGAATCCCTCTCCTGTTCACTCATAGACTCAGGTCACTCACTCTCCCCTACTTATTTTTTTTCTTGTGCTGTATTATCTTACACTCTAGCTAGCAGAAATAACCAAATTTTGGAAAATCCTTCTCTTTTCCTGAGCATCCAACTATCTGCCATAAGGGTGAGTGAAAATACGGACACACACACACACACACACACACACACAAACAACACGGGCAAAAAAGAAAGTGTTCATAAAAGATATCTTTTTGGAGAGTGAAAAGGCAAGCCTCCAAGGGAGATATTTAGTATATCTGTAACTAATAAAACACTCATACAAAATAAATAAAGAATTTTTAGAAATCAGTAAGAAAAATGTAGACAATATAGACAAAATGTAGACAAAGAAGAGGGAAAGTACTGAACACGCCCTTCACCAAAGAGGACACACAAATGGCCAATAAACACAGGAATTGGTGTTTAACTCCCTTAGCAGAAAAATTCAAATTAGGTGCACAAATGAATGGTTAAAACTAAAGAGAGTAATATAACCAAGTATTGATTAAGATTTTGAGAAACAGTAACTCTCATATGCTAGTCAAGGGGGGGTTAAATAAATTCCTTGGAAAACTAGTAGTATCTATAAAGCTGAACGTACGCATAAAATTCGACCCAACCATTTCATCCCCACACAGGTACCAACAGAAATAACTACGCACATGCTCTAAAACTTGTCCAAAATCTTCATTGCCGCATTATTCATAACAGCAAAAAAAAAACCAAAACCAAAAAAACTAGAAATAACCCAAATGTCCATCAACAGTAAAATGAATATGTTTTGATAAAATCATGCAATGGGAAAACTTCAGTAATGAGAGTGAATTTGCTTATGCTAAAAAAAGTGGATAAGACTTGTAAATATAATACTGAGTGAAAGAAACCAGACACAAAAGTCACACAATATGGTTCTGTTTATATAATGACCAAAAAAACAGGCAGAATCTATCAACGGTGATAGATACTAGCAGAATCGTTACCTTTGGGGACTGGCAGAGGTTACAAAGCGGGCTTCCAGGATACAGACAATGTCCTACTCCTTGTAGTGTGCTTAAGGGGATGTGTTCATGCTGTGAAATTTGGGCTGTACGTTTATAACATTTTCTACTTTCCTACCTGTATGTTATATATGAATAAAAACTTTAAATGAAAATGAAAAGTAATTCTAGGCCTTTTGCAGGCCAGCACCAAGAATAGCAGGGAAAAAAAGCTAATAGTTCTTAGCACAACAAAGATGACTATCTGCTAATGGAAGAAATAGTCTCTCTTTGGTTGGGTTTAGACCAGCATCCACAAACTTAAATGACTGCAGAGGGCATGGCCTTCAAAAGTGACAGAGCCAAGTGGAAGGCAGTGGGGATGAAATGGGTAGCCTTGTTTCCAGACAAAATGCAAAACCCAGTCACTTCACCTTTAACATTCTGTGCACATAACTCCCAGACCAACAGGTGTTCAGGTTAGGATCACTAGGACTACTTTGTCTCAAGGAAAACCAAAACCCAAAATATCTGTCTTTGCACATGTCTTTTCTTTAATAGGTCGACTAGTAAAGGGAACAGTAGGCTTGTCTGGGACACAACTGATGAGTACTGAAAAAGGAACTTTGGGACTTCCCTGGTGGCACAGTGGTTAAGGCTCTGTGCTCCCAATGCAGGGGGCCCGGGTTTGATCCCTGGTTGGGGAACTGGATCCCGCATGCATGCCACAACTGAGAGTTCACATGCTGCAACTAAGGAGCCCACGAGCTGCAACTAAAGGAGCCTGCCACGCAACTAAGGAGCCCACGTGCTGCAACTAAGGAGCCCATGTACCGCAACTAAGGAGCCGGCAGGCTGCACTGAGGAGCCGCCTGCTGCAAATAAGACCCAGCACAACCTGAATAAATGAATTAATGAATAAATAAATATATATATATATATATTAAAAAAAAAGAAAAAGGAACTTTACCTGGAGAAGCCACACTGACCATTGTCCGTAAGACTAGAGCCCATTTCTCCTGCTAGCAACCATTGACTTGGTGGCAATGAACATCAATGCCCACCCTGCTGAAAACCAGGCAGCTACTTGACATTGCAGGGTTTGGAAGGCACCAAGGGGTGGGAGCTTGTCTTGTGGGAACAAATATGTTTGCTCTTTGGAAGCCAATCTTGCCTCCTCTTTCCAGACTTAGAGAGCTTGAGGGCATATAGCCTTGGAATGATGAACTAGAAAGGATCTTTGCATCCAAGACCATAGATCTTGTAATAATAAAGTAGAAGGTACATTGCTGATTAGTCAGTACCTTCAATTTGTAGTGGGATGAGGAGATTTATGTTTGATTTTGCTTTGATGTATAGGGAAGAACACCAGCCATGGGGTTCAAGTCTTGGCCCCGCCTCTCACTAGCTGCTGTGTGACTTGGATAAACTTACTAAACTTTTCTCCATCAAGGTAAAATGAGCAAGAGTCACTCCCATCCTAAGGGAGGAGTCATGAATCTTAACGTGCAAATTTGAGTTTGTAATCTTATATCGTGTTTTCCTTTTAATCAGCTTGAGTCTGTTGGTGTCTCAACAAGAACTCAACAGTCTACCCTCAGGGATTTAATTAAAGGACTATTTACAGACTGTACACACAGTTAAGAAAACAGACAAGGGAGAGTGACACAGGGTTTATCAACAGCAAGAAGCTATGACCTCTCCTAAACCTAAATGGGCAGAGGGCAGAAAAATGTTTGCAGGGTCAGGGAGCGAACCAGAGCCCTGAAAGAGGGGCTGATGACCAGGAGCGGTAGCCTCAGGAACACAGCCACTGCCGGAACAGTGGCCAAGAGGAGAAGAGCGAAGACAACAGGTATCTGATTTCTGCTCCACTCACCCTCCTGTATCTGCCCATGTCTCCTGGTGGCTGAATCTCAGTGGAGGTCGGAGGACCAGAGAAAGGGGGGTGATAGATATCATAGTGGTGGGCCTTCCAGGGTGCGGAACAGGGAAGACAAGAGGGGAGTGGATCTAGGGGTGGGGCACACAGAGAAAAACCAACAAATCGTGTATTTTTGCCCCCATACCCTGTGCCAACACATTGTCAGTTTTAGTCATTATTTCCTACCTGCCCTCGGGAGCTGGGCCAAGCTCCTGGGGTCTTTCTCAGTACCAAAAGATTTAGGAGGCCCACTGGTCATGCTCACACTAGTGACTTCTGAGTGCCTATTAGCTCAGCTCCAATGGTCTCTTCAGCCCTAGTGGTCCAGGTTATTTCTCCATGCCATGAACAGAAACTCTGAGGAAGCTGGAACTCCCTATGGCTTGCATTTGGCCTCCACAGGTCACCATTTCTTTATTTCTAGTGGAAGTCATGTCACTTCCCCAAGGTACATTCAAGAAACAAGTGTCCTTCCAGCCTCTGAAACTGCTAACCTTTGATTACTTCTCAGTTTCTGGGAACCCTATCTATGTATCTATGTATCTATGTATCTATCTATCTATCTCTATCATCTATCTATATCTGTATATCTAACAACCAAGGACAGACACTTTCCCTCCCTCTCACCAGTCCAGCTTTCCAACCTTATCATACTGTCTATAAAAGACCAACAAAGTCTTATTTTTCCAGCAGTTTTTACAAGATTTCCATAGGAAGGGAGGTACTGAGGACTTAGATACTTGTTTGGAAATGTGGAGGGAAAAAACTTTCATCCTTTCCCCTGCCCATCTCACTTTTCTCAAGCCATCACAGCCACTTTTCTCAAGCCATTTCTGCTCTTGGAACAGCTCCAGCTTCTCCCTGCCTCGGGGACTATATGCCTACTATTCTCTTTTCTCAAACTCTCCTGCTCCAACTCAGCACACAGCCTGGCTCCTTTTTGTACTTTGAGACTCAGCACAAATGTCTTCCTCAAAAATGTCTTCTCAGGGAGGGAGGGAGACGCAAGAGGGAAGGGATATGGGAACATATGTATATGTATAACTGATTCACTTTGTTATAAAGCAGAAACTAACACACCATTGTAAAGCAATTGTACCCCAATAAAGATGTTAAAAAAAAAAAAAGTCTTCTCAGGCAACCCTATTTTAAAACGTCTTTCTAGTATCTTATTCATTTCCACCAGCATTTCAAACTATCTCGCGTGCTTATCTACTGGTTTATTGTTTGTCTCCCCCAACCAGAAGGCTGTCCTGTTCATCTCATCATTATCCTTTATGCTAGCCAAAATTCCCAGCACATAGTAGGACTTAATACATATTAGTTGGATGAATGAAGAAATGAGTGAATGAACCCATAAATCCATTTACTGAAATGAATATCAATAAATTATCTTGCCACATTGCCTACTTCAGAGTTAGCCTAAGGATAAAATGAGATAAGTTACATGAAAGGGCACAAAGTGTTTGACAAATGTTAGTGTTATTACTCTAGAGCTGTGGCTTCTTACTGGTCTGCTCCTCTTGACACCAAGATTTTTGGAGCCCCTAAACATTCATCTTTTATCATTGGAAGAGAGATGGCATGTGACTCTGAAATAAAGCATGAGGAAAGCTGAAGTGTTGTGAAAATATTATACATTCCAGTTCTTTTAAATATAAGTTTCTCAAAATGTTACTTTATAAGATACCTACCACTGGCCTTAAAGTACCATGATGCAGACATAGGTGTAAATAGACACAGGGATATAATACATAGATATAGGTAGAGAGATATAGATATACATTCTCACTCCCCCCCCAATCCATCTATCAATATATTTGGAAAGTATAAAACATAATAGAAATGGGGCTTCCCTGGTGGCGCAGTGGTTGAGAGTCCGCCTGCCGATGCAGGGGACACGCGTTCGTGCCCCGGTCCAGGAAGATCCCACATGCCGCGGAGCGGCTGGGCCCGTGAGCCATGGCCGCTGAGCCTGCGCGTCCGGAGCCTGTGCTCCACAACAGGAGAGGCCGCAGCGGTGAGAGGCCCGCGTACCGCAAAAAAAAAAATAATAATAATAACAGAAATAATGAAAAACTAACATCCACAATCTCTTCATCTGCAGATAACCACTGCTGATGTTTTGATATAATTTTCTTCCTCTTTTTTCTTTCCCATACTTAAGTTTGCTTACTTATTTTTACATTTTTGTGCCCATACTTTATTGCCTATGATACCAATATTTATGACTCACAGCGACTCTGCCTTCTCATTTTAGTTCATAATTTCTGAATGCTTTCATTTACTGCTGCTGCAAAACAGAATATGGACTTGTCTCCTCCTTCTCTTCCTCCTCTACCTTGCCCTCATCCCACCCCACCCTGGACCCCCCGCAGAGGCAAGTACTTGGAAAAGCAGGTGGTCTGGAAATGTTTGCTCTTACTGGAATGTAATGTTAAGAATCTGCATTTGAGGGCTTCCCTGGTGGCGCAGTGGTTGGGAGTCTGCCTGCCGATGCAGGGGACACGGGTTCGTGCCCCGGTCTGGGAAGATCCCACATGCCACGGAGTGGCTGGGCCCATGAGCCATGGCCGCTGAGCCTGCGCGTCCGGAGCCTGTGCTCCGCAACGGCAGAGGTCACAACAGTGAGAGGCCCGCGTACCGCAAAAACAAAAAATACAAAACAAAAAAACCCAAGAATCTGCATTTGAGTAGGCAGACCCAAGAATATTGGTAGGACTCAGCCTTACCTGAACGCTTGCTTAACCAGACCATAGGTTCATGACTATAATTCTCAGGACGTCTGTCTAGAGTAGGAAGCAGAGGAAGAAGCAGGCAGCTGAGGCTGGAAAAGAACAGCCATGAAGGCTGACGGTCACTGAGCACTTCCAATGCACCAGCTACTCTGCAAAATCTATTTTTATTGACTGTCTCAACAAATTTTCTCAGATTCCTTTGCAGTGATTATTATTCCTTTTCCTTATTTTTTAGATGAAGAAATTGAGACTCAGAGAAGTTAAGGAACTTGCCCAAGCTCACACATGTAGTGTGACTTGAACCTGTGACCTGTGACTTGAAACGAATCACCTAATTTCAGACCTAAGTGTCTTTCCCCCGCCCCCCAAGAGGAAAATAAACCTGGGGAGACCAAAACACCAAAATACAAAGAGAAACGAACACATACAAGAACTGATTCTGGAAGAAGAAAAGCCCCAGAAAAGGAAAAGACAAGCTGTTATAGATTTTTACCCTTTCCAAAGAGCATAGATCTTGTTATCTTTCCCTAATAGTGCGTATTTGTTTTGTCTCCAGAATGGAAGAGCCCTCTCACTCGGGACCAGTCAGGCGTGCCCAGACACTGGCATTTTATGAAATGTATACCCTCCCCTCTGTTCCCAAGGGCTCCTCCCCCTATTCCCACTTCCTTAACCCATTTTCATGTTGGAATAAATCTCATCTTAGCAGCCACGAGAGTTCTCCAAACATATGAAAAGGACAAGGATTCCATTGCCTCTTTTTCCTTTTTCTTTCTTGCTTTTCAGAGATTCAACAAAGCCACACCAGTCCCAGGTTGAGTAAAGGAAAAAGAAAAAAGAAAACAAAAAAACTATTCTTGTCAGAATTTTGCTTCTCGTGGCACTTAAGGAATTTGGATGGTAGGGCAAGACAGACAGGCTTTTAAAATTCCTTTATTGTTGACACCCCCGATGACTGATACCCTGTCAGCACTCCAGCTGCAAGTTGGGACTAACAGAGCTCTACCCCACGTGCTGCAGAAGCCAGCCAGTGAGGCCGCTCTCCTGCCCATTAGCACAGGGCTTCTGTGTCATCTCAGGACCACTCTCGGACAATTTAGGAGAAAGTAAAAGAAAGATACACAGAAAGATAGAGGAAGAATAGCAATGGGTCCAAAGACACCCATGACAGGCTAGTAAATACACACAAACTCTTGAGCTCACTAGTTCCATCTCTCTCTAGCTTTCTCTCTCTGATGAGCTCTGTCTCCATCTTTCTTTATCTCTTTGTCTCTACTACCTCTCTCTGTCTCTGTTTCTGTCTCTCTCTTTTCTCTCTGTCTCTGTCTCTCTCTCATGAACACAAACTCACACACTCACTCTCTCTCTCACACACACACACACACGCAGCCTTAAAGTCATATCCTTTGGAAAAATCACATGAAACATGCTTTTCAGAAACCATGTATGCAAAACACCCATCCTCCCACTTTTAATCACTTTCACTTTCTCCTTTTTAAAACTGTCTTTAATCTAGATTTTTTTTTCACTATAGAATGTGAATCACATACAGCACGCAGCCTAAGAGAAGCACTGAGTGCATCTGTAACCACAATCATAGCTATACTTTATTTTTATTTAAAAAACTCAAAACTGTTATAAACCTTCCTTGCCGTCTCAGGACCAAATGCCAAGTTCCAAACTGAAGTTTTTGTCCCACCAGCCCATAAAAGCAGAGGACCATTCTTTTATTCCTCTCTGTGTGTGAATATTTTCTTGATTCTGTGCATGATTTATAATCCATGTCTCTCTTGGTGGCATTTATGTCATGTTTCCCAATAGACTGACCATATGCTCCTAGAGGACTGAATCCCACTGTATCACTCCTCATTCTTACATAGCTTCACAACCCAAAGCAGCACTCCTATACGTAAGAGCCTGGTGTGATGCTTGCTTCTAAAGCTAGACATCCAGTACCCCTATGATATAACTTAGCAATTCCATAGGAGAAATAAACCCTACGTCCACAGGAAGATTTGTACCTAAATGTTCCTGGTAACTTTAAACTGGAAACAATTCATGCGTCGGTCAACAGGTGAATGAATAAAAAAAGTGGAGTACATCATACAGTGGAATTCTACTCACATTTAAAAGGAACAGACTGCAGATATATACAACATGGGTAAAACTCAAGATGATTTTGCTAAGTGAAATAAGTCAGACTGAAAATAGAACACTCATGTGCAATTCCATTTATATAAAATACTAGAAAATGCAAACTCATCTAGAGTGACAGAACACAGATCAGTGGTTGCCTGGGTATGGGACAGAGCTAGTGATAGATTGAAAAAGGGCACAAAGTAACTTTTGGGAGTGATGGAATTGAATATCCCTAGATATAATATTGTATTTAAAGTAGTCAGTGTCATATGAGACGTACATATAATGTCCTGTGGGAGGGTAAATGAAGAAGAGATTGATTACAGCCTTGGGTGAGGGGCATTAGAGAGGGTTCGTAATGGGAGAGAAGGATTTGGACAAGGTGTAACATGAGAAAAGAGAACTTCAGGTAAAGGGAAACAGTGTGAGCAGAAATGGGTACCTATTGGGTTTCTGAGTGATAAGAGTCTAGATTGATTTGGCCAGGTCCAAGGATTCATCTATTAATTGATTCATTAAACAAATACATATTCAGCACTAAAAGGAATTCTAGATTACGAAAATACTTCGGCAAGAAAGAACACCCTCCCATACATTAAGCAAGCAGTCAGCTTGCCAAAGCTCCACAGTGCCAAAAGTAGAAAACAAAACATGATGGAGTCAAACAAGACAGTCCATTACCCACAGCACAGGGAACAGCAGAAGCACCCCCACAGCTGTGCTAGTTTCCCTGTCTTAGAGTGCCTCTGTCCCAGAGGGGTGTTACAATGAACACAGATAACAGCTACATGAAGAGTGGGTTGTAGTGCCACAGGGGAACCCAGAGCTCAAGGCTCAGCACCTTTTATAGCAGGCAATAAACAAGCCAGTCCCCTTCCTCCAGGGAGCAACCAGTTTCCATGCAATCAGGCTGCAGTCACCTTGACCTACTTAGTTGCCACGTGACTAGCTACAGAAAACAGCTCAGGGCCAAAGGATAGTTAGACCTTATGGTTAGCATATTCAGTAAGGATGTGCAGGGATCCTCCTGGCCCACAATGAACAGCCTCCCCCCAAACACTTGAAAGCCAGACTAAGAAGTCTAGATTTTCATTTGGTTGTAATAAGGAGTTGCTGGGAAGGTTTGAGCAAAAGAATGATTTGAGTGATTTGAGTAGGGGGGCATCAGAGAAAGACTAAGCTGATGGACATATACAGGACAGAATGAAGCAGGAAAAGAGGAAAGACAGAGGGATTACAAAAACATTAGAGAGAGTCTTTCCTTCAGAGCAAAGAGTGGGGAGGAAACCAGTGAGAGAGCTCGCCTGGAACTGGGCTGTGATGAGTGACCACTTAACACAGCATGAACAAGGAAGGGGGAGGAGGGACTTCTTAGCAGTTCCAGGTTTTCTGCTGACATTTGACTCATGCAGGTGCTTAGTGTGAGAGAATTAAAGGACGTGGGATGAGCATGAGTTGGGGAAACTGGAGACGTAGTAACGTGTATAGGCTGGAGGGGAGAAAGGAGGCTGGAAGGAAGAAGGAGAAGGGAAAGGTGTGTTTAGAAGTCAATAAGACTAAAACCACAAGTAACTCAAAATAAGCCACTTTATCCCTTTTCGGTTCCAAGGCAGATGGAAGTTTGCATCTTTTCTGGGAGGCTAAAGTGATAGCTCAAAAGGCTTCAGCTCCTACCTTGCCCACATACCAACTTTTAGGTAGCTTCTTCGCTTCCACCCACTTTTTCCATCAGTCAAGGTCATCCTACCGATTGTTGGAGTCCCTGGAGCCCAGGAGAGCATGAGACACCAAGGGCTGTCTTAGGGTCACGTCACTCGCTTTAGTGCAGTAGTTTTGTCTTTCTCAGCCTTAAAAATATTTTCCTTTTCCACTCTTGGCACTGTCTGACCAAGAAAACAAATATTCCTGTTTGCCTGTTGTTTTTTGTTTTTTTTTTCTGCTGGTGAATCTGTCTTTTAACAGTTTCATTTGTGTTACCCTGAGCAGTGGATCTGGGAAATGGTTTTCCTATTCACATGGAAATTACAGGGCCATTCTTCTGTCTTTCCCCTTCACTTAGGAGCTGACAGGTGGAGCCCAGAGCAGAGATTTGTTCAGAATTATTCTGTCGACAATGAGGACTCTAAGAGGACCTTACCTCTCATTTTCATGTTGTCATCATTTTTCTCTGATTTTTTAACAAGAAAAAAATCTGGCAATTTGAACTTAAGGTGGAAGATTAAACAGTATCTGTCATGATAAATACAAATGGGGAGGACCTTTTCCGTCCTCTGCTTTGTCTGCAGGAACTTGCACAACTGCAATGCTTTTGTCTTTTCCTACAGAGGAGGGAACTAAATGCATTTAATTTTGACCCTTAACTATTTAATTTTGACCCTTCACTATTTCAAGACTGTCTTTCTTGAACAGTGATTTAGCAAAACTTGCCTTTCGGTAACTATGCTAGTTTGACTTGTCTGATACAGAGAAATGCTTTATAAGGAATTCTTTCATTAACAAAATTCCATAAGGTAACCAAACACACATCACCTGTGACCCATTATTTGGTACAGTTTATGAAAATTATGCCTATTGAGAAAATGAGCACCGACAGCCTTGGGTGAGAGAAAGACCTATAAGATCTGGGTTTTAGTCTCAACACAACCAGTCCTTGGCAAGCCAGATAATCTCTCTAATCTTTAGTTTTCCTCTGTCTTTAAATGGGAATATAAACCACTTGCCCTATGTGCCCCACAGGGATACTAAAAGTATCAGAAGAGAGAATATAAGTGAAGTGATTTGAAGAATTGTGAAATGCTATAAAGCAGGAATCAATGGCAGTCTCGAAAATATCACCTCATCAAAAGTGAGAAGGAATTTATATTCGAATGAGCTTACCTTTAAAATGTTTATCTGGTACTTGATTGCAAAATTTCATATCTGTATATTGAGGAACAAACATTGTGGTTCATAAGATAAAACTACCTGATGGTATTTCTAAAGATCTCAACCTTCATATGGGTGAAATATGAACCATAAAAGATAATTACTCTTATTTTCTTCACTGTTTTCTTTTTGAACCTTTGATTTCCAGGAACTCTAAAAAAATGAAGGGGATACTGCCTATTTAATATACTTCATTGAAAAAAATTTATTTTAGGTTTCTTTTGTCTTCCTGAAGTAAAATATGTCCAGTTCTGAAAATAAGTATTTCCTCAGAGAATGATCTAACAGAAATCCAAGTATAAAAGAGATCACTGTTGTCCTTCTCCATTATTAATTCCTATATGGTGGGTAGATCCAAAAATAACCTGAGGAGGGCTTCCCTGGTGGCGCAGTGGTTGGGAGTCCGCCTGCCGATGCAGGGGACGCGGGTTCGTGCCCCGGTCCGGGAGGATCCCACATGCCGCGGAGCGGCTGGGCACGTGAGCCATGGCCACTGAGCCTGCGCGTCTGGAGCCTGTTGCTCTGCAATGGGAGAGGCCACAACAGTGAGGGGCCCGCGTACCGCAAAAAAAAAAAAAAAAAAAACCTGGAGGAGAAATAGAGGAAGAAAGCCTAATCAATGTGTATGGAAAATGCTGGGAGGAAAGAAGTACGAATGGATTCATGGATGGACTTGGAAAAAGGTGAAAACGCCTTGTTTTCCTGATTAATTCATGATATAGGTTGTGTTACTGTATGAATGTGATTGGGAAACTCTGACTTATATCTGGATGCCAAAACTCATAACTGTTGCACTGGCAGTCATTTGTTTGAAAATAGGGGAATAAAGGTCTTTTTTTTTCCTGTCCCTTTTTATTACCCTCCAATTCCTCCACTGGTTCCAGACTGAGACATATTTGAGACTGCCAATCTAGCCCGGTTTAAAATGTACACTGTGAGGAGAAAATTATAAGAGCCAAAACTAATTTAATATTCTTGATTTGGGTTGCCATTTGGCCGCGGAGTTCCCTACTGTGGAGAGCAAGGTTACAAGGGGATTACAGAAGAGCTGTATTTAACTTTTGGGGGTGACAGGTGTTTTTACACTCTTTATTGTCATGATGACTCCACAGATGCACACATATGTCAAAACTTACCAAACTAAACATTTTTAATATGTTCAGTTTATTGTGTATAATTTGTATCTCAGTAAAGCTGGTAACAGTAAAATAATAATTCTTAAATGAAAAAAGTTAATGTAACTTTACAATGAATTATTCTGGGGGAGGTCAGTGGGACTCTTGTTCTCCCACCTAGTAAGATCTGTTTTCTTTATTTTTTATCAACTTTTAAAGGCATTCATAATGACCTTTTGTTTACCAAACCTCATCTTTCTTTTACGTTTACACTAGTATCCAAGAGGATACCTCTTGTTCCCCATTTGAGCAGTTAATTACTCCATTAGCTTCCTAATGCTTCCTAATAAATTACCACACATTTAGTGGCTTAAGACGACAGACATTTATTATCTCATAGTTTCCGTAGGTCAGATTTCCAGGCATGACCTGACTGAGTAAAAGGGATTGGTCAGGCTGGGGTCTCATCTGGAGCTGAGAGCCGCCATCCAAGCTGATTCAGGTAGGTAGAACTCAGTTCCTCGTGGCTATACAACTGAGGTCCCGTTTTCTTTCTGGCAACTGAAATCAGTCTCAGATCCTGGCCACACGGCCCCTTCCATGGGCAGTTTACAACATGGCTTTTTGCCTATCTCTAGGCCTTCAAGAGTCCTTGTCTCTTCGAAGGACTTACCTGATTATGTGGGGCTCACCCATGAAAATCTATCTCCCTTTCAGTTAACTGAACGCCAACTAATTAGGAAACTTAATTACATCTACAAAATCCGATTTGCTATAAAATGTAACATAATCATGGGAGTGATATTACACTGTATTCGTAAATCCTGCTTACTAGGGGCAGGACTCTTAGAGGCCATCTTAGAATTCTGCCTACCGCAATTGTGTGTAACTAAAACAAGATTTTTCACTTGTTTATACAAACTTTCTCTTTTGCTCTCTTGTCCAGGTTTCAGATATTAAACATTCACTTTAATTTTATTTTTATCATCTTTGGTAGTAGCAGAACAGGAAGAACACTGAAAACATCCAAAGAATAGGAATGCTGAAGTGTGTGATTAAAAGTTGAGCCTATTCTATCAATACTCATGAAGTTTCTGAATTTCTAGCTTGGGCATTCTGAACACATGTAAAGTGGCTTTTATTAAGAAGACGATTAGAGATCCATGCCTGTAAATAAAAGACAGTACCAGGGTAAGCCAGAATCAGACACTAGCACTGATCTAATACAGGAGTGAAGGCTAAGGGGCAGGTCTGGTTGAGAATTAATGATTCTGCTTAATCAGAAAGGCTTACTGAGGAAATGTCACAATATCCAGAAACATATCACTATACAGTTTTCAAGGGACAAAGATACTAGAAAAAGTGCTTTATCTGAGTACATCACAGCATTGGGTGGGTAAGTCAGGCAACATAGCCAAGCAAATATCTTACTGGTCAATCTACAAATAGGGGTTCTAAGCCAAAACCTCAGCTCCTTGGGAAATGCAATCAGCAAGTGCAAGTAAGTGTGTGAACCACTAGAAATGAACTGGGATGTTAGGCACATGAGCCCCCCAAAATGGAAAAAGGGGAGCCCAGATAAATGAGTAGAGGCACAGGTTAGGAAGGAAGGGTTAGCTCAGGAATTCAAGCACAGGTCCCACTTATTCAGAGTAAGGGTCTGGGCATGAAGAGTCATATCAGTCAGGGGAGGTTAGGTTGTGTTGCAGTAACAAACAATCCCAAAACACTACAACAAAATTTAATTCTTTCTCGTACACTCTTATGGACCTAGGCATCTTTCCAAGGCAACTGTCCTCCATGCAGAAATTCAACAGTTTAGGTTGACAGAGGCTCCACTATTGTGTAGCTAAACTGATTCTCCTTATGGTTGGGGGAGAGCGTGAGAAGCACAGAAGTAAAAGGCACCATTTCTGATCACATTATGTTGTCTGAAGGGAGCTACATGGCCATCCCTCTCCCCGTGAGCCTGAAGATTTTGGTGAGCAGTACTAGTGTTGACCACACAATCTGATTATGACCTAGAAGCTACTTTGCAGAAGCATTAAAAGTAAGATTCTGGAGCCCAAATGTCTGGGTTTGAACTCTACCTCTTCTAATTATTAGCTGTGGGCCATGGAAAAGTCTGTCAACCCCTTTGACTTACTTTCCTCATCTTGAAATGGATAATAATGGTACCAATCTCAAAAGATTCTTATAAGGATTAAATGAGTTAATATATGTTATGTGCTTTGTATGCAGTAAGCATTATGTAACCGATGATTATTATTATTAGGGTACGAAAATCAGGATCCAGTGGTTAGCCCAGAAAGAGGTAAATTATCATTAGAGTTGATGGGTGACTGTGATCTGTTTTAGGCCACTACATCCCTATTAAGTCTAGCATTTCACTCTTTCTGGAATTGTTAGACCACTCACGTCTGCGATGGTCCGTGCTATTTCCTCTCCCTAGAACTCCCACTGGCCTTCTTCCTCCTGGTAACTCTTATGTCTCATTCGAGATGAAAACTCTATGAACTTTTTTCTAATCCCACAGGCAGAATTACTGCTTATCTCCTATGAGGGTATAATTTAAAAAATAACATTTAACAAGTACCTATAGACATTCTACAAGGCACTTTACCTGGCTTATTGACCACCTACTACATGCCAGATACTGTTCTACTTGGTAGGGATATAGTAGTGAACAAAATAAAATGCTTGCCCTTATGGAAGTTACACTCATTCCAGTGTAAACATCTATGTAATAGGCATTATTAGGAAAGTTTATGTCAGAGAAGTTAAGCGACTTGCCCAAAGTTTCACCTCAAGTAAACATCAAAATCAGTATTTGAAACTAAGCCCGTCTAATTCCAAGGTGCTCACTAATAACTGCTGAGTAGTATTTTCTCCGGGTTCCATCAAGCCCTTAGGACAAAGTATGTAGTTGCAGAGTAATGTCTCTCCCAAGAAATTGTGAGCTTTTCAAGGGCAGGGCACATGTAAAATGTTGACTTTAATAAATTAATAATAACCTATTATTAAGGTACTCCAAATAATTCAAGCTTTGGGGACTAAGTCTACAAGTTAGCATCAACTGAAGTATGGACCAGGAATGAGTTAGGGGCAGATCTGTAAGGGGGAGATGAGCTGCAGGGGACCAGGAAAATGAGGAAAATAAGACTGCCATCTGGCAGGCTATCTTAGGCCCAAATGTGCAAAAAGCAAGTTTATCTTTGGATTTTTGCCTATCTTTCATTTCTGTGTTCTGTTCTCCCGTCCTGTGGCCCCCCTCTTACCAAGTAGGCTAAGCTTTTTAAAAGGAAAAATGTTATTAATGGGAACAAAAGGATCCCTAATGGTGGAGCAGAAAACAGAGTGAGGAAAAGTTCCCGTCTTCCAAGTTTGTGGACGATTCTTTTGAAGGGAGGAGGGCGGAAAAAGGCTTCCCAGCAACCTTAAGTCACACTGCATGGGCAACCTTTTCTCCTGGCTGTAGGCTTGCCCAGAGAACAAGCATAGGCTCCAACAAAATGAGGCAGAGACAGTATATATGTGTGTGTGTGTTAACGACTAATATCCTGCTGTTTGTTGCTCCTGCAGAGTGCTACTCTTAACAGCAGTGGTTCCCCTAGAGCTATTGGTGAGTCACCTACAAACCAGAAACTCTCCTGGACAAGCTGTAATGATGGTGCTTTGCCCAGCTGAATTCTTCCATGGGTGATCTATCTATACAAGATCCTTTGTAAGCCTCTTACAGAGGAGGAATCAAGTGGATGAAAATGCAGCAACTCTAGATAGGATGGGCCAAATGTCATTCTTCCAGGCTGTACTTAAAGAGCTCTGCAACTCCCTAGTAAGAAGAGGTCGGCTACTAATAACAGAACTACAATGTTTAATACCGAACTCACACTATGTGTGTCATTTATAGATTTCTGTATGTTATGTGTATCCACTCAGGAGATGTACAGTGTGCACATCCATCCAGTGGTGTGCTAAAGCCAGCCCCTGCTGGCTCACATGAGCTGACTGCTCAATCTTGTCCTAATTCCACGTGCAGTGATGTCACTGTAGTAGCTTGAAATTGGCCATAGCGGGAGTATTTGCACCATAGAAATTGCCAAACATTATAGATTTGGGCTTTCTTATTTGTTTGAGAGCCAGTTATTAAGCATTTACTAGCATACCACTATGTGAATATATTTGGGGGTATAAAGACATATGTATAGGGACCTCCCTGGCCGTCCAGTGATTACGACTTCGCCTTCCAATGCAGTGGGTGTGGGTTCAATCCCCGGTAAGGGAACTAAGATCCCACATGCCTCGTGGCCAAAAAACCAAAACATAAAACAGAAGCAATACTGTAACAAATTCAGTAAGACTTTAAACATGGTCCACATCAAAAAATCTTTAAAAAAGAAAAAGATATATGCATATATATATATATCCATATATATATATATATGCACATACACACACACAAATATGTATATGTGTATAAATACATGTAATTATATATATATAGTGTGTGTATATATGTATATGTGGTATACATATTCTATCATAAATGAATGGTCTTCCATCTTAACTCTATAGTATGAGTTCATTTCTAAATTAACCATTTTGTATTACTAGTAAAATGTTTTAACTTTTAAAACCCTTGCATAATATACAAAGATAAATATATGCATTTTCCAAAATTTTTCTATAACTACCATGTAATGAACAAAAATCAGTAATAGCCATGAATATATATTTGGATTAAGTAAATCTCAACTGACCACTACAAGTAAGGTCACGCGCTCAGAGTGAGTAGACAATGTAAGAAAGCGTGTACCCCTGTGCAAAACAATAAGCCCATTTAAAAGCTCAGGTCACTGTGCTTCAGCCTTCTTTTATTTTTTCCTTTTTATAAATTTATTTATTTACTTTTGGCTCCGTTGGGTCTTCATTGTTGCCCGGGGGCTTTCTCTAGCTGTGGAGAGCGGGGGCTACTCCTGGCTGTGGTGCGCGGGCTTCTCACTGTGTGGGCTCAGTAGTTGTGGCTCACAGGCTCTAGAGCGCAGGCTCAGTAGTTGTGGCGCACGGGCTTAGTTGCTCTGTGGCACGTGGGATCTTCCCGGACCAGGGCTCCAACCCGTGTCCCCTGCATTGGCAGGAGGGCTCTTAATCACTGAGCCACCAGGGAAGCCCTGTTTCAGACTTTTTTTACCTTTAAAAGAAGAGTTAATAGTGTCCAGGGCTGTTCCCCTACCAGGCAGGTCTGTGCCCAGGGTAGAGAAAGACAGGTTTTCCCAACACTGCACACAACCTGGAAGGCCCTAGAACTGCTGATGGGCTTCTAGACCTCCGAGCCAGGTGCTTGTGAGTTTCTCTAATGATGTGTCAACACAAGTAATTGGCCCAAGCTCCAGTGACTCTCAACAATAGAAGAAAACACTTTGCAAGTAGGGGAGTGGGAGGAAAGAACTTAAATCAAACTGGGAGCTTAGTACCTGCCAGATTTAATCCCTTCTTCTTCTCTGCAATGACAGAGTTAATGAGTGGATTGCAAGATTTTACACTTCACCTCTGATGTTTTAAATACCTCAGATAATAAGGGGAATACATTTATATAGTGCTTTATATGTGTTGGCTCATTTAATCCTCACATCAATGTGAGAGAGAAGTATTAGCCATGTTTTACAGCTGTGGAAACAGAAGCTTGGAGAGATCAAATGACTTCTCTAAAATCACACGGCTGGTAACTGAGAGATCTCCCAGTTCCAAGCTCAGCGATTTTTCCTCCACACATGCCCTACTTTTGATAGGCCAAAATGGACTCCTGCCTTTTAGCCACAAGCGGAAATCAGTCACTGATCCAGGTAAACTGTGGCAGATTTAGGGAGAAGTCGCCCCCAACCCAGACCTCACTAGACTGTGCCCATGCCCCTCTCTAATCGTCACAGTGTTCCCCAAATCAGAACCAGTCATCAAAATGTCAGAACACTGAACTTCAAATGCTCATTCACATTAATGCACAAATGGCTGTAATAACTTAAAGTATTCACCTGTCTGTACCTTCATTTTAGAGGTAATCAAAGCCTTACTTACCCAAGAGGAACAGCATTTGGGCATGCAGTGGACATCAAATGTGTGGCTACAGAGCTAGAATCCCCACAGAGCTAGCCGTCTCGTTCCACGTACATGAACGGCTTAATTTCTAACATCATAGCCAAGATGTGCTAGAAAAGGAGACCTATTCAAATGGCTTGTCCAGATCTACTTGCACCCGCCTAACCCTTTCGAGCATTGTCACCTCAGCAGGAAAATCAATAGTCCCAGTACTCACAGAGAGGAATTAATATTTAGGCTCTTATTTTGTTCAACGGTATCATGAAAGTCTTCTTAGCTCAACAGCTCAGTCTCAGATATTTGGAATTTGTTTTTCTGTCCCTGCCTTCCTTCCACCCACGGTGATTTGAGAGATATAAACTAGGAGTTCCTTGTGTGATGGTGATAGTTTATTCCTACCCACCCTGTCCTTTCAAAATGGAACATGATTTCTTCCTTCAGTAACAGAGAGGATTGTGGTTGTCATGTAGATAAATGCAATATAGTTTCACACCTTGTTCACTTCGAGTTACTAGGTAGGAACTCCCAAGAAGCAGCTCCGTTTTAAAAGAATGCAGGTACTTTGATGCTATGCCAAGGACTACATGTTTGAAGAAATAGTGTTTTCATGGCAAACCCAGGAAGCAGAGTCTCTTGCCATCATCAAAAAAATACCCACTATGTAGCGTAACAAAAGCAATGCGCACCTGCCATCAAATGGAGCCCCCTTTCTCCAGCAGCATCTTCAATCACAAATCTAATCAGGCATATAACCTGTTCTAAAAGAACCTGAAAAGTCTGCTAACCACAGTATGACTTTTCTTTCCAATTTTTTTTGCTGTGGCTGCATTTTTTGGAAGCCTCAAGTGCAGAGCTACTTTGTAAGCTTTTTCCCTTCCATAACCCCCCTTCCAGAAAACATGCTGACTCTCAAACGTGTTGACTTATACTTAAATGAGATCTCCTTAAAGACGAGTAAGAAAAATCACACCCATTTCAGGTGTTTCTTTCTCACTGAAAAGAAGGTAAAGAAGATATTTCCAAGCCATTAAGGGTGTGTGTAAGAAAATTGGTAGTAGGAAGGCAAAATGGGACACGTGACCCTTGTCAAGACTGACTAGCTCAGGAGAATCTAAAAATAGTCATTCAAACTTGGCATATGTGGACTTGCATGGAAAGTTTGTGCCTGAATTTTGTTTGAAGATAGAATGTTGACAGTAAATGAAATGGTGCTGCAGAGTAATCGAATCCTGAAAGAATCTCCATATTGACCAGCCATTGATGGCTGATGCAAGGTGGTCTCACACACTGACTGGAAAAGCTACCCAAAAGTTTCAGCCTGGTGAGTTCAAAATCATCTTGGTTACACCCAGGGTGAAATTTTATTACGTTCAAAGTAAATTTTCAAAAATATATGAACATCTGGAATAGAACTGAGAGTCCATAGATAAACCCATACATTCATGGCCAGTTGATTTTCAACAAGGGTGCCAAGGCCATTTAATGGAGAAAGAATTGTCTCTAACAAATGGGGCTGGAACAAATAGATGCCCACACAAGAGACTGAAGTTGAAACCCTACCTCCCATAATATACAAAAATTAACTCAAAGTGGATGAATGACTAAATATAAGAGCTAAAACTATAAAACTCTTAGAAGAAAGCATAAGGGTAAATCTTCATGATCTTGGATTTGACAATGGTTTTTTAGATATGATACCAAAAGCATAAGCAACAAAAGAAAAAAAGGATAAACTGAACTTAATCAAAATTAAAAATTTTGTGCAGGAAAGGACATTATCAAGAAAGTAAAAAGATAACCTACAAAATGAGAGAATATATTTGCAAATCATGTCTCTGATAAGGAACCAGTATCCAGAATATGTAAAGAACTCTTACAATCAATAACAAAAAGACAACACAATTAAAAATTGGGCACAGGATTTGAACAGACATTTCTGCAAAGAAGATATACAAATGGCCAAAAAACATTTGCAAAGATGTTCAGCATCACCTTTCATTCAGGAAATGTAATTCAAAACCACAATGAGATACCACTTCACACCCACTAGGAAGGGTAGCATGAAAAAAACGTAAAATAAGTGTTGGTGAGGATATAGAAAAATTGGAAATTTTGTACTTTTCTGGTGGGAAACTAAAATGCTATAGCAACTGTGGAAAACAATTTGGTCAATTCCTCAAAATTTAAATGTGAAATTATCCCATGGCACAGCAATTTCGCTCCTATGTATATAGCCCCCACAAATTGAAAACAGGACTCTAACGATATCTGTGCACAATTGTTCATAGCAGCACTATTCGCAACAGTCAAAACCTAAATGTCCATTAACAATTGAATGGATTTTTAAAATGTGGTACATTTATACATTGGAATATTATCCAGCCATAAAAAGAAATGAAGTACTGATACACTCTACAACATGAATAAACCTTGAAAACATTTTGCCAAGTGAAGGGAGCCAGACACAAAGGATCTATTTTATATGATATATTTATAGGAAAGATCCAGAATAGGTAAATACATAGAGATGGAAAGTGGATTGGTGTTTGCTGGGGATTGGAGGGAATGAGGAGTAACTGCTTAATGGGCACCGGATTTCATTTGGGGATGACGAAAATGTTTTCAAACTGGATAGATGTGGTGGTTTCACAACACTGTGACTGTACTAAATTCCACTGAATTTTTCACTTAATAATATTTAATTGGTATAACTGATTCACTTTGTTATAAAGCAGAAACTAACACACCATTGTAAAGCAATTATGCTCCAATAAAGATGTAAAAAAAAAATAATAATGATATTTAATTGTATGTATGTGAATTCAACCTGACTTAAAAAATCACATGGACAAGAATCAGAGAATCCTTGGAATTTCTCTTAAGAGCCAACGGTCTATTATGAATTTTAATGTCCAATCAAATCATTTTTCTCTACTTTCTCCTTTTATTCTGTTTGCCTTTTTGTCCAGGGATATAATTTTTGCTCTCCTTAGACTCTGCTGTAAGAGTACCAAACATAAGCCAGAAGACACCATCAATGACAGCAGACTGTATCCCCTCTGAACAGAATCTTCACTGTATTCCCTCTTGTAAATGGAATTTGGATGTCCTCACTGAAGTAGATGCCTATTGTTTTAGTTGTCCACAATAGCATCACCCATTCCTACTCCTATATCTAATAAAGGCTTCTCCAGCCCAAGTGGTTCTAGCAGTTGCAGCATGCAGGCTGCTTACCTCTCCCCTGCCCCTGCCATAAAGTCACTCACATGACTCAATGAGAGCCAGTCTTGGGCATAGTTCAAGAATAGGCATGTGACTCAAGTCATGACAGTCAGATGCCTTCACCAAGATTTGTTAAACTCAAGCTGGAAGAAGAGAAATTGTTTCTCTTTGGCTAGCAAGACACAAGAATGGAGTTCAGAGTGGCCTATGGCCTCTGAATACCAGCGATACCTCTTTGAGAGGTACCCATACCTCTTTGACAGAATGGAGCAGAAATTAGCTTTCAGGGGAAAAGAAAGCAAAAGATGGCTAGGGAAAGTAGTCCTGATGCTATTCACATCTCTGGTTCCAAATGACACAAAGGTCAGTACCACCAAATGACTTTTCTGAAGTATTCTTATATTAGCCAAGCCAAATGTATCCCTTTTGTCAGACATTCTGGTACTCAGGAAGGGCTTAACTTACGTGTACAGATACAGCTGATACCATAGGTATTGATTTTTTTTAACTGCAGAGAGTAATCCAATACCAGAGCCAACTCTTTGGTCCTACTCTCCTCAGACTTCAGAGCCTCATCATTTAGGGTTTGGGTTTGGGTGAAAGAGATACCAGTTCTTCACATTTCTTCTCATACTCTCCAAAATTAAGTTGATGTGGAACCTCCTTGGAACAAGACACCTAGATTGCAGATTTGAAATCCTTTGAAAATCTCTGGAAACCTACTTTAGAATAAATTATGGGCCCATTCCCAGGCAAATCTGTCTAGAACTTCATTGCTGGAAAAGTCAATATCATTTTCTATCTACATTATCTTGAATGTTAGTTACACAACTCCTTGAAAACAAATAATCTGTCATTTATTTGTGTTTGGTATTATCAAGGCATTCAATAAGTTATTTGCCACATGAGAGTGTTTTGTTGTGAGATGCATGTTAGGTTAAGGATAGAAATGGGGATGAAACAGTTAAGAGACAATTCCTAGGAACTTAATTGAGAAGCACTGATCTTATGGGGAAAAGAAGAAAAGATGCCATCATATGTTACATTTCAATTTATCTGTTTTCTGTAGAGGGAAGGAATAAGCATTTATTTTAAAAGACCATGGATTATAAACTATAATAGATCATTTCATATGCATAATTTTGTCTAATTATCACAACCAGCATGTTAGGAGGATATCATTAGTTGTATTATTACACACAAAGAAAACTCAGAAACACAAGTAATTTATCCAGGGTTAGAGGAAACTATGGGATTCGGGCATTGCTATCGCTGAACTAAAATCGGTCTCTCTTCACTGTAAGTCCTTCCTGAGCTTTGGTTATAATATCTGTGCTATGAAGGATTTGAACTAGATCAGCATGCACAAATATACACCACATAAACCAACGACTCCCCCCACGGTATCCCTGGTGGCCATTGTTAAAATCGATTACGTTATTTTTCTCTGCTGAGCCCTGACTCAGAATCCCTGTAAATAAGATGCTCCAGAAACAATTCTTCCTATCAAACCGAGGTTATACTCATGTTCCATTCTATTCTTATTCTGAAAATGACATTAAGCCCATTCCCAGGCCTCCAGATCCAAGCTAAGAATTTCATATAACAGCAAAGCAGATCTAAAGAGGTCATCACCCTTGACTTCACAAAGCAGATGCCCTAACACTGGGACCCCACTCTGCCAGATAGTCTATGGAGACATTGCTCCTCATGAAAGAATTCCTTGCCCTCAGAAACACCAGACACTGGCAGCTCTAGATCTCAGTGCAAAGTAGGTCCAGAAACTTAAACCCATATAGAAGCCAATGTTTGTTTCTTGGCTGTTTCAAATCTGACAAGGTAAGGTGAAGTATGATGGAAGGAAGCGAACAGGAGGAAACAGGAGTTTGAGCCCCTGGCAATTTGGGTAGCGTGGCGATGTCAGCGGGCAGGAGCTGGGGGGGAACCAGGGACCCAGCATTTCAGCACATTCACATCTCATTTTGTCCTTCCTCACCCTCAGCCTAGAGAATATGCTGAGGTGATTTCAAGCAAAGCCTCAAATTCAGTCTTGATGAAAGAGGCAGTATTGTTTCTGAATTATGTTTGCAAAAGGCTGGGGGTGGAATATAAGAGGGCAGGAAAGGTGAAGCAATGGGGTGATGTCATTTGGAGTGGAGGCATTTTGCATAATAGAATTTTCTCCTATGTAGGGCATTGTAGAGAGTGACATTTCAAAAGAGCACAGCTAAGACAGAAGGCCATCAAATGAAGTGAAGTTATCAAACTTGAAAGTGCTTTGGATAAAACCTAATAACCCAAGTGCTAAGCCAGCCTGTCCCTTCAGCAGCATCACTGTGCTATACGCCACCTTCTTTAGAATTCTACAAGCATGGAGCTGGAAGTCCAGTGGCTTTCAAAATTGTATTAGCAGTTAAATATTTGATAAAGTGAAACCCTATATATAAACCTATATCCAGTGAAGCCTTCCTGACCTCCCATTCTGCGGCATACAAGGCACAGGATCCTTTAATAGTATCTAAACAAATTCAAGTCATAATGAAATAGACAAAATATGTCACATGACTTGTTCAAGACCCAAACCTACCACACTAGCGTGACACTGAATATTGATGCCCCTGTGAACCTTGATAACTGCATTTGTAAATTTAGGGCTTGATGTGATATTATAGTGGAAAGAGAAATACGTGAACAAAACATTTATCTCTGATAAAGGATATCTTTTTTTAACCAAAAAGGAATGAGAAGAGAATAAATTAAAACGATTTTTTGTTTGATTTTTTGTTTTCATCTCCCTCTTCCCTCCCTTAGTTGTGATGTGTCTTTTTAACAACAACTGACTCAATGATGGTTCTTACTGGTTATATTAATTAACATAAGAAATGCTGGTTGCTATGACAAACTCTAAAACTTCAGAAGCTTAAGAGAATGTAAGTTTGTTTCTTAATCAAGCAAAATGCAATGTGCATGTTTCCGGTCAGTGTGTGGCCTTCCATGTAGCTCCACCTCCCCATACAGCCTTAGTAGAGGACCTTAAAGAGGTACAAGATCCTCTCCTCCTTCCAGGAGGTAGCAGAGGATAGGATGAAGGAACACGTGGGAGGTTTTCATGCACTAGGCCTGGGAGTGGCATACATGGATTCTGAGCATATTCCATTATCAAAACTCAGTTACATGGTCCCATACCCATGCGACAGGAACTGGGAAATACAGAACCTATAGAAGTTCTATTATGGAAGGAGAGATTGCATGCATGTCACTTTTATATGAGTCTCTACATGTCAACATTGAGAATTATCAAGCAAACACATCTTCCTAAAGAGGAAACACTTGGTTGTCAATGTAAGTACAGAGATGAGACCAAAAAAAGGAGAACCCACTTAATATAATTCTAATCCATTTCCAAGATAATGTAAAGCACATTAAAAAAAAAAAGCCTGTACAGTCACACGCATGAATCTTGTGGGGAAGGGGGGAAATGTTGTGGCAGAAAGAAAAAAATGGTGTGTTTTGCTTTCCCAGTTTTATTTTCTTTATGATCTTTTGAATGTTATTTACTCTTTTTAAAATATTCCATTTAAAAAATTAAAAGACATAAAATATTCCATTTTTCTTTTCTTCCCTGCTGCTTTTGAAAGATACTTTTACCTACTTTATTTAGATGTTTATAAACTGGGATGTTTGGGGACTCCAAATTCTATGAATATAAAAGGGGCTATTTACCGGAAAATGTTACAATCTTATATTGTTCCTCATCCACAAATTAATTCTCTACACATGATTTGTTTAAGTTGGTTAATCAGTAAGCACTGTGCAAACAGGTGTCATCCATGATTTACAAAAGTGATGTAATATGAAAACGGTTCCAAGTACATGTTCCATTCATGGTGCTTATTGATATCAATGTTTCTCTAAACTGATACTAGCTTTGTTTATAGGAAAAGAACAAAAGCGACAGCTGGAACAGCCAGAAGCCAAGGCATCCATTTGGCCTGGGAGTCTGTCCATGTGTCCCGCCATTGACCGTGGAACTCTCTTGCCATCTGCCCCTCTACAAAATGGATCTTAGCCTCTGTACCCACTTATTTAAAGTAGGATCTTATTCCGCAAGCTCTGATAGCCATATTTACTCTCCTCTTCCTGTGCTTGGGAATTTTCTACCTGAGTACATCATTTCTTCCCTTCAAGGAGCAGTGCCCATTCTTCAAAAAGTACTTTTTTCCTGTTTCACACCTTCTGCACCTCTAAGGACCTTCTGTTAGTTCCAGGGTCAGGCTTGATGGGTAAAGATAGTTTCCACCACAACATAGGGGTGATTTGATTCCCATGGCCCACCACTGGGAGTGCCCTGGCCCAGTATCGTCCTCAGTGTATTCCAACAAATTCTGTTTCCATAGGTTGCTGACAGATGTTACCAACAAAGCGGTAGCGGTGGTTTATAATCAAATACATTCCGGAAACACTGAGAAAAATAAACATATGTCTTTAATGCAGAACTTCTTAAAACTTGAAATATACCATTGCTCTTATGAATCTCTAAGAGAGGGAGGTAGCATGTCATGTTCCCAAACTGATTGGACTTAAGCACCCTTGTTCTCAGAGTTTCTCATGGAACTGATGACAATGGGAAGATACTTGGGGAGAAATGGTGATTCAAGCTGTTCTGTCTCAAGCTGGCAACCCCATCCATCTCAGGAAGATTTTATGATGATTCACGCTGATGATATTACTCTACTCGTGAGGAAGTGGCCTTAGCCTGATACCACTGCACATGACGGTAACCCTTTAAACAATAACATGTGTGGTAGACTTAGAGCTGTGCTATCTAGCACCCACTTCAAGGAAGGAATTGCTGCCCAGCTGTCGTGACAAATGGTTTCCATCTATCAGCTCCTGCAGGGCTTGCCTCGTCTGCAGAGAGCCACCTTGCCCGAGGTCATGCCCTTCCCGAGGCAGCCCCTACCAGATGACTGAACATGGCAGGGGAATAAAGGTCTCTTAATGTGGACACTCTGGTGTGCAATTTCCACTCCTTGCTGGTTGATTGAGGTTTGTCAGGCCTGCATTGCAACTCAACTTCTTCCCTGCCCAGTCCTGCTTCCTGCTCCTTTTCTGTCACAGGTATTGAGCCGTAATAAATATCTTATGTCTTAACCTCCATCTCGGCTCAGGGTCTGGATCCAAAGAGCTGTTACAGGAATGGTCTGAGGAAGCAGTGCTATGATGGGATTTTGGAGCTGGATCATGTCCCTCTCAGTCAGCAATGAAGAACGCCATCACTAGTGGACAGGCTGCTCCTGGCACAAGCTTAACCTTTCACTGGAGGTGAACTGGGATGGTGAACCTGTGAAAGGAAGACACTAGGGTGTGCAACGTATCAGGCACTCGAGATGTGGAGGATATAAGGACTCTCAGGATAGTGGTACTTATGATTTTTGCTAAGCAACAGGAGTTTGCTGCAGAAAGGTAATGAACATCTGAGCATGGGTAACAAGGAACTGAAGACCAACATGAAAGATAGAGGATCTCTGGATACAGAGGAATAACAAAGAAAGTCAAGGACCAGGCCCAATCAGAGGCTGAAACTTAAATGTGGTTAAATGTCCAACCAAGGCAGATAGATGAAACCAAGGTCAGGGCCTTCCTTGGTAAAAACTAGAACCCAGACATGGAATGGAACATACAAATTGGCAGACCCTGTGGTATTGCAGGTATCATTTGTGGGAAAAGATGTCATGTGGAGTATGTGAGAACTTCACCGCAGAGGTACCTGGAGTTCTGGAGCGAGGCTATGCCATCTGAAATGGAATAACATACATTTCTGAAAAGTACCCCCTGGCATGCACCAGGATGGCTCTCTGAGCTCACACCTATGTCTGTGTGAGAGATCCATTATGACCAGTTGAAAGAGGAGGGAAAAGCCTGAGTTTGGTTTACTGATGAGCTGGCTCTGTACGTGGGTACAGCTGCACTACCTTCAAGGGTTGCCTTAAATGACAGTAGTGAGAGAAAACCCTGCCAATGGGAAGAACTTTGGGCATCACACTTGGTCACTCACTTTCTCTGTTGGAAAGAAAAGAGACCCAAGGTGAGAATACATATGGACTTATAGGTAGCGTTGAAAAGCCTGGACAGCTGGCGAAGGATACGGATGGGAAAAGACTGGAAGGGATAAGGAGGGTGGGATTTAGTCATGTGCAGTGGGCATGAACGGGAAAGACGTTTCATGTGTGTTTGTCAACACCCATCAGACAAAATTATTTAGCCAGTTAAGAGCAGCCAGTCTCTGTCATTCCCTACTAAACTGTAGGCACAATGGGACATGAACTAAATGGCCAAAATGGCAGAGATGGAAGCTACGCATGGGGCTGACAGCATGCACCCCACTTATTTAGTCCAATTTAGCTATGGCTGCAACTAAATAGCCAATGTGCCAGCAACAGAAACCAACACTGAGCCTCTAATACGGCGCCATTCCTCTAGAACATCAACTAGCCACTTGGTAGTAAGTTGCACACATTGGACCCTTTCATCCTAGAAGGGCCAGTGGTTCTTTCTCACCGGAAAAGACACTTATTCCAGGTACAGGTTTGCCTTTCTGCTCATAGAGCCCAAGGCAACACCACTATCTAAGTACAGAGTGCTTGATCCAGTGGAATAGAATCCCAGAAATATCACATCAGACCAGGGGACTCACTTTACAACAAAGGAGGTGTAGGATTGGGCCCATGTCCATGGGATCCACTGGTCCTTTCATATACCATGACACCCAGAATGCCTGATAGAGCATTAGAATGGCCTGCTAAAGGCTCAGATAGAGCGCCAGCCCTCACAGGATAATGTGTGATGGAGGGCCACCCTTTAGGGTGCAGGAAATAAACTGCATCATAGTGTCTCCAACAGGAAGAACACATGTGTTTAGGAACCCAGGGGTGGAAGCAGTAGGGACTCCACTTGCCATCATTCTCAGTCACCCACCGGGGGAACTTGTACTGCCTATCGCCACGACTCAGGACTCTGCATGGTTAGAGATTCTGCTTCCCAGATAGGGTATACTTCTATCTCCAGGAGACAGAGTACCATTACATTATCAGCTATGGCTGCCTTCTGGACACTTTGGACTTGCGTCCAGGAACTAGCTGACAAGAATTGAGGTCACCATCCCGGCAAGAGAAGGTACAGCTGTTACACATGGGGGCAGGGAGGAATACACATGGAACCCAGGTGATCCACTTGGTACTTCCTTACCCAAAGTCACTGTAAATAGGCAAGTACAGCAACCCTAGTCTCTGAAGGTCATAGTGACCAGCAGTGTAGGTCCCTGTGCATGATGGTTGGATCACATTAACAGGTAAATTGAGAAAGAGGTGAGGGCAACCTAGACTGGATAGTAAAGGAGACAGATGAGCACCCATTGTAGCTCTGAGGCCAACTGCGGCAGCACGGACCACAGTTCACCCCACACACTCCCCTCTTCTAATCACCCTCGGCGGGGGGAGGCCACGGGAATCCTGGAGAAGTAGCTCGCTGAATGTCCATGGAGAAATGGATCTAAACGGCACTTTGTAGACACAGAGCAGCACGGCTCCGCTTCCCCTTCAAGTGTGGGCTGGCTGTCTGGCTGTGGGAGCCACCAGCTCCTTCGGGCCTGCTTTCAGCTGCAAAGAGTCACCTGCGGTCACGTGCCCTCGCTCGAGCAGCCAACCTCGGGGGACTGAGGGAGGCAGGGGTATAAAGGCCGGGCGCCATTATGGCTCATTGTGGAGCACCTGATGGGCAATATTCCCTCCAGAGCTTGCCGACGGATGGACTGAAGCTTTATCAGGCCTGCCTCGAAGGTCAGTCTCTTCCTCTGTCCAGCCCTGTTTTCTCCCCATTCCCTTCATAGGCATTGATCCCTATGAAACATCTTGCACCCAAACTCTGGCTCAGGGTCTGCTTCCAGAGAATCCAACCTGTGGCAGCAGACAAGCAGTAGGAACAGACAAACACAGTACCAGCAACAGGGCACATTTGAGCGCTTAATATGAGCCAGGAATTTTGCTCAGTGTTTTATATTCATTGTACATCTCATTTTATCGTAAAGAACACAATAAACCAGTGGGCTAGACGTGATTGCTATTATCATCCACAATTTACAGATACAGGGGCTTGAGGCACAGAGTTCATGCACCTTGCCCAAAGTCACACTTCTAGGAGCTCCAGAGCCCATGCATTTAATCACCCCATATATTAAAAATTAAACTATCATGAGATAATAAGATTATCTTGAAGAGCTTTTGTGAATTGTGACACATTATACAAATAGTAGTCAATCACCATGTGTGTCAATGTCTCTGCAGGAAAGAGATGACACACTGAAAATGAGTAGTTTAAGGACAGATTAATAAACTATTTGTAAGGGTGTGAGCTGGGTATAGGGATACCACAAGAAATAGTGCAGTGCCCCAGCGCTAGGAATACCAGGTTTTCTTCCCACCCACCGCTTGGTATGAAGGAAGGAGAGGAGGAAGCAGTCACAGGAACCCAGAGGCAGAGAGGGCTCTGTAGGAAGGGCTGCCTGACAGGTTTATGACCTTAGATTGAGATGAAGAGAAGGTGCCGTTGGACTATGTACCTTCTCTCCGCCCTCCGCTCTCCTACTGGTGCTTCCCATGTAGGTCAGCCTTCCCAGGCAGAAAGCAGGGCGTAGAGAGTAAGGAACGGATCGGAGGGGCAAACAGAAACCATCCAGAATACACAGCAAGACAAGTAGCAGGTGAAGAAACTGAGGTTCAAGGCAGACTCTCAACCGAGACGACTCAGTTTTGGTGGCAGAATCAGGACTTGCATCTACGGAACCCAATCCTCTATTGTCCGACCCCATTTCTTTGTGTAATGATAGAAGGGTAATTTTTTTTTCTTGGTGTTGGCATTTATTTATCGATCATTACAGAACAATCACACACCCTACATGAGCCCCTGTTAAACTTAGGCTCTCACTTGCTTCTTGTTTCCTTTGTCCTAGTTGAAAAGTCGTCCTTGTAGGTTTCAGCTGATATTCAATGGTATGATAATCCTCCCCTCCGGTAGAGAGAGATTTGATGTACCCCCTTAAAAATACCATTTTCATTGTCTAGAAAATTCGAACACACGAGGAGCAGGTGAAGCAAATCCTGATAAAATGTAAGGCTTCCTTCCTTGAGGGGCCAAAAGAGCATGTAGAAATGAAGAAAAATCAGGATCCTTAGGATGGGAAATTGGAAGGTTGTGGTATCTTGTAAAACCAATTCAGTGAAAGTACAGAGATAAATTAGCCCTAATAGAAGGGAAAGCAAGAAGGGAAGGACAGGACAATGGATGTTTGAATATCCACCACAAAGCCAGACCTTGTGCTATGTAGGTTGTCTTATTTAATCCTCCACATGATATGACATCCTAATAAATAAGGAGCATCTGAATTTGACTACTCAGGATTCATTCCTCCTCCCTCTAGAGACAGAAACTGGAAATCGCTGTTTTTTATTCTCCACCATAAAGTTGAAAGAGGTTGATCACACTCCCATTTCTAGGACTAGGCCCTGATTGGCTCATACTAGTGTATTTTGTATCCTTATATGAGTTTGCTAGGATGCCATAACAAAAGACCACAGGGAAATGTATTTCCCGCAGTTCTGGAGGTCATAAGTCCAAGATCAAGGCGTCAGCAAGTTCAGTTTCTTCTGAGGCCTCTCTCCTTAACTTGCAGGTAGCCTTCTTGCTGTGTTCTTACGTTGTCTTTCCTCTGTGCACCCATGTATTTATCCTAATCGCTTCTTATAAAGATACCAGTCATATTGGATGAGGGCCCACCCGTATGACCTCGTTTTACCTTAATTACAACTTTAAAGGCTGTATCTCCAAATACAGTCACATTCTAATGTACTAGGAGTTAGGACTTTAAAAATATGAATTAGGCGGAGGGGGGCTCATAATTCAGTGTGTTTGGGCACAGTGATGGGTTCAAGGATGAGAAAGTATTCCAGTCACAGTCTACGAGACTCAAGGAAATGCATGTCCAGATCTCTGGGAAAGAGGAAGTTCTTTTTTTCCACTGGACTTGGTAGTATTAAGATATCAGGCTTGAGGTTCCTGAAGCCAGTTTTATACCATGAGGAAAGCCAATTCAAGATGAATCCATCATATAGAGAAAGGCAGAACAGAGATTCAGAGAAACTGCATCTAAATATATGATTTAAGCCTCTAGACTACCTCCAGGACTTATTAAGGTACGTGAGCCAATAAATTTCTTTATATTTAAGCCAATTTGAGTTGGACTTCTTTCACACACAACGTCAAAATTCCTAACTGATATATATCTTTGTTCTTTCTTTGTTTATTTATTTTTACTGGAGTATAATTGCTTTACAATGGTGTGTTAGTATCTTTGTTTTTCAGAGTCACACAGCTAAGTGTTACAATTTGTGTCCATCTCAGACAGATGTTAATGTTCTGGCATTTTTCACTACACTAAGTTCACTCTTTTCTTTCTTTAGAGAGCCACAGGGCTGCAGGTCAACCATATCTATGGCCTCAACTCCATTGAGCCTCTAACATCAGAGTATAGTAAGTTACCTATCCTTCCAGAACCCACACATTTCCCACAATGTCCCCCAAATTCGCGTGTAAATAGATTGTACTAATGGGATAAACCAGCCAGTGACTCTCTGTTCCAAATTCCAGAGGCAATGTTGGGTTTCAGAAATATCACCTATCTTGGGCACATCTCCTAAAGACATGGAAGACAAATTCCCAGAGCCACAGCTATTTTGAAAGGTCAGTGACTTGTTCTTCTCCTTCAATCCAATTGAATTCAACACAGGTTTCCCATGCCCGGCACTCTGTGCTGTGATGCTGTGGGCGGGGGGTGGGGGGGGTGTCTAAAGCTGTACATGACATGGCCCCTGCCCTGGGGACACTCTCACTTATCACCATATGGGGAACCTGTGAACAGCTAACCAAATACCAAAGGAAATAACCAGACGTAGGATCTTTCATAGCTTTTCAATAACTATTTTCGCTCAAAGAAGCTAAAAGGAGCACACTGCCTCTGATACGTGGTTCCTTTCATCTTTGGTTGCAAAGGCTAGATCACTAAACAAACAGTACCTGTTTAATGCTGAAATCTATTAAAATTACACAGTGTTTTGTATTTGCCTACCGCTGACTTTAAAATGCCTTTGCCGCAATTTACAATGGAAAAGGTCTAGAAAACATGGGACCGCATGGGAAACTAACACTTCATCATACTCTATCCCCTTTACCAAAGGAAATAAAGCTGTAGCCATGATAATTATGCAATACAATGAAAACAAGACAGAAAATCATGGAACAAAGAACAACTAAAGAGACTTTTTTAGGACAGTAATTTCCTCAACAATAACATGGGGTTTTTTTCTTGAGTTAATTTGATTATGTGGTTTATAAATTCAAAACAATGTTTGGCTTTCCCACTTTGAGTTTTGAAATGATGTCATTATATTAAGTGAAAACAGCCAAGAAACATGCTTATGAGGACCCTAGAGACAAACTCTTTATAATCTAGAGTGCCTGAAAATTTTAGAATGATGGGGTCCAAAACCATAGTTTAATTATTTCTCTCCTTTATTGTTTTTATTATAGTCAACAAATAATTGTATAGTCTTTTGGACTAGTTTTATTATATGTTAGGAGAATTGTAAGAATTACTTTCAATGGCCTCTTCTTCTGTGAGGCTTACGGTTCAGAGAAAACTTTACCGCTTAGTATTGACCTATTGAATCATTTTGGAAAAAACTGTGATTTTTCTGCTTCCTTTAAAATTGGTGTGACTAACAGTCCACCTAGACAGAAATGAATTTTATTAAGCAGCGTTTACTAAAGGGATGTACTTTGCTCGGGTTAGCCCAATGTGAGCAGCAGCATCTTGTCTACAATATTCAGAACGAGTACACCAGGTTTGCTCCTTTTCTATAGCAATACCTGGAGGGATGTTTTAGTTCAGGAAGTATTCAACTTTCTATATGAAATGAGAACGACATTCACTGACCTCAGTGTAACTATGCCCTGCGTTGCATCACTGAGTTCTGATTACATATTTCCAGTCTCTCATCCCTCAAACTCCAGCTGAACTCGCTGAAGGCTGCAGCAAGTTCTTACATCACTGGAGCAAAATTAATATCTCCCTATCCTCCTGGGATTTACTAATTATGTTATTTCTTCATAGATATACCCTCCAGTGCAGACACTTCAAAATGATATTCAGAGGAGCCAGCTCTCAACTTAATGAAGGAGGAGGCAGCTTCAGTTCCAGTTCAATCCTGGGAATCCTTTGTCAATGACCCAGAAGCTCACACATCTCTGTTGCAACATTTTCTGCAAGAATTAAGTTCCTGGATTTTGAGTCATTCCCCCAAAAAAGATCATGAAAATTAGCTGGTTATTTATGCTTGTGGTTGTCCACTGTTTTTATTAGAAATACAATTTGAATTTTTTTAAATGTTATGGTACTTGGCTTCATATGCAATTTACATCAACATATCGATAAACAAATATTATAATTGTCTAACAGTTTGTTTGGGGGAATGATATGTCTTCTAATTAACTGTTTGCTGTTCCCTTAAAAATTTCTTTTTTAATTTTTTAAAAAGTCATAATACTTTTGATCATTTTTATGTAGAGGCTCATTTGACCTCTGACTAGACTTCACAGGTCCTCTCCCCCAGGTCACAGCTTCCTTCTCTTTCTCCTCTTGGCCACATTGGTATCTTGATCGGAATGGGGGTTTACACAGCACTGTATTACTTCTAATGGGTTATGAACCCTTTATAAAAAGGAACTGTGTCTCTGATCCCTTGTACATTCCCATATCTTCCTGATACCTCAGGTGTTTTACACAGAGGACAACCAAGCAGTGGTAGACTTCTAAATTCTGGGCCCAAATTAAAAAATGCAGGTCTGGCTATGTTAGTTACCCTTAGTTAACTGCTCATCAGCTCCTCCCCCATCTCTCTTGCTCTCAGGCGCAAAACAGAGATTTGGAGATTTTATCTTCATTAAATACTTTTTCTTATACTTCTAGTAAAAGCTAGAAGCCTTTACTATTACCCACTCTTTCTTAGAGAATACAGAAAAGAGGGTCTCTTCCCAATAATAAGTTCATGTGGATTATCTCTTTGTCTCATGAGACTTATGAATTAAATGAGAGGGAAGAAGAAAGCTAATATTCATTGAGTATCTACCGTGTGGCAGATGTTGTTAATGTGAACATCTTATGAACGAGGAAAGTGAAGCAGTTGGTGAGAGTAAGCAAACCAGGTCATGAACTAGTAAGTGGCAAACCAAATCTCTGACTTCATTGTCTCTGGTTTTTCCACTGCTGTCTCAAAAGAAATGGAAAGGGAAACTCAGATTTTGAAAAAGATTTTGGTTATGGTAACAATTAGCGTTTCTGAGCACTTACTATGTGCCTGGTATTGAGTAATAGCTTTATATAAATTAACTAAATTTTAATAACCATCCTCCCTAAACTGTTTCTTCACCTCTAAGATTGAATGAGGAAGATGATGGGCTGCACTATACTGTACTATCTATTCCTCATGCCCCTTTTACAGGTGAAGGAAGAGAGAGGTCAGGTAACTTACCTGCCTGGGGTCACATAGCTAATAAGTGGAGGAGTTGGAATTAGAAAGCCGCTAGTCTGCTTCTGGGGTCCTTGCGCTCAACACTATGCTGCACTTAACATTTGGGGAAAGAGGGGAAGTGGTGAGTAATGATGAATGTACTGTTAAAAGGGGGGTACCTTAAAAGAAGCACATAAGAAGATTTTTAATGTTTCAAATAAAATTCATTCGTCATTAGTGTTGACTATGTATGTAGTACTGATGTACTAGTGCTACCTTGGAGTCCTGTCATAATGTTAGTATTTGGGGATGACGAGTTGTCCTGTGTTACAGATTTGCTCTGGGAAGATTACTTACTCTTTGGCATGTACACCGTGGCATAATTTAACCCCAGATATTCCTGATTCTGTAGACTGCCCCAGCCCCTCACGTGGGGACCCACTGGACTACTGACTCTAGCAGAGACAGTATCTCACAGTTTGGCTGAAAGGCTGTGTCCTGTGGTTCAGGATGTCAGGCAGAAGGATCACTGAACTTGGAGTAGACTTAAATTCTCGTCCTGAACCACAAAGGGCTTCTTTTCAGAAAATGCTGATCACCAATTCCACTCTCAATTCCTCAACCACTTTGTCCCTTGTCTTCCTGTTACCTTCTATCTGATTCTGACTACAGCTGTAAAGGAGAGAATCCATTCAAGGGCGTAGAGACAGGACGAAAGTGTGGCACAGCTCCAATAAAATATAAAAAACTATCTTAACTATTATTGTTACTATTACTTTTAATATTAAAGTTATTCGTGTCTCAGCATAAAACATTCTGCGAGCCTTTCCGGCCTTTATTGTTGGAATACAATAGGCTGATTATAAGTCACGTGTCCTTACGTATGCCTACATAAACTGTGTGTCTAAAACCAGTTGCAGGAATGACATCTTTGATGATGCTCAGTCTTCATGTTTAGCTCAAACCGTCATCTGTATGTTTCTTTCTGAGTGATCTCTGTCAGGACTATGGTTCCTCTACCATTTAGATCTTGCCAACCCCAGACTGTCTTTAAGATTCTCTGAAAGCGCAGTCCCTGAGAATTACATAACTTGTACCTATCACTTTCTCAAGTACCTAGGACCTATGGCTTCACTGGCCTGAGTAGGAATCCCACTTCCTGACTGATTCAAGTTGGGACTTGAAATCTTCCATTTGGTAATTAGCCCTGATACAGAGTCAGTGCTTCAGTAACTGAGGAATAAATTGAATGAATGGCAAGTTGCCTCTTTCCAACATGTTCCATAAAGTGTGTGGGAGTGGCTGCTCGTTACCAGGGAATGCTTTTTCTCTCTGAAATTAGTGAAGTGGTGTCTGTGCACAAGGGCATCCCAAGAAAGATTGTGAAATACACATTTTCAGAACTGGATGATCTCAGAACTCACTTGGAGAGTAATTCAGCAATGTTTTGAAACTGAAGGAGCATCCTTCTTCCTCAGGACTTCTAGACCGTGATTCCCAGAAATATACATTTCCTTCCCATTGTTGACCTCTTAAGAAAATTTGTCTGCACAAATGTTCTCTCTGTGAGCGGGCAGCTCCATGTATTGTCATTATACACGCAAGCCAAGGAGGTGACTGTCTATGGCATGATGTCAAGGAGTGCCTTGTTCAAAACCCTGCATTAGAATAAGTATTTTCATGTAAATATGCCTGGGGAGGGTGTGGCTTGAGCTACTTCTCTAAAGCAAGATTTCTTGAGAGATAAGCTTTAACAGAACAGAGGATAGAGAGTAGGTAGTAGCACACAGCACCTAAAAGAAGGAGGCAGAATGAGGTATTATGAAGAGGGTGGAGGGGCTTCGCTGAAAATGAAGACAGCCATTTTCAAGGATAAAGTTCATCTGTGTAGCAGAGTAACCAGGGATGGAGTGACGAATGGGATGACTTGGGTACATATCCTGAGGTTCTCAGTAAATAATTTTGTGACTCTAAGCACATTGTCTGACTTCTCTGGGCCTAAGTTTCCTCATCTATTAAACAACTGGGTTGGTAAGATGGTAACTTACATGCTTTTCACTCCACTGTCCTCTGATCTGACCTTGCACTCATAACCTTGGATAAAAATCTTAATCACATTTAATATCTTGGCTTCATCCTTGGTTTTCTTGTCCTGGTGGAAGTATGTCAGAGCATGGGCTTGGGGAGTCATTACTGACATTGAATTAAAGGATCTGAGAAAGACACTGGAGAGAAAAATGTAGTCCACATCCTCTAGCTTGTAAGCGACAAGTTGGCCTCCCTGCCCTGACAAGTGGGATAGGAGATCTTTAATGAGTGGCCGTATAATAGCCTTACAAGAAGCCCAAGAAATGTTTGATTCATTGAGCCAACGCAAACTTCAGTTGAATCACACCTTATTCCTGACTCAATCTCTTTTATCGCTGCTAAAATACATGGAGTAAATATGTAGGGTTGATGCTGTAAAACTATGGAGGGGAAGCTGGAGGCAAACACAGTAAGGCTGTAATTCCTTCCTGTTTGTTGGGTTCCTTTTGTCCAGACTCACTGGTGTCAGGTGATACCAGATACATGAAGCAGAGAGCAACTGTTGCCTGTTCGGAAGGAGCTTCATTAGCAACAAAATTGAATGCACGTTTTCTCATGCTAAGCGGAGCACCCAGAATGAGAACTCTTCTGGACGTGGGGGATTTAAGTCATGGTCCTCTGTCATGGTTCCATGTTTATTCACCCAAGCAGCCCATGTCTTCGTCAAACATAGGAAGCAGCAGCTCCTGCTTAGTGTGTGAAATCTACCAGTGGCCACATTTGCGGCAATCACCTAACTGATGTCTGCTTGACACAACAGCTTCATGGAAATACACGTACACTATTGCACGCTTATTTCTAGGATTTAACTTACTGCTGCTGAAGTCTTAGCTCCAAATGCAATTTAAAAGTTTCTCACACCCAGATAAGAATTATGGAGCAGGGGTGATAGGGTAACTGCTGCCAAGACACTTGGGTTACAGCCATGCACAGCCAGGTCTGAAATCACAGAGCTGACTGGCTATGGGTTATGTCGCATTTCATGAAAGAGTGTGATATAAGGGGCTGGGGAGTCATAGCTCATAACGATGTGGGCATTTGGGAAGGAGCCCTTCTTTTCACGTCGGGCCTCATGCTCCTGACCTACACTAAGCAGCTCTTAATGTGTGTACATTTACAGAAGCACATGTGGAGGGCGCTGGGGAAATTCCAACCACTCGCTGTTTCTGCTGGACTGTGTCCCGTCTCTTCCTCAGTGGAGATCCACTATGGCGTTGGATGCTTTACATAGCAGCTGGTACACATATCGGCCTTCTTATTCTTTCTCCTTGACATCTTGGAAACTGCTTTCAATGATATTAAATCTGCATTTGTACACTATTTCAATTTTGTTTTATTCTCATCCATTGTATTGTTTTTCTCTCCAAATATATAGATTGTTGCTTCCTTCTCTCTCTTTTACCAAGTACTCTTCTCCTCAAAGTTATAGATACAGAATCTGCAAAAAATCCTGATCTTTTTGAGCATTTTTAGAACTGGGAGCATGTTTTGCGGGGGAATGCTCCGTCTACAAAAGCCTTAGAGCACTCCTTCATGCTAACTCTCCCCCTACTCCCATCACCCACATGACAAACACAAGATCTTAATCCTGGCATATATGGGTCTCCCTAACTGGCCCTTGGCCACCTCCTCGGATTCCTTATTCATCAGTTACGTGCTACCTACAACCTGCCACTGTCCACTTAGCTCTAGCATCAAACTATTGTCCGTCTTCAAACAATCACATTTGTTTCACACAGCCATACCTTGTGCCTTGACACACACTGCCTTTGAGGCCTCGCCTAACCCAACTGCCCTTGCCCGCCTGAGAAAACCCTCTTGATTCTTCAAGGCTCAACTCAAGGTCTCCTACTCTCTGAACTTTTTTTTTTTTTTTTTTTATAATTTACGTTAACCCTCTTATTTACTTATTTATTTTGGCTGCATTGGGTCTTCGTTGCAGTGCGCGGGCTTCTCGTTGCAGGGGCTTCTCATTGTGGCGGCTTCTCTTGGTGCGGGGCATGGATTCTAGGCACAGGCTTCAGTAGTTGTGGCACACGGGCTCAGTAGTTGTGGTTCGCAGGCTCTAGAGCACAGGCTCAGTAGTTGTGGCGCATGGGCTTAGTTGTTCCGCAGCATGTGGGATCTTCCCGGACCGGGGCTTGAACCCGTGTCCCCTGAACTGGCAGGCAGATTCTTAACCACTGCACCACCAGGGAAGCCCTGAACTTTACTAAACTCCCCAGAATGGGGAAGATCCAGGTGTTGCAGAACCCAATGGATAAACAATTGCAGGGAGGGAGACTCTTTAAAAATAAAATAAAATAAACATTTGCTAAATTTCAGTTGAAATAGTCTACCTGTGCAACACTTACAGAAACATGATGAGTAGTGTCCCTCCGGAGCTTAGGATGTGTTCTATGCAAATGAGAGACCCTGACTCTTAAGCGTCATTAATCTCAGAGTAAATTCACCCTGATAGACCTGGACACTTCCTTATTTTGTACATAGTGTTCTTTGTACTTACCTCACTTACAGCATTTATCAAAGGAACAATGACTAATTACTTTTTAAATTTCCCAGTACAAAAATGTGATTAGGGACCATATAGAAGCCCAATACCCAACAAATGGGTTTTAACTGTTTGAACACCAAGGATATATTAGTCGAAAGTATAAAAATGCAGGAAATCTCGGTAAATTAAACTGCTGGGTTTTGCTGTAAAGATACCACCTCCTGGTGTCAAGATGGGAAATAAAGCATCACTGTAGTTGTCAGGAGAGGAACTGGGAGAAAAGTTCTGAAGTCTGGACAGCCCTGACACCTTGACTTCTGAAGCTGGTGTTCTGCCATGAACCTGGCTCATTGCCTCTTCATGTCTGCTTCTAGAATCTTTGCAACTCACCAGTGACTTTCCACAGGGTCTAAGTTCAAATCTCCCGTGAGGGAACCTGATTGTCTTAACCTAGATAGTTGCCATCTTCCTCTCCTTCTCCCAACCTGGCTGTAATGGGGCAAGTAGAAGAATCAATAATTTTGGAAAAATTTTCACCAATATCTGTAAAATCTGAACACATTCATTCATAAGATAGGACCCAGCACTCCCACTTGTAACTGTACACCTAACAGGAATGTGTACATCTCCTCACCAAAAGACTTGGACTGGGGCTTCCCTGGTGGCGCAGTGGTTGAGAGACCGCCTGCCGATGCAGGGGACACGGGTTCGTGCCCCGGTCTGGGAAGATCCCACATGCCGCAGAGCGGCTGGGCCCGAGAGCCATGGCCGTAAGCCTGCGCGTCCGGAGCCTGTGCTCCGCAAAGGGAGAGGCCACGACAGTGAGAGGCCCGCATACCTCAAAAAAAAAAAAAAAAAAAGACTTGGACTAGAATGATCATTGTACCTTAGTGGTACTAACCCCCAAACGAAAGCTAACCAAATACTCATCAACAGTTGATAGATAAATTACGATATAGTCATACAATAAAATGCCAGACAGCAAAGAGAACAAGTATTTTACAAGTACGCATAGCAATATGGATAAATCTCACATATACAACGCTGAGCAATGGAAGACAGACACAAAAGAATGCAGCCTGTATGGTTATGTATGGTTATGTTTACATAAAGTGCAAAAATAAAACATACAACACTGATCTATCTGGCTAAAAGTCATGATAGTGGTTAACCTTGGGATGTGGATACTGATTAGAAATGAACAAGAGGGAAACTTCTAGCGTGTTAGTAAACATTGTATTTCTTGATCTGGGTGCTTGCTGCAAGGTTGTGTTCACCTTGTGGAAATCAATTGAGTGGCACACAAATGTACACTTATCAGTATGTAAATTATAATTGAGTGGAAATTTTTTTTTATGTATCCAGAATAGATAAAGAAATTTTATAACTCAATAATAAAAAGACACATAATCCAGTTTTACAATTGGTGAAGGACCTAAAGAATCTACACAGATATTTCTCCAAAGATACACAAATAGCCAGTAAGCACCAGGAGAAGTAGCTCAACATTATTAACCAACAGGGAAATGCATATCATAACCACAATTATATTTGACTTCAAACTCACTAAGATGACTATCATAAAAAAGAAAGATAATATCAAGTGTTAGGGGAAATATGGTGAAATTGGAATACTCATATACTGCTAGTTAGAATGTAAAACGGAGCAGCAGCTGCTGTAGGAAATAGCCTGGCAGTTCCTCAAATGGTTAAACACTGAGTCAGGGATGGTAAGTGGATTAATGGTTGCCTAGGTCTTGGGGGATGTGGATATTGAGAAGTGATAGTTAATGGGAGTGGGGTGTTTTCATGGATTGATAAAAAAATGTTCTAAAATTGATTGTGGTCATGGATGCACGACTCTGTGAATATACTATAAGCCACTGAATTGTACACTCTACATGGGTAAATTGTATGGTAAGTGCATTATATCTCAATAAAGTCTTTTAGAAATAAGTAGAAGTTGTAGTTCTCAGCAAAGATTTTTGTAAATATACAACAAACATTCTAAAAATTATATGGCAAGGCAAAGGAACTAAACAATTTGAAAAAGAAGTTTAAAATGGTAGAAATTACTCTATTTGATGTTAAGACAACTTATAGCTATAGTAATCCATACAGCAAGGTATTGACAAAGGGACAGATGTACAGATCAATGGAAAACAATAGAGAACCCAAAGAGACCAACACAAGTACACCTAATTTTGATAAAGTTGCAAAAGTAATTCAACGGAGAAAGGATAGTCTCAGCAAATGATGTTGGAACAACTGGGTATCCAGAGGCAAAAAAAAGTCAACTTTCATACTGTATTCAAAATTTAATTCAAAATAATATGTAAAATTATAAAACTTTTAGAATACACAGGAGGACATCCAGGACCTAGGAATGGGTGAAGAATTATTAGACATGACATCAAAAGGACAATCCATGAAAGTAGACTTCATCAAAACTAAAACATTTTGCTCTGTGAAAGACCACCTTAAGAGGATGAAAATGCAAGCTACAGATAGGTAGAAAATATCTTAAAATTACATATACAACAAAGGCCTTATACCTAGAATAGAGAACTCTCAAAACTCAACAATAAAGAATAGAAAATTCAATTAAAACATGGGCAAAAGACATGAACAGATACTTCACCAAAGTGATATGGATGGCAAGTAATCATGTGAAAAGATGTTTGGTATCATTAGCCACTACGGGGATGTTTGATATCATTAGCCACAAATTAAAACCTGAACAAGATACCATTATATATGCACTAGAACATTTCAGATTTTTAAAAAAAATAGTGATAATACCAAATGTGTCTCCCAGACACTCCTGGTGGGAATCTAAAATGTGTTCAAACACTCTCAGAAACAGCTTGGTAGTTTCTTACAAAACTAAGTGTGCACTTATGACCCAGCAATCATACTCTTGAGCATTTATCACAGACAAATGAAAACGTATGGCCACATTAAAACCTGTATACAAACGTTCCTAGCAGTTTTATTCATAGTGGCAAAAAACTAGAAACAACCCAAATGTACTTTAATGGGCAAATAGTAAAACAAACTCTAGTATATCCATACAATACAGGAGTACTCAGTGATAAAAAGGAATGAACTATTGATGCATTCAACAGCTTAAAGGAAACTCAAGGCACTACGTGTGGTAAAAAGAAAGTCAACCTCCAAAAGTTAATGTTTTATGATTCTGCTTATTTAAGATTCTCAAAATGAAAAAAACAAAAAAACTATAGAGATGGATAACAGACTAGTGGTTGCCAGGGAACAGGGACTGGGGATGTGGAGAGGATGGGGATGGTGCATATTCAAAGAGGTAACATAGGGTTTTCCTTCACGTTGAGGGAAGAGCTTTGGATCTGGATTGTGCTGGTGTTTATATGAATCTACCGATGGGATAAAACTGCATAGAACAACACATACATGCAAATGAATGAAAGTTTAAAACTAGGGAAAACTGAATAAGGCCTGTAGTCTAGTTGGCCGTAATGTATCAACATCAATTTCCTGGTTTTGATATTGTTCTACATCTGTATAACAGGATGCCACTGGGGGAAGTTGAATGAAGGGTACACAGGACTATATACCATTTTTTGCGACTTCCTGAGTTGATAATTATTTTTTAAATGAAAAGTTAAAAAGAGAAGTTGTAATATCAAAATCTACAAATATTTTATTCATGTAAAACTAGTGTAAATAGTAAAACAAAGCTTATTTTGAATTTAAAAATATTGTAGCATGGAGGTATATATTTTCTTTGCTGTCTACCTTTTCATACCAACATGCTATCTTATTAAATTTCTCTTTTCTCTGTAAGAACAAAGAGACTTTAGAAATGTTTGAGACTTAGGAAAAAATACTATGTTAATCAATCTAAGTGTCTAAAATAATATTAAACTTTTGCATATGATTTGTCTGCATGTTGTTCAAAATCACTTGGAAAGCCTTAATTAGAAAATTTAATGAATGGAGCACAAAAAGTACCTTATTTTTGCTTTTATTAAATTGTAGTTATTGAAAACTATGCTTGCAAACCAGAAAATGTTGAAATTTATTCCTATGCAATCAATCTAGGGGGAAGCTGAACAAATTAAACAATGAGAACCCTAATGGTGTACAGGATTTAATTTTGAAGTTTGATAATTGTATTTTGGAATATCTTGACGTCTAGCCAATCTTTGATGGAGTAGAACTCCTATTATGATTTCATAAGTCTATTATCTATGTCAGAATGAAATGAAAGTGAGGAAGCCTACATTTTGCAACATCAAGTTTTCACAAGGGAATTAAAAGAATCATAAGTACAATTTATTTGATTATATTTTAAATAATTTTTATTAAATCAAGATGCACAGAATGGAGGCCATAAGACAGTACCTATGAAAATACCTCGGTTGAAATAGTTACACATTTCAGTATAAAAAATTATAACTGAAAATGTTTTTATTTAGCAAAATTTACCCTGAACTTCCTTGTATAGAAAACTTGCTTTTTCAATTAAAAATATTATGTGGTCTACCAGGTAGAGTCCCTGAAAGTATCAAAAATTTCAAAGTTATTAACTATAAAATGCTACTTTGAAGGAGACCTCAAGCTGATTTTTTAAATATGGCCATATTAAAAAATAGAAATTAAAACACAGAAATTCTGTAGAATATTTCCATGGAAGGCATTTATCCTATAGTATGATTGAGAGTATTTTGATTAAAGTATGTTTCCTTCTCTGTTATAAGCCTACTGCAATGTATGCTATGAAAAAATAAAACAAAACATGAGCCAAAAATGTTAAACAGCCAAGAAACATTCAAAAGACAAGGAAATTCTCAAGGGTTTGGTATTGCAACAGCTCTGATACCTACAGTAGAACAAATTACGCTGAAAACAAAAAACCAGGAGACGACTTTAAACATAATATTATCCTTGAAAACAGAAATGTGAAAAAAAATCAAGTAATTCATATATTCCCTGTGGTATTAGCTGACATCCCATAAATAGTGTATATGTTTCTTGATACAGAGCAGACTCATGGCATAAGAGGAAAGAAAAGGAAAAACACAGAAATGGGCGGGTTTTATTTTCTGCTTTTTTTTTTTTTCCCCACAAAGCCTCAGGCTAAAGTCCATTCTTTAGCCCTCATTACTTGTATAGCTCTAGGCAAGTTACCTAATCTGGGAACTTGGTTGCCTCATTTGTAAAATTAAGGAAAAGGTGATGGTGACAACAAGGATGACACCACCACCACCCACACTCCTCTAGAAGATAGTGGGGAGGTGTTCAACAAATCCATTTCCCTTATCTTACTCACACAGTAAGAAGGAACTTGGAGGACTCAGGAAGACCACTGTTGCACTCGCTTGGGATCAGGTGACTGAGTCCAGGCCAATGCAAAATGGGCAGAATTGATGTGCATTTCATTTAAACCTGGCCATGAAAACCTCCTGTGCATTGCTTTCTCTCTCTCCTCCCTCTTTGCTGATTGGATGTCAAGACTCAAGACAGCTTTGGAGATCACAGTTTGAAAAACTCCCCACCTTCCATTAGCGCCAGTCTTTGAATGACTGCATGGAACACAGCCTCTCACTGAGGATTTTATGTACATGAGAAAATAAATTTCTCATGGATTAAAATTTTTTTTCAAAGTTATTAACTATAAAATGCTACTTCGAAGAAGATTTCAAGCTCTTTAAAAATAATCATATGGCCATATTAAAACTATTTTCTCTAGGAGAAATATCAGTGATTGGGTATTAGAAATATATCTGGCTAAGAAATTGCTTATAAAGAATGTGAATAAATACCAAGAATAATTATTTTGCATGTTATTTTTAGTATTCCTACAATCAATATACATTTTTAAAATTTGGTTTATATTAACTGATATGTGTTATTTTTACTTTAAGAATTTTGTATTTGGGGACTTCCCTGGTGGCACAGTGGTTAAGAATACGCCTGCCAATACAGGGAACACAGGTTCGAGCCTTGGTCCGGTAAGATCCCACATGCCGCGGAGCAACTAAGCCTGCGCGCCACAGCTACTGAGTCTGCGCTCTACAGGCCGTGAGCCACAACTACTGAGCCGTTGCCACAACTACTGACGCCTGCCTGCCTAGAGCCTGTGCTGTGCAACAGGATAAGCCACTGCAATGAGAAGCCCGAGCACCGCAATGAAGAGTAGTCCCCGCTCACCGAAACGAGAGAAAGCCCGCGCACAGCGATGAAGACCCAGTGCAACCAAAACTAAATAAATTTATAAAAAAAGAATTTTGTATTTGAAAATTGTTTTAATAGAACTGTTTTCATCTAGTCAATTAATATTTCAAAATCATGTAATTTAAATTATTTTTGTTGCTCATTTTAATCTCAAATATATGCCAATATGGACAAGAAGCTTTAAGGTCATCCTAATGAAAACGTTCTTTTTAGGAGAAATTATCAGCAGTTTATGAACTTAGAGCTCTCACATGCTAAATTTCACAGAAAATTCTTTGAGGCTTGGAGATATAGCTAATACTCTTTGATAGAGGCAGGTGTGGCAGGGTCAGTTCAGCAAAGAGTATGGCACAGACTTTGCTTGGGAAGGAGCTCTAAAAGTCAATATTAGCCACAAGAAAAAAAGAAAAGGGAAAAGAAAAGCCAAATATTTGGAATTAAATGATTCTTTTCCAACAATGGTGGTTTTTCACACATGATCTTTGTTACATCACTGAGCTTCTCTGAGCTTCAGTTTCTTTTTATGTAAAATGGAAATAGAAACAATAACTATGTCTCAGGATTGCTGTAAAATGGGAATAGAAACAATAACTATGTCTCAGAATTGCCATGAAAGAGCATGTGTGAAGTTCTTAGAAAACCAGAAAATTATAGGCAAACTTTGACTCAAGACAATCGACAACACCAGTAGCAGACCTTCAAGAATCAAATAAGAAAGAGTTTTTGGAAGGGCCTTAGGATGCCTGGGGAGGATCAGAGAAAGAATGGAGGGAGTAGGCAGGGAGAACACCCAGGAGTCAGTTAGTTCTTCTAACTAGACCTTTGGTTCGGTATTTGACCTTCATGGCAGTGTGGGTCATTTTGTGCTTGGCCAGGAGTTGGAAGACAAAGCAGCCTTCTACATTCATTCCCACATGAATTTTGGGGTCTTCCTTGTCTACCTCTCCACCCTGTACAGCTCAGCTGCCCCTCCGTCCTAAACTGGGAATTACAGAACCCTGTGCCACTGATACATTACTAAAACACATCTGTGTGACACCATGTTCCTCCTTCTCCTCCATGACTTCTGTCTCCCCTAAGGTGGCTGATGTGGACAGATCCCACCAAGACAGACCCACAAGGACAGATCCACCAGGACAGATCCCACCAACACAGACCCACGGCCATGATTTAGGTGCTGACTGGCTTGGCTGTATTCTGGTGATAGTTGCCTCCCACCTGGGTGTATTGTGTCCTGGGCTGCCACAGTCATTTCTGTGAGATTTGTAACTTGAGCCATGTTTGCTCCCTGGATTAGAATGCAGAGGCATGGTGTTAAATCTCCACTGGTTAAATATAATCATGTTCTAGGGTTGAATTCTTTTTGTTTCAAAGTACTTACATTTAAAACTGGTTACATTTTGCTGTGAGCCCTCTACCCTCGCTCTTCAATTCCACCTTCTCCTATCACTAACCCCACCCCAGAGCCCTGTTTCTTTGGGGTCCCAGATCAGCTTGCCTTCCCTGTGTGGTGCTAGCATTTCATGATTCTCTTAGCAGATGGACCAGTCCTGGAAGTGGAATTCAGCCTTCCCCAAAAGCTCACTTTAGAATCAATTTTCAGAACAACCTATTAATGACTCATAATTATGAGCCAGCTTTCATGGTAGACAAACAAACAAACAAACAAACAGAATTATAACCTACAGTGACTTGAGCATTGCCTACATCAGAAAGAAAAGAATGGAGAAGCATTGTCATCAGGGTGCTTTTTTTACTAATCCAGAGGACTGAAAACAATTCAGCAAGATACTTACGAGCATAGGCCTTGGAGTCCAACAGACTCAGTTCTGATCTGTTCTAGACTCCACTATCTCGTGCAACTTTGCACAAGTCACTTTTCATCCCTAGATCTCAGCTTCCTATCTGCCAAATGAGAATGATATTGACGGCTACCTCATGAGGTTGACGTAAGGATCCATTGAGATGATGCATATAAAACACCTAACATAGAGGCTGTACAAAGTAAGTACTCAATCAAGGTAAGTACTCAATAACTATTAATATTACAAAGTATATAATCCACTCAGATGCAATATTATAAATTATATAACTTACTGAGGTCCCTGAGAAAGGAATGAGTCACCTAAGACCATGCTCTGAGTTAATGGCAGAGCATGAACTTCCACTAAGCACTCATTTCATTTAGCATTTACTGAAAGTCTACTTTGTGCTAGGCACTGAGCTAAGTGCTAGAGGTGCAAGGATGAATGAGACAAGGTCAATAGCCCCATGGAGTCCAGACATTATTTATCAGAGGACATGAACCATGTGTGTAAAGAGTTAAAATTTGTTAAGGGAAGTAATAGAAGTACATTCAAAGAACAGAATTAGCTGGAGTAATTCTTTCTCAGATAAAGTAAGTCTTATAATAAAGTCAATAAGAAACTTAGTTTTGAAGGATGCCAAAAGGCAAATTATAGAAAACATTATCCCAGGAAGAACAAAGAGTATACAAAACAAGCAAAATGCATGAAGGTCTGAAGCTCCATGGTGCACGTGACAAAGTTTTTTAAACTTAATTAATTAAACTTGCTGAGGTACAAAGTACTATGCAGGATTAGAGACAGCAACCTGCTGCAATGCTCATCTTCTCACACTTGAGTCACTATGACGGGCTCTTTGGGAATTGAAACCAAATCAGGAGTTATAGAAAAGTTTGAGGATATAATTATCACTGGTGATAAATACTTTTAAGGAAGTATCCCCAACACCTGGCCTAGTACCTGGCATACAGAGTATTCAAGATACATTTGTTGAACAAAGGAAAGATAGAATTTGGGGGCAGTGTTTTGTGGGAAGGAGAGAGGTAGGATGGGAGATTTGTATCTCCACAACCTGGTACCAGAGGCAACTCTTGAAATCATACAGAACTGAGCTTGTGTCCTACTTCTTCCATATATTACCTGTTTGCCCTTAGGCAAATTGTTTATCTTTTTGATACCTACCTCAAATTCCTCATCTCTAAAATAGGGGTAATAATACTTGTAGAAGTTTCGTAGATTGACAAGAGACTATTTAAATCATATAAAAATCATCCTGTTCAGTACTTGACCACTTCCCCTTTAAAACTTCAATCTTAAATCAGTCTTTCCAGAGCTCAATTTTAAATCTCAGGTTATGTCTTATAACAAGACAAATTCTAAGGGGAGGGAATAAGTGAGACAAGCATCCTCCAAAGGACAAGTGGAACATGAAAGCAGAGCATGAGAGCATACTTTAATCTAAGACCAGCTCTGTGAATACTCACTCTACCAATTTATCTGGAACTGGTAAGTGTATTCCTGGGGAAAAGGTTGATATGTTACGGATAATGATGTTCATGGAATGATCTACAGGTTGTAACAAACTGTGATTCTAACCAAGGCGATGTTTAAGCTGATCAAAGAAATCAAGCGTCCCTTTTGCAGCCCAGCTCCCTGCCTTGTTAAACATTGCCATTAGTCCAAGACGCTTACTCACTTCACCCTAACTTTATTTACTGATTGTAAGCTAACACTCCTTGGTAACTGAGCAGGTGCTACTTGATGCCAGAGATGCACAGAAGGAAGCAGAATTTATCCCTGCAGTAGCATCCCCATTAATCATGTGGACAAGACATGGAGATCAGATGCATTCTTCTCTGTTAACAAGCAAAGACAAAAGCGGTTACGGGGCTATCTGTAACCAGGACTAGGTGAGTGAGGCTGTGAGCAACTCACGGTGGGTTGTTTTACCTTTCATACAGTCCCCCCTGCCCCCACATACACACCCTCTCAGAAAGGTTTCATTCGCTTATGACACTGCTCACATGGCTCCCATTTGACCAAGTTTGACAACTACCACCAATTTCTGAGAGATTTTCTTCCCCTCTAGTGCCTTCTGTGGTCACCTGTAATGAAGGATGACAAATAATCCTTCCCTCTTCTCCCTCCTCCCCAAGCCTCCAACTGTAAACTCGTACAGTCATGAGAAGTTTTTTTTTATTAAACAAACAAAAAACAAACAAAAAAATCTAAAAAAGTACTGTGACCACAGAACTGTGACTAATATTGGAATTTAGCAAGAAGTCAGTTCTGGTTTCATGAGGCTACACTAAGAATCTGGGAACATTTTGCTACTAAAGCTCATGATGAATGACTCTAGGAAGAAAGGGCTGCAATTTCTAATGTCATCTTTTTCAGTATCAGTTTCATGCCATTGGTAATGGGAAGTGACATGTAGGCATGTAGCACACTGTCTCCTTGGCCAACAAAGATAAGCTACTGTCATATCAGTCCTGGCACCATAGAGCTTCTGGTTTGTAACTCAGATTTGATTCAGAAAGGGGGAGCTATCAGGAAAGAATAATAAATCATTCCATTTCCTCTGTGTTTAGATTAAACCCATCAACTCTCCCAAGAGGCTAACCAATGTACACCTAGCAATAAAAAGAAACTCAATCCTGTGCGCTTGAGCCAATTCACTTTTGGTAATTTTTTTTCACATAATTTCAGTTTTCAGAAAAGTTACAAGGATGATACAAATAATTCCTATATATCCTTTTCCCAAATTCAACAACTATTTACATTTTCTTCAATTTATCATTTGCTTGCTTGTGCTATGTGTGTGTCTGTGTGCATGTGCAGGTGAATGTGTGCAATGTCTTAAACACTTTCAAAGAAAGTTGCATACCCCTACCCCTAAATACTTCAGCATGCACTTCCTGAGAACACTGACCTACTCAACTACAGTACAATTATCAAAATCAGGTAATTTAACTTTGTTATATTACTATCATCTAATCCACAGATCATATTCAAATTTTGCAATTGTTCCAATAATATCCTTTAGATCTTTTTTCCCCTCAGTGCAATATCCAATATAGAATCATTCATTGCATTTTGTTGTCCTGTTTCTTCGGTTTATTTTAATCTGGAAAAAGTTCCTCGGTTTTTCTCTGTATTTCACAACCATAGCACTTTTAAAAGTACAGGCCAATTATTTTATGGATTGTCCCTAAATTTGAGTTTGTCTGCTTTTTTGTTCACAATTAGATTATGATTTATTTTTTTTCTATCTGAATATCACACAAGTACCACTGAAAAAAAAGCAGCAGAAGACTCTGGAGCCCATAGAAAACCAGTTATCTTATTCTTATTCCTACCACCCTGAATGGAAACATCTCCTAACATACAGAGCATAGATGTGTTCCTCAGCAGGGTATTTCTTTAGTGGTAGAGCCAAATTTATCCTGAACTAAAGGCTTTTCTGGACCTGCCTTGACAAAGTTAAAAAGCAAGTTTCAATACAATCAAACTGATGCTAAATAGCTGGATTCCAAAACAAATCCCAACAATATTGAAAAGAATTTTAAAAAACCCAGCACCCAACAATGTGAAATTCAGAATTTTTCATCCAATCAAAAATTATGAATCAAACAAGGAAGTTAAAAAATATGACCCACACCAGGAGAAAGAAACAGTCAATAGAAATAGATCCAGAAATGACATAGAACTGGTAAACACGGGCATTAAAACAGAGTAATGAAAGATACAAAAATGCCCCAAATTAATTTTATAGATGAAAAATGCAATATATGAATAGAAAAATTAACATCAGATTAGACATTGTAGGAGAAAAAGCTGGTGAACCAGAAGACACAGCAATAGAAACTATCTACAGTGAAATAGAGATTAAATAGACTGAAATGATAAACAGAACAGCCATAAGCTTGTGGACCAATATCACACATTCTAATGTATGTTTAATTGGAGCCTCCAAAGGAAGTTGGAGTGGGGAAGAAAAAATACTTTAAAAAATAATGACATTTATTTTCTAAATGTGGAGAAAATCATAAACACACAGATCCAGAATAGTCAACAAACCCCAAGCAGAAGAAACAAGAAGAAATTATCAGTAAGGCATATCACAATCAAATTTTTTAAAACACATGATAAAGAGATACTTTTAATATCACCAGAGAAACAAAGATAAGACTGAAAGGAGGGTTCACATTAGTAGCAATGAACGTAAGAGGAGAATGTAATGATCTCTTTAAAAATAACTGTCAATGAGGAATCCTATACCCAGTGAAAAATCTTTCAAAATCAAGGACAAAATGAAGACCTTTTCTAACATAACCAAGATGAGTCACCACGAGAAGAGCAGCACTATTAGAATTACTAAAGGAAGTCCTCAGGCATAGGTAAATGATACCAGATGGAAATATAGATCTACACAAAAGAAAGAAGTGCTCAGGAAATAATAAATACATAGGTAATTATAAAAGACATTTTTCTCATTATTTTAATTTCCTGAAAAGATAAATGATTACTCAGAGCAATAATAACAACACTAATAATGAGATTTATAACATTTGCAGAAATGCAATCAATGATAAAAATAATATCTGTAATATTGCCAAGAGAAAGTTAAATAAAAATGCAATTTTCATATGAAATTGTAAAATCAAAATACATATTTTATAATATGTTAAGCATGGGATGAATATTATAAACCCTAGGTAACTACTAAAAAGCAATGCCAAAATATATAGATAACAAGCCAAGAAAGGAGATGGAATTCTACAAATATTCAATTTATCTATAAAAAAGAGGGAAAAGCTACTAAAAAAAGATGGTACAAATAATAGTGGCAAGATGGTAGATTTAAACATAATCATGTTGATAATCACATTAAAAGTAAGTGTTCTACAAAAAGCACAGATTCCCAGATTGATAAAATAAAAAAGACCTAGTCTTAAGCTGTCTATATTTTAATATAAAGACAGACAAATGTCAAAAGTGAAAGACTGGAAAGAGATATACTATATAACCACAAATCAAAAGAAAGATAACAAGGCTATATTAATATCAAAGTGGATTTTAAAGCAAATAATATTACTAGGAATAGAGAAGATCATTTCATGATAAAGATATCAATTTAACAAGAGGACATAACAATCTTAAAAGTGTATGCACTTAATAACACAATCTTAAAATATAGTAAGTCAATAACTAGTAGAACCTAAAGGTAAAAGAGACAAATAAAAAAGTTTATAGTTGGATAACTCATCACTTCTGACTTAATAATTGATTTAAAAAAAGAAGTAGACAGAAAATCAGTATGGATATAGAAGACTTGAACAACACAATCTACTTGATGTTTATTGAACAATATATGTAACAGACATTATTTTCAAGTGCACACAGAACATTTACCAAAATAGACTATATTGTCTCATCAAACTATAATTCAAAGTCAATAGTAGAAATGTTCACAGAAAATCCTTAAATATTTGAAAATTAAATGATACACTTTTAAATAAACCATGGCTCAATGAAGAAATTTAAAGGAAATTGGAAAGTATTTGAATTTCATAAAAATGCACACACGACATATCAAAACTTGTGGGATGCAGCTAATGCAGTGTTTATAAGAAATTTTATAGCATCAAATGCCTACATTAGAAAAGAAGAAATATCGCAAGTCAGTTACTTACACTTTCACATTAAGAAACTAGATAAGGTGGAGCAAATTAAATCCAAAGTAAGCAGGAAGAATGAAATTTTTAAAAAAGAGGAGCAGAAATCAATGAAACATAAAACAAAATGAAGTAGATAACACGAATGAATCAAAAAGCTAATTCTAAAGATAAATGAGCTGGATAAACTTCTAGCAAGCTGATAAGGAAGAACAGAGAGAAGATGCAAATTACAAATATTAGGAACAAGAGAAAGGACATCACAACAGATCCTATATACCTTAAAATTTTAATAAGGGGATACCATAAGGAAATTTTATGGAAAGAAGTCCAACAACTTGATGAAATTGACAAATTCCTTGAAAGATACAAACTACTGAAGCTCAATGCAAAACACATAGGTCATTTGAAAAGGCTTATATCTGTTAAAGAAAGTGAATTGATAATTTTTAAACCTCCATAAGAATAAAACTCTTTGCACAGATGACTTCATTAGAAAATTCTTCAAAACATTAAGAAACGATGCAAATTATTTTCAAAATCTTCTAGAAAATACAGTAGGAAGGAACACTTCCCAGCTCATTGATGAGACCAGCATTGCCTTGACACCAAAATCAAGGAAAGAAATTACAAGAAAACAACAGAACAATATCCCTCATGAATATATACATAAAAATCTTTAACAAATATTTAGCAAATTGAACCCATCTCAGTAATTCAAGGTAGGTTTGGAAACATTTGGAAATCATCAATGTAATTCCTCATGTTAAGAGTCTTAAAATGAAAATACATGTGAACAGCCCCATAGATTCATAAAATAAATTTGACAACATTTAACATTTTTTCATGATAAAAATTTCCAGCAAATTAGGAATAAAGGGGAGCTTTCTCAGTCTGATAAAGGACACTTACAGTTAATATTACACTTAATGGGTAAAGACTGCTTTCCTTCTTAGATGAAGAACAAGGCAAGGCTTCTGCTTTAATTATTTCCATTCAACATTATGCTGTAAATCATGGCCAGAGCAATAAAGCAAGACAATAATAAATAAATGAATGAATGAAATAAGTATTGGAAAGGAAGAATTCAAACTGTCCTTGTTCACAGAGGACATGTTCATCCATGTTAAAAACCCTAAGGAATTTCCAAAAAGGCTCCTAGAAATAATAAGCGAGTTTAGCAAGATTACAGTATACTAGGTCAATACATAAATGGCAATTATATTTCTATACATTAGCCACAGATGATCATAGTTTGAAATTTTAAAAATACCATTTGCATTAGCATCAAACATGAAATAAATAGAAATATATTTAGTAAAATATGCATAAGTCATATTCACTGAGAATTGCAGAACATTGCTGAGACAAATTAAAGAAGACTTAAACAAATGCAGAACTATATCATTTTTATGATCAGAAGATTTTATATTTCCAGAATGTCTGTTTTCTCCAAATTGACCTATAGAGTCAATTCATTCATAAACAAAATCTCAACTGATTTCCTTATAAAAATTGGCAAGCTAATGCTAAAATTCATATATAAACTCAAGGGATTCAGAATAGACAAACTAATTTTGAGAATGAAGAACTAAATTGAGAGACTCACACTATGTGATTTCAGTACCTACTCTAAAGCTACAGTAAGTAAGACAACTTGGTATTGGCATAATGACATACAGATCAATGAACCAGAAAGTCCAGAAATAAATCCATACATATATTGACAGTTGATGCTTGACAAGTGTGCCGAAATAAGTCAACTGGAAAGTTTTTTTTCCAACAAACTGCACTGGAATGATTGTAGCTCAATATTTAAAAAATTAACAGTGACCTTCATCTCATACAAGACTGAAAAATGAATCACTGACCTAAATAAAAGAGCTAAAACTATAAAACTTCTAGAAGAAAACATTAAAAAAAATGTGAAACTTTGGGTTAGGCAAAGATTTCTTAAGTAGGACACAAAAAGCACAAAATATAAAAGTTAATGAATTGTATTTCTTCAAAATTTAAAACTTTACTCTTCAATAGGTAAGAAAAAGAAATGGCAAACCAGATAGAGAGAAGGATACCAAAGAAAATATATGGGTGGCAAATAAACATATGAAATTATGCTGAAACTCATTACTCATTAGGGAAAGGCAAATAAAAAACAGAATGAGATAAAACACACATCCATTAGATATGGCTAAAATTAAAGAGATTGACAATACCAGGTGTTGCCAGGGAGGTAGAGCAACTGAAAGTATTCCACACTGCTGATGAGAATGAGTAACAGGACAAGCATTTTAGAAAGCAGTTTGACAGTTTCTTATAAATTTAAGCATACACTTACCATAAGACTTAGCAATTCCACATCTAGGTATTTACTCAAGAAAAATGTAAATATATGGTCACACAAAGGTCACACACTGCATATGAATGTGCAGAGATTTTAGTCCCAAATTCCCAAAACTGGAACAAAGCCAGATGTCCATCAGCTTGCGAATGGATAAACAAATTGTGGTTTAGCAATAAAATGGGATTATCTGATTATCAATAAGAAGGTATTAACTAGCAATACTTTCAACAATAGGGATGAATCTCAAAAACATAATGCTAAATTGAAAAATATCTAGACACAAAACACTGCATACTATAAGATTCCATTAACATAAAATTTCAGTAAAGGCAAAACCATAGTGAAAGGAAAGGAATGGAAATAATCAATGATTGCCAGAGATCAGGAGTTGGTAAAAGGGCATTGACTACAAAACGGGTACCAGAAATGATGAAAATATTCCATAGCGTCATAGTACGGATGGTTACATGACTTTTTACATTTGTCAAAACTCATTGCACATATGGTCACCTTATCTTTGATAAAGGAGGCAGGAATGTACAGTGGAGAAAGGACAGCCTCTCCAATAAGTGGTGCTGGGAAAACTGGACAGGTACGTGTAAAAGTATGAGATTAGAACACTCCCTAACACCATACACAAAAATAAGCTCAAAATGGATTAAAGACCTAAATGTAAGGCCAGAAACTATCAAACTCTTAGAGGAAAACATAGGCAGAACACTCTATGACATAAATCACAGCAAGATCCTTTTTGACCCACCTTCTAGAGAAATGGAAATAAAAACAAAAATAAACAAATGAGACCTAATGAAACTTCAAAGCTTTTGCACAGCAAAGGAAACCATAAACAAGACGAAAAGACAACCCTCAGAATGGGAGAAAATATTTGCAAATGAAGCAACTGAGAAAGAATTAGTCTCCAAAATTTATAAGCAGCTCATGCAGCTCAATAACAAAAAACCAAACAATCCAATCCAAAAACGGGCAGAAGACCTAAATAGACATTTCTCCAAAGAAGATATACAGACTGCCAACAAACACATGAAAGAATGCTCAACATCATTAATCATTAGAGAAATGCAAATCAAAACTACAATGAGATATCATCTCACACCAGTCAGAATGGCCATCATCAAAAAATCTAGAAACAATAAATGTTGGAGAGGGTGTGGAGAAAAGGGAACACTCTTGCACTGTGGTGGGAATGTGAATTGGTACAGCCACTATGGAGAACAGTATGGAGGTTCCTTAAAAAACTACAAACAGAACTACCATATGACCCAGCAATCCCACTACTAGGCATATACCCTGAGAAAACCATAATTCAAAAAGAGTCATGTACCAAAATGTTCATTGCAGCTCTATTTACAACAGTTCGGAGATGGAAACAACCTAAGTGTCCATCACCGGCTGAATGGATAAAGAAGATGTGGCACATATATACAATGGAATATTACTCAGCCATAAAAAGAAACAAAATTGAGCTATTTGTAATGAGGTGGATGGACCTAGAGTCTGTCATACAGAGTGAAGTAAGATAGAAAGAGAAAGACAAATACCGTATGCTAACACATATATATGGAATTTAAGAAAAAAAATATCATGAAGAACCTAGGGGTAAGACAGGAATAAAGACACAGACCTACTAGAGAATGGACTTGAGGATATGGGGAGCGGGAAGGGTAAGCTGTGACAAAGCGAGAGAGTGGCATGGACATATATACACTACCAAACGTAAAATAGATAGCTACTGGGAAGCAGCCGCATAGCACAGGGAGATCAGTTCGGTGCTTTGTGACCACCTAGAGGGGTGGGATAGGGAGGGTGGGAGGGAGGGAGACGCAAGAGGGAAGAGATATGGGAACATATGTATATGTATAACTGATTCACTTTGTTATAAAGCAGAAACTAACACACCATTGTAAAGCAATTATACTCCAATAAAGATGGAAAAAAAAACCCATCGAATTATATACTTTATATTGATAAATTTTATTATAGGTAAATTACACCTCAAGATATCTAAGAAAAATAATTCTTTATCCATGAATCCTAGAATCCATGTGTGTGTGTGTGTGCATGGGTGTGTGTGTGTGTGTGTGTGTGTGTGTAAAATAGTCAAACTGAATCCCAGAGGTAAAAAGACAGAGGATATTTGAAATAATATTGCCGGATGTTTAGACCCTGCTATATATTCAAAAACTATTTTTCTTTTTTTGAAGATTTTTCTTTCTTTTTTTTTTTTTGATATGGACCATTTTTTAAAAGTCTTTATTGAATTTGTTACAATACTGCTTCTATTTTATGCTTTGGTTTTTTGGCCCTGAGGCATATGGGATCTTAGCTCCCCAACCAGGAATTGAACCCGCATGCCCTGCATTGGAAGGCGAAGTCTTAACCACTGGACCGCCAGGGAAGTCCCCAGAAACTATTTTTAAATGTTGCTAATTAGAATATCTGAGATCATTAGTAGTCAAAAATATAATTCAGAACTTCATCTCACAGGCAAAAGTAATTCTACATTATTTTTTAAATTGTATTAAAGCTGTTTGAGATACTTTAAAAATAAAAAAGGGTAAAGGAGAAAGGAACTAAGATTCTGAATTAAAACTATGTGTTAAGTTCTTTCAATGTATTTATTACCTAATTTAATCCTTACAAGAACTCTGAAAGTTAAACTCAGTTATCATCTCGGGATATCAAGCAGCTATAGATGTGGAAGTGACTCAAGTTTAAGTGTATTTGATTCCAAATCTTTATATCCAGCAGCTCTTATTTTCCATATGCAGGAAGATGGAATTTTATTACAAGGTCATATAAGATCTAATAGAAACATCTACATTTAGAAATTTTCTGAATGCCCCCAAGTAACGATGAGGTTTTTCTGCATTCCATTTGCCAATCATTGTGCTGGGTACTTTGTCAAATCTCATTTAAGCCTTTTAACAATCCAACCGTCTAAGCACTATTACTATAGCCATTTTGCAGGTGAAGAAAGTTTCATATGGTTTTTATACAACACTAAATTCTTCATTTTTTCTACACCAATTACTGCTCACTTTCATAAATGACTTTCAGTAGATTTAGGGTCTGTAATTTACCACTAGAACCAGTAACCACATTCTTTGATTGCAAGTCAAATACTTAGAAGTCATGGGTATACCCAACATGATATTCCTTCATACCGAGCCTATTGGGCAGAGTTCACTTACCCTCCCCATGTACCCAACCTCCCTCCACCTGTCATTGCTCTGTAATCTCTCTCCTTCACGTATTTCCTGCTATGACAATTCTCTTCTCTACCTAATAGTCTTTCCTTTAGTGTAGAAAACCAGTGTTCTGCAAAGCATGACCCTTGCCCATGTTTATTTTGTAACCAGCCCCTCCTTCTTTTTCTCTTTAATGTTTTCCATTGAACACTAACATTAGTTGATAATTCTATGCCACAGACTTAATTTCCTATCCCTCTGAATTTCCTTTTACTCAGTTCCTGGGTTTCTGTAGGTAGATAATAGTGGTATTCCATTGTGTGCTGTGGCTAAGTTCTAAAGTCAGGGCACAAGAAAAGAATTTGAATAATATCGGGACTTCCCTGGTGGTGCAATGGTTAAGACTCCACGCTCCCAATGCAGGGGGCCCTGGTTCAATCCCTGGTCAAGGAACTATATCCCACATGCATGCCACAAATAAGAGTTCGCATGCTACAACTAAGGAGCCTGCATGCTGCAACTAAGAAGCTGGTGAGCTGCAACTAAGGAGCCCACATGCCACAACGAAGGAGCCCACCTACTGCAACTAAGACCCAGAGCAACCAAATAACTAAATAAATATTTTTTTAAAAAAAGAATTTGAATAATATCAAATTTTCTCTTGAAAAATTCTTAGAAAGGGGTCACACTGCAAGCAAATGTACAATTTTCCAGTGAATCCACCAGAGTTAACTTTGGAAAATAATTCACCATTTCTTTGGCTGAGCTGTAGCTGCTTGTATTAATGGGCCATTTTATAAAAAACAAATATCTGTATATTTAATAACTAGAATGACTTTCAATGCAGCAAGATGTTCTCCCTAAGAGAGTTACATGGGAAGAGAGGTCACCTAAGGCTGGAGGCATATCTCTCTCATTTCATGCTCACTGAATAGAATCATAACTGAAATAACCTGCAATTACTGTTATTTTTGATTCCTTGTCCCCCTCTCTCCCTTTTCACTTTAAACCTGGAGTAGTACAAATAGTTGAGTTTGCACACATTAAATGCATTTATGATGCAATGGCACTACATAGAGATATAAAGTGCATACTATAGAATCTCTGGTGAGTGCGCAGCCCACAATTTAGGTTTTATGGATGACTAGTGTGATTCTCTTGCCCCTCTCTGAGGAACAGTTGTCCAAAGGATTGGAGAAGTTCACCATGTTGCTAGATCACTATGTCTAGGACTTACAGGCGAACTGTTACATCAGTCTGCCCTTTTCACACTCCGAGCCAAGAGTTAGTGACATCACCAACTCATGGATAAAGTCTTGATCTCCACGTGGCACGATTTGGGGGCCTACTGTCTCAATTTCCTCATCTATAAAGCAGAGGCAGTAGGAGGTAAGTCAGTGATTATTAATTTTGGTCAGATACAAAGACATCTATTTTAAGGGTCTGTTTGGATTTTATTCACTTTCTTCCAAACTTCTGGGTCTTGAAAACATCATCAGAGTTTTCCAAAATCTTATTCCCTCTTATTGTTTAAAGCTGTCTTTCCTTTGAAGGCAGTTTAATCCATGTGTTTCTGATTGGCTTTCTCTTAAAACATCAGTGTATTTTTTCCCTAAGAGGTAATGGTATCCAAGAAGCCTTAAAATACACGTCCACAGAAGTTTCTTTTGCTTAGCTTTCCCTTTTTGAAACCTGGAAATTATTCTTTGCCAAATATAAATTAACTCAGACACCAAAAAGTTTGGGTTCAGGTTGAAACTTCATACCCATCAATTTTAAATAGCTTCTAAACTTGGCACAATCTATTCTATATTTGGCCTTTTTAGCCACTGGCTAAAGAAGACAGTCCCTTGATTAAATGAATTTTGGGATCTAAATAAAATGAAAAAGCTGAACAAAGGCAGCTAATGATAAAACATTGAATGTCATCATGTGACAAAGGGAGAGATCCAAACTCCTTCTCAGAAGTTTCGGATTGACCATGGGTGCTATTTAAGAAGTTCACGGGCCACTTGCTTTGCTCCCAGAACCCAAATACTAGAATTTCGGGGGATTCATCTAAGCCCCTTGTCAAACGTTCCTGATCATAAAATTCCAGAAAATAGGGCTGGGAGAAGCACAAGTTCATAGATGCAATCCCATGCTGTTGTATAGTATTATAATCCTTACATTGATTCTATCATCCTGCTTAGTTTTCTAGGATTTCAACAGTGAACTCTACAACAGCTATGCAAAAGAGAAAATGCTTCTTTCAGCTGTCTCTTTCTGTAGTCTCAAGCAAAATACACATTTTCATGGCTGTACCTGACAAACTGTTTGGTTGTGACCACCTCCACAATCCACTCTCCCCAGCAAGCAAGACTTGCTGGTCCAAAGCAACAAGGAAACTGAAAAGTTCTGAGTTAAGCTGAATCACCAGCGGTGCTGCGTCGGTTTCCCATTGCTATAATATTCCCAAGTCCACCATTCCATCATCTTCAAAGCTCTTGATGACACCTGAAAAGTATGGAAGCCAACCCAATAGGTGTAAAAATGGACAGAGCACTTCCTACTTCAGGCACTCAATAGAGTAGGGTTTTCTTCTGAGAACCTATGACAGTCTGCTCATTCACTGCCTAGTGAGCGAAAGCCACCATCTCTCAACAAATATCAACCCTTCCTACTTGTTTCCTGGTATATTGCTTACTCCTCATCTTAAATAACTCACATTTGCCTACTTCACATTTGTTCAAATTCACCTTGTGTTTTTACCACTCCACACATGTTCCTGATGTTCCCATAGCCTGGAATGCCTTTCCCTGTCTCTCTGCCTATTTGATTCCTACTCATCTTCAAAGTCCCACTTACATGCTGCCTTTCTTTACTCCCCAGCCACACGTAGCCCTAATCAGAATTCACTACTCTCTACACTCCAACACTACTGTGTTTAATACCATTATTAGTAGTACTTACAGTTTAATTAGTAATACCACTAGGACTTTACAGGTCTACCTACTCTACTAAAACATGAATTCCTTGAATTTCCTGAATGTCTTATTCATCTAAAAATCTCCAACAACTGGCATCTAATAGACTTTCAATAATATTTATTTAATTGAGTACTCAATAGGCAATTAGCCATGTACTGAATCCTATACAACAGTATAATGAAAAATACGATTCTTGATCACAAGCTCTCACATTCCACAATACATTATACAGATATTCTATGTCTTACAATTGGGTTATGTCCCAATAAACCCATCTTAAGTTGAAAATATCATAATTTGAAAATGCATTTAATACACCTTACCTACCAAACATCATAGCTTAGCCTAGCCTACCTTAAATGTGTTTAGAACACTTACATTAGCCTACAGTTGGGCAAAATCATCTGACACAAAGCCTATTTTACAATAAAGTGTTGACTCTCTCAGGAAATTTATTGAATGCAGTGCTAAAAGTGAAAAAAAGAGTGGTGAAAGTGTATCAATTGTTTACCCTTGTGATCACCTGGTTAATTGGGAGCTGCGGCTCACTGCAGCTGCCCAGCATCACAAGAGAGTATCGTACTGCATATCGCTAGCCTAGGAAAAGATCAAAATTCAAAATTCGAAGGCCAGTTTCTACTGAATGCATATCACTTTCATACCATCGCAAAGTCAAAAACCCTAAGTTGAACCATCACAAGTCAGGGACCATCTGCATAAACACAGACACTGAAGTCACTTATTACCTAAGACAAGGTTGACAATCTTTTTTCTGTAAAAGGCCAGATAATAAATATTTTAGGCTTTGTAGGCTACACATGGTCTCTGTCAGATACGCTTCTTTGTTTTCCTTTACCATCCTTTAAAAATGTAAAAACCATTCTTAGCTTGCAGGTTGTACAAAAACAAGCCAAGAACCAGAATTGGCCCAGGGATGTAATTTGCTACCCCTGATCCAAGACAGAAGAACCCAATAACACTTTCTGTAACGTGGAACTGTTTTTTCTACTGCTCAACATGGTAGCCGCTAGCCGTATGCAGCTATTGAGCGTGTGAAATAGGCTAGTCCAACTGAGAAACTAAAGTTTAAATTTTACTTCACTTTAATTAATTTTAGTTTAAATAGTCATATGTGGGTGTTGGTTTGCCCACATGAGTAGATTGTTTCAAACTACCAACTCCCTGAAATTAGAGTAGAGTATTTGGGAGTAGACTCAGGACGAGTAGACAGTCGGCAACTAGAAAATGTAACTGTGATGATGGGTCTCCTTACTCAATATGATACAAGAAACCAGAAAGCCCCCAAAGCTGTCTACGTGTCATTAAAAAAATCTCTATCTGTGCACATTCAGAGCAAGGGAAAGATTTTCAGAGCTGGTGGCTACATGAAGTTGCTTTAGTTGTTAGGATTCAGAACGTCAAGATTAATCCTTATCGTCTATAAGTAGCCCCAACCTGATAAACTTGAAAAAATAACTTTATCTTACCTGCTGAGAAAAATGTTTCCGATTCCCTTAAGGCTTTTAAATGCGCTTGCCACCTCATCACATTTCCTAAGAAAATACTGCCCTTCAAAATGGTGGGGGCCTAGTCCCTTCAGAACCACAGGTTCTAGTGACGAATGAGGTGCATGCGCTTTGCCTCAGCTTAGTTGAAGGCATTTGTTATAGTGTTAGCCTAGTGAGGGACCATGTGATGATAAGCTCAACAAGGAGGGGCTCAGACAAAACAGGAAGGTGTTGATGGATGGTGAGAAAGCAGTGGATCAAGGAATTTGTGGGTCTCCCTGGTCAAAGAACTTCTCAGAGGAATATGACAGCAAGTAAGCTGGGAGTATAGGAAGTGGTATATGGAGCAACTGGATTTTGAAACAGACTTTGGAATTGGAGCAGCTACTAGTGATGACAAGGTCTAAGATGAAATTTGGCTGCAGTGCCGTGGAAAACAGCATGTCGCTGGAAATGAGGAATTAAAGGAATGAGGGTCCAGGGTGTGAGATAGGTCATCTGTTGTACATGCTGAAGACACGAAAAAGGATGACAGACTTAGGGCCAGGAACCAAAGTTTTCAGGGAACTAGGGATGGGGGTGTGGTGGCATAAACCAGTTCTAAACAGAAGCCAGTAAGATAGGGTAGTAGATGGTACAGCCAGACTACGTTCCTCCAACTCTATTTACATGCCCAGCTACCTCCTAGGCAAAAGCTGGAGTCAGAACACAGCATCAGCTCGTGCTAAGACCTCTACCAATTAGCAGTCTCTGCCTTAGTTCATTCTAGGTCAAGGCCACTTCCTGCGTTAGCCCTTAAATACAATAAGAAGCTCCAATGTTATCCCAGCCCTCCAAAGGCATCTATCCTGAGTACCTGGAGTTGGGGACGCTTTTCTTTTGAGAGAGACTCTGATAAGGACTCTTAGTAGTCAGGGCTCTCCAGAAAAACAGGGAACACATCCAGTAAGGGGTGTGTGTGTGGGGGGGTGTAGAGCGGGGGTGGGTGTGGGGGGCTGTTATTTCAAGGAACAGACAACTCCTCAAAATCTGCAGGGGAGGCTCACAGGCTTAAGACTCAGGGAAGAGTTGATGCTGCAGTTCGAGTCTGAAGCCAGTCTGCTGGCAAAATGTCCTCTTCCTCAGAGGAAGTCAGTCTTTTTCTTAAGGCTTTCAACTGTTTGGATGAGGCCCACCCTCATTATAGAGAGCAATCTGCTTTACTCAAAGTCTACTGATTTAAATGTTAATCTCATCCTAAAACATACCTTCACAGAAACATGGAAGACTGAGAGTGGGAAACTGATGTAACTTAGGCAGGGTTTTAATTTAAATATGTACTGCTTCAATCAAACTATGTTTGCTAACTCAGAAGATATCATTCCTTGCCTCCAGGTAAAGTGGACCGATCCCTTGCGTGAGGATGTTCGTGGACATTCTGTAATACTTGCCAGTCTCAGCTTTTTATGGAGTCACGACTTCTTCTTTCCCTTATCTCTTTCTCAAGGGAATTGTACTTTCTCATTTCCTGGCCTCATCTCTGGTTTTATTTCATGAAAATTAAGTGCACTTCTGCCTTCATAGAGTACGCTCCCCCACCAGGAGACACAGATAGGTAATTTACATGTCTTTAAAGGAGGGTCAAGTGAAGTACTCCTGAATTCAGGACCTCCCACATCTGTGTTTGTTTTCAGCAAGTTTCTACTGATCTCTCATGAGTGCAGAAAGATGCTAGCTACTCCTAAACTTAAGAGTACTACTACATGTATTACAGACATACCTCAGAGATATTGTGGCTTTAGTTCCAGACCACTGCAATAAAGTGAATATTGCAGAAAAGGAATTCACATGAGTTTTTCGGTTTCCCAATGCATATAAAAGTTATGCTCACAGTATACTGTAGCCTATTATATGTGCAAGAGCATTTTGTCTAAAAAACTGTACAGACCTTAATTTTAAAATACTTACTATTGCTAAAAAATGCTAACCATCACCTGAGCCTTCAGTGAGTCATACTCTGTTTGCTGTGGAGAGTCTTGCCTCTGTGTTGATGGCTGTGATGAAGAGGCTGGCTGCTGAAGGCTGGGGTGGCTGTGGCGATTCCTTAAAATAAGACAGCAATGAAGGTTGCCTCATCAATTGACTCTTCCTTTCATGAATGATCTTCTGTAGCATGCATGCTGTTTGATAGCGTTTTCTTACAGTAGAACTTTTTTAAAAACTTGGAATGAATCCTCTCATACCCTGCTGCTACATTAGCAATTAAGTTTATGTAATATTCTAAACCCTTTCGCATCATTTCAAGAATCCTCGTAGCATCTTCACCAGGAGTAGATTTCATCTAAAGAAACCACTTTCTTTGCTCATTCATAAGAAGCAACTCTTCATTTGTTAAAGCTTTATCACGAGATTGCAGCAATTCAGTCACATCTTCAGACTCCGCTTCTAATTCTAGCTCTCTTGCTGTTTCCACCACATCTGCATTTACTTCCTTCACTGAAGTCCTGAACCCCTCAAAGTCATGCATGAAGACTGAAATCAACTTCTTCCAAACTCCTATTAATGTTGATATTTTTACCTCTTCCCAGCGAGTCACGAATGTTGTTAATGGCATCTGGAATGGTGTACCCTTCCCAGAAGGTTTTCAACTGACTCTTCCCAAATTCATCAGAGGAATCACCATCTACAGCAACTATAGCCTTAGAAATATATTTCTTAAATAAGAAGACTTGAAAGTTGAAATTACTCCTTGATCTATGGGCTGCAGAATGGATGTTGTGTTAGTAGGCATGACAACAACATGAATCTCATTGTATATCTCCATCAGAGCTCTTAGGTGACCAAGTACATCGTCAATGAGCAGTAATATTTTGAAAGGAATCCTTTTCTCTGAGCAGTAGGTCTCTTAAAATATTCGATAAGCCATGTTGTAAACAGATGTGCTGTCACCCAGGCTTTGTTGTTCCATTGCAGAGCATAAGCAGAATAGATTGAGCATAATTCTTAAGGGCCATAGGATTCTCAGAATGGTAAATGAGCAATGGCGCCAACTTCAAGTCATCAGATGCATTAGACCCTAACAAGAGAGTCAGGCTGTCCTCTGAAGATTTGAAGCCAGGCATTGACTTCACCTCTTTAGCTATGAATGTCCTACGTGGCATCTTTTTCCAATAAAGGGCTGTTACATCTACATTGAAAATCTGTTATTTAGTGTAGCCTCCCTTAAGAATTATCTTAGCTAGCTTTTCTGGATAGCTTGCTGCAGATTCTATATCAGCCCTTGCTGCTTCACCTGGCACTTTTATGTTATGGAGATGGCCTCTTTCCTTAAACCTCATGAACCAACCTCTGCCAGCTTCAAACTTTTCTTCAGTAGCTTCCTTACCTCCCTCAGCCTTCAGAAGTTGAAGACAGTTAGGGCCTATCTCTGGATTAAGCTTTGGCTTACAGGAATGTTGTGGCTGGTTTGATTTTCTATCCAGATCTTTCTCCATATCAGCAATAAGGTTGTTTTCCTTTCTTATCATTTCTGTGTTTATATTTAATTTCCTTTGAGAACTTTTGCTTTGCATTTACAACTTGGTTACCTGTTTGGGGTAAGGGGCCTAGCTTTCAGCCTCTCCTGACTTTTGACACATCTTCCTCACTAAGCTTAATCATTTCTGGCTTTTGATTTAAAGTGAGAGATGTGTGACTCCTTCTTTGACCTGAAAACTTAAAGACCACTGTAGGATGAATTGGCCTAATCTCAGTATGGTTGTGTTTTACGGAAGGGGGAGGCCCAAGGAGAGGGAGAGAGATGGGGGAATGGCCGGTAGGTGGAGCAGTCAGAAAAAAAAAAAACATTTATCAATTAAGTTAGCATTGTCACATGGGTGAAGTTCATGGCACCCCAAATCAATTACAGTAGAAAATCTAAGATCACTGATCACAAATCACCATGACAAATGTAACAATGATGAAAAAGTTTGAAATATTGCAAGAATTACCAAGATATGACACAGAAACATGAAGTGATCAAAAGCTTTTGAAAAAATTGTGCCTATAGACTTGATTAATGCAGGGTTGCCACAGACCTTCTAACTGTAAAAAAAAAAAAACGCAATATCTATGAAGCACAGTAAAGTGAAGTACAGTAAAACAAGATATGCCTGTATATCTTACTGACTATAGGCAATTGATTATTGCTTTGGCAGAAGCCTATTACAATGCATGGTGCCTGGCATATAGTAGCATCTTTTATTCTTGTGTTGGAGATGAATACTTGAAAACAAATCCCCGGACAGCAACAATCTTTGTCTAGAACTGTGTGGTACCTGCTGCCTGAGTTCCAGTGGAGCTGTTATTAAAAAATTGTGAATTTATTGCCTGACTCCTGAACTTACTAAAGTGTTCTCAGTGGAAACTTCAAGGAACCCAAAGGAAAATAAAAGACCATCCCCGACGCATTCCCATTAATGTTGGTCATATAATTCTGCATGTATTGAGTAATGTCTCATCTTCTAGTATTATATAGAAACTTGGAGGACAACTGACCACCCAAGGAGGCTGCCCTATGAAGAAAAACAGTCTATCTTTGATTGACAGAGCAAGCCCAACATGGAGTATAAGAGTGAACAGCATATGCAGGCCATCTGGAAAAAAAAGGAAGAAAATTATATCTTTTAGACTCATGGGCTAATAATAACAGGAAGCTGGAGTGGCCATGGAAGTATGAGGACACAGTCAAGTTCAAGTGAACCTCAAAAATGTGTGGATGGAAAACTGGTTAGGCGCGCTAGACAAGCAGTGAAATTCTTTTCATCCCACATCCTGCAGTGAATCCTAGTTTTAAAAGAATATAAATGCCTGCCATTCTGGAAACGCTAAATGCTCTCATCCTGGAAAGGAGTCATTTTGCCAAAATCTACCTTATTTCCACCAACCTTGCCTTTCCTTCTCTTATCTCTAATGTTGCAACTTCAGTAAGAGTCTGGCTTTGAGTAAGAATAAAGCTTATGAGACTGCCTCTACTCGACGAATTTCAACCGTTCCACTTAGACAAATTATTGATGTATTACTTTCAAATTCTGTTGTGTTGAATTGGCTTAATTCCCCTAAGGATTATGGACACCGTAAGTCCAACTTTCTAGGAATTTCCCATTCAACCAACAGAGTGCTAATAAGCACAAAGGAGCCAGAAAGAACGCATTGTGTCCAAGGCAATGCTACTTCTTTTATTTCCAATACTCACATCTATGTAAGGCAATTCAAACTGAAGACAAAATTCTCCTAGCCTTTTCCCTTTTATTCATAATCAAAATATACCAAGATAAGGACACTTAAAACCAGTACTGTTTTCTACAAGTGGATCAGTAACAGTTGAGTATGACCCTAAAAAAAATGATTAATTTCACCACCACTTAAGGACAGAGGAAAAAATAATTTCATCTATTTATTTATGTAAGATCTTTCTTCAAGAACAGAAAAAATATGAGATTCTGAGTTGTGGTAGCATTAGAGGAGAGTTTCTTAATATGGAGGTCTAAGGACTCCTGGAAATCTGTGGAGAGAGAGAATTCAGCTGGCCTGTGAACTGAAATGAGAAAAAAAAATTGCGTCTTCATTTTTGCCAACATCTAATTGAAACTTAGCATTTCCTTCAACTATGAATGTTGACTACAAACCATCGTAGTATTAACAGTACATGCGACAGGTATTTTCATATCGTATTACATTTTTTGTAGATGTTTCAAAATATCATTAATACTTATCACTGGGCTTCCCTGGTGGCGCAGTGGTTGAGAGTCCACCCGATGCAGAGGACACGGGTTTGTGCCCCGGTCAGGGAAGATCCCACATGCCGCGGAGCGGCTGGGCCCTTGAGCCATGGCTGCTGAGCCTGCGCGTCCGGAGCCTGTGCTCCGCAACGGGAGAGGCCACAACAGTGAGAGCCCGCGTACCGCAAAAAAAAAAAAATACTTATCACTGCTTCAAAATTATAGTAATTATTAAACTCATCATGAGATTTGGTTTTTAATGCATTAATAAACATATTTCTGTATCAAATTTTTTATTAATTTTATAACTGTGTTTCATTGTAATTCATTTCCTTTGTAATCATATATGTTTATGAGTTCAAAAGCATTAGGAGAAGGTGCCCATCTACAGTGTCTGAAATTGAGAAAGACTTTTTAAAAATTCTGCTTCTTAATGGTTTTCATAATTTCTTTTTGAACTTTACAGAAACATTTCAGGAACTACTATCTCTGCCACTACAACTAGATTAACATGTTTCTGTTTCCTTTCACCTCTCCTTCTCTCTCCACAGAGAACACTTACTTCACCAGGGTTTAACTCTTTTTCTTTCTGTTCTCCAGCTATATTTGCTCAAGTTGTAGCTCTCAGATTTATATCAAGTTTATATTTAGATTTAGCAGGTATTATTCTATTCCTGAGTTCTTTATTTGGGTTCATTTTTTGGGCAAGGTGTCACCAGGGAGTTGATTTTCAAGAAGTGCTCATGAGTGTTTATATTCCCTGATTTCATGATATTTTGAGATGTCTACAACAAATGTAATTTGTTTGCATCCGTCCTCAAATAGATTAAAATCTTAAAGGAGGTTTGAAGGGGGAATGAGCACACAAAGGCTGGGTGGGCAGAGGAAGAGGGCGGAGGGAAGATAGAGTGATTAGGGAAGACTTTCAAAATCGAAATTGAGCCAAGCCTTGAGAAAGGAGCAAAAGTAAGCTCATCGGAAAGAAGAGAGGAAGGACATCTGGGCAGGGGCGTGGATAGCAGCAAAGACCCAGAGGTAAGGGTGCTTTTGGCCTGTTGGAGGGACAGATAAGCAACCAGTCTACCTGGAATGTGGGCGCTGAGGGGGCTTATGTGTCAGAAAACTGCCACACATCATCTGACACAGTTTTGCACCATTGTGGCCAATTGGCACTTGGCCTCCGAGGGTCTCCTAATTGATAAGTCCAATGGCTGCTACTTAAACCCCTTTGCCCTTTGATCTCTCTGAAGTACTTAACAATCCTGAGTACCTTTCTTTTTGAAATTCTGTCCTCTCTTGGTCTATCAGTTACCTTCTGAGTCTCTGGCCTCTCTGTCTTGGTCTCCTCTGTATCATCCCCTTCATCTGGCCAGTCCTTGACTGTGGTGCTCCCATAGGGTCTGTCATTGGCCCTGTTCTCTTCACCTTCTACCATCTTTCCCTGGAAAGCTCCTCCATCTACTCTCACCATGTTAACTACCACCCCAAGGCCAAATGACTTCTCACTAAATATATGTAGTGCAAGCTGGATCTCTCCTGAGCCCCAGATCCCTGCGGATGGGACATCTCTACCAGAGAATCCCAGTTGCTCCTCACATCTGGCATGCCCAAAGCTAAACTTGTGCTACTATATACATAATACATAACCAGTAAGGACCTACTGTATAGCATAGGGAACTATACTCAATATCTTGTAATAACCTATAATGGAAAAGAATCTGAAAAAAATATGTATATATATTCATATATATAAAGCTGAATCACTTTGCTCTGCTCGTGAAACTAACACAACATTGTAAATCAGCTATACTTGAATAAAAATTTTAAAAATTTAAAAAATAAAAAAACTTGTGTTCCCCGCCCCCCCCGCCCACCCTGCTCTTTTTCCTATGTTCCTCATCTCAGCTTGATTCAGAGGTGGAGGGAGAAAGAAAAGCAAAGGGATAGGGAAGAGACAAAGAAGGGCTCACGAGTCCTGTAGGGCTCTTGCATGTTTCCCTTCCCATCCCAACAACTAACACTTTAGGTCAGGCTCTCTTCCATTCTCCCCTGTACTCCTGTACCAGCCACCTGGTTGCAGCTGGGCATCTACTCTTCACTTGCTCTAATCCGTCTTCCGCAACTGATCACAAAGATTTGGTAGGGGCTTCCCTGGTGGCGCAGTGGTTGGGGGTCCGCCTGCCGATGCAGGGGACACGGGTTCGTGCCCCGGTCCGGGAAGATCCCACATGCCGCGGAGCAGTTGGGCCCGTGAGCCGTGGCCGCTGAGCCTCCGCGTCCAGAGCCTGTGCTCCGCAACGGGAGAGGCCACAGCAGTGAGAGGCCCGCGTACCGCAAAAAAAAAAAAAAAAAAAGATTTGGTAAAACATGAAACTGAGCATTGAGCTTACCTTCATGGCCCACCTGCCCCAGTTTATTTTTCACCACCCACATCCTTGTAAACCCTCTTCCATGTACAAATATTTTTTTCTAAAATCAAACAAAACTTTTTTGATAACCCCAAGCACACTCTGATCTCTGACTTCAGACTTTTCCCACACTACCCTGGTTCTTACCTCCCTTTACCTGGCCATCATTCACTGGCCCTGGAGGGCTCATCTTAGAAGCTCCTTTTTCTAGAAAGCCTTCTCACCATCCAGGCTGCATTAGGCCAGCCTCCTCTGTTCTCCCAGAGACTGGGTGTGCCCCACGACCCTAGACCCACCAGACTCTTTTGTAATTCTTTGTCTCCAGGCCTGCCTACCCCTCTAGCCTGTAAGCTCAGGGACACCAGAAACTCTAGTCTCTGTCATTAGGCCCTGGCTGCACACCTGGTGAATAGCAGGTGGGTGTTCTATAAATATTACTTATTTTAAGATCATCCCCCACATGATGGCGTTTCTGGAACATCTGAAATCCAGTAAAGACAACAGGACAGAGACTTGAAATGAGGACTACTTCAGAAAATACAGGCGGGTGGTTATTATAACCATACCTGCTGGGTGCCATGTGATTCATTCGGATTTCAGAACTCAAAGCTGTCCTTCCCCTCAGAGACCTCACCACCCTGCCTAACAGATATTTTTAAATAATGCACATCGAAACGACCTGAGAACCCCAGTGCGTATTCCTCACTCCTCCCGCATAGGTCATCTGGGGGGTTCGTTCAGAAAACGGTATCTTCATTTCTCACTAAGCAGTGAGCCCTGCGCTTTGGGGACTGTGTCCCGTCCATGAAGAGAATAACAAGGTTCAACCATACGGATGGGAATAACATACAGAAGCCACCATCCTGGACCTATCAGTCCTGACCAGGAGGCTCTGTGTGACTAGGAGTCCTTCCAGTCACATCGTTACAGTGGTTTGTCTTTCCAGCAAGTTCTTATTACTCATGACTGTCCTCAGTCTCCATTTCTTAATTTTGCGAGGAGTTCCCTGTGCTCTGCTCGGTGTTCCTGTCACGCTCTGTATCTACACCAACATGGAAGCACCAAACACAGGCTCCTTCTGTCGTCTCTGAAGCAAGCCATCTAAGTGAGGGTCCTGATAAGGAAAATATCCTGAAAAGCTCTAGCCTTTTACCAGGTTTATTTTTTTCTTCTCCCAGCACTCAGCGAACCCCCCAATACACCCATGCCTCACCTCTTTCTGCCTTAAACCCTCATTTGTCAGTTTCTACTGGTCTCTGAACATTTCTTCGGTGTTTGCAGATGGAACAAAGCATTTTGCCGGATATGCAAGGTGACCCCCTAGTGGTTAAAAGGATCACAGCAGGCTCCCTTCCTCATTCCTCTTCATCTTCCCACCACACCTGGGAGTCTCCAGCTCTGAGCCTCATTCTCTACATGTGTAAATTGGAAATAACAATCGTCATGCATCTGTGAGTCAAATGAGAAAGTGCAAAGTACATTCGAAACTGCAAATTTTAACTACTGCCTATAAGATAGAATTTGAGGGCAAAGCCCCTTTAAGAAACAGGTCAGCTAGGAAATTGCCTTGTGACTCTAAGGAACACTAAACCATCACTGGCTAAATAATGCACTAGATAGAAATATTCAGATTTATCAGGGTACCACTCAGGAAAAGTACTATATGTGCTTAAGGACTTTTATAACCTGCTTGGAAGAGGGAGAACACGACACTTCCAGGGACATGCTAGAGTGACCACAGATGGACACTATACTACCTTCTAGGGAGGGTGGGGCTGTTTTCTGCAGAGCTGCTGCTTTGCTGAGTGGGGTGTGGAGATGTGCCCAGAGCTGAATGACTCTGGACCATCAAGGAGGTATAGGGTGCTGCTCAAGCGGTCGGAATCTCCTTCCCTCCCTTCCTCCAGACTATGCCAATGTTCTTTCTAAATAGGGGTTTAAAAAATATAAAGATTTAAAGGACCCCCAAATAATTAGCCTACCTGAATTGTCCCCATGTCTCCTCACTTCCAGGTATACCTGTTAGTATAAAGTAGGGACTATCTGTTTAAAAAGAGTAAATGGCAGCAGCCCAAGGGCCCTTGAGATGGGGAAAAAACTCTCTTCAGGTTAACTCATTACACAAATCTTTAACTCTATTTTCAGAGACAAGAGTAAGACGAGTCTGTTATATTTCCTGGGTTCTAGTGAGGTGCTTGGCATTGCATATTGTCTTGTTAAAGGTATGAGATTGTGTTGTGCTGTTTTAAATGTCTGGATGGGAGGGGTTATGTTAGCATATTACATTCTCTTTGGGGTGGATCGTTTTGCAGAGCATCTTCAACAATGATATTAGACACAATTTCCTTCAGTCATGCTAACTTCAGGCCTACCAGAGGCCTGTAGTTTCCCATCCAGGCCCTTCAAGACAGTCTGCAGGTGATGTGCAGAAACTGAATGCATTCCTCCCCCACATCACCTACAATTGCAGCCTGTTTCTTCTGTAGGGCTTCACCATGCCCATAAAAGCTTGGATAATTGTTTGTTTGAATTCAATAAACTCTTCACTCATGTTAACGGGATTTTTCCAGCAGTCTGAGCCCCACCAAGATATTTCATTTCTTCTTCTTCTCCCCACCCCTGGCTCCACTGTGAGCCACCCATGAAATACTTGCGCCACAACCCCATATTTGCATGGGCCTCCAGTTACAGCTTGAGCATGTTCATACTCCTGGGACACTAAAAGGTGTATAATGGTGCTGTGCCGTGCAGTGTCATCCAGGTAATTTCCCAACATATATATGCAGCTATGCCCCAACTACTCTATACTTGGCAAAGTTTATACCCGAAAATCGTCCGAAGGATTGTGTCTTCTCTAAGGGGAATAACATTTAGTATGTTGTAGCGATTTTTTCATTCTAAATTTCCATATTAAATGCACAGAATTATGTATATCTATATATTGATAGCTATATCTATCTATCTACCTATCTATCTATCTATCTATCTATCTATCTATCTATCATCTGTTTCTATCCCCCAAACCAAGTAAAATCCTATATAATTTTGAGGAAGAGGGATGGAGTGGGGTGGGGGGTCATAGGTTATGCTATATGTGTTGAACCCACTGAGTTCAATTACAGCAAGTCTTGTTAAGCATCCTTATTTACATTCTCCTGCCTCTTTGGACACAATTTGTGAGTTGTGGGTGGTCTCACATACATATTCTACCTTAATTTAGTTTTTTTCTTCCAGTTTTATTGAGATATAATTGCCAAACAACACTGTATAGGTTTAAGGTGTATGGCATAATGATCTGACTTACATACATCATGAAATGATGACCACAGTAAGTTTAGTGAACATCCATCATCTCATATAAATACAAAGTGAAAGAAAGAGAAAAAAAATATTTTTCCTTGTGATGAGAACTCTTAGGATTTACTCTCCCGGCAACTTTCATATGTAACATACCACTCTGCCTTAATTATAAATTCCAACCCAATTTATGACTCATCACCTCAAGTGAGAGAATGAATGATGACATCTGCTACAACACTGAGTACACTGAGTAATTATTCCTCATGACTCAGCCTCCAAGTGGCCATAAATGTGTCTCTGGCATTAAGAACCACTCAAATGTGGTTGCACTAAGATGTCTGGTGTGAATACAACGCATTTTTATTTGAAACGAACAGAAACCATAATCTGAGAATTGGAGCATTTTCCCATATTAACAAAGAGTTGATCTACAGAAGGTGCCACCCCAATTTCTGTAATCAGTTTCCACTGAGGACCACAGTATTCTGAAATAAACTGGAATAGTCACATTGAGATGAATGTCCCGGCTGCTTAACTGGAATCTCCAACTCCAGCTTAGTAAGAGTTATTCCTATTTAATTCTTTCACTTACATTTAGCAATTATTTATTGAGTTAACATGGTCTACTGGGGGAAAAGAATACACGTCTGGAATTCTGAGTTATGGTCCCAAACACTAAATAGCAAACTATGTGAGCTTAGTCAACTACTTAGCTTCTCTGGATCCACTTCATCATTTATAAAAGGACAGGTTGTAGCTCACAGGGTAGTTGTGAATTTCAAATAAGACAATAGATTTAAAAATGCCACCAGTAAATTACTAAGCAATTATTATTTCCATTGTTATCATAACAGTCTCAAGACACTGAAAGCCATATAAAAAGTGTTAAAGGATCAAGAGCTCTCAAAGCAGACTGCTTGGGGACAAACTCCAGCGCCACACTTACTACCTATGGGAATACAGGCAAGACACTTAATCGTATGTCTGTGAAATGGGGCCAAGCATTACCTTATTTACAGGGCCGTTATAAGGACTGAATGAAATAAAGCCCGTAGAGCCCTACACAATTCCTAGAACATTCTATAAATGTTCATTTTTATGATTCTACCGGACCATCCAAGAAGAGACTCAAGAAAGAGGCTATAAGAAAGATTGACTCATCTCACCATTTTCCATTAAGACTGATAACAAGACAAGCAAAACTTTGGGAGAATTCTCACACCTCCCTTTTGCCCATTTTCATTACCCAATTGCTCTATCTCTGTAGTGTTTCCTAAAATTAAAATGAAAGGGTAGGGCACATAAAATCTCTGATCTGAAAGGCTGTGATGTAACTGTATATACCGTTGGCCCTCTGTATCTACCAATTGAAATTTCCAGCCAGTTAGTTAAATCCACAGATGTGAAACCTGCAGATATGGAGGGCCCATTGTATTCATCGTATTACACCATTTTATATAAGGAATTTGAGCATCCAGGGATTTTGGTACCTTCAGGGGAAGGAACCAATCCCCTGTGGAGACCAAGGGAGGACTGTATATTCTTTTGGGTTTACGTAAAGAAAAAACATTGGTGTTGGGGAGCTTGCAATTCAATGTTTGCAAGGAAAGTAAAACAACAGAATTAGCTCAGTGTCAGAATATCTAGAATGCGCTATATGGTAAGTATCAGAATCTTAAAGATACTAAGGAGTTCAGAGAAGGGAGACATCAACCCAAACTAATTCCAGACAGTTCATCTCCATCCCAGCGCACTTAGAAGGAGTCTAAGAAACAATAACGTAAGGGTCCTGGGTGAATGAAGCAACTAAGTCATTAATAAAAGTCAGTGAAGCTTGTCCCTTTCACACTCAGCCTAGCTTTGTCTCTTGAGTAGGGACTGTAGTAACCTTCATTGTCAGAGGGAAGTGTGGCCTTACAGGGCTAAAACCAAGCACTAATACTAAACTCTACACAAGAATCTTAAAGGAATCACAAGATTCCTTAAAGGAATCTTAACGGCATGGTAGGTTTCTTAAGAAACTATTTTTGTGAGATCTCTGTATATTTTTGGTGTAAAGTTATGTGAACATCATGTGGCTTTAAGATTTTGGATGTTGGTCTTTTTTTTTTAACATCTTTATTGGAGTATAATTGCTTTACAATGGTGTGTTAGTTTCTGCTTTGTAACAAAGTGAATCAGTTATACATATACATATGTCCCCATATCTCTTCCCTCTTGCGTCTCCCTCCCTCCCACCCTCCCTATCCCACCCCTCTAGGTGGTCACAAAGCACCGAGCTGATCCCCCTTGCTATGAGGCTGCTTCCCACTAAGCTATCTATTTTGCATTTGGTAGTGTATATATGTCCATGCCACTTTCTCATTTTGTCCCATCTTGCCCTGGACGTTGGTCTTTTGAGGAGCCATTACATTTACAAAACTCAGATGTTGCATCTTTGTAATGAAATGACCAGCTATAAAGGGGGATTTTTTTTTAAGCCCATCTCTGTTAATTGAACTTTTACATGTCTCTGGGTCACTTACCAGTTCATACACTAATTCTGAATGTGTGACAATAAAGAGTAGAATTTGACATGAAGAAATGTTCTAGCCAGAGTTTTCATATACACTAAAAATGACCTCTGTTTCTAAGATGCTTTTCATCTAATATATGAGAGAAAACACCTTCCTTACATTTGAGTATACACGTCTCTTGAGGACTCCTTTCAGAAGTGTCATCATCAACTTAGAGGCCTTCCCCTTTGTCCTTCTCTGTCTTGCCAGCTATATATACCAGAGAGTACTGCCACCTGGTAAGGACCACTAGGTTCATGTATTCATGTTTAATCCCAGTTTAGTGGCACTGACGCGTAGGTGAATTCCTGCATGAGCTCCAGGGATACATTTGTCGTGAAGAGAGCATTTTTAAAAAGGAATGTTTAAAATGCGATTTGGGGGCTTCCCTGGTGGCGCAGTGGTTGAGAGTCCGCCTGCCGATGCAGGGGACACGGGTTCGTGCCCCGGTCTGGGAAGATCCCACATGCCGCGGTAGTGGCTAGGCCTGTGAGCCATGGCCGCTGAGCCTGCGCGTCCGGAGCCTGTGCTCCGCAACGGGAGAGGCCACAACAGTGAGAGGCCTGTGTACCGCAAAAAAATAAAAATAAAATGTGATTTTGTTGCATCTCCTTGATGAGCTGTTCCCTAAGTTTGCTTGTCAGCTCCATAACAAAAGTAAAAACAGAAAACTGCCAATGGTTTATACCCTACAAATAAGTTAGTCCCTACTTGTCATTCAGGTACAATAAAAATGTATTAAAAATTGAAGGGATCTGAAAAATACTGGTTTCTCCTTGTGGCAGAAACCTCTAGCTATCTATCCATCAAAATCCTTTCTTTTTTTTTTTAAAACATCTTTATTGGAGTATAATAGCTTTACAATGGTGTGTTAGTTTCTGCTTTATAACAAAGTTAATCAGTTATACATAGACATATGTTCCCATATCTCTTCCCTCTTGCGTCTCCCTCCCTCCCACCCTCCCTATCCCACCCCTCTAGGTGGTCACAAAGCACCAAGATGATCTCCCTGTGCTATGTGGCTGCTTCCCACTAGCTATCCACCTTACGCTTGGTAGTGTATATATGTCCACGCCACTCTCTCACTTTGTCACAGCTTACCCTTCCCCCTCCCCATATCCTCAAGTCCATTCTCTAGTAGGTCTGTGTCTTTATTCCCGTCTTGCCCCTAGGTTCTTCATGACTGTTTTTTTTTTTTTTTAGATTCTATATATATGTGTCAGCATACAGTATTCGTTTTACTTTCCGACTTACAAAATCCTTTCTTTGCTTTGAGCAACAGCTAGACTATGGTTCCCAACATCCCTTTTCATTAAGTATGATCATGAGTCTAAGATTTCTCTATGAGAATGTAAGCAGAAATGATACCAGCCTTGACCTACAAAAACCTCTTATGTTTGATCCTCCATCCTCTTCCCTTCCAGTTGACTGGTATATTTATCTCCAGGTAGGGTGGCCAACCATTCCATTTCACCAGGAGTTTTCCAGTTTTAGCAATGAAACTCTACCATTCCAGGAAACCTTTTAGTCCCAGGCAAACTAAGATGGTTGGTCACTCTACCTCAAGGTGTCCTTGGAAGCTATATGTTGAAGATGGTAGAGCCACTATAAATCTGAGCCCCTGAATGACCACATGGAGGAGAGCTACCCTGCTACACAGCAAGACTGTTACTTGAGCAAAAAAAAGTAACAAACTTGCATTTTATTGTGCCACTACGTGTTCTGATTTTTTTGTTTTACAGTGACATGGCCTACTTTAATAAACTCTAGAAGGAGAAAGCAGAGCCATGTCTAAGTAAAACCACGAGAAATAAACTGTAGGAATAAATAGGTGAGGAAGATTAAGGGGTACAAACTTCTAGTTGTAAAACTAAACGAGTCTCGCGTATGAAATGTACAGTGTGGAGAGTATAGTCAGTCACTATGTGGTATCTTTGTATGGAGACAGATCTTAACAGACTCACTGTGGTGAGCATTTTGAAATGGATAGAAATACCAAATCACTATGTTATTTAATAGGAACTAACATAGTGTTGTAGGTCAATTACACTTCAAAAACAAACAAAGAAAACCAAACAAATTTACAGAAAAGGAGATCAGCTATGTGATTACCAGAGGGTGGAGTGGGGAGGGGGAATTGATTGAAAGTAGTCAAAAGGTACAAACTTCCAGATGTAAGACAATTAAGGACTAGGGCCATAATGTACAACATGATACATATAATTAACACTGCTGTACGTTATAGATGAAAGTTGTTAAGACAGAATCTATTGAATAGTTCTTCAATTTTGTATTTATATGAGATGATGGCTGTTTACTAAACATTGTTTAGTCAACAATTTCATGATATATCTAAGTCAAATCATTATGCTGTATGCCTTAAACTTATACAGTGTTGTATGTCAATTATATCTACAAATAACTAAATAAGCAAACAAATAAATTGTAGGAACAACAGACAAAGGCAAATAATGGAGGAAGGGAAAGAGAAAAATGGAGAGGGAGAGGGAGAGGGAGGGAAGGAGGAGAAATGAAAGAGGGAAGGAAGGAAGGGAGGGAGGGGGGAATGGGTCAGGTGGGGTAACTTGATTTAGAGTTATTCAAATTATCCTTTTCATGAAAAACACATGTAACAGGAACTGACATCAGACCCCGAGTGCTGAGTAGAGGCCTCCCATCTCTGTTTTCTTCACACACACACTTCAGAGACCTACATACCTCTTCGTGAGGTGTTAATAATTACTGAGGTTTACTGGGAAAAGTACCATGTTTCATGTCTTGAGGTCAAAAGTTACAAACAGATAGGCTGCAAGAATGTAATTTACCAGCATAACATTTTTAAAACTTTTAATTTTGAAAACCTTGAAGCCAGAGCATACCCTTCCCACAAACACACACACACTTCCTATTATATTGCCTTTGGCACAATATCATTATATAACTTTTCTCAACATGCATCTTAAAGCAAGAGTTTTCAAACCCTTTATTTGGCAACAGAAGTCTTTTTTTTTTTTTCAATGAAATCGTGCTCACTGTATATCCCTAATATATAAGCAGACGAAAGAGGTGCTGCTCTTTGAAATGGGAGCGCAAGTTCAAGTGTTCTCTTCCTTCCCGTGGTCCCCAAGGCCCATCTGCAGAATCCCCAAGACTCCTCAGAACACAGTGTGAAAATCCATGGAACCAAAGAAGTTCCATGACTTATTGCTGTTTCTACAAAAGGTCCAAACATTCTAAATATTCTAAAGGTCTCCAAGATTTGGTCTAAGGTCATTTTAGCTTTATTAAACAATCTACTCTCTAGCCTAATGGGACAATTTCTTACTCTCTAAACATCCCCAGCTTCATACTTCCAACTTCATACCTTTTCCCAAGAGCGTTCTTTGGGACCCTCTTGTGCACTCTTGCCTACTGCTACCCTACCAAGCCTAAATGTCATCTTCTCCCCGAAGGCCCCACTATCTCTCCATCCAGGAAGGCTTTTTTGTTTCTCCTCTGTCACTCCACAGCGGCTTTCATGGGACCTGCACAGTCTGCTGAGTATCAAGGTTATTTGTAGAAGTCATGCCATCTTATCTCCTTTGCAAGATAAAAAGCACTTTGAGGGATGGTAGTAGAGATACATAGCTATCAACCAACATCCAGTCTTCACTTCCCCTCTAGTTAGAAAGTAGAAGCTGGGTACTTGTAGAGGCTAGATTTCCCAGTCTCCTTTGCAGCTCAGTGAATCTATGCAACTATGTTTTTGACCACAGATAGTGAGTTAAGGTGATTCTACAGCTTCTAGATCTGATTAAAATATATGGTACAGGCTTAAACACATTCTCTCTCCCCAGGCCATAAGCTGGGTCCTGGATGTGCCTACATCCAAGCTTCAACCATGTGAGTGGGAACGACATTCTACTGAAGGTAGAACAAAATGCTGGAAAGAATCTGGTTCCCTGAATGACTTTGTGAGAGTTTCCTTCTCATCCTGGACCACTCACCTCAGAATTGTTGGTGAGAAAGAAATGAGCATCTGTTTGCTTTCTGCCACAGTATTTGGGGACTTCCCTGTTATAGCAGCTTATCCCTGCCAGTAGCACAGTCAGATCATGTCTTATATTTCTGTGAATTACCCTCACATCTACCACAATGGTTTATACAAAAAGTTGCTCAAATGTGTCTTTTGAATTGAATTACTGCTCTAGTAATTTTCTATTAAATCTTGTGATATTAATTATAGTGCATTATATAGAAAGGGCTGTTTCCTATCATTTTAATTGATATTCTTCAAAAACATAAAAGTCCTATGTTTATTGATTGATGGTTTTGTCCCTCAGTTCCTGAGAATAAACAATCTGACCTATGAATTAATATCACCCAAAGAGACTTGAATAAAGATGATATGAGATATAATATTTGCAGGTTTCTTTATATTTATCTCCATGCCCTGTGTAAGGTACATCAGTCAGACTGGTTTTTATGTTCACAGTATTGTTTCACTTCCCTAGAGAGAATGTGGCACAAATGGAATGTGGTCCTGGAGTTACTGCCCAGGCTAATCAGCTGCTGAAGCAAACAATACCCTTTTTATACATGGTCCATGATGATAATAAAGGCTATAAGAAAGAAAAATAATCAGAAGTTGAAGGACACTAAAACTATTAGCACAAAGTAGCCGAAGTGAGAAAAATATTGCCCACAAGAAAAGGAGTAAAAACAATCTATCACAAGGAATGCACTTATGTCATCCTCAGTCTTTCCTCCCCTTGGCTTCCAGGCTTTGCACTCTCCTGATTTTCCTTCAGCCTCAGTGATCACTCCTTCTCAGTTTCTTCTGCTGTTTTTCCTCTTCTCCCAGATATCCTGCCACTGCAGTGAACCAGGCCCACATCCCTGGTCCTTCCACTTCCTTATAGATACAGTCACTTGAAATCGTGTCTCAGGGCTTTAAACCATCTATTTACTGAAACCTCCCGAATGTTAGCTCAGCCCATTCTTTTGAACTTCTGACTTCAATATCCAACCGTCTACTCAACATCTCGACTTGAGTGTCTAATAGCCATCTTGAACTTAGCACGCCCTGGATACATTTGTGATCTTCCACCCACAACCCTGCTCCATGGGCTGTCTTCCCATCTTACTTGATGGCAACTTCATCCTTTGACTTTTACCAACAGGATTTCATTTTATAATATTTTCCCTCTCAGTTATGCATATCCATGGGTCTCCGCACCATTCCTTGAATTTGCCAACAAGTTCCCACTCTTCCTTGGGCCTTTGCCCCAGCTGCTGTCTGCCTGTGGATATCCCCCAGAAGGAATCCCTCACTTCCTTCCAGTCTTTGATCATATGTCACCTTTTCAAATGAGGCCTTCCACAACTACCCTGTTTATAATTGAAGGTATATTTATTAAATAAGTGAACACATATTTCCTGAACACCTACTTTATGCCAGGCGTTCTGCTAGACCTCGAGGCTACAGCCTGAACAGCAGACAAGGGCTCTGCTCTCCTGGACCTTGGGATCTAGTTGTGAGCTATAAAAGAACCACTCACAAGAACTCAGCTCAGATTGCTACGTGGTGTTACAGAAACAGGAAAAAGGATACATAACCAACTCTAACAGGGTGCCATGCAGGAGCATACTACAGAGAGAGGTTTGCAGAGGGCCAGCCTATCAGAAGAGCCTGTGGAAAACCTGAAACAGTTATTCAGGGAGATGCAGAGAGGATCCCCCCATCCCACTAAATGAATTCGGTTCTCCATTCCATAATACTGACAAGGGTCCTGCGAAATGAAGGTTGTGCACAGAATCAGGAGCCCATGGACTCCTATTTAAAAGAGAATTTAGCTTAGATGAAGCATGGAGGGTTTTCTCTAAATGTTTCCAAATTTTAGTGTGCTTTGGGAGACAGATATTCAGGAGAGGGATGCACTGTAGAGCGTAGTGATATTCATGCAATGTTGAACTTCGAGTGTTCAGAGGTCAGAGCTTGCAAGAAGAGCTAGGAAGCTGGAAGGCTAAACGTGAAAACGTACACAGCCCCTAATCCCCTCCAGCTCCTGCCCCACGAGCTCAGGAGCAGAATGAGGGCTGTAGAAGGACTGAAGGGTTTTGTAGACTGAAGCTGACCACAGATCTCCAGCACCTATAAGCTGTCACCACCTTCACTGTTGGCTGTGTGTATTGCACACCATTTCTATAAGTTGCAAGTCTTAATGTAAATTTTTGGAAGGCATGCTGGTCTTTTCTCTTGGATACTGCCAGGAGACCCATGAAAGAAGCCTCTGCTAACTGGCAAGATACGAATTACCTGGAGAAAGTTACTTGAACAAAGATACTGACTGAAGTGTTACACAACCCCAAATGCAAGACAAAGACACAGGCCCACGGCCAGGAGATTTGAAAGTCCCCAAAGAGGCAGGAGAACGTGCTCTTCCTTCTGCACTCTGTATCTCCAGAAAAGAGGCCACCCAACGAACTACCTTAGTTATAGTCAGCACAGAAAGTGAAAAAGTGCAGAATTGGCATATTACCTCTACTTGAAACAAGGGACATAATGTTATATGTCTCAAAGGAAAGGAACTCTTCAGTTCTGTTTTGCTTCCATCATTTCTGTCATAAAAACACAGACTTTTCAGACTGTAAAGGGTAATACTGACAATATATTTTTAAGTGAAAAAAATCAAACTACAAAGCAGATTTTGCATTACTTCCCAAATTTTAAAATATAAACTTATGAACACGCATGTGTTTACATGTGCATGTATGTGAATGCATATGTGTGTGTGCGTGCACATATACATGTATGGGGCAATAGTCATGGGAAGGCTGGAAAGACATAGCCCAAGATGTTAAAAGTAATCATCACTAGATATTGAGAATATGAGGGATTTTTTTCCATTTTTATATATTTCACAATCTACTACAACATGTATTACTTTTCTAATCAGAAAACCACATACAATGAACTGATTAAAAGGAGAGGTTTATTGCCAAATATGGATGACAAGAGACAGGGGAAATGAATGAGTTGAGGTTTCCTGCGCTGCACATCAGATCCCAGGGTACTAAAGGAACACGCAGATGTGGTCACAGAACCAAGGTAAGCAATCCTAGAGGAACTGCAGAAAGCAGGCGTGGTTCCAGACGGCTGCAAATTCACAAATGTTGTCCAGATTTTCAAAAGAGGGAGATCGGTGAATTTCAGACACTCAATCCCAGGACATATGACATCAACCCTTGCATAAATTCAAGCAGAGGTTATTAAACAGATGGCTTCTGAGCTCTTAGCACAGGAAGCTGTAGGCTCCCCGGAAACACATCGTGCCAAACTAACCTTGCTTCTTTTTTTGGGTTGGACTAAGAGATTTGCAGGGGAGCGGGGCTGGGGCACCGATAGCCTTCGCTGACATCTGCTAACGCTAGAGCTTTCTCCACTGCTGGAATCAGGCAAACAAGGAGAGACAAGAACAAGCACGCCCTCCAGGATGAAAGAGGCATTTGGGAAATTGACCACACGTCTAAGATGGGAGGAAAAGGGAGGAGCAGGTCATGGTGCAGCTCCCTCTACAAGAACACTTCTCGAGAAGCTCAGAAGACTGCTCTTCATCACTCAAATGTCACCTCTTCAGGGCCCCCCCGACCACCCAAATTGAAGTAGCCCCTCTCCAGCCTCTCACTGGTCACTCTTTCAATCTGTTTTTCCTTCAGAGCATGTCTCCCTATTTATCAATTCACTTGTCTGCTGTCTATCTCTTTTCACCAGAATGTAAGCCCTGCATGAGCAAGAATGATGTCTATGTTGTTCAAAGCTGAAGGCCCAAGGCCTGGCACGCAGCACAGTTCAACAAATAATTTGCTCAGTAAATGAAATCCGTTCCTACTCTGCATTCTGTTTCCTGGTGATATCCACAAAACCGCCTTATTTCAGAGAGCCGTGGCCTCCTTCCCCTCACCTGTGAGCACTAAGGCCTCCAAAGGGGCCTCCCTGCCTCCAGCATCACTACATTTAATCCCTTCTCCTCACTATCTCACCACTGGCTCTGATGAGAAGCAAAGACATTTGGCAAAATTCCTCTCCCACCAGTAATGACAAGCACCAGGTATGAGGTAGATAAGCGGTGGGGACAGTCTAGCAAATCATTCATCATGATTATTAAGAACAAGGACTTTGGCCTTGGACTGTAATATGGAACATCTTACCCTGGCCAACACAGTTGGTTACCTGTGGTTATCGTGGCCCAGTGTAGGACAGACTTTCATCATTTCAGCAGCCAGACACATCCCTCCTCCACAAAGAAGAGCCAATTAGCAGGTTGCCTGTGGAGCAAAGCCCCTCCCTTAACACTTCCCCCCAGAAGGTAGCAGAGGTTCCCTCTCCCTGGGCCAACACAGCAATGGGGGAGACGAGACAGGTAGCCCCAGGAGCTTAGAATTCTGCTGGTTCCTATGGAGTCAAGTTCTCCAGGGCTTCAGCTCAGCCTTCATAGTGTGACTATTACTTCAGTTTTATATTCTTTAGGCCAGAAAGGAAGCCACCTGGCACAGTTATTACAGGGATAGATTCTGGAACCAGGCTACACAGCTTTACTGTTCACTCTCCATGCTGCTTTGGGCAAGATAGTTAATCTCTCTGTGCCTCAGTTTCCCCAACTGTAAAATGGGGATAGGACAGCATCTAACTCATAGACTTTCTGAAAAAAGAACATGAGTTAATAAATGTAATGGACTTAGAACCATGCCTACATATATTAAGCACTATATAAAGTTTTTGCCATTGTTATAAATCTGAAAGCACCTAGTATTTCAGTAAATCATCATAAGGGTCCTTAGTACGTATTAGCATTTTTATTACTCACTACGCTCGGCATTAAATTCCAGCACCCACGTTCGAAGAAGAACAAGGAGAAGCAGGTACCACACCAAAGGGTAAGAAAGAGCATCTAGATTCACATTCCGTTTACACCACATTCTACCCATGAGGCTTTGGTCATGGCATTAGGGCTGTCCAAAATTCCACTTGATCATTCCTTATACTGAAATAAAAAAAATAGGGTAATAGCAATTGTTCAGATTTTCTTATGGCATTATTGTAGATCTAGGAGAACATGCATGTAGCGTGCTTTATAAAGAAAAAAGTACTATTATTAAGACATGAGGTGTTCTTACTGTCACCAGAACTTACTAAATAAGCCAATCATCAACAAAGAGGAAACACAGTTAGTTAAAGAAAAGAGCAACCTCACTGGTCCTCCAGGGTCTGCAGCTAACTGCCTGTGTGATCTTGAGAAATCTCTTCGGGCTTCGGTTTCCTCTTCTACAAACTAAGGTGGAAAATCACGAATGTCCCTTCTGACCTGCCTCTCATGGGAGAATTGCAAAGCAGGAGCTTCTGAGATACAGGTTTTGCACATGGCGAAGCACCATATAGAAAATATTCATATTTTTAATTTAGTGATTAATTAATAATCAACATGTTAGTACATGATTGTTGGTTTCCACTAATGAGAACATCTAAAACATGCCCTCACCAAATACTCAAAGCATTATCATATAGTAAGAAGAGTAGGGTTTTGCAAGTTTATATGTCAAACAAAATAATCAGGACTATAATGTATATAATGCTAAACTACTGCTGATGTGCAATTCACTCATTCCTCAAGTATTTTTGAGTGCCTACAATTTTCTAGATCCTAGGAAAAATAACAAATATGACAGGAAAGGTCCTGGGCTCACCACACTTGTTCTAAGAGTAAACTAGAATACAGATAAATAAGCACAATGATAACAAATAAGTACAAAAAACTTGATAAATGGAAAGGTGTGCTAAGAGGTCATCTCTAGCAGGAGGTGTGCCATATAAAAGAGGGTGGTCAGGGAAGATGTCTTTAAGGGAATGACATTTAACTAAAATCCAAAAGGTAGGAACAATCCACCTTGTGAAGGGATGGGGACAAGTGTGTCAGGCAGAAAAAATAGCAAGAGCTAAGAGCCTAAGATAGGACAGAGCTTGGAAGGTCTGAGCAATTGAATATGGGGGAAGGTGACCAAAGCAATACGAATGTTGGGGAAAGAAAGGAGTCGAGATGAAGAGGTCGGATTGGATAGAACTTTGTGGGACATGGAACAAATTTAGCTGTTATTCTAAGAGAAATAACAGAATTTAGGCTTAATTGGGACATGACGTCAGTCAACCTCTCATGGCTACATTCACGTAGACCATGACGACAATTCTTCTAGTGTTCCTATTAACCACTTCTCCATTGTTTGGTTTTTTGTTTTTGGTTCTGCAATTTGCTAACAAGCTCCATCCACCTTCTGGATGAACATGTGGTATCTTAGATTATTCCAAAATACACCACATATCCAAGAAATCAGGTCTAATTTGGGTGACAGTTTTGGACCTGAAAGTTGATCAACCCTTCCCTGGATGGTCTTATGACTAAATAATCCCAGAGGCTCCAAATGTCTTTCATGAATGCCCAAGGGTTGTCAGGGGCAGACACAAGATCAATGGATGAAACTCATAAAAAGGCAAATTTCAATTCAAAATAGGAAGGGCTTTCTAAAAGTTTAGTTTAATAAAATTGGAAAAGAGCAGGGGTTTACACACTTCTGTAAAGGTTCAGATAGTACGCTTTTTAGTCTTTGCAGACCATACAATTTCTGTATTAACTATTTAACTCTGCCCCTGTAGCAAAAAAAGCAGCCACACACAATACATAAACAAATGAGCCTGGCTGTGTTCCAATAAAACTTTATTTACAAAAAAGTGGTGCACTGGACTTGGCCTGCAGGCTATAGTTTGCCAGTCCCTGGAATAGGCCAGAGAAGGCAAAATGACAGCTCACAAATGTCATCTAGCCCCTAGACATGTTTTTTTAGGCCCAAACTGTGTTTTAAAATAGAAAACATTAAGAGTTAGAGGGTTTTACAAAAAACCCAGATTCCTAGCTGTTCTTAAGAAAGTGGAAGATTAGTAACACAGGGCCCACATTCCTATGTGTCAACAAGTGTCAACAGTTGACTGGAGCTGGGTAGTAGCTGCCCACTTTGGAGGGAACATGGGCCCTCTGGGTCACCACAGACCCCACCACAGGCCTCTCGCCTTCCCGACTTTGGGGTTTAATATCAGTTGCCACTTAGCATCATGTTCACCCATTTTTTTCCTTATACTAGAGAATTATTTCTCTGAACCTGCATCTATATCAAATGTAGGAAAATAAAAGACAGATTGAAAATGCCACATTTCAAGAAAAATGAGAACAGGCATATGGGTTTAATATGCAGACAAAGGATGCTGTGTTGAAAGAATCATTGTTTCTACTTTTCTGGTTTTTTTCAATTTTGAATTTAAAATATGTACATAGGGCTTCCCTGGTGGCGCAGTGGTTGAGAATCTGCCTGCCAGTGCAGGGGACACGGGTTTGAGCCCTGGTCTGGGAAGATCCCACATGCTGCGGAGCAACTGGGCCCGTGAGCCACAACTACCGAGCCTGCGCGTCTGGATCCTGTGCTCCGCAACAAGAGAGGCCGTGACAGTGAGAGGCCCGCTCACCGCAATGAAGAGTGGCCCCCACTTGCCGCAACTAGAGAAAGCCCTCGCACAGAAACGAAGACCCAACCAGCCAAAAATAAAATAAATAAATAAATAAATTTATTAAAATATTTACATATTTATATCATGTTACATCCTTACACCATAGCTCAGTAACCATAAAAATAGTTTGGATCTACTTCTGCATCTGATTTTCTTGTTCTGGGCCTATTTCATTCATCTGTTACCTGACCAGCTCCCACAGTAGTTGAGTTTGTACCCTTAGATTAGACCAGTATATAGGCAGTGGGTACCCCACCCCTGGAAGACCGAAAGCTGCTGAATCACTCAACTGGAAATATTTGCATTGTGGATGCTACTTTGGGCTAGAGGCTGTGTTCAACAATCTCTAATGCCTTGATCCTAGAACCTTGGCACTCTGAATCCCAACCATGGCGGGGTAACTCAATTAATAGTACAGTTATTCTCACCAAATAATGGACTGGCCAAACAGCATTCCATCTATTTCATAAATACAGACATAGGTACCAACTTCATGAACAGAGCTCAAAGTGAAAGACATGTGGCTAATCTATTTAATCAAGGAAGAAAACCGAAATAACAATTTAGGCATAGGGCAGACGGTGGCTGCAGAGCAGACTGAGGTAAGCCCTTAATCCCACATGGAGCAAGTCCTCCCTTTTCTGTCCTCTGAGAGTGATCAGGGAATACATGCTTCCTTCCCCACTGGATGCCCAGCCTCTGGAGTCAGTTTTCATCCCATTCATTTGCTTGGCTACAGAGTCATCCAGGCTTTCTTTTAAATTTGTGCAGAATTAACCCCTTCTAAAGGGGGATGTCAAGGGAATTCCCTGGCTGTCCAGTGGTTAGGACTTGGTGCTTTCACTGCCGGGATCCACGCTCGATCCCTGACCGGGGAACTAAGATCCTGTAAGCCTCTCGGCATGGCCCAAATAAATAAATAAATAAATGGGGATATCAAAAAATGAGAAGGAAGGAAAAAGTTGGGGCACATACACAAACCTAATCAAATACTCTTCAGCTTAAAGAACATCCAGGTAAATGAAAAACTACTGACGCTTATGGTGACTAAAACGATTTATACTCAAACACAATGATTGTAAGTGTGTAACAAAGACGTTGAGACTGATTGGAAACAAATATGCAAAAATGAAAGTTGTGGGAGACTAAAAAATTATGGGAGCTTGACATTGCTCTTAAATTCCCTGGAATTTTACGTTACTTCTTATTATAAGAAAATAGAAGTGTAAGACATGGCATAAAATACATCATAAAGAAAAAAATCATTTGCAAACAAGTAAAGAGTACAATCTAGTGTGATTCTTGAATAACTGTGATGTGCCTTCTGATCGTTTAAAAAACACAAATTGAGTTAGCCTTTTTTGCCAGTCGGGAATATGAAGACAGTAGATGAAACTGCTGAGAACATCTGATAAGGAAGCTTTGGGCAAGGCCTGTCACACTATTCAGCAAGATTTTGTGCTCTGGTACTTGCTGAAGGAATTTCAGTTCACCTTTGGATTGTCTAAGGATGCCACTTAAAGTAACTAAGTTGCATATAATTAAAGTAAGCATTCTCTAGATGACTTTTATAGAACTAGAAAAACCTAATCCTTTGTCCTCCCCTGTCATAGCTTAAGTTTTAAGATTATCCCTTACTACTCATAACTGCATGGCTGGTCTCACCAATACAACATAAATAATTCACTTTGCGCATTTCGCTTCAGATCGGTGCTCACTCACTAAGTCTTTGTGACTCAGAATCACAACTTACATTACAACTTACATGTAAGTAAAAATCATCTAGACAAACTTACTCGTTTAACAGATAAGCTAGGTTAAAGGGTTTGTACAACATCATACATGTACTCGGCACCAAAGTCAGGAAGTTGGCCTGTGTCTAAACAATTTCTGATGGAGCTCGGACATGTCATAACCTCTACAATGACAATGATGATCACAAACCACAGCAACTAGAATGCAGCGTCTGTGTTTATGAAGCAGGGAAGTGGTTCGTTGTTTCCTCATAACCTTTAGGCAAGATAGTAACACGTATACTGACATTTTTAGTTAATGTATTATATCAAAAATAATTATTAACTCCCATGGAAAATGGTCCAGTTCTTTGGCATTTTCCAAATGGCTTAGACATATCTTACAATAAAGACAAAATCCTTGAAGAAGGCCTTTGCCTGTGCTGAGTAAGCATCTTACCCCACGCCCCATAGACTGCAGAGCACCTACCATGAGCGACACAAACGGTACATTCATTACATTATAAAAACTGTGCCTGTGGATACATTAGCTGGGGAGGCGGGATCTAAATTCAATGGTCATGCACACCTGGGAATTAATTTCTTATGCACGGCTTCTCATTTGAAATCCATCCGTCAACTGTCCTCAGCGCATTTCTTGAGGTGCCGATGTCATGATTTCCCAAGTAAACCACAGTACAGATCACAGAAACCTCAATTTTTACACAACGAGCTTCTTCGGCCTTCCATTCCTCACCCCCCACGCCCTTCCTTGTTATTTACCGCATTTTACACGTGTATTTTATTTCATGCTTTTATTAATCCAAGTCTTGCCTGCCTCCATCTCAGCAGTAACAAAAGAAGCTGTAGCAAATCAATGAACTCAGAGCTGAGAAACAGGGCCAGCCCTGCGTACCCTTTCGACCCACCGGGCACGGGCTTGCTGAGTGTAACCTGAAGTCTTAAAACACTTTCTAGACCAGCCCGAAAGTAGAAATGAGAACTGGTTCGTCTCTCAAGTCAATGCTTTACAAGAAAAGACTGGTTGGTGCTGTTTACGTTGAGGAAGAAAGGGTGAAAGACAGTAATCCTTGACCTAGAATTTCTAGGAGAAAGAAAGCAGAGTAGGAGTTCTGTTTTCACTTTGAAATTACAGAATTAAGACAGGAACAGAGGGAAGGGGGAGGGTGGGTGCAGAGTTTTGTGTGTTTGTCCTTTAGGCTCGGTTACACACACCTCACCATGGCTAAACGGAAAGGCCTGGGTTCAGCTAAAGCACTGGTATTTGGGTTTGTGCGGAACGGCGGCGACTCGGGAACCTCAAGGGCCAGCCCTGCTCTGAGAGGCAGCTGTCAACATGCACAGCCCATTACACTTTTCTTCTAACAGCATTCTGAATGGCTTGCAGGGGGGACCATGCCAGCCTGGGACAGCAGGATGTTCGTGATGTCTCTCAGCGGATGGTGGTTGAAATACTAAACCAAGTAATCTAAGAGGAGGTAAAAAAAAAAAAAAAAAAAAAAAAAGAAGCCCCGAGGAGTCCTCAAGTCAGCTGCAGAATGGTAACTCGCATTTGCCTAATGGGATGTGCATCTTGCATGGTTTGCAGGTTTCATGCCCTGAAATTTCCGCCTCATTGAGACCACACAGGTGACAAGCCAGGCCATGAGGTCTTGAGTCACAGCTGTCCACCTATTCCTCTCAGAGCCAACGTTTCCACTTCTGTAGGACAAAACTGTTAGGGGTGTCTGGCCCTTTTTGTTGGATGGAACTGCCCATTTGATTTGAAATCAGTCGAGCTTGTGATGATATCTTTATCACACACAGGGCACAGAAGCAATAGATATATCCTTACCCACAGAGACGCTATGGATGGTACACTGGTATTTCTGTGGGGATATGGGCAGATAGGCCAATGTCAAGAGCTTCCCAGGGCAATATCAAGATCCCCAGCACATCTCAACATGATTCAGTATAGGGGAAAATTCAAGTAATAAGCACAGTTACGTATCCCATAGCACAGGAGTAAAGGGACACACATAAAAATTAAGCTGATTTCTAAAAAATATAGAGATGCAATATTGCTGTACAGAAGCTTATGGGAGTTTGTGGTCTGAGATTCATATTTATACTTCCTCATATTATCTCTCTCTCTCACACACACGCATACATAAACACAGAGGGAAGTTTGTTTTTACCTGTTTAATTTATGCTTCATCTCTAATATTATCTTTTGATTATTATATGGGAGTGTTAATCACTTTAATCCTATAGCGACTTTCTGTTTTTCCCCTTCTATGATCTCTGTAGCTATTTTAGGAACTCCCTTACTTATTTTGTTTCCCTACGAGACAGGGGAATCACTTCTTATGGGGCACATGAAGCGTATGCAATTAACTAATACACCTCATCCTGGACAGTATCGAGGAGTGGCAGCTGGGACCCCAGCCTCACAGCATTCAGGAGGGAGCTGCTGTTTGCACACGTCAACCTGAATGTCAGGATGATTCTTTTGACTGAGTTGAAGTGGCAGCTTCTCTTTAAGCAAGCACAGCCTAATACCTGTCTTCTTCAATCATGTGTGACTGTGTGTAATTTTTTGAAATACTTATTGCTAGTCCAATCTTCAAATCCTGTTTTTTCCATACTCAATTTTAATCAGTCAGTCTGCAAACATTTACCAGGCTCACAGTCGACAATCAAAGCGCCCTAAATTCATATCCCAGCCTTGCTACTTGCCATGTGATCTTGGGGAAGATAATTTCTCCCCCTAAACATCAGCTTCCTTCTACTGTAAAATGAGAATTATAGTACTTCCCTCATAGATATTTTTATAAAAACTAGAAAAAAAGATTGTAAGGTACCAATCACGGTGTTCAACAACACATAGGAAGTATTTAATCAATGAGAATTATTATTATTATTTTATAACATTTATAACTAATGTTATATTCAAAAATATATTTTATATAAATACATATTTGTATAAATATAAATTAAATATAACATATTTTATAAATTTTATGATTTATAATATTCATAATAATTACTATTACTTTCTGGGTGCTAGAGAAAATTTAAAGATAAAAATGACATAACCCCTTCCCTTCAGTGGTAAGAAGTCCCATACACATGAAGAAACAATACATGAAGCTATGTATGCTTTACCTCAAACATCACATACTTTGAGATTTGAGAAACAAAAGGGAGCCCTTTGTTATGGGGTGAAGAGAGAATGTTTAGAATACTTACAACGTGACTCTCAGTCATGTAGCAAATAAGAGTGAGCATTCCTCTATGAGATATATTTCCCATGATGAAGAATTCAAAGATGTAGATGACTCAAGGTTTGAGGGCCCAGAAGTATTTCTATAAGCCAGAGGCTGCTAATACAGGTAGACCTATGACTACTTCAGGAGGGAAAAATCTTCTATCCCATGGCCACATAAAAAAAATCAACCAGTCATACTCCTCCCTCCAAGAGGTGATTCCTTTCTCCTTGAATATAGCCTGGACTTAGTGACTCACTTCTAACAGGAGTGTGGAAAGGTAAAAATAAGCATCTTTAGAGTGAAGAAACATGGCAGACCCCACCTCAACCAAGAGATCAAGGCCAACATGGCCAGTGAGAATTCACATAGATATCATGTACTCTGGATACGATGCAACGAGAAGGGCACTGAGGTATCCACCTCTGTGGTGTTCTTCCCGAAAACCTATAACCCCAGCTTCACCGTGAGAAAACAACAGACAAACCCAATTGAAATACATTCTTCAAAATACCTGTCAAATGCTCTTCAAAAGCCTCAAGGTCACGAAAAACTGGAAAAGACTGAGAAACAGTCACAGTCTGGAGAAGACGAAGAAGGCATTCTGACTGCATGCAATGTGGTATCCTGGATTAGATCCTGGAATGGAAAAAAGGACATTAGTGGAAAACTGGTAAAAGCTGAACACAGTGTGTAGTTTGGATAATGGCATTGTACCACTGTAAATTTCATGTGTAAGATGTCAACTTGAGGAGGAGCCATGTAAAGGGATATTAGATTTCTGAGTACTATCTTTGTAGCTCTTTTGTAAATCTAGATATTATTTCAAAAGAAAAAGATTTTAAAATCAAGCAATCAATCAATAAATCTTGAATAGATTAGAATAATGGCATTCATTCTTACAAGACATCAATGAGGCACTGTCTAGTTTTCTGTAGAACAGCACAAATAAATTAGTAATTTCCACCACAGTCTCTCTCTCTATATATATTATATATATAAATATGTTACATGTATTTATATACATAATGTATATATATACAAACTTTTAACTTATATAATTTTGTATGTAATATATATTACATACATAACTATATAATGTACCTTTATATAATATATATTATATATACATAATTATATATGGGTATGTGTATACACATACCCATATATAAGCAAAGCACCCCAACTTCTGATGTTACAAAAATTTTTTAACCTCAAAAGTTACTTTCTCATAACAAAGGTATAATGGTTGGTTATGTTACCACACCAACTCAAAAATCTGTGTAGTGCAGAACATGGCTAAAATGGGATAAAAACAAACCATGAACCCCAAGTCCTTCAAAGGCCTCAAGGCTAAAGCAAAGTAGCACAAAAGAAAGTATACAGACTGTGGGATCAGAAGGAGCTACACTCAAGTCCAAATTCTGGCACTTATTGTGTGATCTTGGGCAAGTCATTTTAGGCTTCTTATATCTCTGGTTCCTTATCTATAAATGACAGATGTTATCTATATCCCAGAATTCTGGCAAAAATTAAATGAGATGAGGCATGAAAAGCACAGCTGCTAACAAATTTAGGCACAATGATTGGCAGCTACAATAAAAGCTCGAAGGCTTCCCGAGTCCTACTTGGTCCAGAATACAAGAGCTGTGTAGTAATGAGATACACTGGGTTGGGGATAAGAGTTTGCTGATCTGGCTTTGGTGTTATCAACCAGTGAGAGTCATGACAAATTCTCCATAAAGGACTCCAGTAGTGTCGATGGGCTGGGAGGAGAAAAGGGAGCTTTAGCTGTTAACAAATTAGTCACTGCCTAACCATCCATTTATACTACACTAAACTCTTTGAAAGATCTTAAATAAATCCACATAGGTTACCTTATCTTGTGTTGCAGTTTACCAAGGCAGTGTGACAAGTCACCCTAAAACTTAGTGATTTAAAACAAGGAGATTTATTTTGTCCTCAAATCTGCAATTTGGATGGGACTCAGTGAGAATGGGTCCTCTCTGATCCACGTGGTGTCAGGGTGGGCAACTTGAAATCTGAGGACAAGAATTATCTCCAGGCTCAGTCACATTCATCCCTCTGGGGATTGATACTGGCTGCTGAGGAGGACTTTAGTTGGAACTATCAGCCAGAATACTTGTAAGTGACCTCTCCATAGGTCCAGGGCTTGCCTACAACATGGTGGCTGGATTCTAAGGACAAGCACACTATGAAAGGGAGCCAGGTGGAAGATACACCTTTTATGCCTTAGTATCAAGAATCGTGAAGCATCACCTTTGCCATAGTATATCCACCAAGACAGCCACAAAGCCCCACGTCATCTCAAGGGGAAGGAAAACAGACTGTGCCTTTGGATGGGGGAGTGGTAAAGTTCCAAAGAGTGCATGAGACTGAAAATACCCCTGGGGTTATTTCTAGAAAATATAGTCGCTACATCTTACAAACGGGTGCCACTCAGTTTAGCAAAATTAAAAGAAGCAGGAGCAAGAACAGGGGTCAGTTATTTTCGCAAAATCTGGAAACAGAAAAATGAAACACAGTCAAGTCTTAGGTGAACTGAGTGTCTTCACTAACAAAGTTCACCTTCCCCATATTTTAGGAACCACACGCCCCATTCTTTGTCTCTGCACACCTGCTACTACATTCTTCTCCTTCTGTCTGAAGATCAGCTTTCTCTTCTTTTATTTTTCTGTGTGTGTGATCATGTGCTATATTATTAACTTTTTAAACATCTTTATTGGCGTATAATTGCTTTACAATGGTGTGTTAGTTTCTGCTTTACAACAAACTGAATCAGTTATACATATACATACATCCCCATATCTCCTCCGTCTTGTGTCTCCCTCCCTCCCACCCTCCCTATCCCACCCCTCTAGGTGGTCACAAAGCACCGAGCTCATCTCCTTGTGCTATGTGGCTGCTTCCCACAAGCTATCTGTTTTACATTTGGTAGTGTATATATGTCCATGCCACTCTCTCACTTCATCACAGCTTACCCTTCCCCGTCCCCATGTCATCAAGTCCATTCTCTATGTCTGCATCTTTATTCCTGTCCTGCCCCTGGGTTCAACAGAACCTTCTTTTTTTTTTTTTAGATTCCAAACATATGTGTTAGCATACGGTATTTGTTTTTCTCTTTCTGACTTACTTCACTTTGTATGACAGACTCAAGGCCCAACCACCTCGTTATAAATAACTCAATTTCATTTCTTTTTATGGCTGAGTAATATTCCATTGTACATATGTGCCACATCTTCTTTATCCATTCAACTGTCAATGGACATTTAGGTTGGTTCCATGTCCTGGCAATTGTAAATAGTTCTGCAATGAACATTGTGATACATGACTCTTTTTGAATTATGGTTTTCTCAGGGTATATGCCCAGTAGTGGGATTGCTGGGTCGTATGGTAGTTCTATTTTTAGTTTTTTAAGGAACCTCCATACTGTTCTGCATAGTGGCTGTATCAATTTACATTCCCACCAACAATGTATGAGGGTTCCCTTTTCTCCACACCCTCTCCAGCCTCTATTGTTTGTAGATTTTTTGATGATTGCCATTCTGACTGGTGTGAGGTGATACCTCACTGTAGCTTTGATTTGAATTTCTCCAATGATTGGTGATGGTGAGCATCCTTTCATCTGTGTGTTGGCACTGTGTATATCTTCTTTGGAGAATTGTCTATTTAGGTCTTCTGCCCATTTTTGGATTGGGTTGTTTCGTTTTTAGATACTGAGCTGCATGAGCTGCTTGCAAATTATGGAGATTAATCCTTTGTCAGTTGTTTCATTTTCAAATATTTTCTCCCATTCTGAGGGTTGTCTTTTCATCTTATTTATGGTCTCCTTTGCTGTGCAAAAGCTTTGAAGTTTCATTAGGTCCCCTTTGTTTATTTTTATTTCCATTTCTCTAGGAGGTGGGTCAAAAGGATCTTGCTGTGATTTATCTCATAGAGTGTTCTGCCTACGTTTTCCTCTATGAGTTTGATAGTGTCTGGCCTTATATTTAGGTCTTTAATCCATTTTGAGTTTACTTTTGTGTATGGTGTTAGGGAGTGTTCTAATTTCATTCTTTTAATGTAGCTGTCCAGTTTTCCTATCACCACCTACTGAAGAGGCTGTCTTTTCACCATTGTATATTCGTGCCTCCTTTATCAAAGATAAGGTGACCATATGCGCGGAGGCTTATCTCTGGGCTTTCTATCCTGTTCCGTTGATCTATGTTCCTGTTTTTGTGCCAGTACCATACTGTCTTGATTACTGTAGCTTTGCAGTATAGTCTGAAGTCTGGGAGCCTGATTCCTCCAGCTTGGTTTTTCTTTCTCAAGATTGCTTCGGTTATTCGGGGTCTTTTATGTTCTCTACAAATTGTGAAATTTTTTGTTCTAGTTCTGTGAGAAATTCCATTGGTAGTTTGATAGGGAATGCACTGAATCTGTAGATTGCTTTCAGTAGCATAGTTATTTTCACAATGTTGATTCTTCCACTCCAAGAACATGGTATATCTCTCCATCTGTTTCTATCATCTTTAATTTCTTTCATAGTGTCTTATAGTTTTGCGAATACAGGTCTTTTGTCTCCTTAGGTAGGTTTATTCCTAGGTATTTTATTCTTTTTGTTGCAATGGTAAGCAGGAACGTTCCCTTAATTTCTCTTTCAGATTTTTCATTGTTACTGTATAGGAATGCAAGAGATTTCTGTGCATTAATTTTGTATCCTGCTACTTTACCAAATTCCTTGATTAGCTCTAGTAGTTTTCTGGTAGCATCTTTAGGATTCTCTATGTATAGTATCATGTCATCTGCAAACAGTGACAGCTTTACTTCCTATTTGGTTTTTCTTTCTCAAGATTGCTTTGGTTATTCCTATTTGGATTCCTTTTATTTCTTTTTCTTCTCTGATTGCTATGGCTAAAACTTCCAAAACTATGTTGAATACTAGTGATGAGAGTGAACAACCTTGTCTTGTTCCTGATCTTAGAGGAAATGGTTTCAGTTTTTCACCACTGAGAATGATGTTGGCAGTGGGTTTGTCATATATGGCCTTTATTATGTTGAGGTTAAGTTCCCTCTGTGTCTACTTTCTGGAGAGTTTTTATCATAAATAGGTGTCGAATTTTGTCAAAAGCTTTTTCTGCATCTATTGAGATGATCATGTGGTTTTTCTCCTTCAATTTGATAATATGGCGTATCACATTGATTGATTTGCATATACTGAAGAATCCTTGCATTCCTGGGATAAACCCCACTTGATCATGGTGTATATGCTGTTGGGTTCTGTTTGCTAGTATTTTCTTGAGGATTTTTGCATCTATGTTTATCAGTGATGTTGCCTGTAGTATTCTTTCTTTTTGACATCTTTGTCTGGTTTTGGTAACAGGGTGATGGTGGCTTCATAGAATGAGTTTGGGAGTGTTCCTCCCTCTGCTATATTTTGGAAGAGTTTGAGAAGGATAAGTGTTAGTTCTTCTCTAAGTGTTTGATAGAATTTGCCTGTGAAGCCATCTGGTCCTGGGCTTTTGTTTGTAGGAAGATTTTTTTTTTTTTTTTTTTTTTTTTTGCGGTACGCAGGCCTCTCACTGCTGTGGCCCCTCCCGTTGCGGAGCACAAGCTCCGGACGCGCAGGCTCAGCAGCCATGGCTCACGGGCCCAGCTGCTCCGCGGCATGTGGGATCCTCCTGGACCGGGTCACAAACCCATGTCCCCTGCATCGGCAGGCAGACTCTCAACCACTGCACCACCAGGGAAGCCCTTGTTGGAAGATTTTTAATCACAGTTTCCACTTCAGTGCTTTTGATTGGTCTGTTCATATTTTCTATTGCTTCCTGGTGCAGTCTTGGAAGGTTGTGCATTTCTAAGAATTTGTCCATTTCTTTGAGATTGTCCATTTTATTGGTATATAGTTGCTTGTAGTAATCTCTCATGATCCTTTGTATTTCTGCAGTGTCAGTTGTTACTTCTCCGTTTTCATTTCTAATTCTATTGATTTGAGTCTTCTCCCTTTTTTTCTTGATGAGGCTGGCTAATGGTTTATCAATTTTGTTTATCTTCTCAGAGAACCAGCGTTTAGTTTTATTGATGTTTGCTATCATTTCCTTCATTTCTTTTTCATTTATTTCTGATCTGATCTTTACCATTTGTTTCCTTCTGCTAACTTTGGGGGTTTTTTTGTTCTTCTTTCTTTAATTGTTTTAGGTGTAAGGTTAGGTTGTTTATTTGAGATGTTTCTTGTTTCCTGAGGTAGGATTGTATTGCTATAAACTTTCCTCTTAGAACTGCTTTTGCTGCAGCCCATAGGTTTTGGGTAGTTGTGTTTTCATTGTCATTTGTTTCTAGGTAATTTTTGATTTCCTCTTTGATTTCTTCAGGGATCTCTTGGTTATTTAGTAGTGTATAGTTTAGCCTCCATCGTTTTGTATTTTATACAGATTTTTTTCCTGTAATTGATATCTATTCTCATAGCATTGTGGTCGGAAAAGATACTTGATACGTTTTCCATTTTCTTAAATTTACCTAGGCTTGATTTGTGACCCAAGATATGGTCTATCTTGGAGAATGTTCCATGAGCACTTGACAAGAAAGTGTATTCTGTTGTTTTTGGATGAAATGTCCTAGAAATATCAATTAAGTCCATCTTGTTTAATATATCATTTAAAGCTTGTGTTTCCTTATGTATTTTCATTTTGGATGATCTGTCCATTGATGAAAGTGGGGTGTTAAAGTCCCCTGATTGTGTTGCTGTCAATTTCATCTTTTATGGCTGTTAGCAGTTGCCTTATGTATTGAGGTGCTCCTATGTGGGTGCATAAATATTTACAATTGTTATATCTTCTTCTTGGATTGATCCCTTGATCATTATGTAGTGTCCTTCTTTGTCTCTTGTAATAGTCTTTATTTTAAAGTCTCTTTTGTCTAATATAAGAATTGCTACCCCAGCTTTCTTTTGATTTGCATTTGCATGGAATATCTTTTTCCATCCCCTCACTTTCAGTCTGTATGTGTCCCTAGGTCTGAAGTGGGTCTCTTGTAGACAGCATATATATATGGGTCTTCTTTTGTAACCATTCAGCCAGTCTATGTCTTTTGGTTGGAGCATTAAACCATTTACATTTAAGGTAATTATCGATATGTATGTTCCTATTACGATTTTCTTAGTTGTTTTTGGTTTGTTATTGTAGGTCTTTTCCTTCTCTTGTGCTTCCTGCCTAGAGAAGTTCCTTTAGTGTTTGTTGTCAAGGTGGTGGTGCTGAATTCTCTTAGCTTTTGCTTGTCTGTAAAGGTTCTAATTTCTCCATCGAATCTGAATGAGATCCTTGCTGGGTAGAGTAATCTTGGTTGTAGGTTTTTCCCTTTCATCACTTAAATATGTCCTGCCACTCCCTTCTGGCTTGCAGAGTTTCAGCTGAAAGATCAGCTGTTAACCTTATGGGGATTCCCTTGTATGTTATTTGTTGTTTTTCCCTTCCTGTTTCTAATATTTTTTCTTTTTATTTAATTTTTGATAGTTTGATTAATATGTGTCTTGGCGTGTTTCTCCTTGGATTTATCCTGTATGAGACTCTCTGCATTTCCTGAATTTAACGATTTCCTTTCCCATATTAGGGAAGTTTTCAAGTATAATCCCTTCAAGTATTTTCTCAGTCCCTTTCTTTTTCTCTTCTTCTTCTGGGATTCCTATAATTCGAATGTTGGTGTGTTTAATGTTGTCCCAGAGGTCTCTGAGAGTTTCCTCAATTCTTTTCATTTTTTTTTTCTTTATTCTGTTCTGCGGTAGTTATTTCCACTATTTTATCTTCTGGGTCACTTATCTGTTCTTCTGCCTCAGTTATTCCACTATTGATTCCTTCTATAGAATTTTTAATTTCACTTATTGTGTTGTTCATCATTGCTTGTTAAACTTTTCTTGTACTTTCTCCACTCTATTTCCACGATTTTGGATCATCTTTACTATCATTACTCTGAATTCTTTTTCAGATAGACTGCCTATTTCCTCTTCATTTGTTTGGTAGAGTGGATTTTTACCTCACTCCTTCATCTGCTGTGTTTCTCTGTCTTCTCATTTTGCTTAACTTACTGTGTTTGGGGTCTCCTTTTCGCAGGCTGCAGTTTCATAGTTCCCGTTGTTTTTGGTGTCTGCCCCCAGTGGCTAAGGTTGGTTCAGTGGGTTGCGTAGGTTTCCTGGTGGAGGGGACTGGTGCCTGTGTCCTCGTGGATGAGGCTGGATCTTGTCTTTCTGGTGGGCAGGACCAAGTCGGGTGGTGTGTTTTGGGGTGTGTATGACCTTATTATGATTTTAGGCAGCCTCTCTGCTAATGGGTGGGTTGTGTTCCTGTCTTGCTAGTTGTTTGACAGGAAGACAACTTCCTTCCTGGGAGGGGAGGTGTGGATAGTGACCTGTGCTTGCACACAGGCTTCTTGGTGGCTGCAGCAGCAGCTTCAGCGTTTCATGCCCGTCTCTGGTGTCCGCACTGAGAGCCGCAGCTCATGCCCATCTCTGGAGTTTGTTTAGGCTGTGCTCTGAATCCCCTCTCTTTGTGCACCCCAAAACAATGGTCTCTTGCCTCTTAGGCAGTTCCAGACTTTTTCCCAGACTCCCTTCTGGCTAGCTGTGGCACACTAGCCCCCTTCAGCCTGTGCTCACGCAGCCAACCCCAGTCCTCTCCCTGGGATCCGACCTCCAAAGCCCAAGCCTCAGCTCCCAGCCCCCACCCAGCGGGTGAGCAGACAAGCCTCTTGGGCTGGTGAGTGCCAGTTGGCACCGATCCTCTGCACCCCTTTGCTGCACTCTCCTCCATGGCTCCAAAGCTTCCCCCCAGCCACCCCCCCATCTCCGCCAGTGAAGGGGCTTCCTAGTGTGTGGAAACCTTTCCTCCTTCACAGCTCCCTCCCACTGGTGCAGGTCTCGTCCCTATTCTTTTGTCTCTGTTTATTCTTTTGCCCTACCCAGGTACGTGGGGAGTTTCTTGTCTTTTGGGAAGTCTGAGGTCTTCTGCCAGCATTCAGTAGGTGTTCTGTAGGAGTTGTTCCACATGTAGATGTATTTCTGATGTATTTGTGGGGAGGAAGGTGATCTCCACGTCTTACTCCTCTGCCATCTTGAAGGTCTCTCCCTATATTAGTTTTTTTAACATCATCTTTATTGGCATATAATTGCTTTACAATGTTGTGTTAGTTTCTGCTGTGTAACAAAGTGAATCAGCTATATATATGCAATGGAATACTATTCAGCCATAAAAAGAAACGAAGTTGAGTTATCTGTAGTGAGGTGGAGGGACCTAGAGTCTGTCACACAGAGTGAAGTAAGTCAGAAAGAGAAAAACAGCTTTCTCTTCTTATTCATCAGCTTACACAAACCTAAAACTCTGCCCTCAGCCCCTCTGTTGAAATCACTCGTCTACTGATAGCAAACTGACTTGGTAATCAGGCTCTGTCACTGCCCTTCTCATATCCTCTCAGCCCTGAAGACTTCTGTACCTAAGACTCCTGAAATCTAGCCTAGTTTCCTGCCACTACCTACAACTCTTGACCCCAGTGTTATCTCTGGCTATTTGGGCCAGATGTGCCCCCAGACAGTGCCTGTGAACTAGCACCTCCTGGAAATAGCCATTAGCTAACAGGCAACACCAACTGATGGATAAAGGCCTTGGCTCCCTTGCCCCATAGCATGGGATAACTTCGACACTAAATTTTCTAATTGGATTAAGCTCTAGTCCCCAGTGGTCACATGTTTGATCAGTTACATTTTACTGGCATATTTCCCTTTCCTATCTCTCTTTTCCCTCCCCTACAGATGTGTCCTGAAAACTCCTCTCAAATAAACTGCTGCACTCAAATCCTTGCCTGGGGAAAGCAAACTAAGACACTTAATCTCTCTCAGTGCCCTGATTTCAGAACCCTAGGGGTGCAGTGTGATTAGCCCAACTCAAGTCATATGACCATTCTTATCCAATCTTCTGTGATTAGGGGAACAGATCATGGTATAATATGGCTTCCCAGACTTCTGATGGAGAGGTTTTCGGTGGGAGCAGTATCCAGAGAAAGAGTCTATGGGCAGACTGGTACTCCAAACTATGGCCGCCAAATTCAAAGGATGCATTTCTAACTTGTGCATTCAGAGTTTCCTTTACACCCAGACATTGGTACCCAAATCTTCTAACAGTAAGACTCCAAACTTAAAACAGAATTTCTCACCTGAAATCCTGCCTTTACAGATATAGTAAGTAAAGCCCTTCATAACTTACAGGTAGCAGTCTACCAATTACTTAGAATCTACTGTGCTAGACCCTTTACATGCAAGCTCATTTTATCCTCACACCATGGGCATGTTTTGAGAAGTGGAAACAGATCAGGAAAGATCTTTATATCGAACAGCTCTTTTAATAGCCAACACATTGCAGCATGGAACAATAGTATTTCAGGTCACTCACCATCTCACTATAGATTATTGTAGAGATTCACCATTACTTGAAATGTCTTTTAAAAATAAAACCAAACACATAAATAATATTATCTAGAAAGCTGTGAACGTTTGACTTAATCTACTTTGTTGTAATAATTTACTTATGAATGATGCAGTTAAGAAATTCCTTGCAGGCTACTATCTCTGTAAACATAACCCAGAATGCTTTTCTCTTTTAGTCTAAAAGAATCCTCCAAAAGTGGTTACAATAATACATCCCCCTTCCTCCAAAGATTTTATTTATAAAAATTAAGATCATGGGCTTCCCTGGTGGCGCAGTGGTTGAGAGTCCGCCTGCCGATGCAGGGGACGCGGGTTCGTGCCCCGGTCCGGGAGGATCCCACATGCCGCGGAGCGGCTGGGCTCGTGAGCCATGGCCACTGAGCCTGCGCGTCTGGAGCCTGTGCTCCGCAACGGGAGAGGCCACAACAGTGAGAGGACCCCGTACAGAAAAAAAAAAAAAAAAAAATTAAGATCACATTGAATTCAAACACCTAAGTTACAATAGTTTTAGCAGCTCCTGTTCCCCAACAGTTAGACACACCAGGGAAGGACTGAGACTTCCTCAAAGTTTCCACCAGTATTTTCTAGAGTCCCCAGAGTGAACCATTTTATAAGCTGCAGTCACTACTGGCCTCCAATTTTTCTCTCCTATCCACATTGAACCTATCAATGTCGAGTGGTGCTACTTGAAGGAACCACCCCGATACTATGTTGATGGTGCCACCTTGAGCAATGGTTCTTGGAGTCCAAGAGCTGCCAATTCTCCACAAGTCAGGACTGTGCTAGATTATGAGCAGAGTCGACGAGACTGGCCTCTCTCACCTTGCTGTGCTCCACTTTCTGACCTGAGGCCAAAATAGCCCAGAATGGACCCAGAGTGCCCCATGAATTCAGTGCATTTCTGACAGTCATCTTCTATCAAAAGAGGTTCAAAGCCAGTGCACGGGATCAGATAGATGAAAGACACTATACAAGTCTCTTCATCCAACATTTCTGCCTCTTATCCAAATAACATTCTTTTATATGCCTACGTATTGAGGCAAACAGATAAGGTGAGAATGTGGAAGGAGGTGATGGTGATATTTCTCCTCATTAGTCTCTGACCCCACTTTGTCAAGTTGTCAGAAGCACTACAATGTTATGCCTCAGTCCTTGAACAAATTTATTATCGTTGCCACTCAGCTAAGCTAATTTTAATTGATGCAAAATGTTCATCAGTCAGATGGTACTGGAATGCATCTACACAATGCTCACTACCCCCCCTTCTCCAGGTTGGATTCCTCAGTGGCACAGGACACCACAAGACAGCGCAAGAGGGACCAAAGTGTTGTAACTGGAAGCACGAAAAGCTGAAGAAATGCTCCAAATACACACTGAAGCATGGCTTAAAATAATAGGGTAAGTCTGAAGATGCTTGAGATTGAAATAGCAGACATCTCTGCCTGGTGGGAGACAGTTACATTTCAGAAATGAAATTCTAAGTGGCACCAGGCTCCGCATAGAGTAATTGCTATTTCACATCAAAAAATGACCTTTCCATGTGCACACCTTGGAAAGCACTGTTGCACCTTCCAAATGCACACATAATTCATCTCCCCACACAGGGCAACCCACTAAGTATCACCCCTAAAAATATGAGCACGAATATAAAGCAGCCTTCAGTTTTGTTAAAAATGTACTCTATGTTCAGTGGACACTCAATACCTTTGCTGCAATCTGCCCAATGCCCTGCCAGCATGGTCAATTAAGTATCCAGGCCTAAGAATATGAGATGGGGCCTAATGTTTGCTCTCAACTAGTTCTTTCAAAAATAATTTTTAAGGTAATATAAATTGAGTGCATTGTGCCAACACTGTGTTTTGTGTACTGAATGTTTTACCTGGAATATCTCATTAATCCCTATCACAACCATAAGAGGCAGGTCCTACTGTGATTAGAAACCCGGCTTAGAAAGGTGAAGGGATTTGCTCAGTGTCACAGTGTTTGGGCACAACACAGGCAGGATTCAACCCCCAGCAGTCTGACTGCAGATCTCACGTCTTAAATGACTCCAAGGTACAGCCTCCAGATTTTTGGTTCAATGACTCTGTTCTAGCCAGTTCTTCTGACGTGGACAGTCAGTCAGTGTGTTAATAGATGTCTCTTTCTGGAGTCCATTTCCAGGAACTCAATAATCCATCCTCCTTGAGTAACTGTTCTTCCAGCATCTCCTCATGTGCAGTAGTGTCTCGGCAGGGTTGAAAAGGATGGTTTGTGGTAAGTGGTTGGCTCCAATGGGTTTCAAAGCAAGAAGGGTACCATTTACAGAAAGATCAGCTAAAGGTACTGCCTACTTAACTGTGTAGTTAATCAACCCACACAGGGCAGTTAACTTAGTCTGCCTCTCCTCACAACCCACTCATACTATGGCAGAAACCTTTGCAGAACTGGATGACATTTCCAAAACATTCAGAGGCTGACCTCTTGCCACTGTGTGATGTGGCAAACCCACAAAATGTGGGAAGAGCCACTGTGCCCAGTGCACTAAGGGCCACCATCAATCTTCCCCTATGCATTTCTTCCTCTGACATGAGAGTAGCTGGTGTCACATAAAGGAAGAGGGGAGGAAGCTAAAATTCCTTATTTAGGCCTGTGCCGAGCCCTCAGTTTACAAACTTATTTATGGCTCATAAGAAGCCTTTGTGACTGATATTTCCCCTATTTTACAAATGGAAAAATAGATGTTTCAAGAAGTTATATACTGTGTCCAATTATATCTGACTGGTTAGTGCTAAGCAGATATAGGAACTCAAGTTTAATGTCAAAGAGCAAGCGTTCTGCCCACTGACAAGGCAAGTTGTCATAGTTTCCTGATTTGGGCCTGGATGAGGTCAAGAGAATCTTTGGATGCACAAGGGTGGGTTAGAAATATGACAAATGAGTAGACCTGATTTAAGAAACTCTAAAAATGGGAGAGGGAGAGGAAGAGAAAGAGAGCTGCAGAGGTGGGAAAATTCATACCTCTCCTGCCACCTTTCAATCCCCAAAAAGGCAGATTTAATCCTAGTAGTTTCTGGGATCCAAACACATTCAAACATAAATCACATGGGGAAAAAGAATCATCATTTTGGTAACCCACGCATGTGTTATCTGTGGAAATAGCATCCCCTCCACGTAGCGGCTCCAGGATCCCCACCCCTAGCCCTCAAATTAAGTTTACAAACCTATTACAAAGTCATTGCTGTTGCCTAGGAAATCTGGCAAAGGAAGAAAACAGTGGTTTCACAGAGGTCTGGGTGTAAAGTTAGAATAAGATATTGTATTTTAAAAATTGATTTTGTATACTACTTGGGCCAACTTCCTGGGATTAGAAGTTTCTTCCACACTCCACTGTCTCTTCAGACTTCTCAAATATCAGGAAAAATAAAGAAAATGGAGAGCACAGCAGAACAAAACCATAATTCAGGAGTTGGGTAATAGGTGAAAGATGCTAATCCCAGTTGAGAGAGGTTCATAAAAATGAAGCCTGGCCCCCCTTTGGGGAGCAGCAGTGCTGCATCATGAATATTTATGATGGAATATGGGAAGTGTTGGGAAACAGACCCAGCAGGGGCCAATCTACCCGAACAGCTGGGAATCGTTTGGGTGTTAAAATGAAGTTTTAAGGGACACCATTTAGATAAAAATCATATTTGAAAAGAATTATGTCTGTGTTCCAAATAACGTCTAGTGTAGAGCAATTATGAGTTTTATATGCTTTGCAAACATCTGCTTGCTTTTAAACTTTACTCATCTTGTGCCGTAAAGTTGGATTCAGTTTCAAAAATCTCCCATATTTTTCTTTTGGGGTGATCCATTGAAAGGGGTTTATGAAAATGTTTAAAAGAAAAATATTGTGTGTACATATATGTATGTATCATGAACTGACTTTTCAAAAACATTACTTTTAAACAGGTGATGCGTATAGTGGTTAAGCACATAGTCTCCAAAGCTGAATTCCCTAAGACCAAATTCCAGCGCCACACTCCCTACAGGCTGTGTGGCCTTGGGCAAGTTACTTAACTTCTCTGTACTTTAGTTTCCCGATCTGTAAAAATTGGGTCATAATAGTGTCTTCTCTTGTGGCTGTTACGAAGATTAAACAAGTTCCTGGTTGATACTAAGGAGACTGTGTTAGTATTAGCTTTCATCATTATTATTAAAATTATTTCATTGGAATCCTGAGGTAAAGCTCATAAAGTGAGAATCACGTTCTTACCCCAAAAAGTGTTTGAAAGAATTAAAAGAGATGAAGAACAACAGTACCTAGCTCAAATGCTATGTACAGGAGTTCTTAGGGGGAATAACTAAGGAGCCAAAGCCCACTTTTGCCACCAGCTCTCATCATTCAGTGTCCCTAAAATCAAAGTCATCATTTTCCAACAAAAGTAGTTACCACCAACTAAACCAAAATTACCATTAATGGTTTAATGTCTCAGTGTCATAACATCTTTTTATGTAGTAAGACTCAAGTTACTGTGTGTTATCCAGGGGTTTAGTCACATGGTATGCTGAGCTGAAGCTCTTCTCACCCTGTTTCACAGGAAATTTTCTTTTGGCCCCCAACCCTGATTTTGTTCACTTCTTATTGAATTCATTTATCCAAAACAAAAATAGTAAAGAAATAAAACCACTGAAGACTCCAGTAACAGACTGCTTGTAGATTTATTATTGTCATTGTAGTTAACTGTTCATTTCAGCTCTGCAATACTTCCAAATGATTCTGTGAATGATTAATAATTTACATATCCCTTTTGAGAAAATGCCTGAAAGCTGGTTCACTGATGTTTGAAATCCAGATCGCTGCATGCACGAAGAACTCTACGTTGCCCAGAGAGAAGATAACTCATTCCCCACAATCCATTTGCTTTACAGCAGCCAGAGTAAAGATGCAAATACAATCATGTTATTTCACTGCTCAAAACTCTTTAATAACTCCCACGTTCCCTGGGGATGAGGACCAAAATCCTTCACAGAGAATTTACAAGGCATGGCTTTGGACTAGCCTCCAGCCTTCCTCTCCCCATAGTTTCACTTGTTCTCTAGTTTTCTGTCTCTCTTTGGTTTTCTTTCGTCAATTATTAAACAATTTCCTAGGGGGCGGAACAGGATATTAAAAGGGCTTCCCATGGAGATCACGAAGACTATCGCTTGTTCTAGCCATGCATGATGTGGTTTTGGAATTTCAGATGACAACTGCCAGTTTCAGACATACCTGTAGTACCGAGAAACAAACCAGTGATGGCTTGATTTTATTTTGTTCTGTTTTGCACTCAACAATCCCCTCAGCTTCAGTGAAAGGGAGATCTCCTTGCATCTCTTCAGGAAGAGAAGAAGCCGCAGTAGAAACCTGAGTTAGCAGGGACTGCCTTTCATAGCGAGTCTGGAAATGCTGTAGCACGCCTGTAGTTTGGTGGCCTGATGAGCTGTCCAGCTAGGCTGCTCCAAAACCCTGCCCTGCCTCTACTGGGAGACACTTTTCCATCTCAGCTTCTGGATAACTTCTTAGTTTTCAGGTCTAACACTAAATGTCACCCTCTCCAAGAGAAGGTCTCTGGTCCTAAAGATCAGGTCAGATCATTAACTGACTGCATTTCGCTGATCCTGTATTATTTGTATATTTTCACATCTCTGGAATTAGATGTGACTTTCTAACAGTGGGGTCTTCCATACTCAGGGCAGGTCAGATGGGCAACCTGACACGGCTGTCACGCCAGCACACGAGAGAATGTGGGTGTCAGCCCTGCCAATATGACAGCACACTGAAGCCCCTGGCCGTTTCAGTCTACAGAACAGTTAAAGACCATATGAGGAAAGAGTAGAAGTCCTCGTCAATGTCTGAAAAGCTTCTGTTGACACCTTTTGGTAAGACGAAGAAAGCACCAGCATCAAAACTCTGAGAACTAGTGTCAGTTGCTGGGAAGAAAATTCTAGACAATAGTCAGGCAGTCTTTAAGAAATGTTGCTCCCCAGCTCTCTTGATGACCAGAGAATGACACTGTATAGAAAAGTATGGACATTGATGACGCTGAGTCAGAAAGTGACCCAAAAGAGTACAACTCTCAATGTAATATCTTATTTAATTTATAGTATGTACAAGAGTGATGTGATAAAAAAAATCTATGTTGCAATTAATCCAAAATGAGCTCTTTATATAAGTATGAAATAAAATGTATCAAAAGCATAGGGTATTAATTTCTTATAATTAAGGAAGTATAACGCTGTAGTTTAACTGGCAGGGTTTTATCTTTCTCAGTAGAATATAAAATAGTGATGTGACATAAGCAAGTTTTATGAAACACGGTATATATTCATGCATGTATATTATGATCATACTAAAGGAGAGGTTAGACTAGTAAGGGAATACTACTTTTCATTCATTGCATTTACCGTAACTGTAATTCCATTTGGGTAATTACTTGTTTAATATCTATTTTCCTAACTTGTCTATCAATATGGAGTGATGCCTGAAATAAAAGAAACATTCAATAAATATTTTATAGAGAATAAGGTATTCTTAGACTTCTGTTCCCGGGTGCACAAACGTCACCTGGGATTTTGTAAATCCACCCACTGACCTCCAGTGCTAGATGGCTGCAGGCTGAATCTGAGCTGTGAATGTGTGCTGCTTCATGGAGTCTTCCCCCCCCAAAATTTAATAAAATTGAATGTCTCTTGTTGGGGCATGTGGTCTCCAATTCCCTGCCCCTATGGCTCTTATCTATTTACAACTACATTATCTACCTGCCCCTTAAAGGCCTTTGAGTTTAAGATGCCTGCTCTGTGCTTTATATTAATACAAGATAATCATATCCTTTGTGTGGTTATAAGGACAGTCATTGATTTGTGGGAAAAAAAAGTCCCACCCAGGCCACAAATGTACCCATGGCAATGTTGGCTGTTGGGAAATTTTTAGACCATCAGAGTCAGAAGGTGGCCCGGTTCTTGCACTCATCATTCATCGCTGGTACTTCTCCACTTCTCCATGTCGGCGCTGAAGCTTACTGCTGTCCACAGGTGGCAGTGGTCCTTCACTATTGCAAAAGCCCCACATGCCAACGTTGTCTCTGTGCCTTGGAATCAAGGGCCCAGGGAGATGATATCTGTATTCCAGGGCAATTTGTCTGCCTTTATCACTCCACCTCTTGGATGTTAATGCTCATGTGCAGTATTTACACAGAAAGGAACTCAGGCCCTTGTGGATCATATGATGTGTTTACATTGCTGAGACTTAAAGGTCAGTTTGCAACTGAAAAGGTATTTTTCCCACGTAGAGTAAATCAAGTACCTTTTCCAGTCTTCCACCTCAAATAAGAGAGCAGGGAGGAAAAGGCGATTTTGCTGCCAATTTTATTCCCTTACTAGTCTAATCTTTCTTTTTTTTTGTGGTACGCGGGCCTCTCACTATTGTGGCCTCTCCCGCTGCGGAGCACAGGCTCCGGACGCGCAGGCTCAGCGGCCATGGCTCACGGGCCCAGCTGCTCCGCGGCATGTGGGATCTTCCCAGACCGGGGCACGAACCCGTGTCCCCTGCGTCGGCAGGTGGACTCTCAACCACTGCGCCACCAGGGAAGTCCTAATCTTTCTTTTAGTATGATCATAATGTACTAGCATATCTCCACCTTGAATTGTCACTATAATGAATTATAAAAACTACGACATTTTCACAAAATATAATATACAGTCTTCTTACATGTTTTGCATTTTTAGCACCATTCTGTATGTGTAGAGACACACTGGAAAGCTCAGTTTTAAAGGAACTGAAATTAAACAATATTTTAGCTCTAGCCAATTTTCCCAGGTAACTTAACACTTGATAGATGGAAACTTGAAAAACAAGGTTTCTGTGCATTACCTTTCTTCTATTTAAATCCTGGCAGAGTGTGTTTCACTTGTAACTCAGTGACAAGAGCACTGGTTTTCTTAAGAACAACCCACAAGTATAAATACTCCTCAATAACACATGACAAAGTTTTAAATGCTTTTTTGTTAGAGACCATGACATTACCTACAGCAAGGAATAAGTCACAGCAGATCAGTTTCAATGGACTAACTACCCCAGAGTCCCACTGTATACACGACCATTAGCAACGGTATTTGTTGGTGGTGGTTTACGTAAAATAACTTTCTTCACAAGAGAAAAAAATACATGGTTATAAAGGCAATACTTCCGTGGCCAGGATCAGCCGCTCACTGCTTTTCATGACGTGACATTAAGAAATCCTCAAGAAAAGCATAGCCTTTTTAAAAGCACATATTACTGAATAAATGGAGCCCGTTTTAAACAGGCCACTTGAATTGAAAAATCTTTTGCAAAATTGTTTTTGTACTTTTAGATCAGGAAAGGCATGTTAAAGACAAATGGCCCAATTAGACTTGATTCAGAAAAAGATAAGTTGCTAAATAATAAAGGTTAACCATGTTGTTTTTCTCTACTGAGAGAGATTTATTTCCCCTTCCCTCTCGCTCAGAAGTAAAACAACCGGCGTGTGGCTTTTCTTGCTCTGGCAGGGTTAGCTTCCCTCGCACAGCTGTGCACATCTGGTGCCTGAGTCTGCACTAAAACAGAGCTCCACGGCATCATTACACAAGCTCTGTGCTCTGTGAGCTGAGCCCCTACTGTGAACGTCCTCCCCGGAGCTGTTTCTTCATTTGACTCCCATACCTAACCTCATCTCTGTCCAATGTTAACAGAGTGCCAGTTTGTTGACCTTCCACAGACTCTCAAAAGTTAGTTCATCTCCAGCTGTTGCAAAATGATGATACTGAACATGAGAAATAATACAACACCAGGCAGGTGTTGGAAACCACTGCACTGGTGTTTGTACATTTGAGCATTGGAACCTAGGGCAACACCCATCCTTCTACACTTTGTGGATAGGCTGACAAGGTGCTGGTTCCTCCATCATCTTGGGAACGGATCTTTGACCCAGCCAAAGTCATTCCCTTGGAGCTTCTGACTGAGCCAACAAAAGCCGATAAACTTAAAAAACACTTTCAGGGCAAATCCAGCAGATAATTCAAAAGCAATAGCCAAGTTGCTAACAGGATAGAAATGAGCACTTATTAAATTACTACTATGAGCCAGGCACTTTACATGGAGCATCTGAGTGAATGTTTAGAGCAACACTGTGGGGACTTCCCTGGTGGCACAGTAGTTAAGAATCCACCTGCCAATGCAGGGGACTCGGGTTCGAGCCCTGGTTCGGGAAGATCCCACATGCCACAGAGCAACTAAGCCCGTGTGCCACAACTACTGAGCCTGTGCTCTAAAGCCCGTGAGCCACAACTACTGAGCCCGCAAGCCACAACTACTGAAGCCCGTGTGCCTAGAGCCTGTGCTCCACAACAAGAGAAGCCACCACAATGAGAAGTCCGCACACTGCAACGAAGAGTAGCCCCCGCTCACCAAAACTAGAGAAAGCCTGTGTGCAGCAACGAAGACCCAATGCAGCCAAAAATAAATAAATAAAATAAAATAAATTTATAAAAAAAAAAACCAGTGATAAAAATTTTATTAGTCCCACTTACAGATGAGAAGACTGAGATTCAGAGAGGTTAGCTAACTCATGTGCCAAGTCACCCAGTTTATTACCTACAGCACATTAACCTAAGTCCATTTACTTGTGAGGCCTGTGGTCTTTTCACTAATTCATTTCCAATGTCACCTTTTCCTGTTTTATTGTCCCTAAAATAATTTTTAAAAATACGTGCTTTAGAAAGGGCAATCCCAGTGCTTATGAAATGTATTCCCTCCATTCTTCTTTAAAGGATCTTGGCGGGGGGGATGGGGGGAGGAGTCAGGGGGAAGGAACTTGATATCAACTTTGGATGTGACATTCACTTTTATAATAAATGTTGTTTTCCCTGAGTTCAATGATAGGCATCCTTGATTTTAATGAAAAAGGAGGTTCTTATTATAATGACTGATTTCAATACCAGTAACGTAAGTTACATAGATTCAGTTCCTGGATGTGTATATAATCACAGGTATGTAAGAGCAAGTGTACATTTTTCAGTGCAGTCCATGTGTTTCTGGGATCACTTTATCTCGGCCAGTGTCTTTAGCAAAGATATAATCAAGAATATGAATTTTCCCCAGAGAATTCTCAGAATATACAGCATTGCAGCATGGCCCTAGATTCTTACAGCTCCCACATCCCAGCTGACCAATGCAGAACTGCAAAGAGAGGTGAAAAAGAGATGTAGAATTATAAAGAGCATAAGCCTTTCTCCTTAAAGCTCTGGGTGTCCAACTCCCCGTGGTTCATGCCTGTGTAAAGTGTAAAGCAAGTCACCTGACTTTCAAAGAGAATTTCAGATTGACAGCTTTCCAGGGCATTGGCATCCATGGCGATCTCTTAGACACAGCTACAACATTTTGTGTTTAACCTGTGGTTAGGTTTCAAAGGCAAACTCTTATTCTCTTTGAATGAGGATTCTGACTGCTGAAGACCTGGCCAGTCCAGTTGCAGCCCCTTCCTCCCTTTACTCAAGCAAGACGGAAGACTGGGAAATATCCAAACATTAACTGAACAGTTCACGTGTAGCCCTGTGCAAAGTACAGAGGGAGTGAACCCCAGTGATACTTGCCTTTTGGGACTTCTGCCCATCCATTTTTCTGAATTAGAAGAAAAAAAAGAGGAATTTGATAAATATTGTGAAAAGGTTCCAGACTGATGACTTTATTTCATTTTTAGAATTTAGAACTCTTAATGGAAAATAAGACAGCATAATTATCAGCCACAAGATCATTCTATATTCCTATATGGAATATTCAGAGACTTACAGTCATCATCTCAATTTTCCTTGTTTCTACTGTAGAAGAAAAAACATTTATCTCCACACGTAATATTTTTCTTGAGGTTGACTAGCTATTTTACAGATATATTTGTTGTTGCAAAGACCATCAATAGAAACTAAAAGTAAGTTGCACTCTAGAACACTCAGAACCTAGGTCCAGATTGACTTCCATTTGTTTATAGTGCAAACTAATTTAATTAAATATTTTTTCCAGAGTCCTGCTTCACTGAGGTTATGACCTAAGACTTTCTATGAACACAGATATGTCAAGTTTCCCTGTGCACTAAAGAGAGGCCTGGGGTCCATGAAAAAAGATCTGAGTTCACACCTCACTTTTAGAATGATATTGCAGTCAGGTGATATTCCAGAAATCTTGGCACCCGACTTTTTAGCCCTGTTTCTCGATCCACAAAGAAGGAGAAAAACTCCGTGATCTCTAGGGCCCCTTCAAGCTGTAACATATTCGTTCTAATGTACCAGGCACGTTTTTTAAAATGTATACCATAAAGAGAAAATTTCAGAATTTTTTTTTAAACTCAGAAATAGTATTTTTGATAAATATCATATCTAAATTATAAGTAAAACAAAATGAGGATGTAAGTGAGAGAAGACGGAGACACAATTACTTTCCACATTGTGAGAGCGCCTCTAAGAAATTACCACTGTGGAGGAAAGCCAATATTCCTTTGTTTCCTCCAGCAAAAGTCACAATGAGCCACAGGTAAGACCACCTCAACTCTCCCTCCTCAGCAGTGCCGAACTGACAGAGTATCTGTGCAGGGGGGCACTGGGAGCTCAAGATGACTGTCACCACATCTGTGCTTCCAGAGTCCTTTCCAGCCTAGTCTATGGGACGTCCGCCCAACACCGTGGCCGGACAGCACAGCCCTGGTCCCCATCCCCGGAGGATTACTATGAATATGGGGCCTCGGGGCACTCATCAGCCCTCTACCAATTCCAGAGTTTGCTTACTCATAATCCCCCTTGGACAGAGACCAGTAGAAACTCCTGTGCTAAAGAGTACCCAGCTGTCACCGTGTTTTGGAATGTAACCCAACCAAGTTAACTGTCAACACTGGCGGGGGAAGGGAGGAGGGGAGCTCGAAAGAGCTGGAGCTTTTTAACCCCAAAGGCTCCCACAACTTAGGGGAAAAAAGCTCTTTTATTAATCATTAGATGTTGCCTGCTAACAAACTAGAATGTTTAGATATCTGGTAAGCATTTAAGAAGTATGACTCACTGAGGCTATTTGACCAAATGAGTTGACATAGCTACTTCTTTCTGGAGAGTTGGGTTTCAGTGAAATCAAACACAATTTCAGCCGGGTTTTTTTTTAACCAGTGACCTGTATGCAACTCTCTCTTGTGCTCACCGTGCCACGCTCTGTTATGCCCCGATTCAGACGCTGGGTGCCAGTGACTGAACAAAGGGGAGCTATTGAGCTAGGGATTCCCTTCCCAACTCTTGTCCCAAAGTTAGTCTCTGGCCCTGATGGTGGCACATTGGCTGTTTCTCCAGATACCATGGTTCAGTCATTTATTCAACAAGTACTTTAATGTCTGTAGTATGCCCTGGGGATGTAAAGATGAAGAAACACGGTCCCTGTCCTTACACAGTGCCCAACCAGACAGCAAAGACACACCTGAAGTGGCAATTACAATGAGAGAAGTGTGTACCAGGTGCCCATAAGGGGAATAGCCCCTACGTCTGCCTGGTGGAACCAGGGAAATCTTCACGGAGAAGGTAGTGCTTGAGGGTACACAGAGAAGATGAGTAGGCATGTACCTGCTGGACTGGTTTGGGTACATGGAGGATGACAGTGAAGTCTTAGGAAAGGCAATGTGCAAAGACACAGAGATATGAGAGAGCTTATGTTCTCAGAACATCAAGTTCAGAGATTCAGACCTTTGCCGACAGGGGGCTCCACGTCCCCCAGCACTTGTTTTGAATAAGGCCCACCTTATAAAGAAGGCAGAATGCAAGGCGTGAATCAGACCCTGAGGCTCAGGGGTGTATTGAGGGGAGAAAAGGGTGCTCCCTTCACGAGGGGATAGAGGTAGAGGTGGGAAAGAGTCTGGAGGTTCTAACAATGAAGGTCACATATCGCAATTTAATGCACCCTCATAAGGCTCCCTGAACCCCCTCAATACAAAGGGTCTCACTCTATCTCATATGTATTGCATAGGTAACTCTCTAAGTCACTTTAGGTCATTGAGCTGGATTGATGGAGTTATCTTACAAAGCTTAAAATGGCATCGAATCAATTTCTTTCACCTAATTCACGTTTTAAAATGGAGCCATGCTGCTACGGATGATTTGCCGTAACACTTGAGCAGGCTGGTGACAGAGGCAGAAGAAAGGAGAGTACATACGGTATCATACACCCCTGGAGCCACACCCACTTAATACACTGTTGCTCTTTTGTATAACTACGTAGTAGAAATTGCAGGGAGAACCCTCACAATCATCTCACAAAGTAGGAATCCCATCCAAGAAATAATGGAACCAGCAGTGACTCACTTGAATATTTGTTACATGAAATAGGAAAACTTATAATAAATCTTGAAGAGTTATTAGTGACTGTGCTTAGTATTCAAGGAAGCTGGAAGACTTAGTACATATAAAATCCTGACTTTTACACCTACTTAATATCACTGAGGGCCAGGCTGAGACATCACTGAAATCTTAAAGGGAGGGGCGAGCATAAGGATAACTAAAAATAAAACACCCACTCAAGATGACTCTCAAATAAAAGTTACAGAGCACACCAAAATAATCTAGTACTGGGTAAGAGAGCAGGTAATAAAAAAAATTGGCAGCCAAGAAACCAAAAATAATAAAGCAACTTGAAATGACTTTGTAGGTTTCTAAAACATTTAAGAGGAAAACTGTATCTATAAAACAAAAACAACAGGTTATAAAACCAATGCTTGTGATAATAAATTCATGAATAGATGCCTTAGAACCTATCTTTCTAAAACCTCAGCAGATGGGATAAACAAGAGACTGGACATAAAGATATAATTAGTCAGTTACATGATACAATTAATTAAATCACTCAGAACCCAGCACAGAAAGATAATGAGATGAAAATTATTAAAGGAAAGCTGATATATAAAATATATATTGAGGAACTCAAACAAAACTAATAGGTCTCCAGAGAAAATATAAAAAGGCATATCTGGAGATGTAATTGCTGGAATTTTTTTTTTTAGGTCTGTAACCTAGCCTGGACTAACAGGCAAAGGCTTGCTCTTATGATTAAAATGAGCTAAAAAGTGAATGGTAACACAGCAGTATCTCTAATCTTGTTGAATTTAAAAATCATCATCAAAGTCAGAAGGAAGTCTTGTTAATTGTGGATGTGTTGTCATTAGCAATTTGCATAAACTAGAGACGATGGTTATTGCACATGGAATGACACGTTGCCAAATAACAAACCTGTAACGTCCTATCGATTGGTCTCCTCTATTAATCCACTTTGCTGGGCATGTTTAGTAGATTGCAAATATTATTCTTTTAAGTTTGTTCCTTTGCTTGAAGTGGTAAGGTATTCAATTTAGATTCCTTAACACACATGCACTAGACTCATTCGAGCTGAATGAGGAAACTTTCCTGGGAACCACAGTGCCTGCCAAATCCTCGTTTCATAAATGTGGAGCAGTAAGCAAAAAAACAAAGACCTGAGATGGAAAGGGAAGAACTTCAAATCATTTTGAGATGATCTTCCTTTTTATTGGTCTTGCAAATTTAACATGAATTTCCCCTCAGTGCTTTTAAACTACTAACATCCAGTGAAGACGACAAATACGTTATGAGATCTGATATTCTGAGGCGAGGCACAGACCCTACACAGTAAGATGAAGCATATAAGATATAAAAGGTAAGTGATGCTCATTTTGCTGGATGGTTGACATTAAAGGATTCATCAATGGAGGAAGGGAATGTAAGGAAAAGACAGTAGATACTGGGAAGCCACAGGAAGGCCAGAAGGACTTGCACTGATTTTAGAACAGATTCCAAGGGGCTGAATGTACCTCCCACTTTGGGGGGTGGCAAAAAATTCCAAAGCACTGTCAAGGTAAGCTAAGGACTTGGTACTGGAAGTTCCAAATTTATACATAGTTGGCCCTTGAATAACAGGGGGGTTAATCCACATATAACTTAACACTCTTTTAGCTGACCCTCCTTGTCTGTGGTTCCTCTGCATACACAGAGTCAAATGACAGCAGCAGATCATATTGTACTGTAGTATTTACCATTGAAAACTATCCACGTATAAGTGAAGTGGACCTGCGCAGTTCCAGCCTGAGTTGTTCAAGGGTCACCTGTAAAGATTTACTTAAGTCTTTTGATAAACTTATCCTCTGCTGATACCATGTCAGTAACTTCCTGAAAGCACAGAGAATGGAAATTCCATGAAGCTCTGAAAACACCATAAGCAAAAGAAATTCTAGTGGCATAAGCAATGGAAAACTTCCCCAAATGTCTTCACCAAAGCTTCCCCCTGCTTTCCCCAGTGAAATTACTAAGGAATTGGTAGACTCTAAGTTCTAGTTGTTAATAAAGAAGCTAATTTGGCCTCCTTATAATCCACTTTTAATCTAATCTCATCTACAGCATTTGTTTAGCCCACGATGTCATAATAATGACTTTAAGGTCACTTTGCTTAATTAGATGATCAAATTCTGCTTAAAAAAATTTTCCCTTACAGCATAAAGTGTACTTCTAACTTTTAAACTGATTGCTATAATACAAAAAATGCCCAGATAGAACAACACCAACTCCCTCATTGAGGGACAGTTCTGGTCCCTCAATGACTCTGAGAAAATGAAAATTGTCCATGTTAGGCTGTTATGGTGACAGCAATGTCTTGAATCCTAATTCTGAGTAGTGACAACTATTTCCTAATTAAGAGAATCTTTGTGCCTTCTCCCTGCCATGATGCACGAGATCTTGTCCAAAATAGAATCACTCTGCACATTCACCTATAAGCTTATAACAAGTGCAACCCTTAAAAAGTCTAGCTGCCATGTGACCCAGTCTGGACACAGGTTTTCATTCAAAGATCAGTCAGCCTAGAATCGTAAGAAAATTGCAGAGCTATATGGTACTTTATTGCAATATCTTGATACAATATCAAAGAAGGATCATACATTCATAATGTATGACCAAATCCTTAAAATCCTCTTTCCATACCTCCTGATCTCATTTCACACCAGGGGGAACTTTTCCCAAAGACTCTCCACTTCACTCTAAACCTCCCCAAATCCTGGCCACACTGACTTCAGCAGCTCTTCTCCTCTCCACATTTTTTGAATCATTCTCCCTTCAGCACTTTCTAATGAAAATCAAATCAGGTCAGTCTTGATTCTCCTCAATTCTTCCCTTCCTCCGTTACCCAGAATCTATTCAACAGAGGATTGGGAAACCCAGCAGACAATGGCAAATTCCCTTTAGTGGATAGGAAGAGGGAGAGGGGCTTCCTATTCTCCTGTAATAATAAGATCATATTAAAAAAAATACTGATCACTTAAGAAGATGAGTCCCATTGGGATACTTTGGAAGAACTGTCAACAGTGGGGTATTCTGAGGCATGTTGTCCTGGATTCAAACTATAGCCATATCTTTAGGCTCTGTGACTATGAAAACAGTGAGAGTACTTTTTACCAGTGATGGAAACTCCCACCACAGGCCCTGGGCTTCATTCCGCTGACTGCTGAATGGCTTTTTCTCTTGCAGAATCTGCATTTGGTTTTCCTGCATCTTTTGGAAGAAAACTTATGTAACTTCTGCATCTGGAATAAACTTTGACGGGTTTAATCAGATACTCACATGCTACACAGCTTCTGTTTCCTATGTTCTACTCAGGCCGTTGGTAAACTCTCTCGACATGCATACTGGGGGCAGCATATACATTAGAAGCTGTCCTTTAATCCTACCGTGTGAGGTAAGGCAGAGCCACGGCTTGAGCTAATGAGAATGCATCCGTCACAGGTACAGAGGGACACCACCTGATTTAAGAACTCTTGCAAAATTGCCACTTTGAGACAGATGGCACCATTCTGGCCCCAAAAAGTCTCTAGTTTTTTGAGTGTCTGGTTTGAAAGAGATCTTTTCATATCATATATTTGAGGCAGACAAATAGCTAGAAGGAGAGAATTGTTTTACTCAGGACTATGTTTTGTTTGTTTTTATTTTGCTTCAAAATAAAGTTAAAGCTCCTCGTCTCACTAACCCAAGGAAGCTGATTGATGGATAACTGACTATTCAGCATTTCACCAAGTAGCCAGCCATTTCAAGCACAAAGTCTGTTTAATTCCAGGCTGCAGTTACAGTCTTCTGCTCTCTACCATTAATGCCTGAAAGTAAAGTTGAGCTACCACTCTTTTGAAGAGTTGAGGTAGAAGGGATAACTATTTTACTTTATTGATTCTATTAAAAAAGAAACTACTCTCAAGATACACATTTCTATAGTTTTTTTTTTTCCTATAGTGAAGATTTGCATCTACCCACTGATATTTTCTTATACCTGTTCCCCCAGGCAACCTACTATATGAATTTATACTTCAACCGACTGGAATACGAGTGGAATTAGGAGCAGCTAGTAACTCTGGGTCAGAGAGCAACCAGCCCACTGGCTCGCAATGGGATCAGTCTGTACATTCAGGAACACCATTACCACGCTGGGTCTCCTAAGCTGCCCTCCTTATTCTTTCCACACATATTTACTGAGTGTTAATTACACACCTGATACTACACCCAGGGCTAGGGAGACAGGGGTAAATTACACAAACATGATCCCTGCCCTCCTGGAGGGGAAACAGACCCAAATGGTAAGCAAAGAAATAAGTAAAATAATCGAAAGTTCTAAGAAGTGACATGAAGGGAACCAACCAGGACAGGTATGCAGGAGAAGCCTCTTGTAGGTTAAGAAGTTCAGGAAGGGTCTTTTTGAAAGATGGCTCTCTTTCTTTTCTCTGTAATATTCCTTCAAAAATTTGAAGACAGCTAAGCCCTAAGAATACACATTTTCTTTTCTGGGCCCAACATTCACTGTTTGTTCGGCTTGTCCCCTGATAAAATGTTCAGGGAGGGTCCCCTCTACATCTTCCTTGGCTACTTCTAGACATGGGTCTTTCATAATAAGAAAAGGATCCAAAAGATAAGAGACTTTCTTCTGCAGGGGTAGTCGACAGACAAGTCAGAAAAGCTTTGATACTGTATCATTTACTGTCATTAGGAAAAAGCTAGAATCCCGAAATCTGATTCTCAAATCTTTGAGTGCAAATAGTCCTGGGTCTCTGCAAAAAAAAATCTCCCGCTTAGTACACTCATGGTGCCAGCTGCTACCAACTACCACTGGGGAGCCAGACCCACCCTGGGGTTTCCAGGGACTTGATATCCAAAGTCATCAGCAAGCTTCTGTTCTTAAAACCACCATTTATCCACCTTTATCTCCTGCTCTTGACTTCCGTCCAGTTCCCCTTCCACATCCTCCTTGCCCCTGCTGTGCTTCACCCACAGCTGAGCTATCGCAAAGGTCCATCAAGAAATAAGGCGAGGGGATGCATTGCTCAACCCTGTTTACTTAGCTTCAAGAAGAACTGCATTCCCAACCCAAGGTGGGTATATGTGACATTCTGAGTAAATGAAACCGATCTGTTCACAAATGATGAAAACATTTTCAGCACAACATGCAGATATTGATCATGCTATAAAGAAGGCTTTAATCTTATTTACTAAACACCCCCTTGGCTGGCCTGGGCTGCAGCCAGTCAGAACTATAAAAACGTTGAGTCCAACTGGTTTGCATATTGCTTTTTTTTTTTTTTTTTAATTATAGTTCCTCCAATTGCCCAGGTTCTGTAAACATTTACTCAATATTTACTGCACTTAAATTTAAGAATTCGGCTGTCTCTCTTAACTGGTTTATGAACACCAAACAGAAAAACCAGTTCTTCAGACGGAGGTGATAGCATCTGATTGACACACTGAAACTGGATTACATATTAAACGAGAAATGCCCTCCTTGAGCCAAGATCACTGTGAAGTGAAAAGCAAGTGACCTTCTCAGTTGATGATGCATCCATAAAATGGTTGGAAAGCTGCCCTATTTGCACATGGAATCAGAAAATAAAATGAAATAAAAAGATTCCATCCCATTCCTCTAATTTCATCATCTTGCTACAGCCATTCTCCCCAGGGCTTTCCTCTAACCCAGTTGCCAAGGAGGCGTGAGGGGTTATCCTCTCTGAAACACCATTAAGGATTCTGTGGGCCCTCCTGGGGCTACTCTGAAAGAGCACTGTAGGGAAACTGGCTGCTTCTCTGGGCTCATCATATGGAAAGTATATTTCTCAACACAGCTGGCAAACAAATCTCTTTAAAGGAGATAGCCAAGAGGCCCAAGATTGGCCCTCAAATAATGAGTTCAGCATCTTTCACTCTCCCCAGTCTACAATATTCTTCCTCCCTTGTAGTTATTTATTATTATTCAATATTTATGCAAGCTATGAATGCGCAGAGCGCTGAACAGTATCACAGAAGGGCCAGTGCAATAACAACACCTTCTCCCAAGGCCTAGGAAAGGACCTGCAAGTCAAGTCCAATGGCGGAGGCATCCAAGGAGAGAGAAGGGCAGGAAGATGGATGGACAGCTGAAGCCGTCCAGAGTCAGGGACCCTTTCTGGACACTGTCACATTCTGCTGGATGAGAGCTCCTCTACGCTGCTGTGGATTACAGGAGGAAACAGCTTGACCTCTCCATGCCTTTGGCTATTCCACACTTGTTTTGTAAACAGAAGTCGAAATAGTGACCCAGAATTAAGACATGCACCATAAACTACAACTCATATTCCTAGGCCCCAGCCAAGGTAGTGGAAACTATTAAAAGAGCAAGAGTTTAGAAAGCAGTGCTTTCACTCAGGGTACATAGCCTGTGAAACACCCCCCACCAATATGACTTGTGTCGATATACAAACTGTCCCGACGTCCTCCAACAATGGCCCGAGCATAGTCTCTGCTTACCAGGAAGGGAGTGTGCTGAAGTTCAGGCCACGGAAGCAGTACCCGAGGTGATGTCATCAGAAAATGACAGAGCTGAGCTCTGAACCACAACTCCCTGACTCCAAGGCCAATATTCCTCCATTACAGAACGGCTGCCTCTGCCTGCTCCTCCCTCGGTTGCTCTGTACCTTGGTTCCCTGGCGTCTTTCCTCTTCAGCTCTTCCATCCTATTTTCCCTAAATGGCTATTCGCCTTGTACCTTGGACTCCAGGCCTCCTCCAGCCCCTTTCGCTTGTTATTTCTCTCCTCGGCCCTTCTGCTTTTTTAATTTCTGTGTTCTTCCTGGGAAATCGCATTGTCCCTCGTGCTTTAACCACCAGCTCTATATGGTGGATTTTCCATTGCCTCTCCAGCCCTACACTTGAGCTTATGAACTTGGGAGTCAGACAGGCTTGGGGTGAAATATCGACACTGCTCCAGAGCACCTGTGCGACCTTCTTCAGTGGTCTAGAACCATTTCGCATCCTTAAAGTGAGAAGAATATTTATCTCGAAGCTGAGGTCAAGATCTCCAGGGGCTCTGATGTCCATTCTCCCCTCCTTTTTAGTAGCAGAGTCCTGATTTGTAGCAGAGTACTTCACTGCCAGGCTCTGACAACATTTCTCAGCCTCCCCTTCAGCTTCATGTCATTATGTTCTAGCCAGTGAGAGGCACGCTGAGGCATCCAAGGGAAAGCCTTTTCTCTGCTTCCCTCTTCCCTTTTCAAGATCGCACATGTGATGGCTGAGCTTCATCAGCCATTCTGGGTCATGAGGAGACCTTGAGAGTAGAAGCCAGATGCTTGAGTTGGCCAGGCAGAAAGATATATGACTGGGTCTCCAAAGAGACTGCAAAACCACCATAACAGACCTGAACTGCCTACATTTTATATAATGGCAGGGGGGCGGTGGGGGGCATCGCTGTTTGGCAAGTTTCTTTTCTTATATACATAGGCAGCCAAATCTAGCACATCTACCATGTCTTTTCTTCCTCTCCTCCTTCTATCTAGTGAGAAAAATACCCCACAAAAGACATACAGCAGCTACTGACACTGGAGATGCAACTGGAAGAAAAAGGAGAGAAACACCTTTCTCCTGTCCACCCACCTCCCACTATGACTCCCACGGACTAAACTAGCCAGGAGCCACTTCCGAAGAAGTCGTGGAAATGCTGTTACAAAGGACAGCTTCCTTCAATGGAGAACAGAGCAAAAAAGGGTGGGGGGATGAATCTGAGAACAAATGCCTGACGAATGACATGGCCTGCCCAGAGGATGTTAACTAAACGAAGGCCCATTCATAAAGCATTTAGCACAGTGCCTGCCGTATAATAGGCATCCCCGAAACGCTGGCTCCCTGCCCTTCACTCATTTCTCTTCTGAGTTATAGATTCACAGAGTCATTCACCTCTGCATCTCTCCATACTATTCCGCAAGTACCTCCACCCAGTTCGTCCAAGACAGAATTCGGCACATTTTGCTTCTACAAAATCCCCTTTCTCCTGTGTTCTAACAAAGGCGATGGAATCATGACCATCCTAAGTACTGTCTTGATATCTCAGGGTCCTATTAAGCTCTTCCCTTTCCATAATCTTCCCTCCCCCAATTCCATCACGTTATCAAAATACAGATGTCTGCCTCCATGGATTTCCCGACCATCCCCTCTAACTCTCATGACCATGAATCTAAATTGCTTCAGTGTCACTGCATCCTCTCACAGTTTCTGCCCTTCTCCGTCCAGCCACACTACCCAAATCTCTACCTTCTTTTTCACCAGCTTCTCATTTTTTGGCTCACGTGAGGCTTTGAATTCACACTCAACTTCTTGGCCTCCTTTCACCATCAATTACATAACTAACGAATGTCTGTATCTTATAGATCAAGTTCACAAAAGCAAGACTTGGGCCCATTTATATTTTCTTGCTATACCGTTAAGTTGATTGCCTGTGGCTTAACTGCCTGTGAATGACATGTCTCCCATGACCTGTTCATTGGGAACTGAGAGGGGGCAGGAGAGCTTATAACTGGGTAGCTTATAACTTATAACTTATAACTTATAGCTTATAACTTATAACTTAAACAGCCCTACTACCACAGCTATTCCTTTCAAACTCAGATATGACCATAGCATCCTCCCGACTAAAACTCACCAAAACTTTGATGACTACCCAGAACAGGAAGAAAAAAATGTTTGGCTTACAAAATTTAATAGGAAATACTTCTGTCATTAAGAGATGAATGTCACTTTGTGATTCATGAAATGTTAAGTGAAATGTGCTCACTGGGAATCTTTCACAACATGGAAAAAATTTCCAAAGGATCTTTCTACACTCACCCTATGCTCCAGTGTCTTGGATCCGGTGTCTGGGACTTACTTTCCGTTTCCAAATTCTCTTCTTTGAGCTTCTGTTCTCTCTGTCTGGAATGCTTTTTCCCTTGATATTTCTACATGTTGAAATCCTACCTAGCAATCCCAAGAAATTCTAACATGGCCTTTGCAATGCTACTGCCCTTCATCACCCCAGAGTTAGCCACTTCTAGACACAAATGGCCTCCCTCCCTTATAAGCTCCAAGAAAGCAGGCACAGTATCTGTTTTTTTGGCCACTGTATTCCCAGTACTCAGGAGAGACCTTGGCTTAGCACGTGCTCCATACGTATCTGTTGAATAACTGTGCACCCCACAGTGCATCATTTCTTCCCTACATGTCTACTGAAGCACTGATGACAGCCTGCCTTAGATTCCAGCCATGTCAGTTCTTATATCTAACCCCCAATAGGAATTGAATAAGAATATTATTAATCTTGGCATCTTCCATGCACCTAGAAGACTGGTTTAAACAAACTAGATTCATGATAAATATTTGTGAAACTGAACAGTTGAGTGTATTCATTTCTTTTGAGGTCAAAAGAAAGGTTTGGATACAATAAGATACTTTTTTCTTCACAAAGGAAAAAAAATTAATACTTGGAATCACCTACACATACAAAATAGAAATCTCTAAAACTCATGGAACAAAATTTAGGTTTTTGACATTCTTTAATTATAAGGTTTAAAACTGAAATAACTATTTCCATAGTCAGCAATTAATGTTGTTTTCATACTGTCGGCCACTCCTACAAAATAAGATATTCTTAAGTCTCAAATTGTAGAAATAATATATACTTTTTATTACTGGAGAAGTTATCTTCTTTCCAACTTTAAGTCACCTTCGGGTAAGATTCTTTTCAAAATTTATTTGAAGTGTCCTTGTATGATCAACAAATAGCTACGACATGCTTGCGAAGATAACTGTTGCTTTAAACGATCATTTATGATTACTTTAGCAGAAACAAAATGAATTTTAAAAAACACGTTTACTCGCATTAACTCTTTAGTCAAAGGTAACAGTGTGTGGAATTAAACTAAAAATGAATGATTTTATGTTAAGGGTAAAAATGTCCATTGCAGGAGAAATTCCTTTTTTAATGGAATCAAAGATGAGACCTAGTCTTTGAGGACAATGCAGAGGACTCGAGGAAGTCAGGAGGAAAATACTATCTACAGGAGATCATACAGATAGCATATACGAATCTACATAATATACAAATCTATACTAGATGAAGTTCAAACTATAAGGAAGAGGGCTTCCCTGGTGGCGCAGTGGTTGAGAGTCCGCCTGCCGATGCAGTGGACGCGGGTTCGTGCCCCGGTCCGGGAAGATCCCACATGCCGCTGAGCGGCTGGGCCCGTGAGCCATGGCCGCTGAGCCTGCGCGTCCGGAGCCTGTGCTCCGCGACGGGAGAGGCCACAACAGTGAGAGGCCCAAGTAAAAAAAAAAAAAAAAAATATATATATATATATATATATATATATATATATATATATGGAAGAATAGCTCTCCAACATTCCATCCATGCACCTTAGTAAACAGAATCATGCAAACTCTGCTGTCATTTCAGGGAAGTTCTGGAACTTCTGCTCCTGTCCCCCACCGACACCACACTTCTTAGCCCTCTGAGTTGCCTTCATGGGACTACATTTCTCTTTGAGGGGTTCATGTATACTTGGGTGGCCTCATCTGTCTCCCAGACCAGAACTTCCTTGAGCTTGCAGGTTCTGTGGGCAATGCAGACCAGGCGGGACCTGTTTCTGGAAGGTGCAGCCAAGATCATCTTCTTGTTCGGTTCTGGTTTCCCTCCTCAACAGTTTAGGTAGAACAAGCCAGGCCGGCCTTTCCATTTTGCCTGTTTTCAGCACTGGAGGAACTGAAGGGAAGCACCACATCGATTTTCATTCCACCTCTGTTGTTAGTAAAGCTCACCCCCTGATATACATCAGTGCCTCTCAACAGGCTGTTAAAAGCATTTTGGGTGCATCCATCTTCATTGTGTGAAACTGTTCGAAACATTGTAGGATGTCTCACTTCTCTGCTTCCCACCATTAAATTCCAGGAATGCCCCCCAGACACTGTGAGCACTAAAAAAAAACTCACTCTCTCACTTTGTCCCAGCTACCAAATGTAAAACCATAGCTAGTGGGAAGCAGCCACATAGCACAGGGAGACCAGCTCGGTGCTTTGTGACCACCTAGAAGGGGTGGAATAGGGAGGGTGGGAGGGAGGGAGGGAGACGCAAGAGGGAAGAGATATGGGGATGTATGTATACGTATAGCTGATTCACTTTGTTCTAAAGCAGAAACTAACACACCATTGTAAAGCAATTATACTCTAATAAAGAGGTTTAAAAAAAAAAACCTCACACATTTCCAAACTGTCTAGAAAGATGGCATAGCCTCTGTGTCAAGGCTTGATTTGGTCCAAAATCAAAACTGAGGATGGCTGAACCTTCATCTCCCACACAAATAGTGAGCTATATATTTAGGTTGTGGTGCTGGTACTGCTACTGTTAATACAGCCGGATCAGTCAAGAAAATGTATCATTTTTACTACTCTGAGACATGGGAGGCACGATTCAAAAACTGCTCTTGCCCCACAAAATTCTAATGAAAATATTATCTCCACTTAGGAGCAGATTTACCACTTCATAAACTCAAGAAACGGCAAGTGGAGTGTGTTCCTAGAGTTAAACTCTCTTCAGACAAACAAAGGGAGGCTAATTCTAACTGACCTCACCCCAAAAAACACACATGCAGAGAAGGTGGCTCCCCCTGTAGGTGAGTTATTTGCACCCATATAGACAGTTTTGACAGTTGGCAGAAAGAAGGGTTTATTTGAGGGAAGTATATACTGAAGGTAGACTTTTCAGACAAATGCTTGTTAGTGTTGTACTGCTCCTCAGAGGACAGGGCGTACATCCTGAGGGTTAAGATCTAATGAGGATTCTTGGAGAAGAGACGAAATTGGAGCCACAGAAAATAAACTATAGGCAATTAGGTCTACATCTGATACATTTTCCAGCACACTAAGCGTCACTCATGACCTGTCTTCAGGTTCATGTGTTTCTGCAAGACCAAACCTGTTTTGCTTTTAAGAATGTAATTCACTGGACATGAAATGAAATGTCTCTGAGTTGACACCCAGAAGTCCAGCTACAGATGAAGCCAGATTATATTTGCAGGCAGCAAGGTATTGAGTTACCAAGTCCTTCCGGAGCATATTGGTTACAATCCTGTTGAAAATCAGCTGGCTTGGCAGAGAAGCTCTCATTTGCAAAGGGGAAAAATGAGGATTGTGATCACTGGGCTTCAGGTCTAGCAGGCGTTTGCAGTGGATACAAAACACTGACTGTAAACCTGGCTATATCAAAATTACCTGGGGCTCCCCTGGTGGCACAGTGGTTGAGAGTCCGCCTGCCGATGCAGGGGACACGGGTTCGTGCCCCGGTCCGGGAGGATCCCGCATGCCGCGGAGCGGCTGGGCCCGTGAGCCATGGCCGCTGGGCCTGTGCGTCCGGAGCCTGTGCTCCACGGCGGGAGAGGCCGCAGCGGTGAGAGGCCCACGTACCGAAAAAAAAAAAAAAAAAAAATTACCTGAAGACACTGCTGGGAATACAGATTCCCTGGGTTCCACCCATTATGGGCTCAACTGTGTCCCCTCCAAATTCTCATGCTGAAGTCCTAACCCTCTGCCTCAGAATATGACTAGATTTGGAGACTGGGTCTTTAAAGAGGTAATTAAGGTTAAAGTAGGTCAAGTGGGCCCTAATCCAATACCATCCGTGTCTTTATAAGAAAAGATTAGGACACAGACAAGCACAGAGGGAAGATCATGGGAAGATATAGGAAGAAGACAGCCATCTACAAGCCAAGAAGAGAGGCCTCAGAAGAAGCCAACCTGGCTGACACCTTGATCTCAGTCTTCTAGCCTCCAGAACTGTGATACAATAAACGTCTGATGTTTAGTCCACCCAGTCTGTGGTCCTCTGTTACAAAGCCCAAACTGACTAATACATCACCCTAGACAGAGTGCATCAGAATCCCTGGAGGTTGGGGGCAGAGGTGAGCCTCACACATCAGACAGAGTTTGAGAACCACCAACGTGGACTTCTTCCCAAGATGCTAACAAGCTTTCCCAGGTTGCCCATCACCTTGACCTGCTCTGACAATGGCCACATTCTGGGCCCACTCTTGCCACAGAAGCACTCCTAGGTATCCATGGTGGAGCCTTGGTTCTTCCTCCTTCCGTTTAACTGGACTCATTATAAAATAAGTGTCACATTTTTGTTCTAGGAGTTTCGAAGGAGCTTCTCTCCTCAGAAGCTGCTTCTGTCAAAGCTATTTGAAAGACAACACAGACGGGTATTTTAAGATGACATGAAAATCTATTTCTTGAAAAAAAAAATGTAGGGAGAAAAGAGGACCAGGTCAAGTTGACCAAAATGCTGGACAACTGCTATGAGATGGAAAGCTGAATGAAGCAGCTCAGTAGCTCAAGGATTATACGTTTAAGCATGAGGTATCATGAGTTAGTAGCCCTGAGAGCCTGCGGCTTTTCCTGGGCCTGCAGAGTCAGAGTGTACCAACCTCCAAAGGGGGCATCTGGGAAAGCCATGGCCATTCTCCAAGGGGTTATCATGGAATATCACTCCCCTCAATTCATAAACTCACAGGTATTAGGTCTAAGGCATTTGCCATATATGATCTAGCTGGAATATTTGCTTTTGTTCAACCAAAAGCAATGCAGGGATCCCTCACCTGCAGAGTTCCTGAGATTCCAGAATCCACCTACAGACAAGAAATTGGACCCTTGCCTATCATTCTGTTTTAGCCACGGCCAAATACCCAAGCCTGAAAGGAAATTACAAAGCCCCTCTTATTTCCACCATTTAAAGTATCCAGTTGGTTCCCTAAATCATGTTTCAAGATTACTGCTCCCTGCCCCTAGATCTGCAGCTTTGCATTTTATTTGCCTAGAAGCAAATTTGGCCAGCAATACCTCCTATCTGGGCACAGGTACAAGTGTTTCTGTGGCCCAGCCCTACACCAATTACTACCATCTAATATAACCTCTTAACCACTGAACTTCCTGGCATATATTCCCTTATAAATTCAACAAATATGTATTTAATACCTATTATCATTTGGCATATTCCAAGCCTAGGGATACAGTACTGAACATAGAATAAATTTCTACTCTCATTGAACTTAATTTCTTGTGGTAGAGACAATAAACAAGTAAATAAATATAGATACAATTTGAGATATACACTGTAAGAAAAATCAAGCAAGGGATGAAATAGAGCAGTGGTTCTCAAAGTTTGGTCTCTGAATCAGCAGTACCACGATGATCTGGGAACTCATTAGAAAAGCAAACTCTCAGGCTTCACTCAAGACTTTCTGAAACAGACACTTGAGAGATAGGCCCAAGCAATCTGATGTACACTCAAGTTTGAGAACTACTTATGTAATAAAGAATAATGAAGGGAGAGGCTTCCCTGGTGGCGCAGTGGTTGAGAGTCCGTCTGCCGATGCAGGGGACACGGGTTCGTGCCCCGGTCCAGAAAGAGCCCACATGCCGCGGAGCGGCTCGGCCCATGAGCCATGGCCGCTGAGCCTGCACATCTAGAGCCTGTGCTCCACAACAGGAGAGGCCACAACAGTGAGGGGTCCGCGTACCGCAAAAAAAAAAAAAAAGAAGAAATAAACATGTGGGTAGCTTCTAAGACATGGTACGATGTTGAATCTTAAAAGAATGGGCCCATATTCTTTGAAACCATTGGGCCACTTCCCTAAGAGCAAGGGGTGCAGAAAGAGCTAGCAACCCACACGCTTGCCAGAAAAACAAACACAGCATGAAAACATTCGTTAATCGACTAGGGTTAAACCAGTGTACCCTCATCCAAGTAGGACTTGAAGGGGGACTCAAACTGTTGAAAATTATGAGGTTTGAAGGTCCAGTCTTATTTTACCTCTTATTACAAACTGAAATTACACCTATACTTAATGGAAACAAGTTCCCCTTTCTCTAATCCACTCTGAACTTGCACTGCATGCCTCTACCAACCAAGCAATTGGAGAAAAAAGAAAAGGGTTTCTTTGACTTTGCCTGTCCAGGGTTCAATCCTGAATGCTAAGAGGGACCTCCATTTATGGGCAGTTCCAAGGCCTGGTGTGTGTCACCTCACACGATCGGATGCATCCCTCCAGCCACTTCAGTTCATGCGAAATCTGGGATCTTTCTCACACGTGGTGCCAGACAAGGCACAAAAGCTGCTTTCAGGAACTCAGGCAGGTTTACGAGGCTGAAAGCGCCAAGATTTCAGGGTTACAGCACTATCCCACTCATGTCTTATTAAGATGTTCCTTCATCATCGGAAATTCCTTTCAATCCCAAATGGTTTCAGTCTCGTTATTGAGCCATTAGGTAAAAGAAAAGGCTTAGAACCAAAATCCTCATCTCCCCATCGAAACCATTAGCTTTTGGAGATTGATTTTTACAAGTTACCTAAAGGCTGACCCTGGAGAATACAGTGTTCTCTTAGGTGAAAACATGGGTAACGGATTTATTTTTCACCCTTAAAATAAAGAAATAAATACCTTTTGTTGATAAGTAATGTGTGGGAAATGTTCTGGAAGAGCTCAAAAGTGGACTTTCTCCCCGACTCTGCTACAAAATAAAGAGCTATCTCTCGTACAGAACTTGCAAAGAGGCTGGAAGCCAGAGAAACAGGATGGAGCCCAAGCCCTGTTCGTATCCAGCCTCATCTGCCTTCTAGCTTCAGCTGGCCCATCTGCCTCTCTCACCTCGTCTTCAAGGGGTTGGGCTAGATCAGAGACTTTTAAACTATGCTTCATGAAGTTCTTAGGGAAAAGGTTGCTAAGCCTTGGTGAGCATAGAGAATCACCTAAGAAGTGCGTTCACAGTCCATACTCATAATCCTCCACTTCTGAGTCTGACTCAGTAGGTCAGGAAGAAAGGGGGACCCAGGAATCCAAACTGCTAACAAGTTTTCAGTTGATTCTGATGCAAGGACTGCGGAGGGAGCTTCAGAGTTTTGAGGTGAAGGGGTAGATGTGAAAAGGGCCCTACCATCTTTACCACCACATTCAGAAAAGTAGCTCAGCCTTCCTGTGGAATGCTTAGTACCATTTAAGATCTAGCAGAGGACTAGATGTCCTCTAATGCTCTGTGCAAAGCCAATGTCTAGGAGTCCAGAAAGCTCATGGTGAGACACACTGAACTTGAAGGAGATACATGTAGTACATCAGTAGCCTCCACACTTTCTATGGGAAACTTCTAAAGTGGGTCAGAGAAGAGATACCCCCCCCAACACACACACCAGATTCCAGGGTATTCATCAAACAATTTCTTTGCCATAATAGATCAAACAGAGGCACCTCATCTCTTTAAAAAGTGATTTCAAATAATGAGTGTTATGGGTTGAATTGTGTCCCTCCAAAACATATGCTGAAGTCCTAATCATCAGTACCTCAGAATGTGACCTTTTGGGGGAAGAGGACTGTTCCAGATGTAATTAGTCAAGATGAAGTCATGCTGGAGTAGGATGAGCCCCTAATCCACTATGACTGGTGTCCTTAATGGAAGACAATGTGAAGACACAGGGGGAGAAGGTCATGTGATGACAGAGTAATGCAGCTGCAAGCCAGGGAATGCCAGCGATTACTGGCCACAACCAGAAGCGAGGAAAGAGGCATGGAAGAAATTCTCCCTCAGAGCCCTCAGAAGGAACCAAGACTGCCCACACCTTGATTTCAGACTTCTGGCCTCCAGAGCTGTGAGAGGATAAAATTCTGTCATATTAAGCTACGCTGCTGTTTGTGGTACTTTGTACGGCATTCCCTGGAAACTAATACAATTACTAAATTTGCAAATGATGAAAAAGAGCCTTGCAAAGGTTGCTCTTTTATCTTAATTTAATTTTCTGTGCAGGAGTTTGAAAGATGATCCAATCTTTGCCCAGGTATGAGTGAACCTTCTACCCACCAGCCTTCAAAAGGAACAAGGTCCATCTCTAAACTGAGTCTCAATGTGTCATTAAAACAATCTCTAGGTCACAGCAGGCCATGTGGCCCCATCACTCAGTGTGTCTCATCCTTTCACAGAAAGAGGTCATTAATTGGTTTCGGGCATGAAGTCAAAAAGCTTTAAAAAAATGTTTAAAAGGAATAAATGATCTCCATGTAAAAGGATTCCAAAAGCTCATGTTCCTACAGGGGGAAGGACAACATAGTACATTCTGAAGTTTCTGTGGAACTAGGTCACATTTCCATTTCCCTAAAAAGAACTTTCCACGTTTAACCTCAGTGAATACTGTGGTAATTAAAATGCCCTCTCAAAATACCAACCCAGTCGTACTCATAAGCCACTAAATTCAATTAGCCTCTTATTATTAAGGGTCTGTGATAAAATTTAAAATATTTCTTGAAGTAGTATACATTTGAATAGTACCCTCATTTCAGTGAGGGATTCAAAGGGGAATATGGGTTTCACCATTAGGATATTCATTTTTATTCTGCAAGAAAAGGAAGTAAACAGGAATCCAATTTAAGTAAAACAAGTAGTCAAATCTGATAAATGCAATTAAGTGCAGCAGTTACATTTTACAGGTCAAAAATGCCCATGATCTAATGTTAAACCTCTTCTCATGTTCAGTTTTAAAACTTTTTTATTATGAAAGATGTCTTCCATGTCAACAAATATACAAGATGAGATATAAAAGGAACTCTGGTGTTCCTCCCACCTGGCTTGTGATACGGATTGGTAACTGACCAATAAATCCCTTGTAAGACCCTTCCCTGCTGGGTGGGTCCCTCTTCTACCTCCCCCACTCCTGCTATTCTGAGTTTCCTGCTTTAATTCTTCTAAGAGCAAACCTGAGGCCTAGGCAGCTAGAATCACATTCAGATAAGCTATACTGTTTAAAGTGAGAAGTATTTGACTCCTGTACCTTGACATAAGCAAAGCTGTGACATGACATGAAGATAGACATAACAAACTATCAGAAGTGTAAATTGGAAATGACTATTTCTATCACGAAAGGAATCATAATGAAACTCTCTGAAATAACACATGACACTAAATATAATAAAATTTAATTCAAGAAGAATTCTGTTTTCATAAAATTTTTAGGATCTTAAGTAATATACAAATTGAGGTAAGATGATTTGTGTTATATATATATGTGTGTGCTCACTTGTTCAACAAACACTCATTGTGTATACCCATCGTGTGCCAGGAGTCTCTTGGTGTTAGGGACACAGCTGAATAAGATGCAGACCTCACTATAATAGTATTTCACACAATCGCATCTCATAAATACGCACAAGGGAGATAAATGAAATGAACAATTGCTTGTGGAAAGTAAACTCCTTGACAAAAACACTAGGTTTCACCGACGGTTGTATGAGTTATAGCCTAATTCTTTTTTCCTTTTCTCTCACTCTGCTGCTTTCTTACACAGAAGGATTCTAAGTCTGGGTTCACCTTCATACAGCACAAAAAGCCATCCCAACAGGGGGGTGGGGGGCTACTGATTCAGAATTACCCAGGAATGTCAAGGAGCTACAAAGCTGAAGTCCCTCCAGTTTAAATGAAAGTCACCATAAATCGCAGCAAATGACACCCTAAAAGTATTTTCATTGGTAGAGTTCTACAGCTATACTTGATCCAGTTCCAGTAAAGTATGTTACAACTTTACCATGCAAACGTTTTCAGTTCATCAATATTTACCTAAACAATTACTCCATCCTTCCCATTCCCAACACATATACATTAAAATAAATCTTAAATTGATTATCTTGTATATATAACCAATTGCTAAAAGATATGTTTGTCTGTTTTGGTTTCATGCAACAGAAATCAATTCTCTTTAATTTATGCAAAAGAACAGTAACTGCTGGAACCAAAGGAATTGTTGAACAGCTAAGCCTTGAGAAAGACACCAAGACATCCCTAGAGTCTCCGTAACTAATTCTCTAATGAGCTAATTTACTCCTAACTTGGCCCCAAGGAGCCCTGGACTCCTGACTCTTCCAGTCCATGTCTCAGATTTCCAGGAGCAAGAATCTAGTTGGCCCAGTTTGGATCAAACAGTTGCCACCAGATCAATCAAGGGGCAGCATCAGTGCACATTATGTCTATTTACAGAGACAGGTAAATGGTTGTGAACAGAACAGTTGTCTTTTGCATTAAAGTAAGTGTTTAAAATATTCATCCTCTTTAAGGAGTTAAGTTTCTAAGTTGAGCACGTTGCTTCTTTTTTAATGCTTATTCTGTGGATAAAACAATTATGGGGACTGCTTAGAAGGAAGATGGGAGACATGAAGGTGTAAAAGAAGAACGAGTATAACATAGAACCTGACACTCTACACTCATCTCAACATGTAAGAACTACTTTGTGATTTATTCTTCATCTACAGACATGGAGAGCTCAGGAAAAACAAGAGTCACTTAGAAGCACAAACGGATCAGAATTCTAGAGTCAAGGGGCCAGAATGAGGTTCACTCCAGAGCCCTAACTAGTACATTATATTCCACTGAACAGCCAGCAGAGCGATTCCACAGAACTAGTGTTTCATGATATCTCCAATATTGCTTACAGCCACAGAGTACCTTTCTTTGTGATTGATGAACAAAAACAAACAAATAACAATATTTACTCCAAAAAACAGGATGAGGAGGAAGCAAGGATTCCAAGCTGACATATGAAGCTGTCTAAATATAGAAATTTACTTCTTCAAGAGGCAACCGCGTCTACTGTTTCTTTCGGTTGGAAAGGTTGCTTGATGAGTTCAGTTTTGAATTACATGACAAGACTTACACACAGTGAACACTTTGAGTCTAATGAGAAATGTCAAATGGAAAATGTAACTGAAAAGGTCTTGCTCAAAAAGTTCCTGCTGATGAAACCTGAAATCAATATTGATGAATGTGGCTTGCTCAATTTTTGCTGAGTGGGATGAACTCGATTGGTAGAAGTTATTTCAGCTGTATTTCCTCCGCACACCAGTAGAGTTTTTTTCAGCATTCCTCCAGCCACACATGTGGCATACATTTATTATTTACAATACATACACAGGAAGCGCTTGATTGATGAGATAACCCCCTTTTCAGAAAGATCTTTTCCAAATGGGGCTTTATACCTATGTGTTAAATGAAGTACCTTAAAGTCGGTAAGATATACTTTTTCACCCCTAGATGTTATTTCCGGTAAAAATACTACAAGGGTTTTTTTTGTAGATTTTATGTGATGTAATATATGGTTACAGATAAACATAGATTGTGCCTATATATTTTTCTCTTTACATGCTCTAAGTCCTCGTGCACAGTGTGTATACAAACACATGTTAATATGAGAGGAGAGAGAAAACAGGAGAGGGAAGAGATTGAGATTAGGATGGTTTCTGGATAAAATGCAATCATACAGAATAGATCATCACATTCATGTGGATTTTAATCCATACATAGGTATTTGTATCATACAATTATGTTGAATAAGAACTCTGAAGGTTCAAAGTCACATCTGTGGACTTCTGTAAATGTTTTAAATTTAATTTTGAGACATTTGTATTGCTGTAATACGAATACTCCCATTTAGTGTTGGAAAGTAAATTTTGCTTTTAAAGGAGGGAGTAACACTGAGGACAACGTCAAATTCATATCCTTTGGTTTGGTATGAGCTATTGGTTTTAAGTTTATCTACAGCCAAATAGACTTCTCCTGCTTTAAGACTCCTTAAGAGTCTTATATATGTCAATATATGAAAGGTGAGGATTTCTTTTTTAAAAATAGCTCTTTCCTTCACAAATCATCACATTATAGGGTTCCTTTCAATAGTATTGGGGTGGCCAAAAAGTTCGTTCGGTTAGTGAATCCATTGCTCAATAAAATTCTTGGTGAAAATGAAAAATGTCTTTTTACTTAAAACCGAACGAACTTTTTGGCCAACCCAATATTCTCCAAAAGTACACTTCATGGACAATTATATTCACAAAAAGAAATTATTCATACATAGTGTATATATGTGTTTTAATATATATATTTTACATATATTCATATATATTCATTTATATGTGTGTATATATATATATAAAAAGATGACTAGGATTATATGTGACTTGACGTAATAATAACTTACATTCTTAACATATATCAAGCACTATTCTAAATGACTTACAGATATCTACTCATTTACTATGCATAAAAATTCTATATAAAATAGGCATAGTTGTGATTGTTATTATTGTTCTCATCAACAAAGGATGAAACAGAGGTGCAGAGAGGTTCTGTAACTTGCCTTAGGTCTCACTCTAGGATGACTGAGTTAGGATTAGTACCCAGCAGATGAGATGCAGAGGCTTCCTGCCCACCTACCATGTTAAAGATCAGGGGTCAGTTTTTCTGCCCCTTTTCTCTTAAAGCTCCATAAGCCACACACAATTTCTGTTGCGTGATCTTCTACTTTTTTAACAATCATTTAAAAATGTTCAGGGGCCATTACAAAAACAGGCCTCATGGCAGATTTGGTCTGTGGGCCGTAGTTTGCCAACCCAAGTTTATTACCAAATTTTCTCAAACAATAATTTTTTTTTAATGTACATGCAATACCTGTAGATAAAAATCGCTCTACTTTTTGTGGACAACTACTTTGTTGACGGCACAGTTTCTTTCAAAGACCCACCAGTCATGCTTTCCTGAAACATATCTTCTCCACCCTTTAACCATCACATGGTTGAGCCCTGGTAGTCCAGTCCTGTGTGAACACACCCATCCAGTCTCGGTCGATTGGTCCAAGGTGATCATGTGAACAAATCTGGGTCAGAGAACTGAGAATCCTTACAATGAGTGACATTCTTTATCATTCCGCTTGGGAGTCTATATCGAATGAAAGAGGGGCTTTTCAGTGGCCATGGATTCTACCACCTGGACAGGAAAAGCAGGGAAAAACAGTCTGCAAAGGGAGAAAAATGAAACCAACACAGGAAGAAGGGCAGAGGCGACAGACAGATGGAGGAAGGATATTGATGGTGAGTCCTACGTTCAGTTTATTCCTAAGGCCCAGCTACATTCCTGTCCTTGGATTTCCTGAGAAAACCCCTATTTCCTTTTAATAAATCTCTCTCCTTGTCCCCCAAGCTATCTGGCATTGATTTCTGTTGCTTATGACCAAAACTAGTATTTTTAGTACCTACTTACCATTTTTAATTAACCAACATTTTTAGACAGGAAATTATTTTTAGGGAATTGCTCAAAGAGGAGGTATATCTTTCAGATTACTCAAGATGCTTTTAGTTTGGAGTTCTCCATTTAAACATTTAAAATACATCTCCATGGATGGACCTAGAGTCTGTCATACAGAGTGAAGTAAGTCAGGAAGAGAAAAACGAATACCATATGCTAACACATATATATGGAATCTTAAAAAATACTTGTTCTGAAGAACCTAGGGGCAGGGCAGGAATAAAGATGCAGACACATAGAGAATGGACTTGAGGATACGGGGAGGGGGAAGGGTAAGCTGGGACAAAGTGAGAGAGTGGCATGGACATATATACACTACCAAATGTAAAATAGATAGCTAGTGGGAAGCAACCGCATAGCACAGGGAGATCAGCTCGATGCTCTGTGACCACCTAGAGGGGTGGGAGGGAGATGCAAGAGGGAGGAGATATGGGGATGTATGTATACGTATAGCTGATTCACTTTGTTATAAAGCATAAACTAACACACCACTGTAAAGCAATTATACTCCAATAAAGATGTTAAATAAATTAATTTAATTAAATATACCTCCAAAGTGAGATCTTAATTAAACTGAACACTTATCAAAATGTTATAGTTTATCAACACTACTCATTTTCCCCTATCACCTCCAGCAGCAGATCTAGTCATTCAAAGGCCAGCAGCTGATGTGCAGGGTAGTTTAACAATTTTTCTGGCACTTTTCTTATCTTAGGTTGTCATCCATGACCTGGAACAGTGCCCAGGCCAGAGCAGTCACTCAACACATATCGAGTTGAAGAATCAATTAATAGACATTTTCATGATATTTTAATGTTTAATAACACTCAAAAGGTACCTCTTTATTTGAAAGAGATTTTTAGTTTAAATAACTGGTTATAGAAATGATTTATTTAAACCTGAAACTTTCCCAAAAGAAAAAAAAAATCCTAGCTAGAAATAAGGAAAAAGGGGAAAATCAGGCTGAGGGGAATCTTTTTTAAGATAGTTATGTTTAAGTGGAAATGTGATGAATGTAGCAACTAAGGAAAGGGCTTTGGTTTTCACCTTTTTGGCGCTATTTAAATAAATCAGATTGCAACAATGTGTACAGAATTTTCAAATCCTTTAGGAACATCTAGCCAAAATTCATGTGTGGAATTAATGCGGGCTATTTCCCCATCATCTCTTCTCCTGGAAGCCACATAAAACAGTCACACTTCCAGGGCAAATGGCAAAAATCACTCTCTCTTTTTTTAAATGTGTTTTGAAGAATGGCCAAGGAATCTGCCATCCTGGTGAGATCAGTCCACCAGCTGTTTTCCTGAGTTTATTCCATGAGACAAATGAATTGACTTACATAGATAACATGCTGTATGGCAAAGTGATTTCTTTCTTTAAAAAGTTCATCGATTGTTAAAGTAAATAACCACATGGACTTTTCAACATCGTAAGACTGGCCTATATTTTTTGCCCCGCATTATCTTCCAAAGGGGCCAGTTCCATTCGGAGTCCTGTTGAGCCTTCTAGACCAAACTAATGACACTGATGATAATTGGCCACCAAACATTAGCTGGATACAACACACTTGCTATTTCATATTCTCATACGTATACCTGAAGATTCTTTGTTTCAAACACAAAACACCAGAAGATATGTTCTACAGTTTCCACAGATCTAGTCTCATTTCATTTCCTCTCGACACAAAACTGCCTTCAATTGTTCTTTAAGTCTACCCCTTTAAGTCAGGAGGTCATTTGGAAAGAGTCCCATCTGAAGAGCAAGAATCTATATTTAAAACACAGAAACCCACTCTTCAGGGTTTGAAGGTATTCTTATTTAAGCACTCTGTCGATAACGACCGTGGTCCATCAGTTGCCAAACTACCTTCTCTCTTGGGATCCTTAGTTTTGCTTTCTTATTACACACAGTAACAGCTCTTTGGTACTCATATCCTGAAGAAGATTACTTTTCAGTATCAGGCTTCACCAATAAGCCGTTTCCCAGACAAGGACTGCAAATCTACACTGTGACTAAACAGGGTGACCTTCCAGGTAATACTGATGGTAGAAGAAAATAAACAGACAAACAAACAACTAAATCAGTGAGAGTGAAAGAGTTTGCTGAGCTTCACTGCATATTTAAGACTGCTTATAAATGAGCACTTCACTGGGCGGTCTCACGTAAGAGAGAAGAGTTTAGCCAGGACGGTGATGCAACTCCTCAACCACACTTCAGGGGCTTGCCAATAAAGGAGAAAACAACATCCATGACTTAGGGTGGACCCACATCAGCTAGAAGAGGGATGTGGGGAGTTTCAAAGGCTTTCAAGAGATCCTAGTTCATGACAGGTGATCGTTTAATGTAGAGAGTCACCCAGGCCTGGTGCAGGCACTAGTTATAAGTCTATACACAATGAGTGGCTATCTTATTAGGGGGGGAAGGGAATACTAGACTTGGAGTCAGGATTTGACTTTGAATCTGGACTATTAAAACTTTCCAGCTAGTTAAATAAAAAATACTCGACCTCAGTGAGCTTCAATTTTCCTTATCTGTTAATTAGAAATCATAGTAGTCCACAATCTTGTTTCAAAAGCTAAATGCAACAATCTGTGTGGAAATGCCTAGCCAATACAATAGGCACATAATGATGAATCAGATTGTTTTCTAATGTCATCCGGAGGATAATGACAACACTGGCCAACTCAAAGCAGCTGAAAATGACAGCTGGCATGGCCACTAAGTAAACCCATAGAAAAAGGCAAATCCACATGAAGATGATGTCTTCCTCAGTGGACACTTTTCCTGCAGCTGGGAATTCAGAGAATGTCTGTGCCTCTGAGTAATGCAATAAGGGGATAGAGGACTACATGTAGAGTACACTTAAAATCCAACGACAATGTCAGGGAAGGCCACTTTATAAAAAAATTGAAATTAACAAAACAACCTACAATGGCCAGGAACAGTAGGTATCCCTTGTGTTTTATGATTTAAAAACTGTTTATCGGGCTTCCCTGGTGGCGCAGTGGTTGGAAGTCCGCCTGCCGATGCGGGGGCGCGGGGGCGCGGGTTCGTGCCCCGGTCCGGGAAGATCCCGCACGCCACGGAGCGGCTAGGCCCGTGAGCCATGGCCGCTGAGCCTGCGCGTCCAGAGCCTGTGCTCCGCAACGGGAGAGGCCGCAGCGGTGAGAGGCCTGCGTACCGCAAAAACAAAAAAACAAAAAAACCCCCAAAAAAACCTGTTTATCTGTTATAGTTTGGGTTTCTCAGGAAATAGGCTTTGGGATGGAGATTTGCATGAAGGGAATTAATTGGGGACTAACTTCTTTGAGGGAGCAGAGTAGATGTTGAGCTGCAATGCCGTGACAACAGCCTCAGACAATTCCACAGGGGGTATGAAGCTGGAACGGCCGATCATAGGTGTCCCACGCTGAGACAAAGGGGGCCAAATATTTGTCCCCATGATTTGATCAGTCACTGAATGCAGGATACACCCAGAGGGAGGGTGTGAGCTTGGATGAGGCAGCTTTATCCAGCTGAGGGCATTTCCCCAAAAGGGACTCCACTATCAGTGGTCAGCAGCCATCACTTCCGGTGCTTTAGTTCCTAAAGCAGTATCTGGGTTACCACAGGTCCACAAGACAGCACTCCTTGCCACCCAAACCACTTGCTTCGGAATTGTGAGTCTATTCCATCTGGAAACAACTCTCATGACATGCTTTCTAGTTTGTACCTTTTCCTGGGGAACTTTTTAAGGGGACAGTTATTAAGACAAATTAGAACTTCTGCCTTTGCTGCTGCTCACAGGACACACTTGGTAGCCATGTCTTCTTTATTACCCAATCTAGACTCCTCTTAACCTTTGCTAGCACCTATGTAGGTCTTGGTGGTTTACCAGGTGGAGACCCAGACCCTCATCCCTAAGGGGTCTAAGCCCACGATCCTCTTGCCTTTCTGAGGCTGTAACTGCAGCACTTGAGCATGTGCCCATTTACTATCAAAATTTTACAGTAGAGAACCAAGAAACGTCCCCCTTAGATCACCTGGGAGCCAAAGGCACTCTTCCCTGTCCCCTGTTATATAAGAGCAGCCCTATCTCTAATGATCAGGGTCAACACTCCTGCTAAGATGATGACTTATTTCCTTGTCTGCCGATGTCTTGTCAACCAGAGCCCAAAGTGGCTCAGTGGCAGTTAAAGCTTAATATGTAATAGGACTCTTGCTGTGTCCCCCGATGGCAGTGTTCTGACTCTGGGAGCCTCTAGAACTAAAGAGCTTAGAGTTGCAGCAACACAAAGTATAAATTCCCCCAAGTAGGTCACCAGGAGTAATGATAAGCAGGGCTCCTTCTATTTCTAACCCCTGGTTCCTGGACCCAATTATTTCACCCATTAAGGACACAGCCTATGTAAATGAATTTTGAGTGTGCACCACAACCTGTAGTATGGCACTCCATCACTGAAGGTTATCACCTCTAAACTATCATCTCAGCTATATTTTCAAAAGGCTATTCCACCTGCCTTGCAAGCTGACGGTTCTGAGTAGTGTGGTATGCGACAGGACACGTGGACCCTTGGTCGTATGCTCACTGCCACACCTCCTTTGATAGGAGCCTCTTGTCACAGGCACTATTTTGTGGTGTCCTGTTTCAGTGGATAAAACACTCTGTAAGGTATCAGATAGCGTGGGGTGCACTGCTCTGCCACCGGGAAAGGAAAACCCATACCTGGAATTTACATCAGTTCCAGTCAAGAGGAACTGCTGTTCCCTTTTACAGTGAAGGGGGCGTCCACAGTGACTGGCTGGTTTTGAAGAGCAGTGCTATACCAGGAGCTCCAGTTGGATAGGTTGGTAGGTGGGACATTCACAGCAGCAAAAGCTAGCTCAGCACTGTCGAGTGGGAGCTCATGCTTTTGGGCCCATGCATACCTTCCTGTCCCTGTCATCAAGGATACTCTGTTGCTGAGCCCATTGTGCCAAAAATGGAGAGGCCAACTACACTCTGGTTGACATCAACTGTCTAGTGCCTCTTCAATGAAGGAGGTCTTCTGGTGGTAAATACCAAGTGATATAAAGGCCTTCAAACTTCACGCCCACTCTCAAAAGTCCATCCACATGCCTGCTACTTCCCAAATCTCCTTGTCTCTAATGGTCTAACCTTTCTCTTCCTCCAACCCTTGGCAAACCACCAACCATCCACTACTACTCATATCCATGTATATACAGTCTTAGAGCCACATCTCTTTCTCACTATGTGGATGCCAGATGCACTTGCCAAAACTGGCCGCTGGGAGGATTTCCCCTGATCTTTCTTTCAGGGCTGCCCATGAGTAGGGCTGTAGTGAAGCACTAAACCATTTTCATCTTGCACCCACCCATGAGTCAAGTTCAGACTTTCCCTCTCTTGTCAGCTGGACATAGGTACCCTCCCTTTGCAGGTACAAGCTGAGGTAGAGAAACTGGGAGAGTGGTAGATGATATGGCGGTCTGGGAGTTTGCTTGAGCACCTTATTTGCACCCTCTGGCCGTGTTCATGCTCAACCCTAGATGTACCACTTCCATCTTTCAATGGATTTCTGCTGGGCCTGTCAGACTTTGATAACCAGGTAGTTCTGACAGAACTGAGCTCACTATAGTCACTTGATGCTCTGTGTTCAGGTGTTCCATCTCTACCAGGCCCCAGTAGTACACCAGGAGCCATTTTTTAAAATTGAAATACAGTTGATTTACAACGTTGTCTTAATTTCAGGTGTACAGCAAAGTGATTCAATATACATCTTCTTTTTCAGATTCTTTTCCTTATAGGTTTTTACATGATATTGAATATAGTTTCCTGTGCTATACAGTAGGACCTTGTTGTTTATTTTATATACAATAGTGTATATCTGCTAATCCCAAACCCCTAATTTATCCCTCTCCCCCATTTCCTCTTTGGTAACCATAAAGTTGTTTTCTATGTCTGTGAGTCTGTTTCTAAGTTCACTTGTATCATTTTTTCAGATTCCACATATTAGTGATAGCATATGATATTTGTCTTTGTCTGACTTACTTCACTTAATATGATAATCTCTAGGTCTGCCCATGTTGCTGCAAATGGCTTTATTTCATTCTTTTTTACAGCTGAGTAATATTCTATTGTATACATGTACCACATCTTCTTTATCCATTCATCCACCAATGGACACTTAGGTTGCTTCCATGTCTTAGCTATTGTAAATACAGGAGCCAATTTTTAAATAGTACATAATATTCTGCTGCAGATAGCATGGCCTTGCTCCAGAGCCCTTGTGGCTTTTCATAAACTCCACATGGCCTCTTTCCCATCAAACAATCACCTCTAATACCATAGGATCTACTAGGTTGTATGATCTAAGAGGTAACCACAACTTGCTACATAACCCTTTCCTGCTCTGAACCCCACTTAAAGCTGGCAGCCTTCTTGGTAAATGGGTGGGAGAAGTATTCCTAAATGTGGAATATGCTGCTTCTAAAACCCAAAGAGACCTACCAGATATTGTGTTCTCTTCTTAGTGATGCCAGGAACAAGATGCAATATTTTTTCCCTTTATTGAAGTGGATGCCCTAGCATGTACCAGACCACAGGACTCCTTACATTTCAATGATGTTGCAGGACCCTGAATGTTTTCTCCTATTCTCTGGACTACATGTGTTTTACCATGGCCTCCAGTGTATTTTCCATAGTTTTCTTATTTGGTCCAAATAACAAGATGTTATCAATATTGTGGACCAATGTCATGTTCTACAAAATATGCAAATGGTCCTGTTTTCTTTGGACTGTTTTGTGGAAGAGCAAACTGTCAGACTGTACAGAGGGTGGGAGAGTAAGCACAGCCTTGGGGCAAGACCACAAATGGACATTATTGAGCATTCCATATAAATGCAAACTGCATCTGGTCTTCCTTCTTCACAAGGCTAGAAAGAAGACTATTTGCCAAATCAATGTGTACATCCCACATACCTGAGGTCATATTCATCTGTAAAGGTTACTACATTTGACATAGCAGTTACAGTTGGGGAAACTGTAATGTGTGGAAGTCCACCATCATTTTCCAGGATCATTTGGTTTTTCTATGTGCCAGGGTGTGAATTAATTGGAAATATGATGGTAACCACCACCTCTGTATTATTTAGGCTCTAAGGGCGGCATTAATCAAATTCTAGTGGGATGAACCATTATTTTATTCATTATCTTAAACATCAGTCATAGGGCAGATTCAGAGGCCTCCAATCAGTCTTCCTCTTTAGGAAGGCTCTTACCACATAGTCTAAGGAACTATTGGGGTATTTATTCTCATTGCCAAAGGTGTCCACTTCAATTATACATTCAGAGATCAGGGAAATGCCACTGTATGGGCCCCTGGACCAGTGGGCCCACTATAAGCCAAACCTAGCCAGTACCTCATTTATAACCTGGCCCCTATTTGTTCCTACTTTAATAGGAGGGCAGTGATGATGTTTCAGGACCCTATAAATCAATATCAACTTGGACTGCGTGTCCAACAGCCCACAGAGTATGTGGTTTATGCCCGTTCCCCAGTGTACGGTTTCCCAAGTAAATGGCCATAATTCCCTTCGGGAAATGACTGAGAATATAATTAGTGTATACAATGACAGTGGTGTTGGAAGGCTGAATACTTAGCTTCTCCTTTAGTCACTGAGTTTCAGGTCTGAAGGCTGGCTCAGGTCCTGAAGCAGAGCTAGGAATTGTGAGTTTCTATTAGACCAGCTACCCTCAGACTCCAGATGATCATCCTTGATTCCTCCGATTAAGTAATACCATCAATGGCTGCCCATCTATCTTGCCCCTAAAAATACTGTATTTTGTTACCTATCTCCATAGCTCTCTGTGGATCAGGCTGACCAGCTGCCATTCCAACCTTGCTGTGCATTACCATCCTCACTCCCATCTGGCTTCTGATGGGCAAGTGCCCCTACCTGGCCTATATTATCAGGCTCCAGTCAATCCCATTGCCTCATAGCCCGGTTCTATTCTAGCACCCCTTCTATCAGCCCTGGTTTCAGAGGGCAGCCACCACGGAGGCTCTCAACAGTACCGTGGCCCCTCTCACCAGTACATTCTTTATCCTTTTGGTAAGTGGAGTGTTCTTTAAGCCCTCAAACAGAATAGAGCTGGTGGACAGGTTTTGCAGACTAGCATGCCCCCTTCTCTGAACGTTTTGATCTATTCACCATGTGCGACAGTTCTGGCAATTCTGCTTCACTCAGTGTGCCCCATCACTTTCTGCAAGCTTCAAGAGCAATTCTAGCAGCATGTTAGATCATATTCTTGGGTCCTTTCCACGCATTAAATCCTACATCATAGGAGAATGTCCCCACATCAGTAAACATCCCTTACTCAACTGCATCTCCGCCTTCCCACTTGATTCAGTACCTAAAGGATCCATATTTTCCTAGTTCCTGCTGGTATAAGCTGACTAAGTCCTGCAGCTTCTTAGGGGTATAGTTCCTTTCCTCCTTAAACCTAAGAGCTAGGTTCCCTGCTAGGTTATGTTGTAATCTGACCCTAATTGTTGGCCTGCTAGCCAGAAAGGTGTTGAAGCTAGATCCTGAGAGAGCTACGTATTGTCATCCAAGACAAATACTTCTGTATCTTCTTCAAAGAGGGTAGAATGCAAGACTATACAGGGAGGAACGGGCCTACTGTAGGCCCAGAGTGTTCAGGGAGAAAAGAAAATATTTTGAGGGTACAAAATTCTCTAGTGTATTTTCACCGTGCCAAATTTCAAGGTCTCATTTTCTTTCAATCTGTGTCCTAACCTTGGTAGAGCAGACTTGCCAGAGTCGAGATTTTAGCTCTCCCTGGTGCTCTGCTACCCTTAGAATTGAGAATTAAGTTATGGGTCATCTGATTTTTTTGTTCTCCAACTTCAGGAGATGAGAATATTTCTATAAGCTGTCATGGGCTCTCTCGCTTTCACACTTAGGATTAAATTGGTAATTAATCGCCCTTGGCCTATCATTGTCTTTTTCCAGTTCCTCAATAGGCCCTAGAAAGAGCTATTCAATTCCATAGTCCTGATAACTACTATATGAACCTCTCAAAAACTTGAAATATTGCACCCAGCAGTTCATTCCCTTCCACCTATGTCTCATTCAAGTTCAATACAAGTGAAAATTTTAACAAATGCTTTGCAACTACATGCCAGGGTTATTAATACTCCATCTACCACCAGTGAAGGAGGCTTTATTGCCAGGAAGCTGGCAGGTGATCTAGTTTCAAAATCCCATTTTGGAAACTGCTTCCTAGGACTGTTCTGGTACCAAGTGTCATAGGTCAGCTTTCCTTGAAACAGACTCTAATGTGAAGATTTGCATGAAGGAAGTTTACTGGTGAACTGTCTTGGGAGCAACACCTGTGAGGAGCACAAGAAACAGGACTGGGTGTGGGGAGACTAAAGTGGGTCACATTTGCCACTGAGGCCTCAGCTGACCTCATGGGAAGGTCTGAAGCTGAAATCGCTCTTGAGGGAGGTCCTTAATTGAGTCACAGAGCCCAAGCTCCTAGAGACCTTTGGACCAGCCATGGGATGTGGGCTTCCTTCAGGGAAGGATGTAACCTTGTGTGAGACAGGTCCCTTTGGCCAAGGGCAATTTCCAGAGAGAATTACAACAATCCATTTAATGTCCAAATAAGCATTCCTATTCATTCGGCAGTTGTATTTCTTAGTGTATGTAAATTACTTTTCATTCTTATTCATTAACTAGGGTTTTATAATATCAATTACCTGTTAATAGGTCTAAATACCCCAAGGTGAGCTGATACATATTAATGAACTTAAGATACTGAGGCAGGATTTCCCCTTATATTGGAGAAGCTGGCTCTATGGGAACAAGCTCTCCTGCCTTCAGTGAACTCCATGCACTTTCAAAACTAAACAGTCTCACATTCCTTTATACCCAGAAACTATAGTGATTATTGCAGGTCAAGACTAAAGGGGAAACGCCTAAGCCATCAGGGCAGACTTTGCCATGTGAACAATACATGACACATTTAGTGAGGAGAGTTGAATTTTTTAAAAGCATATTATGTCAAATAAGGCTTTGGAATTTATAAACAAGCCTGGGAAAGTCATTTCACTATGTTAAGGGACAGTGCCACACAGCAGCAGGGATCATGGGAGTATGCTAAGAAGTACTCTTAGAGTTGGGTTTTACTTTTTCCAAAAGTAAAATGTTAGCATAAGTTACTGGTAATGTGAGGATAAGTTACTGACATGGAAAAAAAAAAAAGTGGTTTCTCAAGGAAGAGGTCTGTATAGAGAATAAATCTATATGCAGCTTGTAGAAACTGTGTCGCAATCACTCAAGACCCCTGCCCTGGATACACTGCATTCACCACTACAGATCCACTTTTTGCCCTCCTCTGCCCTAGCCTGTGCCCTGGGAGGTTGACCCATATAGACTGTGTCAATGATCTGCAATACCTTCCAGCTTCACGTGGGGATGATAAAGGGAGGAGATCAGAGCAGTGGAGAAGAGTGAGTGATGGTCTGTTTTGTTTAGTTTTATTTTTCCCCCTCTGGCTCCTTTGCTACCAGATCACATAGTTTGACTACATCCTTACACCCATACCTCCTGCCTTTCCTGCAGCTGGAGCTACCATCTTCCCGTTTCCATCTACTTGCTCCTTTTGGCCCAGGGTGGTAAGGGCTCCACCGCAGCCAGGTCCAAGCAGTGGCAGCATCAGTGCTGCTTTACTTAATTCTTGGCCACACTTTTACGAATAGTTCCTTTATTGAATTCTCAATTACCTAGTTTGAGTGTGCCTTACACTATCTGTGGGGACTGTGACTTACACAACACACTCAACAAATGCTAGCCCCTTTGGCTCAAGGAGTACCTGTCTCCCCTCCACATTTGCACCCTCCCACTGAGCCCCAAGCCCCAGGCCCTCTCCTAACCCCTTCTCCCTGCTTCGTCATCAGCCACTCTTAACACTCCCAGTCATTCTTGAAAGCAGTATCTATTGTACGCTGTGATCATTTCTGAGATCTAAAAAGTGATTAGAAAAATTGCAATTGATCCACTTTGTCCCAAACTCCCACTTGGTATGAATTAATACATAAGACTAATGTATTCAAGAGGAGATTCTTTTTATCTTTTAGTCATCTCTGAATCGTTTAGCCTCCAAGCCTGAATTCTGATGGACAACAGATCATTTCTGCTGGATCAATGCTTAACTCTTTCACCCTTTCCCACATCAACTATGCCCATAGGGGTATAGGGAAGCCTAACCTAATCGCTCTGTTAGGGACCTATGATCATGATCACTGACTCCTTTCCCTACTTGACTGCTCAAGTAACAGAGTCAATTGCAAAGCACACTGGACCAAGGATTAGTCAAGTCGTGGTCTAGATTTGACTCCGCCACTAACTAGCTGTGTGACTTAAATATGTCCCTTCCTTCTTCCTGGGCCATCATTTCCTTGTTCATAAGCAGAAGGCAGTTGAACAAGAACTCTTCCAGCTCACATAAAGGCTTCACTTTTCGTCTTTTAGCGTAGATTTTCCAACTTCTTCTAATCCCCTTCCCTTGCTGTATTCCTGAAGCTCCTGCCCTCGGTTCATTCCAGCAATGTTACGTCCTTTCTTCTTAATCATGGCTTTGTTTTTGCCTTATGTGTGTATATATTTACTCTTACCTTAAACATATGTGTGTATGAGTGTGCACACACTTCTACATACCCACACATGGGAGATCACAACATTGCCCCATTTACCACATCTTCGAACTACAATTTATGATGAAATAAGAATCAGTCTACACGGTATATCTATCCAGACACCCATTGTCCTATCAATTACACACACGTTTTCCAAAAGCATAATGACACTTCAGTCTACAAAAGATGTCAGCTTTTCACTCTTTATCAGATATGTACAAGGTGTCCAGATATATATTGTGGAGCCCACTTGTAGGAGCCAAGCATAACATCTCGCCAAGAAGAGACCTGTTAAAAGTATCAAGTTTCTTCTCCTCGGTGATATCACATGAAATTTTTACAAAATCATAAAATGGGCATATTGATTTAAAAGGGGCATAGGGAGATAAGAACGTTCACTCAGGTTATGAGTGTAACAGGGCTCTGGTTTCCATACACACTCTATGTCATTACAGCAGTTTTCCTCTCTCAGTTGAGAAGTGAATCACTACCCCCAAAGAATCTAACCATCTGGCTACCTTGTGGGCCCCTGAATATGGACATATACCTTTTTTGTTTAAAGTCAATAAGCATGTGCAGGGGGTTGAGACCCAAGTATGTGGGTTAGGTCAGAGTAGAGCAAAGACTAAACAAATTCCCCTTGACCGCCATACCAGCAATTAGTTCTGTTTTTCCCATCCAGATCATTACATTTTAAAATGCTAAGAGCATGGTTTGAGAGGGACTTTTGAATGTGTTATAATCCAGGCCAAATATCTGAATTCCCTAGAATAAAAAATCATATTTGCTACCATGCTACTCATGTAAAAATATCCTGCAAATCTTCTGGTGCATGTGGGGATGTACATTACTTATTGCCTTTGATTCAGAGAGAGGAGGACACACATCATTGTTTGACCTGGTGAGGTCAAGCAGCCATAACGAAGGAAAGAGTCAGCTCCTATGAACGGCTCTACTGACCCTGGGTAAATTGAGTGGTACCTTCTGGGAAGCAGATTTCCTTTCTTTCTCCCCACTCACATGCCAAGATAGAGATGCAGCAAACCCTCTGCTCTTCGTCCCATTTCATTCATTCATATTTTTAATTTTCCTGAAGTTGATGCTTACTTAGCAGTCATAGAGATAATGATACTAAAAGGTAGATAACACAGAACAACAGTCCCCTGACTCACCACTCCTTGACTCACCACCATCCTCTTTCCTAGAAAACAACCACTTTCAGCTCCCTTAGCTGTTCTTCTGATATGAAACTATTTTTAAAAACTGTGCTTTAGTGCCAATGTCAATTTTAACCACTATGTATCGATTTCTCACTATGGTAGAGAATTGGTTAGCTCATTTACATTCCATTCCTCATACCTCCACTAACCTTCTCTACAACTTACAATATAATACACTTTATATACACAACCTACAATACACAACCTACAATATAATACACATTATTGTGATTACTGAATATTGTTCACTGCTGTGACAAGTATTAAGCATGATTACATTTCCTTTCTCATAGAACCTTCTGCTTGCCCTAAGATTTGCTTCGTTTTCTAGGTACTTATGACCAGACCCCCCTACACTCTGTCAAAACCTCTCAATACAATTTTCCATATTCTCAAATATATAAAGTAAATTCATTAATTACATGTTTTTTTCATGTGCTCTCTTCTTGCTCCAGGCTGAAATGTCACTCTCCAGTCCTGCTGCAGAGTTGATGTCCTGGGAGGTTTCTTCTCGTCACCTAGGAAATCCCTCTCACTACTTTTCCATGATGCGTTGTCTATTTCCTGCATCCTATGTCCTCCTCGAGTAGCTTCTAAGAAGCATGAGAAGAAGACTGCTTGCAAACCTGCATATCTGAAAATGTCTGTCTTTGTTGTACCCTCACACTCAATTATGAGTCTCTTGGGATAGAAAATTCTATCTTAATCATTTTCTCTCCAAATTTTGAAGACTTTCCTCTGTTATCTTCTGGGTTGATTCCAGTGTTGCTACTGGACAATGCCATCTTCGTTTCTTTGTGAGTGAGTTGTATTTTGCTCTCTGGAAGATTTCAGAATTTCCTCTTCATCCATGTCACGAGAATGTACCCTGGTTCTAGTCATGGTTTTAGGGACTAAGTGAAATTTTGCAATATGGAAATTCATGTTCCTTCCATTATGGAAAAATTTTTTGTATCATTTCTCAAAAATGTTCCTCTCTTCCATTTCTGTTTCTGAAAATCCTATTTGCGCCGTTCTCTAATTTTTTGCACCAATTCTCTAAATTACTTAAGTATTCTCTCCTACGGGTAACTCTTCAACTTTTTCTCTATTTTCTGGAAGTAATCCTTGCCTTCACCTTCCTTAAAACTGATTACCATCTAATATGCTCTACACACAGTTTACTTGCTTAGAGAGTTGTTATCTGTCTTCCTTGAGGGCAAACAATTTGTCTGAATTCTTTCCTACCATGTCCCCAGATACTAAGACAATGCCTCAGACTAGTATATAATCAATATATACTTATTACTGAATGAAAGTACGAACAAATGAACAGAGTCAGATCTCAAGTGGCAGCAAAAAGACCTTATTTTGACAAATGTGAGTTAAACAGTGTTCCTAAAATTGCTCCAATCAAAGACTAGGTTGCTCCTGGAGCCTAGGATAAAGCTGAGACTTCAGTTTGGGACTGAGGGGTTAGTTAGGTAAAATTCAGTAAGAGGATCATCAAAAGAGGCCACAGAGCACGAAGAGCTACAGAAGAAGAAAAGCAAATAGCTTTACGGAATTCTAAGAGGAGGGTAGGGAGCTTGCACAAAGATGACAATAGCCTTTCAATCTTTCTTATACCTTCCAGAAAGGACTCCAAAAACACAGGGCTAAGAAGCCTGCCCCTATTTGAAATATCAATAGGAAGGTTTAGAGGCTGACTACAAGTCCCCCAAAACAAAGAAATAAAAGGCAATAGATTCCAAGGAGAAGCACAAAGACAGCTCCCAGAGAGGGAGAGGGAGAGAGATAGAGATAAAGACAGAGACAGACAGAGAGAGAATGCAAACCACACGTCTTACTTGGCTAGCAAAAAAACCACATGTTCTGAGATATCAGAGGGGAACCTGAGCTTGGCAAGAGCCTCACCCTCCTCACGCTCTTTCCTGACCACTTTCTTCCTCAGATCCAATAAACCTTTTCATCTCTTTTCAAGCTGTCTGGAGGGAGTCATAAAAAGGCAGACCTGACAGATGCTCGTGTCAGCTCAACACTGCCAAAAGCACATATCCGGGCCCGCCACTCCTTGACATGTCACTGGAAGGTTTCGTTTGGGTGTCCTTCCAGGACAAGCAAAGTAAGCCTTTCTGAACCCACTGGGGCCACATAAAGAAGTAGCTCCCAGGAGCTTCTCCGTTCGGAGAAGCAGTCCTATGTCATCGAGTTTGCTAGATGCTCAAGAGCATGCAATGGAAGGTTCAAGGTGAATAAAACCAAGCAGAGCGTGGGAAAGCCTCAGAGGCTGCAAGATTAGATGCTTTCAGGGAAAACATCTATTTTGACATTTAGAAGGCACTGGTTGTACCGTTTTTTTTAAGGCACTCTTAAAGATTCAGTTGATAATATGATGGTAAGTGTTTAAAAAAAAAAAGGCAAGTTAATTTGTTTCCTAGTTTCTTCGTCACTGATGTCTAGTCAAAATGCCAGAGATGGGGGAAAATAAGAGGAAAGGGAACTTTGGAAAATTATTCTCATTTTAGTGAAAGAGCTGGGAGAATTGTTAGTGGGGGGCCGGCAGCAGCAGCAGCAGGGACAGTCATCCTCTTCTCTGAGACTCTGTTTCTGGAGATGAGAAGGTGCTGCCTTCACTCACACAGCCTTCTCCATCTAGATGCTTCTCCTGCCACCTACACAACCACATCTTACTAATCTTCCAAGGCCCACGTCATAACCCACAGCTGTAAAACCAAACTCCTCTTGTTCCTTCTGGCTAAACACTTAAAACACTTTTTTAAAGTACTGTCATACTTTCAACCCTACTCAACAGTCTGTTTCTTAAGTTCAGGGCTCAAATTCATTTAACACGTCACCCCTACGGCACCCATCACGGTCCTCTGCCTAAAGCAGGTCTTCAACAAAGCCTTCATCAATACACAAATAAATAAATTAGAACCAAATGAAGATCTCAGGGGTAACCCCACGGATGTACTGGTGAAGAGTGATTATATTGGTGGGGGGAGGGGAGCAGTGTCACTTTATAAAAGTGGAGACAATGACTTTCCAGAGGAAAACCAGTATATTCCCCATGTTGCCAAACCACTGAAAGAGGCTTTCAGCACCACTACAACCATGGCATCACTTCACCTAAGACTAACAAAAATGTTCCAGATGTGAATTTCAATGAAGGCCACTGGACAAATGCTAGTTGATTACCAGGACAGTGGCCCAGGAATCTGGGACCAGAAGGGTCTTAACACATTCACATGGCTGGTGCTCAACAGAGCAGCATACATTTAAGAAAAGAGTCCTGCATAGAGGGTAGGAATATGGGTCTCCAGAGTGCCTTGAACACAAACTCTGTAACCTTGGGCAGGTCCAATAACCCGTTGGACACATGAGGCCATCAGGGACCTTCCTGTCAATGAAGAGCTGCACTAGATGACTTTAAAATCCCTTCCAACTCTAGAATTCAGTGATTTTTCATCTGTTCCGCATCAGAAAGGCATTTTAGCTCTATCCAAAAGGCAGTCACCCTTGAAACAATTTTTTTTAATCCATGTCTTCAAAATTCTATGGACTCCCTGAAGATTTAGCAGTGCCAAGCAACAGATGACTGTTCAGGTGGCCCAAACTAAAGTCTGAACACCTCCTCCCAGATCCTTTCGTTTCATCCTTTTGGTTCCCAGCATCCCTCCTAGGTCCCTCAGCATCACTACCATGCCATGTCCCTCCTAGCCCCTTGTTAACATATGGTCTCCCTAACTCACAGAATTGTCTGCCCTACTTTTGGTAAAGCTACTAGTAAAGAGTTCTGAAATAGAAACCAGATGCACACTCGCACCTTGGGATGTATGTATTATGAAGATGAAACTGCCACATTTCTTCCCCGATGGCTTCACCTCCTTTTCCCCCACCTGGTCATGTGGTGTGCACCTGTGATACATTGACAAGGCTTTAGATTACAACATGAATGGTTATATCAGGTTCTAGGAAGGCCTTGGGCTTTTAATCCCAGCTGAGTTGTGCATGCATCAAGGGTTTTTATTCCCACCTCATCTTTATGGTTCTCAGGGCTTCCTCTTACACTCAAACTAATATTTCATGTAGACAAACAAACCCCTTATTCCCTTTCCATCTTCCAAACTTTTTTTTTTGGAAAATTGGTTTCCCCTCCTCTTAATTGTCAGTAGAAATCCAAACATGTGCTATGGCTGGGGCTGTTACTCCCACTGTAAGACTGCTTGCCTCTTTTGACAGATTGCCTCAGACTGGAAGAATGCCTTCAAGCCCACAGTCTACAGGAAACCTCAACCTTAGAGTCCCCCTCACCCCTCACCTGCCTCTGCCCAAAAATGTCTATTAAGCAAATAAAAGTGGAAAAGAAAGCAACAGGGCTCTAAATAACCCCATGAAACTCCAATACCAGAGAGCCAGCCAAGTTAAGACCACAGATGAATGATCTATAAGTACAGTGACCAAATTTTCTGAACCAAAACATAGGATTCAATTTGATGAATGATGTGAGACTAAAGCAGAGCATTTGAAAGTATAAATATTTTGCAAAATGTAAGATCACAGTCGTTAAAAGTCATTACTAAAAAACGTGGCTCCTAAATTTTACGTCAACAAACTATTTTTAAACGCCTACTATGTGCCAGTCATTGTCTTCCTATCTTTACTTTTTTCTGTTTTTATAATCCATATGTAAAGTCTCAACCCAGTAAGAATGCAAAACTTTGGATATCCTTACCTCCTGTGGTGGCCATAAATTCGTTGCCACTCATGACATCAAAAAGTGGAATCTGTTTCTCCTCCCCTTGAATCTATGTTGCATTGTGACTTGCTTTGATTCATATGTTTTAGAAATGATGCTATGTAACTTTCTAAGGCTGGGTCCTAAAAGGTCTACAATTTCCATTTTTGTTCTAGCACTCCCTCCTAGAGTCTCTCCGAAACCATGGTGTAAGAAGTTCATACAATGTTGACAAGCCACATGGAGGAAGGCCAAGGCACTATGCCAACAGCTCAGCTCCCAGCACTAACTGCCAACCATGGGAATGACCACCTTGGATGTACCAGCACAGTCAAGCCTCTAGATTTTGCAGCCTCAACTGACATAACATGGAGCAGAAGAACATCCCAGCTGAGCTCAGCCAACCCACAAAATCATGAGAAAGAATAAGTGAAAGATTTTATTTTAAGCTTCTGTGTTTGAGATGCTCTAGTCCCCCATGATAGATAATAGAAATGCTTCTTTCCCTCAAACTCAATTCTTTTTACTTTATTATGCTACGGTAATTTATTTCTTTTTTTCTATATTCAATCCCTTCTGTATGTATGTATGTATGTGTGTGTGTGTGTATACACACACACACACACTTAGCTAAAACTTAGATCCTCATTTCCAAACCTACCTCTGAGTGGCACAGAACTGAAAAATGCTTTGAAATTTATATTTTTCCTGACACTCTACCTACAGGTATCTCTGAGAAAGAACAGGACAGCAATTTGTTTCTCCACTGATATTAATTAAAGTGCTACCCTTAAAAGGCAGCATGTCTATAGTCAGTTCAAGGTTTAAGCAGAGGCAATTTTACCCCGAAGCAAATGAAGCTTAAGGTCACTTGCACAGGTCCCATCCATGGTCTTGCCTTTGTGTTTAAAACAGAATATGTTAACTGTAATCTCTTAATGCTGCTATTTCCACTCTAGCTGCTTCTCTGTTACACTTCCCCTAATGAAAGGGTGGCTTCCAAGTGGCCACAGATATTTTGGGGGTCTGATGAAAGGGATAGACGAGCATAGATGTTGTTTGACTTCAGGGAGTTATATTTATGTGGTTTACAGTCACGTTTGTATCTAGTTATCACTAGCCATCCTGGTATAGGAGTAACAGCCAGGAATTCTCCTACAGCCCAAAATGCGAACTCACCCAACACTATAATACAGAGATGCAGGGACAAAGGTCACATCACAATGTGTCCTACGGGGCCCAGCACTGGATGAACTCTAGAATGAAAGAGACCATGTTATAAAATGTCCACACCAGATGTTGGTCTGTGGAATATTCTGCCAGTCACCCAACGTGTAAAATTATAAGCAGAGGATTAGAGGATTAGGATCTTATTGACACAGTCAGAATGGAAGTTCTCTCCTTTCAGGAACAAATGTCAGAAATGCACTGATGCCATCATAAACACATCATTTTTTTGTTGTTCTTTTTTTGATGGTAATTATATGAAATTAAATCTAACAGAAACGAATTCCTGGGTTTGATGCGATCTTAATCAGTGCTATGAGGAAGGAGGGCATCTCTGTATAAAATCATGGAGTCTGTGTTTATTGTTACTATTTACCAATAATAATAATCAAATTGTGATGAACCGTTCTGTAAGTAAGACTGATAACTTTCTATGCTCCCTGTCAAAATAATATTACAAAATCAGGGCCACGAGAAAAGGCAAAGCAAAAGATAACAGCCAAACAATGTAAGAAAAAAAGTATCAGAGGTGCACCAGACGATAAATTGATAAAAGTAGTTGAACAGTATTGTTTACATGTTTCAGACAGAAAGAAGAGAGAAGATGAGAGTCAAAGAGTGCATGTCGAGTGAATCTGTCCCTTCCTAAGAGCCTTTTCTAGAAACCTCATCCAGCAATTTCTTCTGATTTCTCTTCAGCCAGAAGCAAGTCACACGGCCACTCTAGGGTAAGAAGTAGAAGCAGAGTGTGTCTTCTGTTGAGCTGTTCATTTCCTGGACATTGTTGTTATTCTTCCCACCCAAAACCCTGATTATTTCTAGTGCAAAAGAAGAAGGGGAAAATGGATATCGGTTAAGCAACCAGCAGGATCTGCCTCAGAGTGAAAATCCAATCCAGCCTCATAGAGAGGGATGTCTGTTTACTGATGATTAGTGGTTTGAGAAAAACAGCCCTTTGCTTCAGCTAGAAGCACCAGCTGTCCATGATCATAAGCAAATACTTGATTTTTAGTTCACTGGATGGATCCACCATCTATTAACCTGATCATATACTGAAATACAGAAGACAGCTCCTAAGCCGTAACAGGTCAAAAAAGAACTTTCAAGAAAAATAAAAACATTAAAAAAACAGGGCTATTATCTGGCTTATTCCCTTTCTCTCCCTTCCCTATTGTAATTATCTATATTAAAGAGTTTAAGAAGTTAACAGAGACAACCCTACTACTATATTAAATATCCTTCCTGAGTATTACCTTAGTTCTAATGGTCTAAGAATATTGCTTGGTGAGAAACTTCTGTTTGCTTTGCATTAGGAAATAGTCACTCCTCTGCTCTGGTCAAGATTTTTAATTTGCCTACTAAACTGAGAATTAAGTTGTAGAGTCGCACACACCAGAGGTCACAAAGTGACGGTCCAGAGTAGCCCACCAACACATTTGTTTAGTCCTCATGGCATTTTAAAAATAAAGTAGTTGGGCTTCCTTGGTGGCGCAGTGGTTGAGAGTCCGCCTGCCGATGCAGGGGACACGGGTTCGTGCCCCGGTCCAGGAAGATCCCACGTGCCACGGAGCGGCTGGGCCCGTGAGCCATGGCCGCTGAGCCTGCATGTCTGGAGCCTGTGCTCCGCAACGGGAGAGGCCACAACGGTGAGAGGCCCGCGTACCACAAAAAATAAAAAAATGAAAAAATAAAGTAGTTGTCAGCATTTAAGAACCAGGAACTTTGACTCAAAATTCTTGGTTTCTGCCTTTCCTTGAAGATTCCTAGGGTAAGGCAACACTAGCTTGTATTTGTACATAACAACTCTCATCTGTAGCTAGTTGTGTCACTCCTTGGGCACACCCCCTCCTCCTCGTGCAGCTCCAGCCTGACGCACCATCTCATTTGAAGTATCTGCCTGGCCTCTGCCTAGGAGTGTCTGGATTTATGAACCTCCACCTCTTCCCATATATGTAACTATAATAGAAAAATATTTTTAACTGTTAAAATGATTTCAGGAATTTACAGGAACCCATTAATCAATGGCTTCCCTATGAAAGATAAAAAAGTAGTGCTGGAAATAGTTCATGCCCTGAAAAGATCATAAAATCTAAAAGTTTTGGAAAAACCAAAACTTCAAAGTAGTTATAGTAGATATTTAGTGGGACAGACGGTAAGTGGCAACTGATAATTTCATGGTAGCTAGAGACGAACACATATTTCTTTTGTAATAAGAAAAAAAATGTAACCAAAAAAATTGCCCAAAAGAGAGATCATGTTTCTGCACTCAACCTTAGACAGCATCTGTCTATATTGTGGGCCAAATTCCGAAGCATTTTATTATCTTAGCCGACTGGACCCTCTTTAGCCAGCTAGTAGCGTAGGTTTTCCAATGTTAAGCAAAAGGAAAAGCCCTGGGCATATAGGGCCATAGTGGGGGTCAAAAGAAAACTGTCCCATTCTATAATGGGGGCTATTGTAAGCCAACAGCTTATCTGTTGTCAAAACGTTACCCTTTCTTTAGAGAAATGCATGCAGGAGAGAGGTAATATGTTTCTCTGACATTTTGTCATTATTTGCCAAACTGAGCAATAATCTATATGTTTTTAATTGTCATGACACTTAACACTGAACACTTCTAATGTGCCAGGTACTAGACCAAGAAAATTACAGACACACTATCTCATTTACTTAAATCTTCATCATAAAGACCATAAAATGAAAAAAAAAAAAAAAAAAAAGGAAACAAGGCAAAGAGAGTGATGTAACTTGCTCCAAAAGCTTTTAACCCCTAAAATATGGCATCTAGGAAATGGTGGGGACAGAATGAACTTAAATCTGTGTGACAAGAGTATCTGGGTTTACTGTTGTGCAATAATTATAGCAATAAATACTTTTGAAAAATAGTGTACAGGTTATAAAAATGTCTTAATAGACGTTAGTTCATTTGATCCTGACAATCCTGTGGCAGTTATAACTTGTTAATAAATATAGGATTTTTTTTTCTGTTTTTGTTGGAAAGAAGACTAATGAGCACTGGTTGAATGTGTATCATTTTCAAAGCACTAAGACATAAATGTGGACAACAGGTGAGAAGAATAAGACACAGTTCTGGTCTGTTACGGAGCACCACTGATGCAAGAATGAAGCGCTCTTTATAATTCCTAAGAGAATTAAATCAGTGCTTTAACAAAAATACAACTAAAACTGCAATGGGAACACAGAGAACTGAGTGATCCTGTCTGACTGAAGGAATTCAAGGAAGAGAAGTGAAGGGTAGGATTTTTACAGGTAGGGATGGGAGTTTGGCAGATGTCTAAGTGGAGGGAACAACACCATGAAGCCATGACACATACATGTATGAAAAATAAAGGCTGTATTTGAAGAATGGTTCAGTATAGATGGAGCAGGTCAGTAAGTGAACAAAGTGAGAGAAAACAAGAAAAGTAGGATGGGGCTGAGTGGTGGAGGCACTGGACACAACACGGAGAAACCGGAGATTCGCGAATGGTGGGCCCGAGCACAACCTCACTTGTTTCTAAGGGTGATATCCAAGTCAGCCGTGTGATGGACACACCAGATTAGCAGTGAGCGACTTGGACCTAGGGGCCACACAGAGCTATCCTAGCTTGGTAATAAAGTCTGTGATTTAATTACACAGACTTCATAGGATGAAAGAATAGAAAGCCACTTTCATGTTACCACTCTCAAACATATCTAGCTGTTCACTTGCCAGTAGCTCAAAAAACACAGTTTTCTCATTGAAATTCTTCAATTTCATAAATCAATTCCTCTACCTTGGAAGAATCCATATATTTTCCTTTGAAACTTAATAAAGCTATTTTTTTCTTTGTGAATGAAAAACAAAAACTTTGACCAATGAATTCTTTTAAGTTTCCCTCAATTCATCTCCCTGAAAAAAGTATACACATCATTCTCTAGGTTATCCTAAGGAAAGAGGCAGCAAGGGCAGTCAAGAAATTACTGCAATAGTTTTGGTTTGAATATACTAGTGTCTGAGCAGATAAAATAGTGCCCCATGTTCATGTGCCATGCATGAGGCCACAGGAGGCGTCATCCCAGACAACCTCGTGGGGTTCTATATCTTGACTTTACGGACAGGAGAACGTAGACTCAGAGAAGTTACAGAGCTCTCCCAAAGTCACAGAGCTAGTAAATAGAGGAACCAGGACCGGACCCCCAGATGTGTCTACTTCAAAGCCCTTGTTCTTTACCATGATTTGAGAGCATCACCTAGCTGGCTGATGGCAAATGGACGGAGATATGTAACATAGGCAGTACTGACTCATCTTGACGTTGAATTGAGTGTGGAGGTTTGACGGGAAGTCCCGCTCTGTCTGCCATGTTAAGGATCTGGACCATATACTGTAAGGGACATGAAGACACTAAAAGATTTCAAGCAAAAATGTGATGTAATTAGAGTACTGAAAATTGGAAATTATTGAAAAAGTCTCTACTTAAGACATGATGTAGACTTGGCCAAAGGCAGTGGCAATTTGGGACCTTTTTTTCTGAAACAAAAATTTCCAACAGCATCGCTCTAAGTCTGGGTTTTCCAACCTCAGCACTCTCGATATTTGGGGTGAATAATTCTTTGTTGGGAAGGGGCGGGGTACCCCCTGCATTATAGAACGTGTAGCCGCATCCCTAGCCCGTACCCACTAGATGTCAGTAGCACCCCCACCACCACCAGTTGGGACAACCAAAAATATCTCCCAACAGTCACCTCAGGCTGAGAATCACCACCTAGAAAATGATCATAATAACCATTGTAAAAGGCTTGATCAAAACCTAAACATAGAAATATTTATAAATGAACAACAGGAAGACACACACTACAGCAATACTAAAAGTCAGGGTCCCGTTCCATGGACTCTATTTGCCCGATGCCTGTGAAAAATGCAGCTAAAGTCAGTCTCAAGAGCAGCATTTGAGGGTCAGGGATACATGAGCATCTCGAATGAGTGACTTCGGTACATCAAAGAGGACTCGATCTATTTTTGTGCCTGAGGCTGCGTGAAGTCCTAATCTGCTTAGGTCTGATTGGATGGCCCTTTGATTGCTCTATTCATGTGTTCATTTAAAGTCTCTTTCATGCCAGGGTTTTCTGACTACACTCATAACCCAGCAATCATCCCACTATATCAAGCAGGATAATGTGGCTTTGCTTTAAGCTGAGCTACTCCACAAAGCATAAGCAGATTTAGATTCAGCTGAGGTTTCCGAAAGTTAAGAACGCAACAGGAGTTACCATTTAGGCAGCAAATACCAGAAGCTCCTGGTTTAGCTCTTCCTCCAGTTGCAAACATAGGACTTGCATGTTTCCTTAGATCCTTTTCATTAAGTCAAACCCTTTATGCCAAGCTTCCCCTGGATGCATCCCTGGCTTCTGTAAGGGCTGGCATTTGGTAGCTGATAGATGAAATCATTTAATGCGCATCATCTGTAGTCACAGCACCCCCAGGAATCAGCCCCTGTTAGGTCCTCCTGTAGCACCATTCTACGCACTGTGAAGAATCAACTTGTTACCAGAAGGAAAGCATATCCTCGTGTCATAAGCAACGGAGGAGAGATCACACGACTCAGTGTTTTCGCTGCTACCGGACAAAAGCCACTCGTGGAATGTGCCGTTTAACCCAAGCCTGGTGAAGCATTCCACCTCATCTTTTATTCTGATCAGTACCCTTGTTACTCTCACACCCTTACAGAGACCCAAGGCACCCTGGTTGGCCTCCACCCCCACCCAGGCACGGAGTGATGGCAGAAGCATATGAGGAAGTCAGTTGACATCTTGACCCTACCCAATCATTTGGTGGCTGTCACAGGGATACCAAATGTGAAGCAGAAGTTTGTCAGAGGTGCACTGGGCTCTGAGAGAAGTTCTGAGAGCAACAGAAAGCCTAAAGAGCCTCCAGGGATCCATCCATCTTCCCAAGGAGCCTTGTGATCTGTGCTCCAGCATCAGGTGCGCCATCTTGAGAAACCATCCCACATTCCAAGCAAAATTAGTTTAATGTTCCCACATAAAAAGGTCCCGAGCCAGGTGGAGGATCATTATATGAGCACACACCGTGGAACTAAAAAGGTTTGCATGCTGCTGGAAGGAATTTATGGGGAAATTTTTTACAGATCCACTTCTTATGTAAATTGTGTCCCCCCTATGATGAGCTCAGTGAAAGTTGCATGGGCAGGAAAGGTTATTTGGGCCAAATATCATTAGGAGTTTGCCTTTGAGAAATAAGATATTCTTCATCCAGATAGTCTTATGAGTCCCAAGAAAGAGAAGGGGAGGGGGGCAAAAGAAAAAAAAATTCAAACCTTCTGTGAGAGTACCTCCTTTGCCTTTGTGGGAAGTTGATATAAATATTTCTAAGTTCTTCTTGCAAACTGGGCTAAAACTGGAGAATGGGGGGAATGAGAGGAGGCTGAGAAATGGCACTGGATGGCAAACACTGAAGAGCTGTGGGTGGGAGGGTTTTTGGCATTTCAGATTTTTTTTCTTTGTCTTCCACTGTAAATTCAAGGTCCCTAAAGCCATGGACAGGCCAGGTAACAGGACAGCATAGTAGAATGCCAAAGCATGGACTTGGAGGCTAAACAGATCCAGAGCCTAATTCTGGCCCTGTCATTTGCTAGCATGTAATTCTAATAATAGAAAGCAATGAAAATAACAACTAGGTCAGGTGATTCCTGTATTCCATGCCTCCACTGGCGCTCATTTCACCCAACATGGAAGCCATGGCACTCATTGCAAGACCCTGGATGGCCCAGTCCCTGCTCTCTGCCCAAACACACCAGTGTGGCTCTCCACCTTGCACACCACTCCCACCACAATGGCCTCTGTATTGTTCCTGGAACAAGCAGAGCACACTTCTGTCTCAGGGCCTTTGAACTAGTTATCTCCTCTGTCTGGAGTGTCACACTTTTTTCAGATCTTTGCTCACATATCAGCTTAACAGTGAGGGCTTCCCTGTCTAAAATCACATGGGTCCTCTCCATCCTGCCCCAGGATTCCCTGCTTCATTTTTCTCTGTAGCATTTATTACCAAGCAAAATAATATACACTCATTTGTTATATGGTGTCTGCATCCCACCCAAGGATGTATACTCCATAAGGGCAGAGTTTTTCTCTACTTTATTCACTGTCATACCCCTAGAACCTAAAACAATTTCTGGTAAGAGGCAGTGCTTATGTGGATGTTTGCAATTGACTACCTACTATGTGCCAGGTGCTTTACATAGGCAAGTTTCTCTGAAACTCGCTGCCAAGTTATATAAACAATGAATCAATTACACCCAGGTCTTGACTTAGAGCAAGCCAACCACAACAAATTTACATTTCTTTCAACTCAACTAATTATACCCTTCTAATAATACACAGTATTTAAATCAGGTAACAGAAAATGAACTCCTAACAATTGTTTGTTTTCAGGAATTCGCTTCCAGTTATCTACTCCTGCATAATAAATTTCTTCAAAGCTTAGTGATTTATATCAATAAGAATCTTACTGTCTTTCTCACTTTTGGAGGTCAAGAATTCTGGCAAGTCTCTGCTGGGTGATTCTTCTGTTACACATGGCATCCATGGAAGTTACTACATGACATTCAGAGTAATATGGGGTTGTCTGGATGCCAATTCTGCTTCACTCACACATCTGACACTCTGATGGGGAGGGTTACAAGGGGCTGTCAACTAAAGTGTCTACAAACTTGAGGCTTTACTTTTAAGGTTAGTAAATCAGACCAGAAAGAAATTCAAGAAAAGAATCCCAAAACATTTTGAACAATGATAGTATTACTGAAATGGCATTCAACTTCCAAAAAATGTAACATCTTCATGTCCAAGTTCAGTATGCTTCTTGAAATAGCAATCTCATAATCTGATGTCACAGTTCACATACTTAACATTCAGTTCTTAAAAATAACTGATGCAGAGACAAAAACCAGTTTATAAGCATAAATATAATGAGAACTTAATTTTCTGTTCTTGGGATTAAACTCGGCAGGAGTTTAACTTATCCACTAGTGAAGCAAAAGCGTTAAGGTTTCATGACCTCATAACAACAATAAATGAAAGATAAAAGGATAAGACAGAAAACGCATATTTGGGCCACTTTGTACATTTTTAAGGTGAGTATACTTCGTGTAATCTCAGGTTGAAGTAAAAAAATGGATGTGATGGTGGTTTTTTTAAGCAAACAGAAAGGACTATTTTCAGGAGCAGACCTACCATCTCACCTCTCCCATCTTCCCGCGCAATACTTTGGGAGGTAGGGTGGGGATGTGATTCAAGAAGATCAGAGAAGCAGAACTCCCTCAATCAACTGGATTTAAAAGCCAAAATTATCCCAAACCACAATGAGATGCCATCTCACACCTGTCAGAATGGCTATTATCAAAAAGACAAGAAACAAGTGTTGGTGACGACATGGAGGAAAGGGAACCCTCTTGCACTGTTGGTGGGAATGTAAACTGGTGTAGCCACTATGGAGAACAGTATGGAGGTTACTCAAAAAATTAAAAATAGAACTATCATATGATCCAGCAATACCACTTCTGGGTATTTATCTGAAGAAAGCAAAAACACTATTTTGAAAAGATATATGCACCCTCCTGTCACTGCAGCATTATTTACAGTGGCCAAGATATGGAAGCAACCTAAATTTCATCAGTAGATAAATGGATAAAGAAGATGTGGTACATATACAGAATGGAATATTATTTAGCCATTAGAAATGAAATCTTGGCATTTGCAATAACATGTATGGAACATGACGGTATTATGCTAAGTGAAATAAGTCAGAGAAAAACAAATACCATATAATTTCACTCATGTGGAATCTAAAAAGCAAAAGCAAATGACCAAACACAACAAAACAGAAACAGAGTCATAGATACAGAGAACAAAAAGGTAGGGGTTAGGGGAACAGACAAAATAGGTGAAGAGAATTAAGAGATTCAAACTTCCAGCTACACAATAAACAAATCAAGAGATATAACGTACACACAGGGAATTTAGTGAATACTACTGCAACAACTTTGTATAGTGACAGACGATAACTGGACTTACTGGGGTGATTATTTCATAATGTATAAAAATACTGAATCACTATGTTGTACATCTGAAACTTATACAATATTTTAATTAATTTTTATTGGAGTATAGTTGATTTACAATGTTGTGTTAGTTTCAGGTGTACAGCAAAGTGAATCAGTTACACATATACATATATCCACTCTTTTTTAGAGTCTATTCCCATATAGGCCATTACAGAGTACTGAGTAGAGTTCCCTGTGCTATACAGTAGGTCCTTATTAGTTATCTATTTTATATATAGTAGTGTGTATATGCCAGTCCCAATCTCCCAATTCATCCCTCCCCTCTTTCCCCCTTGGTAACTATAAGTTTGTTTTCTACATGAAACTAATACAATATTATATTTTAAGTATAACAATAAAAACAAAACAAAAAGAAATCCTGGCTTCACTTAGAAGCATCTTCGAAAATGCCTATTAGAACCTTTGTCCCCAACAGAAGTTCTTCTGTCTTTCAAGGAGCATCTAGCCATGCTCCTTCATTTATTCAGACAAAACAAGGCAAGATAATGCCACACAGGACAAGATAATAGATTTAATCCCAAACTGTGCATTTGGTTGCTGTTTCTGTGTGTGTGCAGATTCACAGGAGCACTGGGGGAGAATGAGGGGAGAACGCGAATGCAATCAGACACACAGATCACCCAAGAAGGCTTAGAGCCTGCAGTCCACCTGCCTGTCTATTCTCCTTTTTTTTATCTCCATAAGCTGCACTTTTAAACTTTTCTTTCCTCTTCCAGTTCCTCATACATGGATTGAGATTTTTGGTGAAATTCACATCCTCGTTAAAAAGTTTACGTGGTCTCCGAAATTAGACCATGAATTCTTCCCTTTCCCCCATTTGATTTAAAGACAGAGGTCATTTTGGAATTTGTCTTATCTATTGATGCTGAATCTTAGCAACAACATTTATAATAAGGAATATCAGCATTAACTGAATAATTTTTATTTGTCACAACTCTTCTAAGTGCTTTACATGTACTAATTCATTTAATCCTTAAGGTAACTCTAAAAGATAAGTCCCAGTATTATCTCCATTTTTCTATGAGAAAATTAGAGTTCAGAGAGTTGAGAAATCTACCTAAAATCACTCAGAAAGGTGAAGCTGGTATTTGAATCCAGACAGTCTGATCCAGAGCTGGTATGTTATGCTAAACTACGTCCATAAAGACACCAGCCTTTAAAGCACAAATTTGTTTTCATCTGAGATGATAAATTATGAATTTGGTAATGAGCCTACATACAGATGACACCATACCATGGAATGCAGATTCCATGACAACTCTCATTCCCAGGATTGCATTCCCAGTGCCTGTGAGGATGCCTGGCCAATCTACCTGGGAATGACTCCTAAATTCGTATTATCTACCTTGACCACAGTGTTAAATTCCAGCCTCCTTTATCCACCTTCATACTCAATGTCATTCAATAATTCAAGGATCTCTGTCTTTTTTGTTTAATGATGTATCTTAATCACCAAAAACAAGCAGTACTTGGCACTTGGCAGGCACTCAACAGATAATTGTTGAATGAATGAATGGATGTCTAAAAGATGTCTAAATATAACATGGCCAAAATAAAGCTTTCCCCTGCTCTCCCCTGCAAACTTGTTCTTCCTCCATACTCGGTTCATCTACCCAGCTGCTCAGCCCAAACCCTCAGAATCATTTTTACTTGCCCTGGTGTCATCCCCATAGCCAATCAATCAGCAACTAGTGCTTTTCTATTACCAAAGTATATCCCCAATCTTCCTGCTTCTCTCCATCTCCCCAGCTTGCCCCAATTCCAAACCATGACCACCTCTCACCTCCTAATGAGCCCCGTGCTTTCCTTCTTCCCCAGGCTTACTTCTAAAAATCCATTCTTTGCTCAGCACATCTCTTCCTGCTGAAATGGCTGGTCATTACACTTTGAACCAAACTCAAACTCCTGGCTTTCCTTATAAAGGCCCTGTGTGATCTGGCTCCTCCCATCTCCCTCACAACGCTCCCTACACATTGGCCACACTCCCCTCATTCTACTGTCTGAACACACAAGGTCATTCCTACTGCTACACTGCATCCCTACAGGCAGTTAGCATTTAAATTTCCTATATCAGATCTTAATACCCCAGGAGTTAACTACAATATAAGAGAACCTAATCAAGAATTAATATGTTAACTGGTGGTTACTTAGCACTTAAAATATTGTTATCCAAAAGCTGAGTTAATTACCAAAAGAGATATCTGATTATTATTGGTAAAATGAGAGAACTTCAGTATAGGCAATTAGTCAGAAATATCATTAAGGCTTCATTGCCCTGACATATATAAAGTACAGAGATATACTCAGCATCATCAGTTCAGCACTCAAGGTCCTAGTCTGGTTGTCCTGGATCCCTCCACTTAGATGCCCCGTGACCTGGTCCAGCTCTAAGACTATTTTTGCATCTGCTACAGAGCAAGTCTTGCATGCCAGGTGTTAGCTAGAGTGCCAAGGGTAGATCTACAGAACTGGTTGTAAACCTTTCTTTTGCCTGTTTGACAAATGTTTGTCCACTTGTTAGAATTTGAGTTTGCTTTTATTCTGACAGTCTTGGTTTGAGTTCACCCAGAATCAGATCCTGAGACAAAGATCTCAGTACAAGTAATTTATTTGAGGGGTGCAGGGAATATGGATAGAAGTATGGGATATGGGGAAAGGAAGGCAACCAATAAAGAGTACATTATCAAGCCAGCTAGCACTGTGGGCCCCTGGAGCTTAATGCCGCAAGGAATTAAGAAGAGAAATTATGCAAAATGGGAACCTCACAACCATCCCAACCCAGTATGCAAGGGAACAGGGGTATTTGTACACTGATTCCCAAGAGTTGTAGGTTGAGGACTGCTCCTGTGGCCTGCCATGCACATGTATGGATAGCCTTGCTAGGTTCTAGAGAAAAGCCCTCAGGCACAAGGATGCAGAGGCCAACAGGAGGAACTTGATGGAGCACACTGAAATGTGCCTAAGGTCTGAGGGCTACGGGCAAGGCAGTGACCATGTCTGTGCATAACATCCCACCTTCCTGAACCATCACGAGTGAAGACCCATACATACCAAATGCACACCTTATGTGTGTACTTCTATCTAACCTAGGTGAGCAGCACATACCAAAAGAATCTACTGAATGTTTGTCATTGCCTGCTGTGGGGTGTAGGCCAGTTTTAAACACACCTCCTTAAGGTTTTTGCAATTGCTGTTCCCTCTACCTGGAATGTTTGCAGGTCATTCTTTAAAGAACTCTACCTTCAAAACGTAATAACAGAAAGCTCTAAGCAATTTACTGCTCCTCTCCTTTCCCCAGAGGCCTCTCTCTGGCCAACTTAGCTCGCTGGAAGTTCCTCTCATGCAAAAGCACCCCCAAGACAGGCCCTAGGCCTCACCACCTAAAGTAACCTCGCAGAAGAACTTCCAAAAGAATTTCTAAGGGAGGAAAAACTTTGCTTCTCCACCAGAGGTTCTACCTCCAGTGAGAGAGGTGGAACAGGATAGGTAATTACTCTTTGATGCTTATAAGACGCCCATCCTGATTAGGGTGCAGTCAAAAAGGAAGAACGGGTGCGGAAATCTCTATCCTACATAAGTTGCTGATTTTAAGTGCTGTATCCGCTATCTCCTGCTACCATAACGCTGTGTAACAAACAACCACATAGCTTCAGTGACATGTAACAGTTTGTTCCTTACTTGTGTGTCTGAGGTCAGTTGGGAGTCAGCTGGCTATCGGCTGGGGCCACTGGGGCTCCATACTCCATATGTCTCTAATCTTTCAAGGGGTCTATCCAGGCAATTCTCCTGGCAATGGCAAAGGAGGAGGAGTGAGCAAGCCCAATCTCACAAACGCTTTTTAACCCTCTATTTGCATTATATTCGCTAACATCATACAGGCCTAGAGCAACAGTTTGCCGGAGCTGGCTCCTCCAGCTTGCAGGAGCCAACTGTGAAATATTCAGAAAGTTTGTGAGTTATACCTTTTATATCACTGATAGATTGAAATTTAAAAATCTGCCAACACTACAAATCATGACTTCTTTTTTACCCCCAGAGAGCTGCTACACTACTTTCACAAAGCAAACCACACATTTAAGGTCAGAGCAAAAGGTAAGCCAGAAATACCCAGCCAGTGTGGAAGGACTCTGTAAAGCTACATGGAAAAGGGAGTGGACGTGGGGAGTGGTGAAGATTTGGGCCCGTTTTTACAATTTATCACAGGTACTCAACCACACCAGAGGAACCATTTCTTTTCCAGGCTCCACTAAGTGTGGGACCAGTCAAATCACTTTTCAATTATTTATTTTTTTGAATTTTATTTTGTACACAGCAGGTTCTTATTAGTTACCTATTTTATACATATTAGCGTTTATATGTCAATCCCGATCTCCCAATTCATCCCACCACCACCACCTCCCTGCCCCGCTTTTCCCCCCTTGGTGTCCATATGTTTCTTCTCTACATCTGTGTCTCTATTTCTGCCTTGCACACTGGTTCATCTGTACCATTTTTCTAGCTTCCACATATATGTGTTAATATATGATATTTGTTTTTCTCTTTCTGACTTACTTCACTCTGTATGACAGTCTCTAGATGCAAGCATGTCTCTAAAAATGACCCAATTTCGTTCTTTTTTATGGCTAAGTAATATTCCATTGTATATATGTACCTAATCTTCTTTATCCATTCATCTGTCGATGGGCATTTAGGTTGCTTCCATGACCTGGCTATTGTAAATAGTGCTACAGTGAACATTGGGGTGCATGTGTCTTTTTGAATTATGGTTTCCTCTGGGTATATGCCCAGTAGTGGGGTTGCTGAGTCATATGGTAATTCTATTTTTAGTTTTTTAAGGAAATTCCATACTGTGCTCCATAGTGGCTGTATCAATTTATATTCCACCAACAGTGCAAGAGGGTTCCCTTTTCTCTATACCCTCTCCAGCATTTGTTGTTTGCAGATTTTCTGATGATGCCCATTCTAACCAATGTGAGGTGATACCTCACTGTAGTTTTGATTTGCATTTCTCTAATAATTAGTGATGTTGAGCAGCTTTTCATGTGCCTCTTGGCCATCTCTATGTCTTCTTTGGAGAAATGTCTGTTTAGGTCCTCTGCCCATTTTTTGATTGGGTTTTTTGTTTTTTTTAATATTGAGTTGCATGAGCTGTTTATATATTTTGGAGATTTATCCTTCATCCGCTGATTTGTTCACAAATATTTTCTCCCACTCTGAGGTTTGTCTTTTCATCTTGTTTATAGTTTCCTTTGTTGTGCAAAAGCTTTTAAGTTTCATTAGGTCCCATTTGTTTATTTTTGCTTTTATTTCCATTTCTCTAGGAGGTGGGTCAAAAAAGATCTTGCTGTGATTTATGTGAAAGAGTGTTCTTCCTTATGTTTTCCTCTAAGAGTTTTATAGTGTCCAACTTACATTTAGGTCTTTAATCCATTTTGAGTTTATTTTTGTGTATGGTGTTAGGGAGTGTTCTAATTTCATTCTTTTACATATAGCTGTCCAGTTTTCCCAGCACCACTTATTGAAGACACTGTCTTTTCTCCATTGTATATCATTGTCTCCTTTGTCATGGATTAGTTGACCATAGGTGCGTGGGTTTATCTCTGGGCTTTCTATCCTGTTCCATTGATCTATATTTCTGTTTTTGTGCCAGTACCATATTTTCTTGATTACTGTAGCTTTGTGGTATAGTCTGAAGTCAGGGAGTCTGATTCCTCCAGCTCCATTTTTTTCCCTCAAGATGGCTTAGGCTATTTGGGGTCTTTTGTGTCTCCATACAAATTTTAAGATTTTTTGTTCTAGTTCTGGAAAAAATGCCATTGGTAATTTAATAGGGATTGCACTGAATCTATAGATGACTTTGTGTAGTGCAGTCATTTTCACAATATTGATTCTTCCAATCCAAGAACATAGTATATCTCTCCATCTGTTTGTGTCATCTTTGATTTCTTTCATCAGTGTCTTATAGTTTTCAGAATACAGGTCTTTTACCTACTTAGGTAGGTTTATTCCTAGGTATTTTATTCTTTTTGTTGCAATGATGAATGGGATCGTTTCCTTAAATTCTCTTTCTGATCTTTCGTTTTTAGTGTATAGGAATGCAAGAGATTTCTGTGCATTAATTTTTTCTCCTGCAACTTTACCAAATTCATTGATTAGTGCTAGTAGTTTTCTGGTGGCATCTTTAGGATTCTCTATGTATAGTATCATGTCATCTGCAAACAGTGACAGTTTTACTCCTTCTTTTCCAGTTTGTATTCCTTTTATTTCTTCTTCTTCTCTGACTGCCATGGCTAGGACTTCCAAAACTATGTTGAATAAGAGTGGCAAGGGTGGACATCCTTTACTTGTTCCTGATCTTAGAGGAAACGCTTTCAGTTTTTCACCATTGAGAATGATGTTTGCTGTGGGTTTGTCATATATGGCCTTTCTTATGCTGAGGTAGCTTCCCTCTATGCCCATCTTCTGGAGAGTTTTTTATCATAAATGGTGTTGAATTTTGTCAAAATATTTTTCTGCATCTATTGAGACGATCATATGGTTTTTATTCTTCAATTTGTTAATATGGTGTATCACATTGATTGATTTGCATATACTGAAGAATCCTTGCATCCTTGAGGTAAATCCCACTTGATCATGGTGTATGATCCTTTTAATGTGTTGTCGGGTTCTGTTTGCTAGTATTTTGAGGATTTTTGCATCTATATTCATCAGTGATATTGGTTTGTAATTTTCTTTTTTTGTAGTATCTTTGTCTGATTTTGGTATCAGGGTGATGGTGGCCTCATAGAATGAGTTTGGGAGTGCTCCTTCCTCTGTAATTTTTTGGAAGAGTTCGAGAAGGATGGGAGTTAGCTCTTCTCTAAATGTTTGAGAGAATTCACCTGTGAAGCCATCTGGTCCTGGACTTTTGTTTGTTGAAAGATTTTTAATCACAGTTTCCATTTCATTACTTGTGATTGGTCTGTTCATATTTTCTATTTCTTCCTGGTTCAGTCTTGGAAGGTTATACCTTTCTAAGAATTTGTCCATTTCTTCCAGGTTGTCCATTTTATTGGCATAGAGTTGCTTGTAGTAGGCTTTTATGATGCTTTGTGTTTCTACGGTGTCTACTGTAACTTCTTTTTCATTTCTGATTTTACTGATTTGAGTTCTCTCCCTCTTTTTCTTTATGAGTCTGGCTAAAAGTTTATCAATTTTGTTTCTCTCCTCAAAGAACCAGCTTTTAGTTTTATTGATCTTTGCTATTGTTTTCTTTGTTTCTGTTTCATTTATTTCTGCTCTGATCTTTATAATTCCTTTCCTTCTGCTAACTTTGGGGATTTTTTGTTCTTCTTTCTCTAATTGCTTTAGGTATAAGGTTAAGTTGTTTATTTAAGATTTTCTTCTTTCTTGAGGTAGGATTGTATTGCTATAAAATTCCCTCTTGGAACTACTTTTGCTGCATCCCATAGGGTTTAGATTATCGTCTTTTCATTGTCATTTGTTTCTGGGTATTTTCTGATTTCTTCTTTGATTTCTTCAGTGATCTCTTGGTTATTTAGTAATGTATTGTTTAGCTTCCATGAGTTTGTGTTTTTTACATTTTTTTCCCTGTTATTTATTTCTAATCTCATAGCATCGTGGTCGGAAAAGATGCTTGATATGATTCCAATTTTCTGAAATTTACTGAGGCTTGATTTTTGACCTAAGATGTGATCTATCCTGTAGAATGTGCCATGTGCACTTTAGAAGAAAGTGTAATCTGCTGTTTCCAGAATGAATGTCCTGTAAACGTCAATTAAATCTATCTGGTCTATTGTGTCATTTAAAGCTTATGTTTCCTTATTAATTTTCTCTCTGGATGATCTGTCCATTGGTGTAAGTGAGGTGTTAAAGTCTCCCACTATTACTGTGGTACTGTCAATTTCCTCTTTTATAGCTGTTAGCATTTGCCTTATGTATTCAGGTGCTCCTACATTGGGTGCATATATATTTATAATTGTTATATCTTCTTCTTGGATTGATCCCTTGATCATTATGTAGTGTCCTTCCTTGTCTCTTGTAACATTCTTTATTTTAAAGTCTATTTTATCTGATATGAGTATTGCTACTCCAGCTTTCTTTTGATTCCCTTTTGCATGGAATACCTTTTTCTATCCCCTCACTTTCAGTCTGTATGTGTCCCTAGGTCTGAAGTGGGTCTGTTGTAGACAGCATATATATGGGTCTTGTTTTTGTATCCATTCAGTGAGCCTGTGTCTTTTGGTTGGAGCATTTAATCCATTCACATTTAAGGTAATTATCGATATGTATGTTCCTATTACCATTTTCTTAATTGTTTTGGGTTTGTTTTTGTAGGTCCTTTTCTTCCCTTGTGTTTCCTGCCTAAAGAAGTTCCTTTAGTATTTGTTGTAGAGGTGGTTTTGTGCTGCTGAATTCTCCTAGCTTTTGCTTGTCTGTAAAGTTTCTGATTTCTCCGTCGAATCTGAGCGAGACCCTTGCCAGGTAGAGTAATCTTGGCTGTAGGTTCTTCCCTTTCATCACTTTAAATATATCACGCCACTCCCTTCTGGCTTGTAGAGTTTCTGCTGATAAATCAGCTGTTAACCTCATGGGAGTTCCCTTGTATGTCATTTGTCATTTTTCCTTTGTTGCTTTTAATAATTTTGCTTTGTCTTTAACTTTTTGTCAATTTGACTACTATGTGTATCAGCATGTTTCTCCTTGGGTTTATCCTGCCTGGGACTCTCTGCACTTCCTGGACTTGGGTGGCTATTTTCTTTTCCATGTTAGGGAAGTTGTCAGCTATTATCTCTTCAATTATTTTCTTGGTCCTTTCTCTCTCTCTTCCCCTTCTGGGACCCCTATAATGCGAATGTTGGTGCATTTAGTGTTATCCCAGAGGTCTCTTAGGCTGCCTTCATTTCTTTTCATTCTTTTTTCTTTATTCTGTTCCGCAGCAGTGAATTCCACCATTCTGTCTTCCAGGTCACTTATCCATTCTTCTGCCTCAGTTATTCTGTTATTGATTCCTTCTAGTGTATTTTTCTTTTCAATTATTGTATTGTTCATCTCTGTTTGTTTGTTCTTTAATTCTTTTAGGTGTTTGTTCTTTAATTCTTCTATGTCTTTGTTAAACATTTCTTTCATCTTCTCGATCTTTGCCTCCATTCTTTTTCCAAGGTCCTGGATCATCTTCACTATCATTATTCTGAATTCTTTTTCTGGAAGGTTGCCTATCTCCACTTTATTTGATTGTTTTTCTGTGGTTTTATCTTGTTCTTTCATCTGGTACATAGTCCTCTGCCTTTTCATTTTGTCTACCTTTCTGTGAATGTGGTTATCATTCCACAGCCTGCAGGATTTTATTTCTTCTTGCTTCTGCTGTCTGCCCTCTGGTGGATGAGGCTATCCGAGAGGCTTACGCAAGCTTCCTGATGGGAGGGACTGGTGGTGGGTAGAGCTGGGTATTGCTCTGGTGAGCAGAGCTCAGTAAAACTTTAATCTGCTTGTCTGTTGATGGGTGGGGCTGAGTTCCCTCGTATTGGTTGTTTGGCCTGAGGCAACCCAACACTGGAGCCTACGGGCTCTTTGGTGGGGCTAATGGTGGACTCTGGGAGGGTTCACGCCAAGGAGTACTTCCCAGAACTTCTGTTGCCAGTGTCCTTGTCCTCACCGTGAGACACAGCCGCCCCCCAACTCTGCAGGAGACCCTCCAACACTAGCAGGTAGATCTGGTTGTGTCTCCTGTGGGGTTACTGCTCCTTCCCCTAGGTCCCTATGTGCACACTACTTTGTGTGTGCCCTCCAAGGGTGGAGTCTCTGTTTCCCCCAGTCCTGTCGAAGTCGTGCAATCAAATCCTGCTAGTCTTCAGAGTCTGTTTCTCTGGGAGTTACTCCTCCCGTTGCCAGACCCCCAGGTTGGGAAGCCTGACGTGGGGTTCAGAACCTTCTCTCCAGTGGGTGAACATCTGTGGTATAAGTGTTCTCTAGTTTGTGAGTCACACACCCAGTGGTTATGGGATTTGATTTTACTGTGATTGCGCCCCTCCTACCATCTCACTGCAGCTTCTCCTTTGTCTTTGGATGTGGGGTATCTTTTTTGGTGAGTTCCAGTGTCTTCCTGTCGACGATTGTTCAGCAGTTAGCTGTGATTCCAATGCTCTCGCAAGAGGGAGTGAGCACACGTCCTTCTACTCTGCCATCCTGAACCAATCCTCCCAAGTCACTTTTTATTGTTACTTACTTTTTAATTTTTTTTTTACTAGTCAGGTCATTTAAAGTGTCATATTGATTCTTCATTTTGGCAACCTTTCCTCTTCTCATAAAGATTAATGTGGTCTTGGATGTTAAAAGAACATTTTAAGTCTTTCCAAGTACTATAGCTAATAAAAAGCAGGGACCTGTTTCTTAGTGCCTGTGAGATCCAAGAGCTCTAGGTTGGGATCTCAAACACTGAAGAGATGGAAAAATATCTTGGAGAATTGAGAGGTGGAATTTATCCAAAATCAAACAAGTAAGAGCTGAGAGGAGGTCTCACAACCTCAAGCCCTTGGCTGCATCCTTCAAACAATCAGCGTTTTAAGTAGGCCCAAGGGTGTGTGTGCAGGGAATAAAGGGAATAAGGATCAGTCAGGTGAATGTCCACATCATCGTGTCTAAAGCCTGCCTCCCTCATTTGTCAGATGCAGTAAACTGCTTCTCTAATGACTTTATAGAGACCATTACCTACTGAACAGGAAGCTGTCGTAAAACTCTCCTACCCTGTGTTGCCTCTGGGTTATTGGGTGATGGGTGTGCTGTGTCAATGACAGACATGGGAAATGTCATAGCCCGATTCACCTCGGATGTGCCACATACCTAAAAAAAGCATTTTAAAACAGGTTATACCTGTCTTACCTGTGCTGCTATAACAAAAATATCATATCCTGCATGGCTTATGCAACAGAAATTTATTTCTCACATTTCTGGAGCCTGGAAGTCTGGGATCAGAGTGCCAGGATGGTTGGGGTTGTAGTAAGAACACTTTTCCTGGCTTACAGATGGATTTTTTCTTGTTATGCCCTCAGAGAGAGAGAGAGAGAGGAAGCAAGCTCTCTTTTCTTCTTATAAGGGTACTAATCTGAGCTTAAGGATTTCACCCTAATGACCAAGTTGCTCCAAAAGGCCCCACCTCCAAATGCCATCATACTGGGAATTAGGATTTCACCATCTGAACTTTGTTGGGGGGGGGGCGTGCACAAATTTCCATCCACAACAATACCAACCCTCATCCTAGAGGGGCACGCTGCACCTTAGCCTGTGGAAGTCACTGAGAAGTCTTGCAGCAAAGGAAACTGTTTCCCCTTGCATAGCCCAGCATTTCTCCTCTTACTCAACCACAGAACCTTGGAATACGCATCAGCTTCACATGGGACAGTAGTGATCTGGAGAACATGGATGAGACTGTCCTGGCCTTGGTGGGATGCTTGCAGAAGGGGTTCAGAGGACCACTGAATAGCAGAAAGTACAACAAAGAGAGTGTTACCAGGAATGTTTCATAGCATCCTGTCTCCTTGCCACCAGTCACGAGAGGCTAGCAGAACAACCCCCAAGGCTCAGGAGCGTTCATCAACAAATGTTAATTTTGCAGTCACTCTTATGTCCTTTAGGCGTCAACTGGGGAGCTGTGTTCGACATGGTCACTCTGAGACCCAGACCATCTCCAAACCTGTTTGCTCATCACCAGACAGAAAAGAAAGCATGGTAAAGTCCACACTGGCCCTTAAAGAGACATCACCTCCACTCGTGTGTCATCAGCTGCAGCAGCCACATGGCTGCATCTAAGTTCAAGTGGACAGGGAAGGGAAGTGAAATCTTACTGGACTAGTTTCCTGGGGCTGCTGTAACAATTACCACAAGCCTGATGTCTTAAAGCAACACAGATTTATTCTCTTACGGTTCTAGAGGCCAGAAGCTCAAAATCCATATCACTAGGCTGAAACCAAGGTGTTGGTAGGGCCACGTTCCCTTTGGGGGGCTCTAGAGGAGAATTCTTTCCTGCCTCTTCCAACTCCTGGTGGCTGCCAGCATTCCTTAGCTTGTGTCCACCTCACTTCAATCTTCAAAGCCAGCATCTTCGAATCTCTCTCTGCTGTGTTTTCATACGACCTTCTCTGTGTGTGTCCAATCCCCCTCTTCCCCACTTATAAGCATACATGTGATTGCATCTAGGCCCACCAGGATAATCTACCCATTTCAAGGTCCCTCTTTTAACCACATCTGCAAAGACCCAAAGGTAACATTCATAGGTCCCAGGGATTGGGACTTGGTGCCTTTGGGGCGCCATTATTCAGCCTAAGGAAAGAGAACAAGAATACTGTATCGATGAACAGCCCAAATGACTATCATGCTCTATTTTAGTCTCCCCTCCCACCAGCCTTCTCAACTACAGACACAGGGCTCTGAGCACTGTGCCCATCTCAGCTAAGCATTCATTCCATTTCAGATGGAGTCAGAAATTACATCCAGAGAGGGTCTCAAAGACCCAGTCGTACAGCCCTCTCCTTTTACAAATGAATAAACTGGAGCTCAGAAAATATCATATAGCCAAGGGTAGCACTGAGTTTGAGATAAAAATAAAACAGAAGTCACAAGACTTGTAATGAGCTACCAGACACTACAGGGTACTCTGTCAGCTGTGTTATCAGCCACTTGGTGGTAATCTGATTTTTGCCCTTTGAGATATACCTTTCATAGCCACAGCCACCTCAACTCACATCACTCTGTCATCAGCCATTTTCTTAGAAATTATTGCCATCTGACACTTCATCTGTATTTATATTTACCGGTTTGTTTATTGCCTGTTTCTCTCCACTACAATGTAAACTCGACATCAGCAAAATCTGTTTTGCTCACTGTTGTATCTCCAGTGTCTATAACACCTCCTGGCACATGATTGACATTCAGTATTTGCTAAGTGAATGAATAAGTGAATCTGGAGAACTGACTTCCTAATAGTTGACATAAAAATTCTGCCATCACGTTAATTTTGTGAAGCCTGATAATATCTTCTGGAGTATAACAACGAATTATGTTTTCAGCTTGCAATATGGTTGCAATTTTGTAAACTTTTTGTTATTTGTCCTGTGCTACTTTATATTTTGTCCTATCTTTCTAAACAAATTGCTAACTTATAACAATAAAATATATGTAAACTTAAATATCAATACATCTCATACAGCAAAAACGCCTTTGCTATAAGTAAACAAAAACCTAGAAAGACTTTATTTACATAAATGGTATTTTTTAACTGACTTAGGTTTCGTGGGGGTTTTTTTTCCAACTCATCCCTGTTTTAGACATTTGCAATCAAGTAAAATCCATCCCCTTTAGTTTTCCTACTTGATCTTAGAGTGATGTAATAATCCTAATAAATAGGTTATTACGTAAACTTCTGTGACACCAGGTTGCATTTTAAGACTTGGGAGCAGAGTCAAGCAGAATAGTAACTACGAATTATATAACTTTGGTTTATAAAACAAAGGTCTCTGATAATCAGCAAAAACAAAGTTATGAGCGTAGGGGGAGGGTGAACACATTGTTTAATGCAGCAAGAAAGGCTGCATTTCCCTGCTTTTAGAGGTGCACAGAAAAACACTAGCACTTTAGGTGAAAACAACTGACCAAGTTCCTAACGTGGTGGAACAACTACAATGATAACAAGAATTTCATGCATTTCAGAATCTAAAGATTGGTGAAACATCAATAGCAACCAAAATATATGTATAAGAATTTCCAAGGTGATGGACCTAAAGTATTTACAACTAGGAGTCCCCCATCTTCAGCTTGAGTGCACTCAACGTGCACTCGCCACTCCCACCATTTGGATGCCTTCTAGGACCTCCAATACACTGCAGCCTCCCTTCCCTCTAAACCTTCAACTTACCACTCCTTCCCCTGGATGCTTTTCTCCCAAACAAGCCCCAGTCTGCCTCCACACACTCAGACTCAGTCCCTCAACCAAATCACGGGTATAATAATAATCCCTACTCATATAAGGTTATGAGAAAAATGAAATGAGCTAATACTAATTAGTGCAGAGTCCAGTATTTGGCAAGTGGCGAACACAGAACAAATGTCTATCATTATGTTCACTATTGGTTTTCTCAGCAAGATAGTTTCCCTTGGACAAATATGCTTGAATGACTATTTGGGGCAATTGGCAGGTCGGTGGGGAGATGTTTGGGAACATGCAGTTCATTTGGGGGATTGAATAAACACTTCAGTAAGGTTGATTCTGTATCTGAGGCTTATTTCAGTTACTTCAAAGTGGAGCACAACCAGACAGAAAGCATTTAACTGGGAGTGAAGACCATTTAACAGGGCAATTCCAGGTCTACCACAGCTCCAGGGCCTCCTCTTTCTGTCTCAGCAAGAAAATGTATGTATTATTAGCATTTCAGTCAATAGATATTTATTAATACCGATCACGTGCCATGCCCTATCTAGAATCTAGACCTTGGGAAAACAACCTTGAACCAAACAGACAAAAATCCCTGCCCCCATGCAGCTTATGATGCTAAAGGGGATAGACAGGCAATAAAGAAAATGAACAAGTAAATATGTGTTTACTAGACTCTGGTGTTATGGAGGAAAATGAAGCAGGGTAAGTGGGATGATCAGTGCCAACCAGAGAGGCAGGTAGTAATTTGAAACAGGGTTATCAGGTTAGGTCTAGGTGTAAAGGTAATATTTGAGCAAACACTTAAAGGAGGAAAACGATATGTGGGTATCTGGAAGAAAAGTGCTCCAGGCAAAGGGAAGAATCAGCGCAAAGGCCCTGAGGCGGAATTATGGTTGTGTGTTCAAAAAAGCAGGAAGGAAGCCAGGGTAGCTGAAGCACAGTGAATCAGGGGAAGAGCAGTAAGGGCCAGATGTTGAAGGGCCTTGCAAACTATGTCAGAAAGTTGGCTTTCACCCTAGGAGAGCCAGAAAACCAGTTCAGGGCTCTCAGCAGAGGAAAGGCAAATTCTGAATTATGGGTTTAAACAGCTGTCCCCAACTTTTTGGCATCAGGGACTGGTTTCATGGAAGACAATTTTTCCACGGACAGGGGGAAGGGGGGATGATGGTTCAGGTGGTAATGTGAGCGCTGGGGAGCGGCAGATGAAGCTTCACTTGCTCGCCCGCTGCCCACCTCTTGCTGTGCGGCCTAGGGGTTGGGGACCCCTATTTTAGAAGATCCAAACGTGGTGTGGAATAAGCCTAGTAAAGTCCCCTCTCCCAGCAACCCAGAAGTTTATGAATGGGCAGCCAACCTGCTATGGACTAAATTATGTCCATAATATACTTAATTTGAGCTTTAGGGATTCAGATCTTTATTCTCAGAGAGCCCTATGAGGCACATTACTATACAAATCCTGGGAGGTTGGGGAGGTGTTTCTAGAATGTGGGAATTTTTGCAACAAGAACAGAGGCTCTTTTAGAGGTATTGGCAGGTCAGAAGGCATCAAATGCTGTGGGAACAACCAGAAGTAAACTTAGGTGTAAGGTGCTGTGATGGTCAATTTTATTTGTCCACTTGATTGGACATGGGTTACCCTGATTAAAAATTATTTCTGGGTGTGTCTGTGAAGGTGTTTCCAGATGAAACTGGCGTTTCAATTGGTGGACTCAGTAAAGTAGATTGCCCTCCCCAGCGTGGGTGGGCGTCATCCAATCCACTGAGGACTGAATAGAACAAAAAGTAGAGGAAGGAGGAATTTGCCCCTTTTTTGCTGCTGTTGAGCTGGGACATCTCATCTTCTCCTGCCCTCAGACTGAATTACATCACTGGATTTCCTGGGTCTCCCGCTTGCAGACAACAGATCTCAGCTTCTATAATCACACCAGCCAATTCCTCATAACAAATACATATAAATATATTTAATATATATTAACTATAATTTTATGCCATATATATATCCATCTTATTGGCTTCTTTTCCGTGGAGAACCCCAACCAATACAAATGTCTACAGGCAGTGGCCTTACTTTAAGTTCGTAACTAAGCAACTGTCATATCTCCTATGAACCAAGTATCAATATGTATCATGGATAAACTGTATTTATAAACAACAAATTTACTGTATTTTCAAACTAGAACAGAGAGATGTTTCCAAATTGGACTAGGGGCCATGGTCAGGAAGGATCTAGAAAGAAAGGGCTGAAGAAGCCAAGGATGGCATCTAAAAGATATGGGGAGTAGACTGATGGCTGGCTCACAGCCCAATAAGAGTCTTGTGGACCCACAACACACCCATGTGCATACAGTTTTTAACCTAGGCCAACCTCATCTTGGAATAAGGTCACTTTCTCATTTTAAAAATAAACTCTAAAAAGGAGTGAAATAAGTGATGATTCTCAACTATGGTATTTACTTGAGTCACCTAGGAGTTTACAAAGAACCTGGAGGCCCCCAGCTCACTGACGGAGGAGGGGTGGGTCCCTGTGTTTTTATCAAGTCCTCCAGGTTATTCTGATACACACAGGAGTTTAAAGGCCACTAATACAGAGCGCTGGCTCTCAGACTTGACTACCTGTTGGGATCACAGGGGAGTGGTAAGAATTACTAATGGGGTCCCTCCCAGAGACTGATATAATTGGCCTGGGTATAGCCTGGGCATTAGAACTTTTCAAAGGTCCCCAGGGGCAGCCACTGATGGAGAAGATGAGCTGCTGTCCTCAAAGGAGAATAAGCCATTCCTATATATCCCAAACCCCATTCAATCATCATCTGAAATCCGTATTCTTATCTGCCATGTTTAAAGACAGAATCCAGAAACCTAGAGGCAGTGTTCATCACTGTTATTCAGTAGAATACAATGAAGTCAATAGCAGCATTATTTACAATTACCAAGATACAGAAGCAACCTAAGTGTCTACCAACAGAAGAATGGATAAAGAAGATGTAGCACATATACGCAATGGAATACTACTCAGCCACAAAAAAGGTGAAATTTTGCCATTTGTAGCGACATGGATGGACTTGGAGGGCATTATGCTAAGTGAAATAAGTCATGCAGAGGAAGACAAATACTATATAGTATCATTTATATGTGGAATCTAAAAAATACAAGAAAAAAGAAGCAGATTCACAGATATAGAGAGCTAGCGGTTACCAGTGGGGAGAGGGAAGAGGAGAGGGACAAGATAGGAGTAGGGATTTAAAGTTACAAACCATTAGGCATAAAATAAATAAGCAACAGGATACATTTTACAACATGGGGAATACAGCCAATATTTTATACTAACTATAAATGGAGTATAAACTTTAAAAATTGTGACTCACTATATTGTATACCTGTAACTTAAATAATACTGTATAACATCTACACTTCAATTTAAAAAAGAATAAATAAGAATATAATGAAGTCATGGATTAAAAGAATAAAATAATTGGCAAAACCTTGAAAAAAACCAACAGTTCTTTAGCGTTACCATTGTTTTCTCAATTATTATCAATAATGTTATCACTAGTAGTACCTGGAGCTCTGCCCTAATCCTATCCACAGCAGCTATTTTATTTATTACTTGAAAGAAAGCAGAGAGAGCCACTTATCTGAGCTTTCACTGCTCTCAGACAGCTTCGGCTGATGGCAACATTTACTGCAAGAGTCTCTTTTCCAGTGTCCACATCTGCCTGCAGAACATGAAACTTTACAGAATGGTAGGGCTTTCATCTGTTTTCTTGGTACTCTTTTTACCATTCTTTAATCCTCCATTGCAATTTCATTTAAATGAGCACCTTGAGTACAACTATAGAGAAATGGAAAACAGTCAAGTTTTGTATTTTTTATCAATTTGATGACTCATTAGCTGTGTGACTTCAGACAAGTTACTTGGCCTCTCTGAGCCTCATTTTTCTCATTTGTAAAATTGGAGCAATAATACCCACAGTTCAGGCATGCTGTCATGATGAAATGAGACCTTGTAGCTAGAGCACAAGGGTAGGGCCTGGCACACAGTAGGTATTCAAGTGCCTGGCACCAGGTAAGCGCTCAACATTGACATTATTCTACGTGGTACGAAAGGGAACATGGCCACAGATAAATCTTCTCTGCCTATTAGAGGGGCAAAGTTGAGAATTCTTTGTCTCCTGCCTGTTAGCAAATCTCAGGTTTATCTGGAGAGAAAAGATTCAGGTCAGTGATCTGCATGAGGGCTAAAAAATGCTGAAATTAGCAACTATCGATTTTGTCAACTTTGGGCCCCTGTACCATATAATCCTTTTCCCATGTAGATTCTCAGAGACAGAAAGGATCTTGGAGATCATGAAGCCCCATGCATTTTAATAGTAAAGAAATGGAGTCCCTGAATTTAAATGCTGCTTAGGACATGCTGGATACTAACCTGGGTCAGGATTAGCACCCACGTCTGGAAGAAGCTCTAATAACACTTTATATGTGTTCTAAACATTTTACAAGAAAAGCACTTAACTCTAACATTTCTCCCCACCACACCCTCTAAAGCAGAGATGCCCAACCTCGGCACTACTGACATTTGGTACTGGATAGTTCTTTGCTGTGGGGCTGTCCTGTGCATTGGATCAACAGGATGTTTAGCAGCACCCCTGGCCTCTATCCACTAGACACTAGTAGCACTCCCACACAACCAGTGGTGACGACCAAAAATACCTCCAGACACTGCCAAACATCCCCGGGGGGACAAACTGGACCTCCAGTTGAGAGCATCGTTCCTTTTTTTTCTATCATGTATATATATTTTTTTTTAATTTTATTGAAGTATAGCTGTTTACAAAATGAGATCGTACAACCATCAGAGAACTAAGTTCAGAGAGGTTAAGCAACTCACCGAAGGACACATGAGCTAGTAACTGGCAGAATTGGGGTGGGGGGAGGTGAGAGGGAAGAGACAAAAACAAGCAAGTGAATGAAAAGAAAATACATATATGGCCTGACCCTTATTCTGGCGATTTCTTCATGTTCCTCTCTCAATTTTACAAATGAGGGAAGGTGAGTTTCATTCTTGCTTCTGTCCCTCTTGGAACAGAAAAATAAATATAAACAAACAAGAACTTGAAAAGCCTGTTGGGGCCAACTGTTTCAAACATGCTCTGCATGAAATATCAACAGTTTCCATCACGAGATACAGAAAGTGTGAGTTTACTGTAATTATGTTTAGATGAGACCATTTGAAAGCAAATAACCCACAGGGTATTTTGTAAACATACTTGAGTTATTCCTGCCCCTGGTATATATTGAACTCAAATTCTTCCAGTGCACAGTTGTCACCCAGCTCAGTGAGAGATGATTCCATTTTAGCACTGGAGATAGAAAAGAAAAAAATTTTTTTTCTATTACAAATGGCCCATAATTTCCCTGAGGAGTGGTTATAAATGTTTGGCTCAACTCTTCAAATTAAAGCAGTTAGAAAGTATTTTAACAACTGCTAGATGAAGGAGCTAGCAATGATATTATGAGTGTGGACAAGAATGTGAGGGCTGAGAGAAAATGGAAATAAGAGATTTGACTTTGTCAAGGTAAGCGATGTTATCTTGAGTAAAAAGCTAAAAAAAAAAAAGCTTCCCACCGGAGGTGGGAAAGGTGTTGGGTTACTGGCAGAGTGGCTTTGGCCATGACCCATAGGGCAGAGACATTTCTCCTCTGGGTTCCCGCCACAAAGAGGCATTTCCATATAACCCTGCGTTGCTGGGAAACCTTTCCTATTGTTTCTCTCATTCCTTGTCTCTGCCTTAGTATAGCAATTTCTGAAAAAGCACAAAGACAGCCAGTAAGCAGGGAAGTAAAACTAGCGGATACCTGAGTGATCTTCCAGGTGGCAAAAGACCAGAAATAGAATTCAGAATAGAAAAGAGGAAGTAAACTTGAACCAAAGCAGGCCCAAAGACAAGCATAAATGAAACATCCCATCTCTCTTAAACTTTGTGGGGAAGTAAGGACCATTTTACATGCAAAGCCTGGGAAGATGAGAAATAACTTTATGATTCAATCAAACTGAAAAAGATAGGCCTACTCCTTTGGCACAGACACAAGTGAGATATTTATCAACCATGCGTCCTTTTGCAATGTACCATATTCCTCTTAGCCTCAGTTTCACCATCTGTGCCTGCAAGGATTAGATGAGATTTATATGTTATAAAGGATTTACATGTTAGTTTCTTAGCACACTGCCTGACACAGAGAAATCACTCTATAATTCCCCTTCCTTCCTTCCTCCCTCCCTCTCTCCCTCCTTCTTTCCTTCCTTCCTTCCTTCTCCAAATCCACACTGGAACAAGGAAAGCCAAGAGAAATGCAGTTTGGGCTTTTAATCTACAACCTTCTCCTTTATTCTCTTCTAAGGGCACCATGAATTTATCCCTGAAGTCAATCCCTGAAAGAGGTCAGTTCTCCCAGCAAGACCCCAACTGCTGCTGCGTGGTTGTCTCAGGAAAGGGTCCTGGTCCTTCCTTCCCCAGTGGGGGAAGCCAGTGCACAGCCCAGTGTCCCGACTGGGCTCATCAACCAGGGGGAAACAAGTGCAGCAAAGAAATCAGATCCGAGTCAGGGGTGCTCAGCGATGAAGTAGAAACACCAGAGGTTGAAATCAGGGGCAGATGGGGAAATGCATCAGGCAGCCTCTACCTGTTGCTCAGACCCCCAGCCAATTCTCAACGTTCCAGGGAGCAGCCTTTCTCCTGCTACTTACCTTTCTAGAGCTAAAGGCAACTGTTGACGTCATAAATTCAGTGGCTTCTTAATTTTCAACAAGAAAACTGAGGTTAAGAGATTTATGATTTGCCCGAAGTCACGTGGTCAGAATATTTTTTTAATAACAAAAGAAAAAAAAGAGGAAAACAAGTTTGTCATCCAAAGCAACGCTCCCTACTGACCAGAACTTTCTCTACTGAACTGTGCTCTCCATCAGGCCCTGATAAAGAATCATCTTTGTTTCTAACAGTAAAGAGAGAGCCAACAACTTGCAGACAGTGTGTTATTCTTGTAAATTTCATCTTTTCACTCAATAGAGTAAGAATTATGCTTGTGTAGGTGAGCATGATAAAAGAGACTGCCCAGTGGCCTTCTGGTTCTAGTCACGCATGTCTGTAGTGTCCCAAACGGGCACAGAATTTATCCCATGTCACTGAAATGAGATATTCATGAGGGACTACATATAACGGTGAGGGCAAGGTTGAAGGAACAAATAAGGGTGGGGAGACACCCAGAGACCAGCAGGCATGGGCACCTCAGGGGCTGAAGAGGAGGAGATAATGTCACTGGAGCCCCTTGAGATGCAGGGCCTGTCACAGAGGGAGGGCGGCAGCTAGCGCACCACTCTCCACCTGTTACCGGAGCCTCCCACTGACCGAGCCCATTTGGAAGCCAGAAGGCCCGGAACCACAGGTAATGCAGTTAGTGGCCAGTGGAAATTAACCAGGAAGGGCCCTCTCCAGGACAGTGACAGAGACACCCTGGCTACGGACGTTGGGAGCTAGGGAGCCTTCTCTAAAGGAGTCTCAGATACCGCAGGGGCTGCTGGGGTACAGCTAGAGCAGTGGCAAAAATAAGGTAGGCTTCAGGTAGGCCACTAGAAGTGGGAAAGGGGCACCAGAAAAAGGTCAGGAATGGGATGGTCCCTGAAAGAGAAATCAGCAAGAAGCCACACAAAGAGAGATGCTCTTCCCAGCAGTAATCCCTACAGTGTGATATCGAGAAGCATTATGCAGGAGATTAAGGTGCCTTAGAGACGCGGCCAGGAAGGAGACTGCTTGAAAGGATGTCGTGTAAAATAAGCCTCATACTCAGAACCGTAAGGAGTTATGGACAAGTATAGAAATGGGGAGAGGGATGCTGCAGCTCCAAGTGCAAACAGAAGGGCAGCAGGCAGCCCAGGGGAGGAAAGGAGGACTGGACATATGCGAGACGAGAGGCTCCAGCTTTGTCCAGAACAGGGAGTGGTCCTGCATAACATGAAAAAGGAAGAGAGGAACTGCAGCTGTTGGCGGTTGAGCACTGCTAACCTGGTGACCCAGGCAAAGAAGGGTGCTTCATCTGTTGCCATCTCATTGAAAATTTCATCTTCCCAACACTAAAGAAGCTATTGTTAACCTCACTTGACAGATAAAGAAACAGAAATAGGCGAGCTTACTGGTTAAGAGCAAAGGTGCTGAAGGCACATTCCCTGGGTTCCAGTCTTTGCTGTGTGACCTTAGGCAAGTTACTTAACCCCTCTGTGCCTAACTTTTTATCTGTGAAATGAAGTTAATAATATCAACCTCATAGCATACTCTTAAATACTTAAAAATACTTGTAAGTTAATACTTGCAGGTGTGAATACCTGATCAGTGACTGACACAGACATTTAACAAACGCTAGTTGTGGGCACTGTGTACTTCCTAAACGCACAGTGGAGCCTGGAATTGATTCCAGATTTTTTGAACTCCAAATTCAAATGTTCTTACCACCCTGCCATGCTGCCACCCTGTCCCAAGTGGCACAGAGTTCCCAGGGAATACAGGGGCCTCTGTTCATGGAATCTCAGCCTCATGGAATCTCCTTCAGACCTTCCAGCTCTCCCAGCTCCAATCCTAAATTCCTCAAGGAATCTTGGGATTATTCTGGTTCCCAGGACGCTCAGTTATGCAGAGGAGGGGGCTTACTGATTGGTACAACCTGGAGAAGCTCAAGGTGATAGAAGAAGAAGTGTCAAAAGCAGTACCTGGCTTGGAAGTATCTACCAATCTCTGTTGGGCCTGAGTCTGTCCGTGCGCACAGCCGCCTCATGTGGGACTTAGTCTCAGAAGCTCCATCCTCTGGCAAAAGTGAACGCACTCCCTCCCACTCTCTCAGAGCCTGTTTGCCTCCTGGCATCTCCGGCCAAAGACATCTGTTGTCCTTTTGCTCCCCTCGCTGTGGCTCCACGAGGACCTGCAGCGCCCCCTCAACTGAGTGAGCCCAGGACTTGAGGCATGTTCTGCCCTTTCATTCCAATCTGTACCACGAGCCTTGAGCGCCTGTTCTTTTACCACAAACCGAACTACAAGACTGGAAGTGCTCTGGCTTTGCAAGTTATACAACGAAAGTCTCTGATAAACTCTCACAGTAGCTGCAGCACAGGCCATAGACTGAAAGTTTGTTTCTCCCCAGAATTCGTATGTTGAAGTCTAAATCCTCAATGTGATGGTATTTAGAGGAGGGGCATTTGGGAGGTAATTAGATCATAATGGGACGAGTGCCTTTGTTAAAAGAGGAGAGAAAGGTTTTCCCCCCAACCCCCTCTCTGCCAGGTGAGAATGAGAAAACAGTCGTCTACAAACCAGGTGGAGGGCTTTCACCAGCACTAGGTCTTCTGCTGGTACCCTGATCTGGAACAGCCCAGCCTCCAGAACTGTGAGAAGTAAATGCCAATTCTTTTCAAGTCACCCAGACTGTACTTGGTTTTGTCCTAAAATATTTTCTGGAAAAGAGACAAATAAGTTATGACTCAAGAACCTTTCTAGCCTTCAGAATCAGTGATTCTTCACCATTAACAACCCCTAAACATCAACTAATATAAACAGTTAAGAAAATAATCTATGGGAAGAAGGGAGTATGTATGATATTTACTGGTGTTATCCAGAAAACGTCACCGTGTTTGCAATGAGGAATCCCTTTGCTGTTCAAATGCCCACAAGAAAGTGATTTGTCCCACCAGTCTCAGAAAATGGGGATCCCGTAACCATCCCAGAAAGGCTGTGGTCAGCAGAGAAAGCTGAGCACAGCAAAGAGAGGCTGCAGGCTGGGACAGGAGAGTGACTGGAGAGAGACAGCTGCAGGGCCGTGCTCTCAAAGGCCACCAGGGTTAACAGCTAAGGAAAACGGACAGCGTTTTGCAGGACAAGCTAGAGAGCATCAAAGCCCTCTTTGTAAATCATCTGCTGAAGACTCCCCTTGGAAACGGTTCAAAAGCAGAAACTCAGGAGCAATGGCCTTAAAACCAGCCAAAGAGGGCTACACCCTTGCCTTTGAGAAACAAGAACCAAACAGAGCAGCCAAAAGAATGTTAGCAAAATCTGGGACAAGAAAAGTGCAGGCAAAGCTAGAGAAGTGACCATTGCTTTAACCCCTTTAGTAAAGAGGTGCTATAATTTAATATCAGAATCTACTGTATAGTTAGTATTCACTCCAATAAACAAACATTCTATGTTGCTCTCTAATCAGAGTGGAGATTCTGCCATCCTTTATACAATTTTTAAAAATAATGGTAAGAATAACTTTTCAAATTTATGAATGTTTCATAGGTACCAGGTACTGCAGTAAGTGCTTCAAAGCCTATCTCATTTCTCAACAGGACCCTAGGAAGCGGGTACCATCGTTATTCCTAATTCATGGAGAAGGAAAGTTGGACTCAGAGAGCTTAAAGAGCTCTTCTAGGTCACATAAAGGGGGACAGAACCAGGATCTGAACCCAGAGATATTGAAACTAACTACAAGAGCAGACACTTTCAAAAGCCAGTACAGATTATCTGGGGATCTTGTGAAAATTGCAGGCTCTCAGACCACACCCCCCGAGTTTCAGATTCAGTGGGATTGTGGTGTAGTCCAGGATCTCAAGCACCCCCCAGATGATTCTGGTGGGCGTGGTCTGGGAGCGCACTTTGCTGATGGCTTCACCAGACCATAACGCCTCTTTTGCTAATTTTCAAAAAGTTCCACATTAAAGATATCACTTCAGGTGTTATGTATGCATAGCTGGACTGGGCCAACCCCAGATGTCACAGTCAAGGTCAGGAATCCCAGAATGGGCCGATGCAGGTCAGCAGCTGCTACTCCTTGGAGAATGTTTCTCTCATGGCTTCTTTCTGCCTGGTTTGTTCAACATGAACGATACAGTATTTTCTCCCTTTACCTCATTGTACTGAACTTTGCTTTATTGTGCTTCATGGATATTGTGTGTTTTACAAACCAAAGGTTTGTGGCAACTCTGTGTTAAGCAAGTCTATGGGCACCATTTTTCCAACAACATTTGCTCAGTTCATGTCTCTGTCGTATTTTGGTAATTCTCACAACATTTCAAATATGCTCATTATTGTTATATTTGTCATGATAATCTATGATCAGTGATGTTTGATATTACTGTTGTAATTGACTTGGGGTGCCACAAACCCCATCCAAATAAGATGGCAAACTTAATCAATAAATTGTGTTCTCACTGCTCCACCTACCAGCCATTCCACCATTTCTCTCCCTCTCCTCAAGTCTCCCCCTTCCCTAAGACACAGCAATACTGAAGTAATAACCCTACAGTGGGCTCTGAGTGTTCAAGTGAAAGGAAGAGTTGTACATCTCTCATTTTAAATCAAAAGCTAGAAATGATTAAGCTTAGTGAGGAAGGTATATTGAAAGCTGAGACAGGATGAAAGCTAGGCCTCTTGGTGACAAAGAGTTAGCCAAGTTACAGGTGCAAAGAAAAGTTCTTGAAGGATATTAAAAGTGCTACTCCATTGAAAACATGAATCATAAGAAAGTGAAACAGCCTTATTGCTAATATGGAGGATGTTTTAATGGTCTGGATAGAAGACCACACCAGTCATAACATTCCCTTAAGCCAAAGCCTAATCCAGAGAAAGGCCCTAACTCTCTTCAATTCCATGAAGGCTGAAAGATGTGAGGAAGCTAGCAGAGGTTGTTCCATGAGGTTTAAGGAAAGAGGTCATCTCCATAACATAAAAGTGCCACATGAAGCAGCAAGTGCTGACGCAAAAGCTGCAGGAGATGATGCAGAAGATCTAGCTAAGATAATTCATGATGGTGGTTACACTAAGCAACAGATTTTCAATGCTGATGAAACAGCCTTGCATTGGAAGAAGATGCCATCTAGGACTTTCATAGCTAGAGAGGAGAAGTCAATGCCTGGCTTCAAAGCTTCAAAGGACAGGCTGACCCTCTTTTTTAGGGGCTAATGCAGCTGACAACTTTCAGTTGAAGTCACTGCTCATTGACCACTCTGAAAAATCCTAGCCCTTAAGAAGGATGCTACCTCTACTCTACCTGTGCTCTATAAATGGAACAACAAAGCCTGGATGACAGCACATGTGTTGACAACATGGTTTACTGAATATTTTAAGCCCACTGTTGAGACCAACGGCTCAGAAAAGATTTCTTTCAAATTATTACTGACATCTTGTCACCCAAGAGCTCTGATCAAGATGTACAACAAGATTAGCAACGTTTTCATGACTGCTAATACAACATCCATACTGTAGACCATGGATCAAGGAGTCATCTTGACTTTCAAGTCTTATTATTTAAGAAATAGATTTTATAAGGCTCTAGCTGCCATAGATAGTGATTTCTCTGATGGATCTGGACAAAGTACATTGAAAACCTCTGGAAAAGATTCACCGTTCTAGATGGTGAATTAAGAACGTTTGTGATTCATGGGAAGAGGTCAAAATATCAACATTAACAGGGATCTGGAAGAAGTTGACTCCAACTCTCACGGACGACTCTGAGGGGTTCAAGACTTCAGTGGAGGAAGTAACTGCAGATGTGGTGGAAAAAGCAAGAGAACTAGAATTAAAAGTAGAGCCTGAAGATGTGGCTGAATTGCTGCAATCTCAAGGTAAAATTTTAATGTATGAAGAGTTACTTCTTACGGATGAGCAAAGAAAGTGGTTTCTTAAAATGGAATCTACTCCTAATGAAGGTGCTATGAAGATTGTTGAAATAACAACAAATGATTTAGAATAGTACATAAACTTAGTTGATAAAGCAGCAGCAGAGTTTGAGAGGACTGAGTCCGACTTTGAAAGAATTTTTAATTACTGTGGATAAGTAAAAGGAAATCTACAGATCTGGTGCAATCCCTCTCAAATTGCCAATGGCATTTTTCACGGAGCCAGAAAAAAATTTTTTTTTAATTTGTATGGTGACACAAAAGACCCCGAATAGCCAAAGCGATCTTGAGAAAGAAAAATGGAGCTAGAGGAATCAGGCTCTCTAGCTTCAGACTATACTACAAAGCTACATTAGTCAAATTAGAATGACACTGGCACATAAAGAAAAATATAGATCAATGGAACAGGATGGAAATAAATAAATACAAATAAACCCATGCACCTATGGTCAATTAATCTAGGACAAAAGAGGCAAGAATATACAATGGAGAAAAGACACTGTCTTCAATAAATGGTGCTGGGATAACCAGACAGCTACATGTAAAAGAATGAAATTAGAACACTCTGTAACACCATACACAAAAATAAACTCAAGATGGATTAAAAACCTAAATGTAAGACCAGATACTATAAAATTCCTAGAGGAAAACATAGGCAGGACTCTCTGATATGAATCACAGTAATATCTTTTTGGATCCATCTCCTAGGGTAATGGAAATAAAAACAAAAATAAACAAATGGAACCTAATTAAAAGCTTTTGTACAGCAAAGGAAACCATAAAGAAAAATGAAAAGACAACCTACAGAATGGGAGAAAATATTTGCAAACAATGCAACCGACAGGGATTAATCTCCAAAATATACAAACAGCTCAATAGCAAAACAACACACACACAAAAAAAAAATCAAAAAATGGGCAGAAAACCTAAATAGACATTTCTCCAAAGAAGACACACAGATGACCAAAAGGCACATTAAAAGATGCTCAACATCACTAATTAGAAAAATGCAAATCAAAACTACAATGAGGTATCACCTCACACCAGTCAGAATGGCCATGATCATAAACTCTACAAACAATAAATACTGGAGAGGGTGTGGAGGAAAGGGAACCCTCTTGTACTGTTGGTGGGAATGTAAATTGATACAGCCACTATGAGGAACAGTATGGAGTTTCCTTAAAAAACTAAAAATAGAACTACCATATGATCCAGTGATCCCACTCCTGGGCGTACATCTAGAGAAAACCATAATTAGAAAAGATGCATGCACCCTAGTGTTTACTGCAACATATTTACAATAGCCAAGACATGAAAGCAATCTAAATGTCCATCAACAGATGAATGGATAAAGAAGATGTGGTGCATATATACAATGGAATACTAATTAGCCATAAAAAAGAATGAAATGATGCCATCTGCAGCAACATGGATGGACCTGGAGATTATCATACTAAGTGAAGTCAAAGACAAATATCATATGATATCACTTATATGTGGAATCTAAAAAAAAATGATACAAATGAACTTATTTACAAAACAGAAAACAGATACAGAAAACAAACTTATGGTTACCAAAGGGGAGCTGTTGAGGGGAGGGATAAATTAGGAATTTGGGAGTAACATATACACACTACTATATATAAGATAGATAATCAACAAGGACCTACTATGTAGCACAGGGAACTCTACTCAATATTTTGTAACAACCTATATGGGAAAAGAATCTGAAAAGGAATATATAGATATATATAGTGTTAACATAACTTTTGTATGCACTGAGAAAAATGACTCACTTTACTCACTTTACTGCAATATTCACTTTATTGCAGTGGTCTGGAACCGAACCCGTCATATCTTCAAGGCATGCCAGTATTTCAAAAGAGAAGGCAGCAGAAAACATTACAGAAGAGATAGCTACTAAAACCATAAGAAGGATTAAGAAAACATATAATCTCACTCCAACTTGCTCTCTTCCTATTCAGCAAAATGAATCCAAGCACTGAAAGTTTCAACTCGAAGACTTCAAGAGTCTCCACACCACCGTCCCTTTTATTTTACATTTAATAAGATTTTTAAACTAAAAGTCAAACACACATTAGGATGTAAGGTTATTTTTAAACGTATGAATCTTGATCAATATAGCCAGTTCAAGAAATGACTTAATGTCAAATGGGACTATTTTATCTTATTGGGAACAGGGTTTTGTGGTTTGATTTTGTTGCTTTGTTTTGGCTGGGAACTCTGTCTGAAGATTATCTACTTTTTCCTAACAGAGTTTTATTTCTTAGTAGGTTTCTCATACCAATGTTACCACTGATTCTGTATTACTTTAGAAAATGGATTTTCTAAGTAAAATTTATCCAGAATTTGCTATAACCTCTTGCTAATGCTTTTTATTAACTGCAAAAGTTACAACTGATAAAACTGACATGACTTTACTGAAATGATATATTTTTCCAACTTCCCTACAATGAACATGGTACCCTTTATCTAAAGCTAATAAAATGCTTATCTAATATCTCTATATTGCTAGCTTAACAGTGCCACCTATTATTAGTCACATTGAGTTTTAGAATGAGTTTATTAAATACTGTTCTTTGGCAACAATTTTGACTTGTCATAAAAAGTTAAGTTTCTTCATGCTGCATAATGAAAATGATGTAAGAGGTCACAGAATTATAAGCTTCTCTCTACTGACATCCTCCAATCCGTGCAGCACAGTGTAATCACTCCAGCATTTCTAGAATAATGTTTTCTAAAGTCTCTTTTTGTTGCACTTCAAAAAGTGCTGCTTAATGACAGAAGACGGCACTAAAAAGCCATTTTTCCTCTATGCATTCTGTAGTATTAAAGCCAGTATTTTTACCATCATAAGTTACAATTTTCACTTTATCCACTTTAATAAGCTCTGTCATCTCTCTGAATTCAGCCTCACTCCATACAGAAGTCCACACGTTATCACAGAATGTGTACATATGTGCAGAGCCTCTGGAATGTTGACTCTGTCCCTGAGTGTCGGTGCCAGAGCTCAATTTTTAGCCTTATCACACTGAAGTGGGACTTGAAGGGTGAGTTGGGGATGATCTATTAAGACGGTAGGAACTTATCTGCACCCTCCTGAAGACTGTTTCCTAAAGTGCATTTCTGTATAACTGATATGCTACCACTTAAGAGAAAGAAATTCTTGAAGTCCTGTGGGACAGAACAACACAACCATGACTCAACAGGAGGTGCCTGCTTTCCCCAATGGCCCCTTCAGCAGCCCCAGAGACTGCAGAGCTGGGTCAGTGACCCAGAAGTACTCACAGAACCTGGCAGTGAAACCACACCAGGAAGCAAGGAGACCTCCACCATTGTCTTTAAAACAAGACAAATCTCACAGTCCCCAAGCATTAGAATGATAAAGCCTATGCAGTTCTTTTGGCAAATGAAGTAGAGAACATACACAGCTTTCTTTTCTGTAGTGGCTAGAATGACCACTTTACACTTAAAAAAAAAAAAAAAAAAGTTTTTCAGATTTTTAAATGTTTAAAATAATATGGATTAGGGGAACTCCCAACCTCTTTATAAAACAGCAGTGTTCGTCAAACACCAAGTTACATAAATTTGGTGGGCCACGCAAGAACTAAGAAGCTGATACTTCTATGTAAATCTGTAGGTAATCGATGGGTGAAGAAACTTGGAATACTCTAAAAGCTGATGATTGGGACAAAAAAGATATCAAACTTATTCAGAATCTAAGAACATCATGCTTCTTGACGTAATTTAGAATTTTAAAACTGAAAAGGGCTTAAAAGAGCATCTAATAAAACCTCTTTATTTCACAGACGAGGAAACTAGTTTATGGTTGGCCCAAAGTCTTATGGTTTCTTTTTCTGCTTTATCATTCAGCGAAGTTTACATTCAAGCAGAGCAAAGACCTTGTTAGAGATTTTCGTTTGATAAGCTGGCATCTTGAAACCGAGAGTGAAGAATCTGATTTTAACACAGATGACACCTAAAGGCCAACAGATTTTGAAAATGGAAACTACAATGCCAAAGTACAGGGTGAGAAGTAAGATCAGAGCTGGGCTGTTTTACAGTGATCATAAGTGAACTGGCAGGAAATCCGCATTTCGGTGACAAATAAAATCATCCTTAGAATGCATGGAATGTTGGGCCAGAGAGAAACCTTAGGACTCATCTAGTTTAAGCCCCTCTGCACAGATGAGGAAACTGAGGGTCAGAGAGTGAAAGTTACTCACTTATCCACATTCACACAGCTCGTTCAGAGCAGAGTCAGGCCTAGCATTCAGGGGGCCCATGACCGTTCCGTCAAGTCAAGCTGCCTTGCAGAACCCATATTAAGGTGCCGATTCTGAGACCTGAAAAAAAGAGGTCAGATCTTAAGGATGTGAAAGCAAGCAGCAGAGGATGTCTTTGGTTTTTTATATACTCTTTCCAGATCTTTAAACGTATGAAAGCCAGGGTCAGTGAGTCACAGGTTAATAACAGGAGTGGACTTTGTGATAGGGAAGGGAAGGCAATACAGAACTGGGGAGAGAAAATAAAGAATCTCAGCTTCCCATTCCTCACTCAAGATAGTGACAAAGCTCCCGATGGAGGCAGTGTACTCAGTATGAATTTGCAACAGTAAAGCTGTGAGTGCAGTAAGTGCCTTATTTCTATTTATTTGAAATAAAACATCTATCCAAAAGTAAGGCCCCATTTCTACCATTATCTGGGCTCCTACCCATGGCTACGCAAAGGTCTCCAGGGGTTTTTCGACATCAAAAAATTTTTACAGATGCCCCCTCTGTCCATCTCTCCGTACTCGTTGTTGTTGGGATGGCTCCTGCCCAAACCCCCAGGATTCCTAGCAATCAAGAGACTCCGCTACATCAGTGCCCTTGGGGCCTGGGAATCATTGCTAAGCTGCCTGGGGGCAACAATGCCTGGGATACACCAGCTACCATCCTCTGGAGTTCCACCCCTTCCACATCCTGTCTTTATTTAAAATATTGATATTTGTTCATCATGGATTTTTTTGCATTAATTTTTACTTTTTAAAATATTGCAATAAAATATAATTACCTTGATTACTGAGGGTTTTTTTAGAGTCCTCTCAAATTTTATGCCTGAGTCAGTTGCCTCACTTGCCTCACCCTAGTCCCAGCCTTGTCCTTCCCTTAAGGCACGTGAGAGTGGGTCACAGGTCATCAGCTTTCATGGGAGCCATGGACCATGACCCTCTGTCTCCTCCCCAGGCCAGGAGGAGACTCTCTGTCCATCTCCCCAACCTTCTACTCACCTACCCTCTCCAGAAAAGCAAAAGCCAGCAGCTGAAGGAGGGCCAGGGAGCCACTTCAAGCACCTCATCTTCAGACCCATCTACAACCTTCCTCAAGGCAAGGAAGTCAAAGTTAGGCTTAGAATGGAGATAGGGAAGGATGACTGGGAGGAAAATGATAAAGAGCCACAAACACAAAATAAACATCTCATCACGAATCGTCTCCAGGAGTCGCAACAAGGAAAGAGATGTGCACAACTATGTGTGAAAAGAAAGATGTCTTCAGGAGAGAAAATCAACTTTGAGTAAATGCTCTCTCCAGTGGTGACAATAACATTTTTTGTTTTAATAAAGGAAAACCAAGAGTGATGGTGAGTGAAGGAAGACGGTGAAAGAAACCCAGACTATCAAAAACTTATCAGCATATTTCCAAGCTCTGGGGTCAAAACAAAACTTTAAATTACAGATTGTCTATGAAAATGTAGGAAATGCAATAAGAGGAGATACGATCTGGGAGGAAATCGATGTGGAGTGTAGAGCCAAAAGGAGTCGATGATCAGGTTAATGAAGAGTCAGGAGGGAGAAGGTGGAGAAAATGTAAGAAAAATGAAGTGAGAAGAAAATAAAGTGAAAAAAATGTCTCCAGTAGTCAAATTGGCTTAGAAAGAAGAGAAACAAACTCTGCCCAAGGAGGCATGAGATCACTAAAAAATTCAGTCTGATCAATCTTTCTCTCCATGAACAGACCACAGGAGATATTAGCCAGAATGGAAGCTTTGGAAGGGAACTGGGGACAGAAACTGGTCACATTGCTGGATTTGAGGAGACACAGTGGGTGTGAATGTTCTGTTTAAGGCTTCTAAAGAGACATGCTAAGGGGGAGAAGGATATGTGTGGAGAGGTGCGGTTAAGTGAGGATTCTCAAGGAGAGGCTAACATAGACATGCTCGAGTCCAGAAAGAAGCAAGTCCTAAGAAGGTGCAGAGGACGAGGGGAAAAGGCAAAGAGAGGAAGAGAGAGAAAACAGGAATGAAGACAGGTAAGCATGAAAGAAACAGAAAAAGCGCTCAGTGGTTTTAAACAACACTCTTTTGAAAACCTGTTAGAAGAGCAGAATTTACTGTCTGAGAACTTACCAATATATAAAGTACCCTACACCCCAATACTGTCAGCTCCGAAAAGCGGAAACCCACATCCTGAGCTCTTTGCTCCGTTCTGTCGGTCAAGGGCAGCTCTCCAGCTGCTGGGCTGGAAGGGAACATATTCCCCAGAAGCCCAAGCTTTGCTATTATCTGCTATCTTAGTAAAAGCATGTTCCCACTTTGCTTTTGGAATGGCATTCTTTGTCACACAGGCAGTTTTAAAAGCTCTTGCAAGCAGGTAAAACCAGTTTCTGTTAGGTATCTAATATAATCCAACACATGGAAATCATAAGAGAGTTTGACAGTTCCTTTTTGTTTCTAAATCAGAAATAGTCATCTGTGGTAAGTCAGTAAAATAATACCAATATAATTCCGTATTATGCCTTCAGTTCTTTTTCTACAGGGTCTATTTTTTAAGCCAGAATATGAAATCAAAAGTTATAAATTGTTCTATGTAGTTTATTTTTCCATCGCCTCTAACATCTGACAGTAAAGAGACAGATTTTTGTAAGATGTTGGACTCGTTTCCAAAAACGCATCGTATGCATTTTTACAACATGTCTACTAAGAAAGTGTGACTTCACATGATCCTTAGTGGTTTTGTGATTCGTTTCTTGACCCCTATTCCTATATTTTGCACAACAGTTTAATAATACTTTGACTAATCAATTGAGACAGGGGATGGGTAAATATAACTTGTTATTAGGTCATTTCCCAGGCTAACAGATTGAATTTCTCCATGTATATACATATATATAAACACCTTCAATAATCTAAAAACCGTTATGAATAGATGAGAAATACCATAAACATATTCTCTACATTGTTGTCATTTCAGTATTATCTTATGGTGGGAACTCAGAGCTTGCAACACTCAACATAAATGCTGCCAGCAATTTATTTATTTTTATTGAGACTTTACTTTTTAGAGCAGTCTAAGGTTCACAGCAAAATTGACTGGAAGGTACAGATTTCCCATATACCCCTGCTCCCTCACATATACAGCCTCCCCAATTATCAGCACCCCACCAGAGTGGTACCTTTGTTACCACTGATGAACCTACATTCACATATCGTTATAACCCAGAGTCCATAGTTTACGTTACAGTTCACTCTTGGTGTTGTACATTCTATGGGTTTGGACAAATGTGTAACAACACGTATCTATCGTTATGGTATTACACAAAGTATTTTCACTGACCTAAAGTTCCTCTGTGCTCTGGCTATTCATCTGTCCCTCCCCGCAGCCTCAGACAACCACTAAGCTTTCTACTGTCTCCATAGTTTTGGGGTAAGAACGTCATATAGTTAGAATCATTCATTATGTAACCTTTTCAGATTGGCTTCTTTCACTTCAGAAATATGCACTTAAGCTGCCTCCATGTCTTTTTGTGGCTTAACAGCCCACTTCTTTCTAGCAATGAATGATATTCCATTGTCTGAATGTGCCACAGTTTATTTATTCGCCTACTGAAGATATCGTGGTTGCTTCCAAGTTTTGGTCATTATATATAAAGCTTCTATAAACATTCATGTGCAGGTTTTGGGGGGAAAATAAGTTTTCAAGTCCTTTGGGTAAATACCAAGGAGCATGATTCCTGGATCAAACGGTAAGCGTATTTTAGTTTTGTAAGAAATTGCCAAGCTGTCTTCCAAAGTGGCTGCACCATTTTGCATTCCCACCAGCGATGAATGAGAGTTCTTACTGCTCCACAACCGCATCAGCATTTGGTGTCGTCACTGTTCCAGATTTTGGTCATTCTGATAGGTGTGCGGGCAATTTATTTAATAAGGAAAAATGATAATCCTCAAAAGATGGTTTTGTTGAATAAGCAATTCTTTAAAAAAAATTAACAGTTAAATCCCTGCTACATAATTTGCTTCCAAATACTGCAACAGATAAATTATAATAAACTTCACAGATAAATATCAAGATGTAAGAAGAGTGTGAGTGATAGGCACTGAGCATCTAAACCTGTCAGCAATTCATGAGACCTTCAGTTTGCTTATCTCCATACCAGTAATACAATATGACTGTTCAATCTCAGTGGAACTACCATTGGATTTGGAGCCAGATAACCCAGATTCTAACACCATCTCACTTTGCCTCTCTCCCTTTCCTCCTGAATGAAATGAAAGACTTGGACTGATCAGGCCTAAGGGGGTCGAGTAGGTAAGTTAAAGGAGTGAAGCAAGAGCTTCCCTGGTGGCGCAGCTGTTGAGAGTCCGCTTGCCAATGCAGGGTACACGGGTTCGTTCCCCGGTACGGGAAGATCCCACATGCCGCAGAGCGGCTAGGCCCGTGAGCCATGGCCGCTGAGCCTGCACGTCCGGAGCCTGTGCTCCGCAACGGGAGAGGCCACAACAGTGAGAGGCCCGCGTACCGCAAAAAAAAAAAAAAAAAAAATGAGTGAAGCAAGCAAGATGGGGACTGCGAGAAGCTAGGAAGCTCCTGCCACAAAGAGAGAGGGAACTGTGCAATCGACTGATGCCACGTGGAGTGTGTATCTCATTTTGCCGAATCTGCAGATTTTCCATGAGAAGCCAGAAATCTAGATTGAATACGATATTTCCTAATTTTTATCTATTGGAAACACGTTTTAAAATTTCAAAGATACTCTAAGCATGGGACTTCTACTTCTCACCAAGATGGAGGAGCAGGGATCAAACTTACCTTCCCACTTGAAATAAACAAAAATAGACTAAATATATGAAACAATGGACACTGGACATCAGTCAATGAGGGACACTGACCTCTGAGAAATGGAAAATGAGGTAAGCTCTACAGCTGCCCCAGCTTGAGACTGTCACAGCAATGCAGTGAATAAAGAATAGTCTTTCCAACAAAGAGTGTGTGCTGGGATAATTCAGTATTCATATGAAAAAAAAAATGAACTTCCATCTATGGAACCATAGATACAGAACATAGATCATGTTCAAAAATTGACTTAACATGGATGTAGATCCTAATGTAAAACCTAAATTATAAAACTTCTACAAGTAAACATAGGAGAAAACCTTTGTAATTATTATGATTTTTGGATGAATCTCAAAATAATTATGCTGAGTGAAAGAAGCCAGACATAAAAGGAGTACATGAAGTATGATTCCATTCAGAAATTCGTAGTTCAGAAAACTCATACTAATCTATAGTGACAGAAAGCAGATCAGTGATTGCCTGCAGGGGCTAAGGACAGGAAGGAGGGATTACAAAGGGCAATGAGAAAACTTTCCGTGGTGAAGAATATGTTAATTATCTTGATTGTAAAGATGGTTTCACAGGTATATACCTGTGAAATATCAAATTGCATACTTTAAATACGTGCAGTTTATTGTGTCACAATTATACCTCGATAAAATGTTCACACACACACACACACACACACACACACACACACACATACAGATACCAAGCGGCCAAACAAAACCCAGTTGTTGGCAAAATCTGGCATGCTAGCTGCCAGTTTTCAATTTCCATGTTCAATGGCATCTGGAGTCACTTCCAGTGAACGGTCATTGTTTGAAATTTACCCAAGGCTAAAGCTAAAATTCAGTTTCCACAGACAGTGGATGTAACTACATAAAGGCATTCTAGAAAATATTTGCAGTTGAAAAGTTGAATATACTGAATGCGTGTATTAGCATGTATTAATTATTGAATATTTATATTGTGGCATAATTCATAAAACAGATTGTTCGTTTTCAACAGATTTTGTTTCACTGTAATTTGGTTGAGCCTATAATTTTCTCAGTGCTCAAGCGGGTAAGAAGTGCAAACCTCTTGTGCTACATTCCAGGACAATTAAATCACAATGTCGCACGGAATGCTATAGAAGACGTTCTAAGACCATCTCCCTTTTCCCACAATTCTGACATTTAGCAGTGCTTTAGGATTTGTGTAGTATGTGAGCAATAGTCACATAATCAATGGGTTTGGGGCTTTGTTCACTCTATAGTCACAGAAGCACTGTTTTCAGAGTGTCTACATGTATCTATATCCACATAGACATGCACCTATACGAACAGAGTCACATTACACCACATAAACAGGTGTACAAACAAACCCATATGCACCCATCATCAAGATACAATGTCTAATCCCAGCATGAATGTGTAATATATATCATATGAAGAGAACATAGGTGCCTATTTTCCTATTTTTCTTGTATATATTCTTGGATATATGGGTATATATCATTGCTCATAAACAGTTTTTCAGGGTTAAACTGAAATTGCTAAAAGGACTTGGAAACAGAGGTTGTCCAGTAACCAAGTAGTCATAACGCTGCCCACCAGTATCAGTTTTCATTTGCCATCAGACAAGCCTAAAAGTGCTGGAGTTGATACAAGCTAGTCCCACAGGTAAGAAGAGTAGCAACGTATTTTGTGGCGGACTGCTACATGAAAAGGGGCCTGAGGAATGTCACTTGCTCTGCATCAAAACAATACAACAAAAGGATGTACTGTCCTTGGGTCACCCCCATTTCGGTCAGCTTAGTGTGGGTGGAGCCCCACAAAACCCCATCTGGAATGTTGGCCATTTGTTCAGAGGCACCATTTGCAAACTACTTGCTTTCTTGTTCTTCTTTAAATTGCAGTTTAGAAAAAATGCTGGAGGCATTAAGAATGTTTAGACACAGGACAATTTTCATAGCTCAAATTTCAGGTAGAATAAATGTCTTCTGTCCCTTGTTCGTGGAAGTCCAGACAAGTCCTTAATAGGAAAGGTAGACAACACTTCTTTACAGCTGTCCACCACCTCCCTCCTTCTGCTCCCGTTAATTAATACTGATTAACACACACTCTAATTTCATTTCTGAACAATTCATTCAATATCTGACCATTGGAAGATTATAATGACCATCTTTAAAACAGATAATTAGGGAAAACGACCATTTTCTTGCTTAAGGCACACTGAAGAAAACTGGTCTAAGGCGCTAAGGGCAAGTTTAAAGATCTTTCTGATTGAGCATTCTTCCGCAAATGCACTGCAGGTGGATTTTCTCCTCTCGATTCTTAAGGGGAACATACATTTTAAAAATACATATATGATTTAAAATACATATAGTATTGAATTAAAACCCACAAGAAATAACTAAAACATGAAAACACAGCAGTCACTCCTGAGTACTAAATGTAAATTGATAGGATTGATAGTCCCAGAAAGGCCCTGAAGTAGAGTATCTTTCTAAAAGAGCAAAGAAATCTAAGTTGCATAAACACTTCTGTTGCTAAGATGGCAGTGAGAATTCAATTCTCTGATAAAGAAAATACCTCTTGCCTCCTGAGATAATAAAACAGCCAGTATTGATGCACCATGTATTATGTGCTAGGTGCTACTCTAAACATCTCATGTACATTGACTCATTCAGTTCTCAGAACAATGCTACGACATAGGCGCTATTATTTGCCCCACTTTCTAGATGAGGAATCTGAGGTAGATAGCAGTTGAGAAACTTGCCCATCACACAGCTTATTAGCGGCAGAGACAAGATTTGACCTTGCTAGTCTGGTTCCAAAATTCAAGTCCTTAAACACCATACTATCTTGCCCTTTGAGGCTACAGAGCAGTACCTTACCCACCAAGACCAATGTGCCCCACTAACTGACCACATGCAAGGTCAAGCTGTTTGCATGTGGTCACTTAGTTCACTTCCAGCCAGCTCTGTGCTCTGCTGTGCGGCTAAGAAACCCCACCATTCCAGCTCTGTCCGTTTAGCTTTCTGCAAACAATCTTTAAAAATGAAAACTGTTTGATACTATTGTTCACTTACATTTAAGAGTAAGCAGGCTATGGGCTTCCCTGGTGGCGCAGTGGTTGAGAGTCCGCCTGCCGATGCAGGGGGGCTATAAGAGCACATTGTGATGGGAAGCTATTGTTTGAAAAACACATTTTTTTCAAAGAGGACTCCTGGGAATGAGAAGTGCAGCTCCAGAGGCAAGAGGAGAGCACTGGAAGGAGAACAATGAGTAAAAGTTAAAAATATTATTTTCTATAGCAAATTTGTAATAAAACGCTCTGAACACTCTTCTCTGGGATCCCATTCCCACTTTTTCTTAGCTTTGGAGTTGACCTCCTTCTCCAACGCCCCATCCCTCTTCTCTGCCACCTCTCCTCTATCGCAAGCCGTCTATCCTGTCTTACGACCACCTCCTTTGCAAACACCTCTCTCATTAGACTTTCGGGTTGTTTCGGGGTTGTGTGATCCCTAAATCATGTCTTTCACGCCTGGGTGGGAAGGTGGAGAAGAGCAGGTTAAGCCAGGGTCCACAAACAACAGAATCTAGCCTTTTCCAACTCCTAGCGTGGAACGGGCCTAGGGTACAGCAGGTACAGATGTGAAATACTCCTGATTAAAAGAGCAGTTGTTGGAGCATTGATTGGCCAACCTCAGAAGCACTTGCCATCCAAGGTGGTAACCAAAGGACTCTCTGGAAAGAAGTCACCTCCTGTCTGATCTTCAGTATCTGGACCATCACTTGTCTAAGCTGCCCTGGGAAGTGTCAGCAGCTCATGACAGCAGTTGGAAAAAGCTAGGGTCTGAGAGGACTTCCAGCTTATGCCATGAGGGGGGGAAGCTGGAGGGGAGGGTCGGCCAACCCCTTCCTAGCCATAGCGTGACCCGTCTCTATTACCTCCAAGGAGAAATCACAAAGGTTATTTTGCTTCCTGAGTGAACAAAAATTCTTCTGGAGAAGTAGGCTTAAAAGTGGAAAGTCCTAAATCAGAAATCCTCTTACAGGGCTGTGGGTGTTTCTCTGTATCCAGGCAACTGCTGACTGATTGCATAATATTCAGCTCTTAGTCGGTGCTGCCTTTTAGGCCTTAGCCTGCCTGACCCAACAGCTGCTTAACCTGGCTCCAAAACTTTATAACTTTATTTTGAACAAATCTCAAACAATTTCATTTGACTTTTCCCAGCTCGACTATGCAACTCAAAATTTGTTTTAAATTTTACGGTCCTTTTTTTCCCCCTTCTCTCTGTCTCTCTCTCCCCCCCCCCCCTTCTCTCCTACCCCTTCTTACAGCTGTAGCTTCGGAATCTGAGTTGGTTTTCTTTAGGCAGCAGCAGATTTTGCGATGCAAAAGAATGGAAGGTTGCAGAAGGGAAGGGGGTAAAGCAGGGAGAAGGGGAAGGTCGGTTTACTAACTCTTTGGATCCCTCCAGAACAAGCTAAAACCTAATACTATATAAATACTGAAGTGCACAGTAGAGTCAAAGTATTCAATAAACATTTACTGTGAATGGAAGCATTAGGGAAGGCTTAGGCCCTGCCTGAATTTCCATGAAATTTGTAAATATTTCTTTCATTTGTTCTCCATTTACAATTAGTTGCGGTCAAGCTGATCAAAGCCAAAAGAGGCCTGTTGCATGTGAACCCGCATCCCTCACAATGACATCCACGAAGCAGAATGAAATATGGAATATCGGGTTTCCACGGATGTATGAACTTGTAAAAAATCTGAAAGAATAGGAGGTTTTTCACACTGAGTAATGTGAAACATTTGGTGCAGATTGTAGGCCTCTGAAGAGGGAAAGGGAGAGCCCAAATCTATCAGGCTATAAAACAGAAGCGGGCCCAGGCCAACATTAGGGTCTTCCCCGGTAGGCAGGCATCCAGTGATTTAGCTGTCACAGGCTCTCCACCCTCTGGACCCCCCTCTGGAGGTCCTGGCAAAGAAGCCCCTTGGGCAGGGGGAGAGAGGAGGCACCCAGGGCTCGGCCTGGGGTGACAGCTTTTCAGCGGCCCACGCTCCACTCCATCCCACTCCCTTGCGTTCTGTTGCTGGACTGTTGAATTACTGCTCTCCCACTCCTGCCAAATATACACACCCCTCTATACTGATGCATTCACACATTTCCAATCAGAGAGGGGTTAACGTACTTGATACGTACTTAGACAGGATCTTCTACACACAGTCGAAGTCAATGAAGAACCCCTAGTGAATCCGGAAGTATATAGTAGCACAAAGCCTCAAAAAGCCACATATACTGTTCCCTGGCTCACTTGAGCGTCCCCTCTTTCTTTTCTCTCTTTCCTCATGCAGACCTTCTCCTCCCATAAAGCCCGCATCACTGTCAGCTGGGGCTGCGCTCTCCTTTTGCAACAATTCAGAGCGTTTTGGCTGTTTTTTAGTTCCTATTTTCAGCCCATAATGGAGTCGGAGGCGGGACATGAAGGGGCAGGGCTTTAGCAGTTTACATTCTTTTACCCCCAGAAGTGCCTAAGGCCATGAGGCAATGTCTGCTTCCTTACTGGAAAACTGAGCAGCCACTACGCCAGCTCAAATAAAAGACCTCATGATAATGCATGAATACTCACAAGGAAATAAGCAAAGGCTACTGCCAAGGACTTCAAACCAGCAAAGGCAGGCAGCCTGGTGTCACGTGCAGCTCTTTGAGAAACACAAACAAACCTCCCTCCTTCCACTCCTCACCCTCCCCTCACCCAAGGGCCCTGTAATTCCACCAACTCTCCTCGCCAGACTGGTGAGGGGGGCATATTTTGTTCAAGGTGCATCCCAGCTGCAAAGCACCAGGAGCAAGAGAAAGGCTGAAATCCACTATATTTTACTAAGGTGGGGAAAGGTTTGTAAGGATTAAAGATTGGGAGTAGGCAGGCGTAAACAAATGCTAAGAGAACTGAGTCATTGCGAGAATCCAGCCTCCCCCATGGAATCACGCATACACCCCTCCTGCTCTCCACCAGTAGCCTGTACAAACGAAGGATGATGCAGGAGAAAGATCAGGAATATAGTGCCACCTTTGAACTGAAAGCCACTCTGTGATACCAAGCTGTTCCTTCAAGGAGAGTTCTCCAAAGCTCTGGGTTGAAGGTGACCTGGGCTTCTACAGCCAAACGGAAAGCTCCTCCCCTGGACTGGGGAGAACAACAACAATACAGCAGTGTGGGAGGGTGAAACCTTAATGTTCATGGAATCAAAATAGAGAGAAAACCTTAACTTGACCTTGCATGGAGGCCTTCAGCTTAGAAGAACTGAATCAGCCCAAACGTTTCAGAATTTGTAAGGCAGGACAGAAGGAGAACAATTTTAAACAGTGTCACAAATAGTCTCCAAAGACCTTGTGAAAACAAGTAGCTGTACCAAAAACCATATTTTGACAATCTGATCACAGATGATTTGAAACATGATGGGTTAGGTTTGCTTACAAATGAATATGAGTTGATAGTTTTGAAAAGGAGATCTGCAAATGGAGATTTGGCCAAAATTGGCTTCATGTACTTAGTTCACTCACAATGCACATCCTTCGCCAGGATGTGGTGACTACAGACTCACCGGGCAACGCCATCCAGCCCCACACAGGGGAGAGAAGTTGATGTGGTATTTTTCTTTAACACCCACCATCGGTTTCACGAAACAAAATACCACCACACCCCAGAAGCCACTTATATACATCACGGATTAGAGCCCATTCCTTCCTCGTTAGAGGTAACTGTGTTGGTAATTTATAGTGTTTACTGCCTATGTATTGATAGCTTTCCTGAAACACTATATAGTTTAATGTCTATATTTGAAGTTTACAATCATGGAGTTAAACCAATATATTATTCTTTTATGACTTGCTCTTTTTTTTTTTTTTTTTTTGCGGTACACAGGCCTCTCACCGCTGCGGCCTCTCCCGTTGCAGAGCACAGGCTCCGGACGCGCACGCTCCGCAGCACGTGGGATCTTCCCAGACCGGGGCACGAACCCGTGTCCCCTGCATCGGCAGGCGGACTCTCAACCACTGTGCCACCAGGGAAGCCCTGACTTGCTCTTTTTAATTCAATACTGTATTTGTGAGATTGATCACTGTTGGTGCACGTGAATTTTTTCACATTCACTGCTGTATAGTGTTCCACTGTATAAGTATGTCTTTCTTTTGATAAATCCATTGGGGTTTTCCAGAAAAACAGAACCAAAATATATCCTATCGGCTCTGTTATAAATAGATTATTACTGTTATACACACACACACACACACACACACACACACACGTGGAAATTGGCTCATACTGTTGTGGAGGCTAAACAGTTCCATGACCTGCCCTCTGCAAGTCAGAGATGCAGGGAAGCTGGAAGTATAATTCCAGCCCACGTTTGAAGACCTGAGAACCAGGGGAGCTGATGGTGTAAGCCCCAGTCCAAAGGCAGAAGACAGATGCCCCAGCTCAAACAGGCAAGCAGGGAGCAAAAGTGGTGAATTCGTCCTTCCTCTGCCTTTTGTTCTATTTAGGCCTTCAATAGATTGGATAATGCCCATCCACACTGGGGAGTATAATCTACTGAGTCCACCAATTAAAATGGTAAACTCATCCAGAAACACCCTCACAGAAACACCTAGAAAAAATGTTCAATCTGGGCACCCCATGGTACAGTCAAGTTGACACATAAGATTAACCATCACAATAAACCAGTAGGTTATTTTTATATTAATCTATATTTTATTTATGTGTTTAACGTATATAAACATATATGTTATACTACCTCTGCTCATAAAAAACACCATTATGAAAATTTCTGTATATGCCTCCTGGTGCACATATGCAAGATCTTCTCTAAGGTATATACCTGGTCATGTAATTCATAGATCACAGGGCATGCTCATGGCTCAACACTGCCAAACACATTTCCAAAATGGATATACCCATTTCTACTCCTAACAGCAGTGGATAAGAATTCCTATACCTCCATATCCTAGTTAACACTTGGTATTGTTCAACAGCTGATTATGAAATGGTAGCTCACTGCAACTTCAATTTGCATTTCCCTGACTGTAATAAAATTGACCATTTATCCATCAGTCATGTGAAACTGATTTTTTTATTTTTATTTTTTTGCGGTACGCGGGCCTCTCACTGTTGTGGCCTCTCCCGTTGCGGAGCACAGGCTCCAGACGCGCAGGCCCAGCGGCCATGGCTCACGGGCCCAGCCGCTCTGCGGCATGTGGGATCTTCCCGGACCGGGGCACGAACCCGTGTCCCCTGCATAGGCAGGCGGACTCTCAACAACTGCGCCACCAGGGAAGCCCGTGAAACTGATTTTGTAAAATTACTATTTATTTCATCTGTCCATTTTCCAATTAGGTTATTTCTCTTTCTTATTCATTAGTTGGAGTTCATATATTCTGAATAATATATTCACACAATTTGTAATATCTCAAAGAAGGACTTTTTAATTTTATTATAAACTATTATAATCAGTATTTCCCTTTAGAGTTATTCTTTTGTGTCTTATTTAAGTAATCCTCTACCCTAATGTCACAATGACATTCTCCTACATTAATTTCAAATAGTCTTGCCTTTTAGGGTCTATTTAGTGTACCTGAAATTAATTTTTGAGTATCATGTTAGGTAGGAATCAAATTTCATGTATCTTCCAAATGTATAATCAATTATCTCAGCATCGTGTATTAAAAATACATCCTTTTTCTTCCACTCTCCCAAATAATTATAACAGATATCCTTATATTCATGGGTCCATTTCTGGTCTCTCTATCCTATTCAAGTGGTCCATTTTCTATCCCTCTGCCAATAACCATCTATTGGGTAGAGCAAGTCAGAGAAAAAGAAATGTAGGACCTTCACAGGAGCAATAGGGAGACTGACAGCTGATCTAAAAGAAACACCAGAAGCAAGGAGACAGGAGGAAATAATGTGCCCAGATATGCTTATTTGTCCGTTTCGGAAAAATTATAGCATTTCTTGAGCCTGTGGCTTGAAGCCTTTCGTCTGTTTTGGAAAATTCTCAGCCACTACCCTTCACCAACTACTGCTTCTGTCACTTTCTCTCGTCAACTCTTCTTGGACATTTTCGCTCTGTCACATATATATACCTTATGTTCTTCTAAAATTGTACATCTGCTTCCATTTCATCCTTCAATATGGGTATTTTTTTCTGATCTACCACTTTATTTCTCTTGTTAGATGTGTCTAATCTGAAGTTAAATCCACCCATTGAGTCCTTAACTTTAGTACTTCACTTTTCCATTTATAATATCCATTTGATATTTTTTAAGTTTCTCATTCTTGCCAACAGTCTCTATGTTTTCTTTTAACTATTTTAATGTACTAATCATAGTTATTTTAAAGTCTATATTTGATAACTTAAATATCTGGACCTCCCTTTAGGGTCTGTCCTTATTATAATTTTTTATCTTATTTTTCAGTCAAGTCTTGTCTTTCTATATATCCAATTATTTTTGATAGCATGGAGGACATTTTTTAGGAAAAACTGTCGAGGTAATACGCTGCTCTGGATATTATTATCCTCCAGAGAGGATTTAATTTGCAGTTAATTTTACATACAGTTAAGGTCGAATCAGGATTAAGCTGATTTGAGCTTCAGTCCTATTTGGACTTGTCTAGCTCTGGTTCACTTTTACTCCTAGAGTGTAGCTTTGTAGGGTCCTAACAAAAAGCTTGGGATATTGGGGCTTCCCTGGTGGCGCAGTGGTTGAGAGTCCGCCTGCCGATGCAGGGGACACGGATTCGTGCCCCTGCCCGGGAAGATCCCACATGCCGCGGAGCGGCTGGGCCCGTGAGCCACGGCCGCTGGGCCTGCGCGTCCGGAGCCTGTGCTCCGCAACGGGAGAGGCCACAACAGTGAGAGGCCCGTGTACCGCAAAAAAGAAAAAAAAAAAAAAGCTTGGGATGTTTAACAAGGCATCCTCTTCTTGATGGGCCCTGAACTCTACTTTTCATTCCTCCAGCTCTGTAAAGCTGCTAACAGCTCTGGTCAGCTTCTGGATCTCTCAGCTATTGCTTTTGTTTTCAGAATGTGTGGTTGCCTCAAAATGAAAAGCAACCCCCAAATGCTGAATTCACTTTTCCTGAGGCTTCCCTCTTAGTCCAGATCTTGAATCTGAAAATTATCACTGCCTACACAGCTCTCTGCACCTTCAAACATTTATTTTTGTATTTTGTCCAGCTTTTCTCTGAGGATTGGTTTAAAATATTCTAGTCAGCCATTACTGGAAATGAAACTCTGGTATTTAAGATTTTTTTGATGCTCTTGTAAATGCTATCCTTTTACAACTAATTTTCAATTGTAGTTGGTGTGTAGAAATGATTGGTTTTACTAATTTTTTTATATCCAGCAACATCACCAAGTTCTGAGTAATTCCAATCAATTATTTATAGATTCGTTGGGGTTTTCTAATAAACCCTAGTTATCCATATTATCTGTGAACTGTAGCTTTGTCTCTTCCCTTCTAGTGTTTACATATATTTAATTTCTCTTACCTTACATGTTGGTTGGGAACTCTAAAATAATGTTGAATAAAAATGGTGATAGAGGGCACCCTTGTCTTGTTCACAATCTTAAAGATAATGCTTATATGTTTTCCATCAAGTCTGATAATTTGTTGTGGTAATTTGTAGATGCCCTTTCTCAGAATAAATAAGGTTTCCTATAATCCTAGACAGCTAAGACTGGATGTGTACAAACAAAGTTGGTTCAGGGTGTTTAAGCAAACTCAAGAAACGCCAACTTCGTCAATGTCAATTTTCAGAATTCCAGGACAATTATCTTACTCCCAATACGGAGAGAGCAGGAACCTCTTACCTACCCTTTGGTAGGGTCCTCACTCTCCAGGTATATTATTAAGATCCATTTTTGCCTCTCAGGCCCCAAAGCAACATTAGCACATAAAAGTTTCTTTTCCTTATACCCTTTTTCACAGTCTCCTCACATTTTACATCACAAAGTTCTTCCTAGTATCTATTCTCCATTCTAATCTCCTTCTGTTAAAGAGCTCGGCTAATCACCATCTTTCAAACAAAAGCACTTTTTTATATTTAAAAAATGTTGTTTGCCCCTTAGTCTTTTATTCAACGTGCTAAATAACATCAACCTTTTTTACTTTACTTCAGGCCTTAGTATCTCTGAAAGTATCCAAAGTTCATCATAGTTGCACTTCAGTGCTAGCATCCTAACTTGGACAATATTATACAAGGTCCTAACCACATCAAGTACCAGGGGAAGTTTACATCATGGTTTCTTGCTCCCTGCATTTCACATGTTCTGATTTTTCTCTGCCTTTTAAATCATGCCCCTCCCTCCATTGCCGAATCATCACTCACTTGCAATTCACTCTAACCTTTGGATACTTTTCTGATGTGGGAGGATGGAGGCCCTCTGAGACGTAGCAGGACTCTTATACTTGTCCACACTTTCTTCCCTCTTGTCACAGTCACTGAACGTTTTAGTCCTGATGGGTTTCAGGATGTTAGCTTGCAGTCTTCCGCAATTCCCGATCATGGGCAGATGGAATCAGTATATCTTATACCTTTCTACATCACTGACAAACACGTCAAGTAGCACCACACCAGAGGCCAATTCTTTCAGAACTCCAATCAGTAAAGCAACATTCCCATTTTCATATGGGGCACCCACCATCTAGCTGTACGTTATGGAACTTTTTTTTAAATGTCAATACTTGGGCCCTACTCCAAAAGAATCTGATTTAATTGGTCTGGGGTGGGGCTGCCCAAGTGATTCGAATGTGTAGGCAAGACTGAGATCACTGACCAGTACCTGATACCCTGTACTATATCTAGTATGTTTTAGCACAGTGGTTCTCAAACTTCACTGTGCATACAAACCACCCTGGGGGGTCTTTTGAAAATGCAGACCCTACTTCAGTAAATCTGGGGTGGGACCTGAAATCCTGCCTTTCCAAGAAGCTTCCCGTCGATGCCAACAACATGAACCACATTTTGAAAAGCAAAAAAGCAGAGACCCTCACTCAAATTGAGCACACAGTTCACTGCTGAACAGCCTAGTCTTTCAAGTCTAACTCTGACACTTGATTCAAAGTACTTTCTCGAATACCCTCAGCCTTTGCCTAGGTCTTGTGGTTATTCCCAGAGTTCACTCTTTGTCTGTTTGCTGATCCGTATCACGCATGACATCATTTTCTGGGTTGGCGAAATCAGTGAGCATATGAAGCTGGGTTTCCCAACCTATATCTTGGCTTCGTCTACTGCTGGCTACTGATCTCTCCCTCCTTAGAGAAAGATTTTGGCCAAGAAGCCTTCTTCTCTGAGGTTTACTGGGTGCTCTGGAGGGAAAAGATTCCAACCAGCATTAGTGCCCTTGCCCACACAACACACACCTTACACACACCTGAGTCTCAGCATTTCACACGCAAACCACTGTATTGTCAGACCCCTGCCTCCCTAGGACCTTGAGGTTTCAGGAAAATGAAAACTAGCTGCTCTCCTCTTCCAAAGAAGCCTGGGACCACAGGTATGAAGGGACACTAAGCAAGACCCTCTGCCCAAGCCCTGCCTATTTTTAATTCTATCATAAACCGTCCTCACATATATATTCCTTGCTTCCTCCAGCCCACTGTTGGAGCCATTCTACTCACCAATGCTAAACATCATTTGGTTTTAGGGATGTGTAGCTGGATGCTTGTATCCAGTCCACTCAAGATTATCTTGGCATTGCTTTCAATAGGATTATGAGATCCTCACTGGGGAAATCCAAGAGGCTTTGAAGAAGGCAGCAATCCCAGCTCAGTCACTTACCAGCTGTGTGATACTGACAAGTTATTTGATTGCTCAGAACTTCATTTTCTTCATATTACAATGATGCAAAATCTACCCCATAGGATTGTTGTAAAGATTATATGAGACGCACAAGAAGTGTTCATACAGCGTGTGGTACTGACCACTGGTTCAGTCACGGGTAGTAACCTACATCAGAAGTCCATGTGAGTCCTATCTGGGATATTTCAAGGCCTGTTTGACGTTTCACAAATTCTGTTAGAGGCCTAGGAGAGACGTATAACTTCTGTTTCCAGACTGGGTCTCATATTTATTAAGCTCTGAACCACACTGTACACACTCCTGCTGGATAGTCCTACCCCATCCCACCATCCTTCCCCCCAGCCCAGGAAAGTAAGAGAGAAATTTTTATCAGAAAATAAAACACCTTTGTCTTTTGATTTATTCTAACCCAAGTCAGGCATTAAATGTGGGCGTAAATACTCCAGCAGACTCCACTCTCCTTTACGGTTTCATTTTTCTTTCTAAGCCTGCATAGTTGGCTGCTGCAAGGAACTGAAGACAGAATAAGAGCTGTGCCTTTCCTGAGGGGCAGAAAAAAGAAACGGGACTTTCCTTCTTTCGCAGGGAAAATGATGAGCCACAGAGTGCAGCGGAAAGGCAGATTGGCCTCACAAAAGACAGCAATTCTATGCTTCCAGTCAATTTAGGAGGACTCTGGATAAGCCTGCAGGGGGTAGTGAAATCCATGGCCAAGCCTTGGCCTGATCTGGTTGGATGTTGTTGGTTAATCGAGCACATCAGTCACCAGGACAAAAACTCCAACCCGCTCCATCCCAACCCGACAGAGATCTAAATGTGTAAGACCTGTCTGGGTAATATCAGGACTCTGCAGAGCATAGCTAGCCCCCTTTGTGCTTCCCTAGCTCACCACATTTGCTTTTGCTCAGGCTCGTACAGAGTAGGAGAGGGAAGGGGGAACTACTTTCAAGTTTTTTTTATGGCAAAATAATCCCCCCTAAAATTTTTTTTGTAAACATGATCTTTAATGAGATCCATAAAAAGGCTCCATTTAACAGAAATGAACCCATGGCTGGAACTTCCCCCACCTTCCTTTGTGGCGTACTTGGCCATGCAAACTTTTTAAGTTGGAAATTGCTGTCGGAATTTAATTGCTGATCAAGGGAAAGGTCAACTGAGCTGAGACAGTACTGAAAACTATCAACGTACATTTACACTATGTCTCGGCTTCCTTTTCTCAACCAAAATTTAGAATTCCTAGTTTGACAAGAATGCATTTTGACTTGTGAAAATACTTAAAAGATTTTAAAATAAAATCATATTTAGTTACCTATTTAATGGGCTGACCCTCCCTCCCCCCCAAAAAAAAATTACATGAAATTGTCATTGGATCATCCTAGGAAACATGTGACACCCTGAATACGCTTCCTCAGGAAACTGGTCCTCCCATGTGACTTCAGATAGCAGTTATTCTGCAGATACACTGCTACACTTGGGTTGGACAGGATCCCAAGTCTTGCTGGTCTCTCAAGATCACCATGAGGCTGTGCAGCTCCAGAGGAGATGGGAAGAAAGCCATAACTGTGTGAATTCAGCTGCCTATGGAAGGCAGCCTCTCCCCTCCAGTCTTCTTAGTTGACACATAAGACACATACACACCTGAAGTCCAATAACAAAACTATACAGATTCTATTTGGTCTGGATTTTCAACCCTGTACTCTCAACCTCTAGGCCATTCTTGGGCACAGAGAAGGTACTCAATAACCTCACAACTGCCAAGTGAATGAATAAATGAATAAATGACATATTACTGTTTCCTGACAAAACATTACTCCAAGCACAATAACCACCATTTTTTTCCAGAGTTATGAGAGGTGTGTAGCGCTGTGAGCCCAAAAGAGTACAATGTAAGTATTCACGCCTAAAGTATGAGGAGGGATGGGAAAAGGAACAAGGATTCCAGAGGTAAGGAGAGATAATCACATAGGAAGCCTATGAAAAGTAAGAGACTTAACAGAAGAGAGTCAGAGCTTGGTGAGCTCCCAAACCAGTGAAGTTAAGTGAGGGCACAAGAGAGAACCTTGGTGGTATTACATGGGGTCCTGTACAGAAAGCAGAACACAGCAGATACCCTAAGCCAGTGAGCCCATGACTTACTAGAAGGTCCTACCATGACTTCACCAAGTATCTTTGAACCCTCTCGCCCTATATCATTAAAGAGGTCAAAGACCCATGGTGGAGAGAGGGGGACACCAAGGTCATCTCAAAAACTCAGCGTGCGCTTTTTCTTTTCTATTAAAAAAGAGAGACGGAGACTGAGAGAAAGAGCAGAAAATTCTCCAATTTTTGAGTTTTCAAGTTATGTAGATTTCAGATCCACTGTATCTACAATTTATATGCTGAGTTCATATTAGCTTATGTCTTTGAACACACATCTATCTAGAGGGGGATAGTTAATGGCATCCTGGATGAGAAGAGGAAGCCAGAAGAGATTTCAAAATCTAATACTGACGTTTGCCAAAGAAAACAATCCATAGCCAGACAGACAAATGCTGCCAAGGGCTGTACTGGGTGCTGGGACCACGAGGCCTGCCGTCAACGTGCCTGTGCATCCTTATACAGGCTGCAAATGCAGTGCTCCAGTGGGGATATCCTGCTTAAGGGGGGAGGCAAACCATAGACTCTGCTTCACCTTGTCCAGAGAATTCTGCCGGAGCAGACTGGGCACCAAGCCAGGTCCACTCAACTACTGAGCATTTGACAGATTAGGAGATAGAGTTAATAGAGTTCTGGGGGTAGTTAAAAGATGTGTTTTGGACTAGCTCCTGGCTGGTAAGAGGAAAAGGAGAAGTCCCAAAGTCCTAGAGCCTTAGGAGAAGAAAGATCCATGTATACTATCAGTGTAAATAAACAGAATTTCAGTAAATCCCTCCTCGGGGGGGGGGGGGGGGGGGAATATCATCCATTGGTAGATAAGTGGATTTTAAATTCCTACAGGACAAGGAAGCTGAGCACCTTCTTTGCACACAACAAGTAATGCAAAAATGGCTGAAAGAGGAAGTTAGGTTGAAGAGAAATGCAATAGCCCTATAGGAATCTGTTGATTGTAGTAAGACTAAAATGCAAAACGTTCCCTGGAAATTTGCTGCCCCTGCCCCCCTTCCATACATATCAGTCAATAATGGAAATATCTGATGTCATATTAGTACACTTCAACCCCCTCTTAAAATTCTCCATTTCTGAGACTGGAAAGAAATGGCCACCAAATCATGCAAGCATACATGTCCACCAGTGGCAAATTCTGTAGAACCAATAGGGAAAGTATGACCTATTTGTGACTCCAAAGTGGATCCCACCTTTGGGTGGCCCCTCACCTGCCCCTCAGTTCTCCACCTCAAAATCTAGAGGGCTCTACCATCCATGCCTTGGGAGCCATGCAGAATCGGGTCCATACACACTTGATGTTCATACCTTAAGGAGCCAATCTGTGCTTCCTGAGAGAGGGTAGAACACATGGCAGCTTTGATATCAGGAAGGTAGTTGAACAGAATGGGGCCACGTGGGACCAGAACCCTGACATCACTTAACTCCAGGGGCATCAACTGCATTGGGAGTGTTTACATAGATGACATAAATGGTGCCCCTTGGAGTTACACCACACAGCACTGCAGGGGACCAGAACTGAAGGCCAGATCTACCGGAGTGGTGCTAGAAGATCCCAGAATGAAATTTCTAAGGCTTCTGAGCCCCCAAATTTAAAATCATATTTTTAAGTTGGAAAAAGAAGTCTAGTGCATGACTTCACAGTGGTCTTTAAGTTTATGAAGTAACTCAACCAAACAAACCCTCATTCTTTATTGCCATGGAAGGCCACACAATAGAGATTAGGAATAGATAAGAATAGATTATTGCCTTGGGAAGCTAACCAATTAAGAGAACATTAAAATAGATAGATAGATAGATAGATACTAATATTTTTCTGCAGACAAAAAGTATAACGTCTGAAATCAAAACTACCTGGCTCCATCAATTTCTAGCTATATGACCTATTGATTCTCTGTTTCCTCATCTGAAAAACAGGAATAAAAATCGTACAGAAAACATAAACAAGATTTATACTTTGTTACATGGATTCTACAGGTAATCCCCCTTGGACCCACACTGGTGTTGATTAGCTGACAGGATTCTCCTCATACGCCACAAACAGGTCTGCTTTTACTTCAAGGGGGCCTGCACGTCCTCAGTTTCCCTTGATTCATACTCCCTTGGCTACTACCCTTATTCCTCTTGGTCTGGTCCCCATCTTACGCCCACCCACTCTCCAGCTCCTGTTCTAGCCTTCCAGGCCCCACAAGGATCACATTTGACCGCATATTGTTAGAAATTCAACCGGTTTCTGAGTGTTAAATCTCTGGGGTCATGAACAGTTTCTGACAAAACTAACTCAACAAGTAAGACTTAACCAGCGTAAGGCATACAAAGAACACATTCATTCTATTTGCTTTATTTCACAACTGATTCCCAGTTAATACATTCAAACTTTCTAAGAGCATAAATAATAAATAATTGGTTACAGAATACTCAGACATGTCCCATGTGGTTCAGGATTTTCCCTTACTTTCATGACACTTCCTTCCAGCTAGTAAGATAAGGTTTTATGGTGCAGCAACTGGCCAATCATGGGGACACAGATTGATTACAAGGGCCCATCTAGGGAATGCATTTAATGGCAGAGAAGCCTGACAAGGCTTTGTTTTCAGCTGCTTGGTTGCTGGGTATGACACCCAACAACGAAGTCTGAGGACTATAACACCAAGATAGACATGAGAGAAGAAGTGACTTAGTCTGCTAAAGGCCCACAAATTACTGAACTTTGTTTCTGTAGGGATTCCTAGAACAAGCCACCTCAAATGCCATTACTGAAGCTAAGAGAGCTAGGTCCATTTCCAGGGCCTGGTCGTTATCATCATGCATGCCGTTGATCAAAGAACAGAACTACATCTCAGGATCTCCAGCTGTAAAACACATCTGATCATACGCATGATGTGGAGGTCAATCAGTGCTCTGGTGGAGAACGCCAGCCAGTCTCCAGCAGAAGCATTGCCGTCAGCACCAGAAGGCAGTAAGGCAGAGAAACTGAATAATGTGAATAAACCTGGTCCAGAAAAGCCAAAGAAAGGACAAAGTCAGGAAAGTAAATATGTGTTTAGTAGCATGTGGTTTCATGCTTGTAAATTAGGCCACAAAGTTAAACTTTACTTAGGAGCAATAAAAGCTATTCTACCATAAAAAAACACCCAAATGGAAGATACATTATCCCCCGACCTAATCCTACCACAAGATACCAATTGTTTCCACCCTTGCGGTGGTTTCCATGGAGAAGACGAGGCAAATTTCCTTGATGCCAAACTGTTGGGCAGTTTTCAAAGCCAGGAGGCTGATGCCTCTCCTCTCTCCTGACAGAGACAACTGTGTCCCAAGGATGTTAAAACCATCAGTCATTTCGCTGGGAAAGATTTTTCTCTAAAACAAAACAGATGTTTGACAAATACATCCATGTTTAAAAATACTAATAGTCATTCAACCAAAACCAAATCCTTTGTATTAATGCAGTCTTAAAATACCAAAATCTGGACTATCCCACGTGCCAGTGGGCAATGCCTCAATGCTCTTTAAGGGCATTCAACAATGATGTGGGGAAAATTAGGATGAAAAATATAAATCCTGCCACCATCACCAAGATAGAACAGTCAGTTTAGCGCCTATCTGGACACTTGTATTGCTGCCTCTCAACTGTGCTACCCTTTTCAGTCCATTACACTGCACCAAGCTTCATGCTTCCATGCCCCCCTGCTTTGTAATCATCTGCTCTTGTCCCCTACAGGTCAACTCAGCCTGTCCCAAACCAAACTCATCCTCTTCCCCTCAAAATCTGCTTTTCTTCTCCATTCCCTATTCAGTCAAAGGCTCAGCCCATCTACGTCTACTTCCATATTCATGTTTCCCAGAGTTTCCTCCTCTCTCTTCCCACTCACCTCCCCATTCAAGGTAATCAATGTCCCTGACCTGGATTATTTCAAAAGCCTCCTAAGTTGTCTACCCTCTTCCGGTCTCTGCACATCCATCATATGCACTATAGCCTGGTTCATCTTTCTGAGGCATTGTCATGTCACATTCCTGCTCGAGAACTTTTGACAGCTTTCCATCCATTCCCAGAGAATAAAGTCCGCATTTCTTAGCTTGAGTCAAGACTCCCCCGACACACGTTCTAACTTGATCCAATTTATCTTCCCACCTTTATTTTCTACTGCTCCCTTTCATATGCCTTACTTTCCAGCCAATAGTTTTTTCGCTGTCTACTCCGCATTATTCATGCAACATATACCTCTATTCATATACCTCCTTTTCCCAGAGTTCCTTACTGACCACAAATATACATGTACCAATCATAACCCCCTTGAAGGGTCAATCCCAAAGCCACCTCCTTCCACAAGACTTCTCTGCTGATCAAGTTTTATCTCCCGCCTCAGAGGACACGCCATCAGTTGCTTTCTTGAATTGTTAAGTATTTATGTGCATAAGCTTATTTATTCTACTAGACTATAAGCTTTTATGGGTAAAACAGAATATTTAAATTGTCTTTCATCCTCCAAGTTCCACATACAATGCCTTTCACATAACAGATGCTCTATGAATAGTTTTGGTTGAATAAACAAATAAATTATAAATTCAGATTTAAAGACCAGTTATCGGATCATGGCTCAAAAATGCTTAGAATGGATAAGGCTCAAGATGTCTTTTGATATGAGCAGCCACAAGGCATAATGAAGGAAGAAAGGAAGTTGGAGCCATTAATGGGCATTCACTCACCAGCTACAGTAACTTTGGGGAAATGATTTAAGCCTCAGTCTTTTATCTGTACTACTTACTTTACAGAGTTGTAATATGGGTTATAAGAAAAACACCTGGGCCAGATTTGGATGCCTAGTTAAGTATTCAGTAAATGTTAGCGGCTGTGGTATTAATGACTTACTTACTGACCGCTTCCCTTCTGGTTCTCAAGTCAGCTGCAATCCACTCAACAGCAACATGGGTTTGGAGTTAACTGGCCAGTTTCAGGCTTTCAGAGTGGGAAGTTCTCCCATCTCAAGTCAGCCACAGAGTTTTTCATCTGTGTGAGACCTGGGCCAAGTCTGTGTGTTCAGTTAGACCAGTCCCAGCATAATGTTGGTTGTTCCATTTGCCATATTCACTTATTACATCATCTCCTAATTGCAGCAAGACAGTTTATTGATGTTACCCACTAAAAATTTAAGATGCAAAGATAGCCTGTCATATATAGTCCAAACATTTGGAACATATTGGCCACTAATAATGTTGCTCTCCACCTGCCATAAAAAGGACTGTCAGGTCTTTTTCATATCCTTTTGTTGCTTTGAAACTTTTCCATGGAAAATATTTTTCAATGGCTTCTTTTCCTATTGATTCCAGATTTCAGTCCCTTTTAGTCATTGAAAGGTAAACAGCTATCCTTGTGGACTGTTTAGTACAGCAGTTTTTCACATATTTTAGTTTTTTGTTTGTTTTTTACCCAAAAAATCTCAATACATAGAGCAGAAATGCAGGGCTGCTCTTGGTGAAGCTATGGGGGATGGTGGGGAGAGATCCTCCTTCCCCCAGGCCATCTAAAAGCTGCTTAAGGGACTCCATGTAGCAAGGACTCACACCAAACACCACTGGTCTAGGACAAACATTAGAACTGCTAGAGACCAGAGGAAAATGACATTCCTCCTCTCCCTTTTACAAGAAGAAAGCCAAAGTGATAGGTTGCTCAAAAACTCACAGTGGAAACACAATAAAAGCAGATGAGAATCCATACCTGGAAGCCAGATCAATGTGCTTTTTCACTATTCCAAACTGCCACCCAATGAAAATCAAATCTCCCTAGAAAAGAACTGTGTTGGAGATACCACAGACCACGTATCACATTTGCTATAATTCTTGGTACCGTGTGAGCCCCTGGCCCTATGCAAAAGCAGATATACACACACTGTGCTCTCAGTGCCCCAGACTGAGTCTGAGTCACTGTATCTGTCTTTCAGATCTTATATTCTCCCGTCCTTCTTGCCTACTCTTTTCTGATACCCACTGGTATGGCAGGAGAGAAGAAGAGGCATGAGTGGATGGGGGAAACACACAGGATCCTAATGTCAACTTCTTAGATGTCCCCAAGTCACCACCTTTCTAGAGGCACATTATTCTTTTGGTTGTAAGTAAAGTTGACTTCAACCCTCATTCCTACAGTAGAAAACCCAGCATTCCTCCCATTAACCCCAAGTCACCTCAGGCCCCAAGTTTCTGCTTCTGCTCAGTTCTCTCATTCTGTACTGGGCTTTGCTGGATACCTCACTTTACACCTGGCCTCACCACTGGCTCCCGGTTGTGGACTTAAAAGACTCTACTGAAGATTTCCAGCAAAGGAGAGAGGGTGAAGGTAAAATAATGGGCAGTGCAAAACTGCACAGTAAACAATGTAAACGTTCAGAGTTAGAAACGTTCAGAATTATTAATAATAATTCTTATTATTAAAAGTACCTCAGCCACTTCTTTCTCATGGGAAATTGTACTCACTTTTTTTCCCCACTCAGGGGCCTCTTGCCATGCTTCCGGAACCCCTTTGCTTTGCTTTTTTTAAATTCCTTCTCACTTCTCCCTAGCTTAACCCCACAAACGTCCCCAAATACCTTTTCATTTCTTACACAGAATGAGCTAGCTCTCTCTTAATCCGACCACTTCTTCAACCTACCTGTATCTTAAGGCACCGGTTCTCAAACTTCCTGACTGAAATCCATAATAAGAAATACATTTTCTATTGTGAACACACACACACGCACATATTCACACACATGTATGATATATATACATCTATATACCAAAATTAAATTATGTTTGTGTGTATGAGAGAAAAAATATACATATTTATATATTATATATATATATATATATATATATATATATATATATATATTCCCAAAAGTTTCATGGAACAATAGTTACTACTATGTACTCTGATATTTTCTATTCTCCTCTATTTCCTTTTGAAAAAACTACTGGTCACAATATACTAATAATTGATTTCAGGATTTAATCACTTAAAACCCACTGTCTTAGCTCAGGATGCCATAACAAATTACCATAAACTACGTGGCTTAAACAACAGTAATTTATTTCTCACAGTTCCAGAAGTTGGGAAGTCCAAGAGCAAGATGCCAGCTGGTACATCTCCCCAGTAAGGGCCTTCTTCCTGGCTTGTATGTGACTGTCTTCTTTCTGCGTCCTCACATGGCAGAGACAGAGAGAGACCTCCAGGCTTTCTTCCTCTTCTTATAAGGACACTAATTCCATCCTGGGGGCCTCATCATTATGACCCCACCTAAACCTAATCACCTCTCAAAGGCCCCACCTCCAAATACCATCCCATTGGAGTTAGGACTTCAACATATGAACTTAAGGGGATGCATTCAGTCTATAATACCCTCAGTTTGGAAAACATTCCATGAAGGGCTCTTCTTCCAGGATTCAAATAGCCCATCAAGGGGTTTTGCTGAGAAGCATAATTCCAATCTCATAAAACATGAAAATTACATCAGAAAAGCTTGACATATCCTCCCAATGTAATCAATAGAGTGTAATAAGAAAAATGTATGGGCTCTGGAATGAAAAATGGCTAGATTTAGATCTTTGCTTCAACTTGATAACTTCTCTAAGTTTCAGTTACCTTTCAAGTATACTGATGCAATAATAGCTAATTCACAGGAATACTGTGAGGCTTAAACTAAATAAGGATATTATGTAAAATACCTAATGCAGCATTTCCCCACAAAGTAAGTACAGAACAAATGATGGCCATTATCATTATTATTATTCACAAATGCAAATGATATTTGAAGTATCTGGCTTATTGAAACTATCTGTGCCATTGGTTGCTTTTATTAGCCTGTGCAGTTGGAATGTGGCTCCTGTCTGTGGTCTGCACCCCTCTGGCGAGATAATTCCACCATGTATGTTACCAAGGGAGAATACAATAGTTAAATGTGAGAGGTGACTTGATTTTTTAATTTATTTCCAAAACTATCACAACATTTCATTGCTTAGAACCAGAATTAGGTATCCAGGCAAATTAGAAACTGAAAACACAACCCACTGGAAAACAAATAGAAAACATTTAAAATAACCTCCATGAAGGGACTTCCCTGGTGGTCCAGTGGTAAAGAATCCGCCTTGCAATGCAGGGGACGTGGGTTTGATCCCTGGTCAGGGAACTGAGATCCCACATGCCGTGGGACAACTAGACCCACGTGCCACAACCACTGAGCTTGTGCGCCTCAACTAGAGCCTGCCTGCCGCAAACTACAGAGCCCATGCGCTCTGGAACCCATGCACCACAACTACAGAGCCCACGTGCCCTGGAGCCTGCACGCCACAACTAGAGAGAAGCCTGTGAGCCCCAATGAAAGATCCCGCATGCCGCAACAAAGACCCCACATGCCACAATGAAGACCCGATGCAGCCAAAAATTAATTAAATAAATAATAAATAAATCTTAGGGGAAAAAAAACCTCCATGAACTTTCACTTGGTTTCCTTTGTTCCCCCATCACCTCCCAGAATTCTTCCCCTTCTCTGAAGAAACAAAAGAATGGGATAAAAGCTACTTCCATGACTGCATCACTAAGTGATGTTAAGAGTGGCTTGTAGAGGCTACGGGTCAGCTATTTTGAAGCCAAGAACCCAAAGGCTTATAAAACAGAGTCTTCGAATCTCCTAAATTGGAGTGATACAGGGCAGAGCCATATTAGCCCGAGCAGAGCCTGGATTCCTAATACGCTATTCTGATAATCAAAGACTACGGCCTTTCCCATCATTGAACTGGAGACCCAACATCAGCAAGTAACTGAGAAGCTTGGAGATGAACTCATCTTAGTGCTGACATTCAATGTCATCACCCTCCAGAGCGCCACATTGGAGGATTCACCTGCCAATTCTTTGGGGTTCTTTTAGGTTTATCATTTCCTTTGGGAAACCTGGAGGGAACTTCACACCCTGCTATGTGTACATCAGAAACAAAAGTGGTTTGTTTGTTCTGCCTTTAGTTACAGAACCTATAACTCACAGCCCTGTAAAAAGGAATGTCAATAAAATGGGGGCGTTTTTTATCTTGTTTCTTTGTCCTGATCATAAAACTGCTTGAAGATGTCCTTGTCACCATACCTCTCATCAGATGAACCATCTATATGAGGCTACTTGAGCCAGACTCTCCTAGTTAACCCAGCTGCTACTTGAATTTTAACCTAGGGCAACACTAAAATGACTCGCCAGGGACACTGACCTCTACAGACCAAGGCCAACCCATGCATCCCTGTCCCATTGGACTCCATGATCATTGATCTAAATTCAGAATGCTAACCAAACTGGGGAAGGCCACGCTCTGTGGTCAGCCTGGAACTTCAGCTCTCTCACAATGATTGGTATGCCAGGGAAAACTCTCCCAGACTACAATCTCTTGACACTGTAGCCCCCATACCTATCACAGTGTCTGACACATCATACACTGTCAATAAATGTTCGTTAGATTGAATTGACTTGACTTGTGGAGGCCAATATAATGCGAACAAGAGCAAGTTGAGGCAGTTCAATTCAGTGCCTTAACTTCCCATACTGAATTTTTTAATTAAAATTTTAAATCAAAAGCAGGTATATATATCACCCTAAATTCTCTGATAATACTGCATCCTCTAAACCACCTAGCTCTCCCTGACTTTTATAAGCATAAATCAGAATATGTGGTACATGAATGGGGTTTTTGAAGGGTCTAATCTTATCTCATGACCATATTAAATCTGCATTTATTAAAAGTATGTCATTTTACAGGCCATTCCAGCCTCAGTCCAGCTTGTAGGAGGATGTACGAATGAGTTTATGATTAAAACCCTTTTGGAAAACAGGAACAAATGATAACCAGTTGTGATACTTTTCCACATTTTTACAATATTTAAAAATATGTTCAGATATCCAAAACTGATCCCACAATTTGATTTATTTACAAGTCCCCTGAAGTGCTTAATAAGTACAATATGGTACAGTGAAAATCATGCTTATTACTGCTATTGGGTTGGTAATTCTCCAAGATGAAATCATACTTTTCAGGTTATAAATATACATTTTATTGTTGATTTTATGCTGCATTTTGAAATACTGCTTCTCTGCTTTCATATTTTCAGGGCCTTACAAGGGCATCATAAATCAGCCCCAAACTGGAGGAATGCTAATTGATATCAGGTGATTGCAAAATGAAGGCTAGGTTAAACTTGCTGTGTGTTTCATAAATTCCAATTCTTGTGGAACTCTTTCAAAACCAAGACATGCATGGAATTCATCTTTGAAGATTAATTAAATAAATGTAAGCACATTAGACATTTTAAATATCTAAAAGAGGGCTTAGCAGAGGTGTGCAGCAACTCAGCTCAAATGCCAAAATATAGAAATATGGAAGAGATAGGATGTACATGATGTCTTGTCATAGGATCCAATACTTTCTTAGTTAAAAAAAAAAAAAAAGCAAAGTTCTATTACCCACAAGTTGATCTGAATGAATTTTCTAACCCTCCTTTTGCCCCTTTCTCTGTTCTTCTGATCTTACAATCCATAAAACAATTTGTTGCACTGAATTCTAGGTATAGATCAACAGATGTTACTGGGAAGAGCAAAGTTGCCATTTCTCAAAGTTTGATAGACCAAAAACAATGATACACTTCAGATTTGGGGGGCGATGGTAATGGGAAAAAGCCTATGGACCAGCATAAATATTGGCACATCAACCTATGATTCCTATCAGATAAGCTATATGGGATAGAAAAATTTAATTTTGAGTAGTTGTATATTAATCTCTCTCAAAAAATTACTGTAACAGCATTTCCCAAAATGTGTTATTTCACAGAAGAACACACACAAAAAATGTTAATAGTTGGGGACTGTGTGTATGTGTGTGATCAAGTCTATAAGTTCATGAATATTACTGCTGAGAAGAATAAGTTTTAACAGTTACTGAAATAATAATGAGCAAATAATTGTCTAGTCTTGGTAATGTATAGACAAAGGCAAAAGTATGGAGTGAGGTAACATGAAAATCAGTGAATTTGGAGACTCATATATTAGAACATACTTCCAAAAACTCCTATGCTCAAATCATATATACTAGAACTAAAGATCTTAAAGATTGGTGTTGTGCAACTCCCTCATTTTAAACATACAGAAACTGAGGCCTGGAAAATTAAAATACTAGCTGAAGGCTACAAGCTTGTTAGCAGTAGAGCCAGGACAAGAATGAGGTTTCCCGCTTCTAGACTAGTTCTCTATTCATATGACGATGGTAAGGACAGTGACTGGGCAGTCTGCACCTTCTCCTTTTCCAGAAGGTAAATGATGCAGGAAGTATTTCTCACCTTGCTCAGCTCACAGGTCACTTGGGACACTGCTCAATCACACTAACAAAAGTTCTGCTAAAGAAGACAGTGGTGGTTTTGCTTTTATGACCTTTTAAAAGTTACTGAGAAAGACCAATATTCTAAAAAGAGATTATAAGCTGTGGATTATAAAGACATTTCTTGATCATTTCACTTTGATGACTTCCTTATAGATTGACTCTGACAGTATCCGAGCACCATGCAGCAAATACAAGGCGTCCGCTCCTTGTCCCACCTTTTCTCTCCTCCTCCAATCACCTGTGGATATTATTCAAGAGTGAGAAAGGCACAGGTAAGGGCTGAGTGAATCCCACAGAGACGTTCAAACTGTGTATGTGTGTGTGTGCACGCTTTTGCACAGGACTGGGTACCACCTGGAATAGGTGCTCACAGTGAGTATGTGTGGTAGGTGATATCTCCAACACTCTCCTTTTCCAGGCATATTTTCTTTGATCACCAAGAGAATCGGACAGAAGCCTAGTAGAAGCTACAATAACTTGACCTCCAACAAGAGAAGGAAAAGTGGATTCCCATATTTGCTGCTCTTCTGAGGAGAAAGTGGAGGTCTCCAATAACCAGAAGACAAGGCAAGGGAAGCAAGTAATCCAATACCTGCTGTGAACCAGGCCTTGAGATATGCCCCCTAATGCTCACCTTGACCTTGAGAGGGAGAAAGTATCATCTCCATGGAGGATCTGAGAGGCTGAAGAAGTTGCCCAAAGGCACCCAGATCCATCTGCCTCCAAAGCCCATTTTCTTAGTCCAATTTCAACTTATAGTTAAATAAAGATCCAAAGAGATGAGGTAACCTCTAGGGTCACAGACCAAGTAGTGCCAGAGATGAGACCAGAATCACTGACTCTTAGAGAATTCTACAACTTCTACAACTTTTAGAGAATGCTATAACTTACAAACTCAGAATTAACGACAAAACAAAACAAACAGGTTAGTACAAGACTGTTAGAAACTCCAAAGCAGCAAAATAAAACAAATCATACACCATTACTAACATGTGAGATGTGTTAGCATGGTGTGTGTGTGTGTGTGTGTGTGTGTGTGTGTGTGTGTGTGTGTGTGTGTGTGTGTGTGTGTGTGTGTGTGTGTGTGTGTAGTTGCATATATCATCTGTATTATGTCAGCTATATGTGTGGCAAGGAAAAAAATTTAAACATTAATGAATTGCGCTTCTATTTACATTTCCATTACTAAAAGCTAATTGTTTGTAAGAGAAAAGGATTTCTTTCCCTTAAGAACATTTCTTCCTGCACTACAGCAGCAAATAAAAGGGTGTTCTGTAGCTGGCATTCTGGATGAACTTAAGACTGATGAAATTCAAACATTCTTGTGTAAAGCAAACAACATCTGTAGTCAAAAAATAAATCACGAAATGAATTCTATTCCCTCCCTGAAGATTAAATATCCAGGCACATTACTGGATAATTTACTTTCAAAAGAATTTCTTTAGTGTCAAATTTATATATCCTCTTTGCTGTTACTTTTTACTCTACCATAACCTTATCATTCTATCTTATGGATTTATTTGTTTTATATTAAAATACAATACCATCTTTGCCACACATTAAATGAGAAGGCAGAAGAGAATATGCCTAAAACACTGGCAAGGATAAAACTGACAGCATAATAATTAACATTAAAAACTCTGTGGCATTACCTGTTCGCCATTTATGTCATTATCTAAATGGGAGTCTCTGAGACAGAGGGTCTCTGCTCCACAGAACCATTCAGGAACCTAGGATTTTTCCATCCCATGGCTGAACCAACTTCTAGGGATGTGAGGTTTTCTACTTGACCCTTGGGATCAAAGTGGTAGACAAGTGAAGAATGACAGAGCATGGAGATTGGGTGGGAAGATTTCAGGGGCCAGGGATGGAATTATGCTCATACACCATTGACCACAACCTACTTACATGGACCCACCTACCTGCAGAGAAGGTTGGGACATTTAGTTTTTCTGTGTGCCAAGGAAAGTTTTTTTTAAATGGGGTTTGTTGTGCACCATAGCAGTCCTAACCAATGAAATCTTGATTACGGAAGAATCATATGTAAAAATTAAGGCATACTCTACTTATAGAAAGAAGGTTGACAATAAAGCAGAATGAAGTAGCTTAAACTAGCTCTGAATTTTAATTTAAAATGTTTTCTGTAAGCTGTGTCACATCATTTGTAGAAGGAGATGGAGTGTATGTATGTGTGTGCACACATGAGTATGTTATAAAAAATATCAGATAAACCTAAACCTATGTCTTTATGGCCACCATACCTCTTCCTTCGATGCCTAATCTATTCCTTCTATGCTTTAGTTTTCTCTCCAGATCACATTTCCTCCTTTGGTGTGAATCCTCCTATCCCAAGCAAATTCTACCTGTAACTTCTACAGATGGTCTTGACTCTATCCCCACCAATACCTTTTCATTAGAGGAACTGTTCCACCAAAGGGGGGCACTTCTATGAACCAAGAAAATACTTCCCATACCAGCTGTATCTGAACTGACCAAAGATGGATTGAACCAAGCAGAGTCATTGTTGTAGGAATCTGTAGTTGTCTACAAAGTCTATAGCCCTGGACATGAAAGGTCAAGCTGCCTGCCTACCACAAAACCATCCTTAAGTCAAGTACAGCCCAAAGTTATGGGAGAAAAGTAAGTAGGAACCTTGCAGAGGAAGATGCTGCAGAAAGCAGAATGGAGCAGGCATGCAGAAAAGTAGACATGAGAGAAATACCCCAAAAAGAGAGCAAGGGAGACAGGAGCTGCCAAAGACAATGAGGCCCAGCTGAACCCCTACCACTGGGTTCCATGAGCATCCCTTACCTTCTCACAATCAATCCCCCCTTTCTCAGGCTAATTCAAATAGGCTCATCTTTTTTATAATTAAATGACTCCTGCCTGAGATACATATTAGCTCCCTTCATCTACTCCATTCAACCTTCCCCCATTTACCTAAGAAAATGATCCCCAAAAACATTTCCCCTTAGCTTCAGACTTAATAAATGCAATTCTCAGGGGATCCAAGTTTATAAACAATGTGGAAAATCTACGAAACAGAGACAGCCAGGCAAGGTGAAGAATTGGTCCAAAGAAATCATTCAAACAAAAGGGAAGCAGACGAATGGGGGGGGCGGGCACTCTCAGGAATAATATCAGTATTCTAGTTGCTTATACAATCTATCCACACCCTCTTATGATTCCCTCAACACACTAAATTGCCCTCCTTGAGGTCTTTACTTTTTTTTTTTTTTTTTTTTTTCTTTTGCGGTACACAGGCCTCTCACTGTCGTGGCCTCTCCCGTTGCGGAGCACAGGCTCTGGACGTGCAGACTCAGCGGCCATGGCTCGCGGGCCCAGCTGCTCTGCGGCATGTGGGATCTTCCTGGACCGGGGCACGAACCCGTGTCCCCTGCATCGGCAGGTGGACTCTCAACCACTGCGCCACTAGGGAAGCCCGAGGTCTTTACATTTTATAACCTCTGCTTGGAAGACATTTCACCCCCCAAATCTCCCCCATGTCTCGTCCTCCTCATTCAAGTGTCTGCTCAAATATTACCTGTCAAAGAGGACTTCTTTGCCCATACCATTCTATGTTCCCTGCCCACCGCTGTCAATCTCTAGCACACTGCCCTGGCACTCGTAATCTGAACTTATCTCGGTTTTCTTTTTTATATCTTTGTTTCTTTATCTACTGATTTCCCAGCAGAATGGAAGCTCCAACGAGCACAATAGCTTCCTTTACTTGTCACTGCTATATTCCCAGCTATACTCAGAAAGCCAAGTACAGGCATTCTAAAACTATTTTTGTTAAATACCTCAAGTCCAGTGTCTAGACTCAGACTAGTGTCCAGCCACTGAGATTTGGACACAGGACAGACATGCAGAGAGGTATGCCTACATGAGATGAGGGCAGACAGCTTATGTCTGTTGTAAATGGAGTGTCCATGGTGCACAATACAACAAAAATAAACACAAACTAAAGAGGAGATGGTAACACAATTTACAACACAAATACTAGTCATCAGGAATAATTCAAGGAAAGGATGTGCTTTCCCCACACCTTAAACAGCTGCATGTTGTTAGTAAACCCAGAGGTACGCCAACAAAATGAAGCCAGGCTAAACTAGGACATTTGGGAAGATGAAATTTTAATGTCACTGTTGGCCTATGTAAAGGGAATCCACAGCCAACCTCTTCCTTAACTGTTGACGAAACAACATGTCTTTGGAAATAGTCTCTTTCTAAAACCATCCCTTCCTGCTCCCATCTTTATCTTTCTCCAAACTTTTGTTTTTCTAAGGCTGACAAAAATACGTCATCAAAGGGTGGAGACAGCCACTGTAAGATTTACCAAGATGGAAAATTTTGGAGGAACACAGCTCCTGGAAGACCAGGGCTGAAGTTACTCACACTTGTTTCCCTTGTGCCTTGTCCAGGGCCTGGCATGGAACATACAACTGATGTTGTTGAATCAATAAATGACTAATAACACTATCATGTAATCCTGGAGCTCGAGAGCTGGGAGGGTGCCTTAAAATCAGCTCAATTTACAGAAGACAGGACTGAGTCTCAAAGGGGATAAACAACTGTTCCGAGGTCACACTGACTCCCAGATCAGGATTCAACACACTCCTCTTTTTTACACTCCCTTCGTGCATTAGCATACTGCCTTCTAGATTACAAACCCTTTCTCACACATGGGAGGATCACATTTGATCCTCAGAGCCCCACTCTGAGGAAACAGCGGCAGGATGATTATTATTCTTATTTTGCACTATAAAGAAAGAGACCCAAAGAGGTTAAGACACTTACTTGCCTTTATATAATTTCTTAGTGATAGGTATTAGGACTAACTCCTGGTCCAGGGGTCTTTATAATCCGCTGAAATTCATGGAAGACGAACGCTTCAGTTTTTGTTTTTATTTTTTGGTTGCACCACGCAGCATGTGGGATCTTAGTTCCCTGACCACGGATTGAACCCTTGCCCCCTGCAGTGGAAGCATGGAGTCTTAACCACTGGACCACCAGGGAAGTCCAAGAGATGAACGCTTTGAGCTGAAAATGTATTCACTTGCTAGGGCTGCCATAACAAAGTACCACTCACTGGGTAGCCAAAGCATAGAAATTTACTGTCTCACAATTTTGGAGGATACAGTATGAGATCAAGTTGCTGGCAGGGTTGGTTTTCTAAGGGATATGAGGAAGGATCTGTGCCAGGCCTCTCTCCTTGCCTTGTAGATGGCTGTCTTCTCCCGGCACCTCTTCACATGTCTTCCCTCTATACCTGTCTGTCTCTGGGTTCACATTTCCTCCTTTCTAGGGACACCATTCCTAATGGATTAGGAGCCCACCCTACTCCAGTATGACCTCGTCTTAACTAATTACATCTGCAACAACCCCATTTACAAATAAAATCACATCTGAAGTACTGGGGGTTAGGCTTCAAAACATGAATTTGTGAGGCAGAGGGGGCAAGACACAATTCAACCCATAACAGCTAGAAAGCGGTATAAAAATAGAAAGACAGCTTTTCAGCGAATTGATTGATGAATAACTCGAATCAGCAAAGATAGAGACAGAGATTGGTGTGGCAGAGCCAATGCTTACTGCAGGAAGTGGTGAGAAAGGTAGACTGACAAGGTCGAGTGGCCCCAACTTGGGATGGAAAGGCCCTCCAGGAATCTCTCCCCACGAAGGGTGTGGCAGGTACCTAAGGACTATGAACATGCCCAGAGATTTTCTGATAGCCTTAGTCTCCTGCTGTGACTCTAAATAGCAAAGCTAATCACTTCAAATAAAGGATAAATCTGTTTCTATTTACAAAGTGTTCAATGGCATCCATACACAGCATCTGGGATAGATCAAATAACTCGGAGGAGGAGGAAGGTTAAGTTGTTACAGTAGGTGGAAAAACTGTTCTTGGTGTCCCACATCACACCCTCTTGACCCACCTCCGACTCCAGGCCCCCCCTCCATGGTAAATCATAAGAGTGTCCCCCTTCAAGTGCATGGTAGGTGCCTCTTTCTGCCATTCTGCTTTGAAAACTTCTGCAGACATGAGGGACCAGAAACACTGGATAAAGAGGACCCATGATGTGTCCTGAAACCCCATGATGATGCTGGACCAACCTCTGTCCTTGGGATGGACAATCCTAGGGGGCATTCTGTACCTTTCAAAAGAGTTCCTGTAAAATAAATCCTCCCAACTGCCTATAGCAGAGGCCTCGATAATTCTCTATAATGTTTTCTTTTGCTCCTTTCCCATCTCGTCACCTCTCCCCCATTTCCGCTTCTTGGGATCACCTCCAAAATATACTACCTACACCCAAGTCCTTGCCTCAGGCTCTGCTTTGGGGAAAATCTAGACTAAAATAGTAAAGAGTGAAACTGAGGTCAGCTACAAGGATCTCAGCACTTAAATGTTACCTACTATGACCGTGCACTTGCTCCCAGAGGATCAAGTTCAGTAAATGGTCTGGGTGTCTGTTGTGTGCCAGGCACTTGCTAGGTGCTGAGACTATGAAGTGGAGCAAGACATGGCCTCTGCCCTCAGGAAGTTTAGAATCTCCTGGAAAGGATTTATGGCTTGGAATATTCTCTAACTCCTGCTGAGACACAAAGATCCATCTCCATTTGTTATTTTTTTGATCCACGCAGCCCCCAGTAATTGCCAAAAAATCCACTTCTCCTGCTTCAGAACATCCCATTCAGTTTACAACCCAGGTTCCCACGGCTCCAATTTACATGTGATTCACATAACGTCTGTTTAATTTTAAGGTTTATATGGCAGCTTTTTGAAATCCCAGAGACTATTTCAACTTTTTCCCTCTCCCCTCAAACACCAAGAGGATGGAGAAAATTAATTTCCTGTGTAAAAACGCAAGATGACAGAAGGTCTAAGGTTAAACCTATTTACGAAGGAAATCGTTGCCAATGTTTAGAAAAGTCTGCTTTTATTTGAAAAACTCAGTGATCTACCTGGCTTCTAGTGTCTCGTGGCATTATTACGATGAAAGAGTTTCGAACCATAAACTGCAATGGGGAGGAAAACAGTTCGCATTTGTTTTTCCCCAACGTGCAGTGAACTGTTTGCTAATAGGCCGATCAATTTGTTTCACTCAGCAGCCACCTGGGAAGGTCCCCATTTTCCCTCTGGGGTTGTCTGAGAACACCACACCCCAGAGCCTCAGGTTGGCCCAGCTGCCCCTGCCCTCCTAGTGTGTTTTCTCTTTAAGTGCTGATGGCATGAACAGTTCTGGGCTTCACTTCACATCTGGCCTGGAGCGAGCTGAGCTGGGTTCTCTCAAGCTCACACTCCAGACACAACTCCTCCTGTGGAGGGAGGAGAGAAGGGTTGAGTGTTCTCCACAGTCAGCCAAAAACTGATGTCACTTTCCTTCCTCCATGCTCCATGCAGACAGCAGCTCCCTTCTTTCTCCTTCCTGTCCAAAAAGACTCTTCTAGTTTGGATCTTGATTTGAGTCTGGGGGCATCTTCTCAGTACATGAATGCAGCCTATGGCTCCAGCACAATCATGGGGTTTCAGAATCATCATGGGCCCTGGAAGGCCATGTCTCTTCCAGGTCCAGCTCAGCCACACAGGACCATTCTGCTGCTCTCGCCCCTGTAAGCTGACGCTTCTCTGTGTGGATCCACCACCTGCTCATTTCTACTTTGAGGTCTTAGCATCTAAGAGGAAAATGAGGCACAGGTCTCCTCAGCCCTCAGATCCCCCAAACATGTCAGGGACTGTGCTATGGGTTGAACTGTGCTCCCCCCAAAATTCGTATGTTGAAATCTTAACCCCCAAACCTCAGAACATGATCTTATTTGTAAACAGCGTTGTTGGAGATGTAATTGGTTAAGGTGAGGTCATACTGGAGTGGGTGGGCCCCTAATTCAATATGAAGGTATCCCCATAAAAAGGGGGAATTTGAACACAGAAGCACAAACACAGGAAGAATGCCACGTGAAGATGACGCATCTACAAGCCAGGGAAGGTCAAAGATTGCCAGCCAACCACCAGAAGTGAGGCATGAGGCCTGGAACAGAGTCTCTCTCACAGCCCTCAGAAGGAACCAATCCTGCAACACTCTGATCTTGGACTTCCAGCCTCCAGAACTATAAGAAAACAAAACTGTTAATTAAGCCATTCAGCTTGGGATACTTTGTTATGGCAGCTCTAGAAAACTAATACAGATTTTATTATTGCAACCATAATAATCCTTCCTAAGGCAATCAATACTTCCAGTCCACATGGCTGAACTAGGGATAAAATGCATTGGGGAAAATAAAATATGATTCTACTACCATTTCATATAATGTAAGAAAGATCTATACAAAAAGGATTACTTGGGAATTCAACTGCGAAAATGTTAGCATTTTGGGATGCTATCAGCATTTTCCAATCTCGATAAAGTGACTCCTGGGTTGTTTTAATACCCAAGATAATATTATTATAAAAATTATTAGTTTGGGGTTTGCTTGGTAGAGGCAGTGGAAGAGATCTAGGCTATGAAGGCCCAATACTAGTTCCAACATTTGCTAACTGGATGGGACCTTGGGCAACACAAAATCCTCTCAGTATGTTTTCTCACTTGTGAAAGGAGAATAGTATCTTTTGGCAGCATTATTCAGGGAAGTGATAAAACAATTTATCAATAATATGAAGCACAGTGCCAAGCAGTTAAATGTTTTTTCACTTCCTTTCTTCATGCCCCTGAAAAAGTAGGTAGCAGGATCAATGAAATAGCCCTTTCATTTCAATGAGAAACTATGTTTGTGCCCCATCCACTAATATCCTACATACCAACAAGAATAAGGACCTTCCCATACCCCCTGCTTTCTTGAAATTAAACAAGGGACTCAGATGAATTTTCATCATCATAAAGCTCCTCCTCACACTGACTAAAAGAAAAAAGAAGCTCTGTTAATAAATCCTAGGAAATAAGATTCAAGGGTCAAAGTCATTTAAATATTATTTCTATCAGGAGAACATGATCACCTCTTTGATTCTGAAAACTTATTTCTGAAGTTGATTCACCCATGAAACAAAGGAGAAGAAATTGTCACCTGACCAACCGTCACTCACCATTCACAGTGATCCCCAAACCAATCCAGTTGCTACCTTAACAGGACCAGAGAGGTGGCTCTCTCTTCAGTTAACAATAAACAGTCACAGACTATCTCCCAGGAGGTGCCAAGGATCATGGGCTTGGCCTAAGAATCCAACTTCGGCAGCTCAACCACTGGTTCTCATACACATTTAATCAATACTGAAAGGCATAGGAGATACACTCAAAGTAAATAAATTCAAATGGTTAACAGTATATTCTTCCAGAAACTAACTAAATAGACATAGAGATGTATATGAATGTGTATATGCATGTGTACAACTGTATGTCTGAATATGTATATGTGTGTGTGTGTGTACATACACACACACACACCGATATACATACACACTCACACATGGAATCAAAGTAATCAAATTATTCTGCAACCTTTTTTACTTTAAATATACATGCATATTTTTCCATATCAACACACAGTGATCTAACTTATTCTTAACAACTAGTTAGTATTTGTGCAGATATATTTTCATTTATTTAACCAACTCCACTTTAATAAATGTTGCGGTTGTTTCCAGTTTTTTGCTGTCGCAGATTTGCATATATATTTAATACTTGTGCAAATACATCCAAAGGATGAAGGAGAATTGCTGGTTTAAAGGGAAGTGTATTTTACATCTTGATAGATGGAATCAAATTGGCCTCTAAAACAAGGTTCTTCCAATTTACAATTCTGCTACCAATTATATGAGAAGACGTACTAGGGATGAGCAGGGGTGATTCTTTTTAAAACACAGATGCCCAGGTCCCATGCTCTCAGAAATGTTGATGCAGTATGTCTGAGGTGGGGCCCAGAGTATCTATCTTTTTCTTAAGTGTCTGAAGAAATAGAATGATCAGCCAGGATTAGGAACCTCTGAGGTAAACCATCTACCCTTGCAGGAGGTACCCCATTAGCTACAGTTCAGATAATACCTGAATAATTATCAGTTATTCATCTTACCGAGAAATTTCTCACACACGTGGCTCTGACCTGTGTAGGGAAAAGTAGCATTTGAAAACCAGCTAGAATTAGTGCCAGAAAGAGAAGCCTGTTTGCTAATCCTACTTCCCTACAAATAGCTGTCAAATTTCCCAGTCTGTATTGCTGGGATCTGTTTTGAAGCTAAAAAAGAATGTTTTGTTTTGCTCTATTTAGGGATGGGGAGGGAGATAACATATTCTTGTTATTATTCCACTGGCAGTTTAGTGTATGAGTTAAAGAATTCTTAGTGCTTTGAAAAAGTTTCATGAACTTGAATGGAGCATTTGGCGGGTGGATAGTGAAAACAAATGACATTTGCTGCTACATGTACCAGTTCCACGGTGGAAGGAAGTTAAATGTTGGACTTGACCTCTTACATTGATGGAGAAGAAATCTGTCCTCAATCTTCCCAGAGAACTCCGGGAAGGAAGAGTAGAGTAATGAGGAGAACGCATGGATGCACGTAGATACTTATGATGTCCATTATCTAAGAAGCATCTCTTTGTCTTCCTGGCATGATGATAAAGAGCATTCTTAAGTTCAAAGACCTGAAAGACCCTATAAACCTCCTCAAAGGCCTAACCCAAGAGTTCTCAACTCTCAATGCACTTACGGAGCTTTAAAAATTACTGATGTCCAGGGCCCACTCTCAGAGACTCTGATTCAATTGGTCTGGGGTGGAGCCCAGGCAGCGGCATGTTCTAAACGTCTGTATAGATTTTAGTGTGCAACCAGCATTGAAAACCACTGTCATAACCTATTGTTCCCAGGACAAACCTGGCTTGCCTCCAATCCCTGCATTGTAATATTCTGGTCTGAATTAAGTTACCTACGAGAGAGGAGAGCAGGAATGGAAAAAGAAGAGTTAAGTGAAACCTAAAGAGATTTCCTGGCCAACCTTTCCTCTTTTTCCTCCCCTCAGTCCCTCAGCTTCAAATTATGTCTCTCTGTTGCCTGACGCCAAACTCAAACAAAAGAGTTTCGGGGCAGAGTGACTTTTAGGGGAGGGGTAGGAAACTAAAGTGCCCAGGGGCCCAGCAAGCCCCACAGATGAGGGAGGCAGCCCTCCAGGACTGTGGCAAACAACTGCCCACAGCCCCTCATTGGTTCTGACCAAGCACTGACATGTAATTATTCAACCCCAAAGGCCCCAGACAAAGTAATTTTCTAAAGAGGCCCAAAATACAATTTTACCTGAAATGTCACAATCTGTAAATGTTGGAAACTAACTCCTTTCTTTACTTTTTTTTTTTAATTTTGAATGAGCTAAATAAAACACATCTGTGGGTTCAATGAAGCCCCAAGCTTACCAGCTTGTGACCCATGATTTCAAGGAACAATCCATTTTTCATGGTTCAAATCTGTAAACACCAATCTGAAGAGTGAAAACAGTGAAATGCAGCTGGAACCCGAACAGTGACAGGTTTGGTTAACTTATGAAAGGGCAGGCTTGAGTCTCTTAACCTGATGATGTTCCCCAAACCACAGGTAGACAGTGCAGGCCTTGCAGTTAAGAGTTAACCCAGATGGCCTGGGTGGAGCTGGTTAAAGCTGCTTCTTTCCTGGGAACCATTTCCCTTTCATTTCCTCCCCTCATAAAAGTCCAGGTGTGCCTTCCATTTTGTCATATGTCAAAGAAGAGACTCTTTCCAAGTGATCTGCATTCCTTTGGCTACCATCTGTGCTCCCAAACCCTGCTTCTAACAGGTATGCAGTTGTCAACACCTCAATAGGAAGCATTTTACACAATAAATTCAGAATTTTCTTCTGCATTCCCTTCCCTGAGATTAGATGGGTAGGACTTTGCCCAGAGAACATACAGGTAAGGCAGACCTGTGCTGACAAACCTAAAGGGTAGAAGACATACAGACCACAGCATCACTTAAACTAGTAAAGAAAAGGTAAGCACTAGATAAACTAAGTTAAAGAACTGGGATAGGAATATACTAGAGGGGGCTTCAGAAAGACAGCCTGTCGCTGGTGAAAGACAGAGGAAACCTCGTCCTTCTATTTCCCTTCTCTCATCTGGGAAAGAGGGGTTTCAGAGCCCTATACTGTCTGCTTTCTATGGTTGTTTTGAGTATCAGATCATACCAATGTATGTGAAATTGGCTTGCTAACTGGGAATTCTATACAAATGAAAGGGACTCCTTACAAACGTAAGAGCCTGGCTGGGCAGTAATGCACCTTTGTGGGAGACGTGCTCTGGAGGTTCCTCTCCCCAGCAGAAGCAACTGGCGTGAGCCCCAGTCACTTGGCCGACTGGGGCAGCCTGAACTGGAGACGGGCTGAGGAGGAGGAAGAAACAGCAGATCAAGGCTGCCGGACCCGATTCCTACAGCCCACCGGCCACTGGCTCCACAGTGGGCACCAGGCCTTATCTGGCTGCCAGCTTGGAAACACAGAGATGGTTGTGGAAGGGAGACTCTTGTTTCTTCCATTTTTCCAGCCTCCGATGACACAGCCATGCCCAGCCCTACTGTAGTCATCTGGAGACCCGAGAACCATGGCACCACCAGCCTGACCTCCTGCATCACAAGAGCCACATGGTTACTGTAGGATGGATTCAATACAACAGTTATTGAGGGCATACCTACCCCATGCTTAGTACAGTTTTGTACTAGGCACTCTGAAGGATTTGAAATGATTCCCTTCTCTCCAGATGGCCACAGAGCCTAACTTTGTCTACGTTAGAAACATCAGAGAGCTACTCACTGAAAAAAATAGACCCTGAAGGATGGAAGAAAGGGTTGCACGAAGCAGGTGCCAGCTTGGGGCGCACATCTAGTCTGGAAAAGGGAGCTGAGTCTCCGTGACGCTGTGATGAGCAGGAAACATTGTATTTGTCACGCGATGTCATGCCCTTTGGTGTTTGTAGAAAGGTTATAGGAAAGATCTAATGGATGTTTAATTTATTTTAGATGTCAAACTTATGTATTTTCTGAATATGGCACTGTTGGGACTGGTCAGAAACAGGATCAATTTATTATGAGTTACAAGCAGAAAAGTTAAATCAAACACAGAGCTGTATTTATTTGTGAAAGTGTTGAAATATATTCTTCTGTCAGTCAAGGTTAGAGGCAATCTGAACAGTGAGAGACCAGCATGGCCAGAGCACCAGGGTAAGCCATTGTAAAGAAGATAAAACCAAGAAGGGCCCTGACGGTGGGAAGGATTTTATAGGCAGAGGAAGGGGGAGATTTGGTGAGATGTGGAAAAAGACTATGAGCAGAGACATCTTTCCTTTTAAGCCATAACTGCTATAAAAACCCAGGACTTTCCCAAGGGCAAAGCTCTTTCATAGCCATTATCATTATTATTTTCATGCTCACGAAACCATATATCCATATATTGCTACCCCATTTTACAGATTAGAAAACGAAGTTTTAGTTCCAAGGCTTGCTCAGAGGACAGAGCCAATAAATGGAAGAATCAGGTCTCTGATTCACAGCTCGGGAGTCTTTCCACCACACTTGTCCCTAAAGAGGAGCTGAGATGCGCTGAGCCCCTCACATCCTCCAGCACTGAACTTGGTGACTTCCAAAGCTTGCGCATGAGGGAGGGAGGTCAGCGAACAGTGCTGGAGGAAAGGAAGATCTCTGGGCAGGAACAAGAGGTGTGGTAATAAGAAAGGGGAGGCCAGTTGATAGAACCATGGAGAACAGAAGGAGGACAGTTTAGCCCTTATCCTGAAAGCAATTAATTAGCTGAGCACTTACCACTTGGAGATAGCCCCAAACATACTAAACATATGTGCTGTGTGGTTCACTAGGTCTTAAAGGATAGACATGTTCTCAGACGAGGGCCCTACCCTCCCTCTCCTGTGAAAAATAATGAAAACATTGACTCGAGAGCACAGCCACCCCCAGCAGCTAAAGCCTTTTAGAAGAAAGCAATCCATCTGTGCAGATGAAAGAAGTATGTACATAGAGGTAGTTTTGCTGTTGCTGGTGAGAGAGACATCAGCATACCAGCAGCTCAAAAACCCAGCTATGAAGTGTAAGGAAATTTGAGAAATCCAATCTTGCAGTATTTCAGATCGCAAGGCCACAGAGGCAACAAAGAGTGTCTGCAATCAGCACCTAAAATTAACTCTCTTTCTCCTCTTTCTATTCGTAAGCATTATCAGGTTAGGAAATCAGACACTCTGTCTCTGGTCTATTCTGAAAGGTATTTTCCTTTTGTGTGTGTCATCACACACACACACACACACACACACACACACACACAAATACACGGTGTATAGAATTATTCCACCAGATGACGAGGAAAAAGGGAAAAAATCACTGCTTTCATTGCAGGATTACTAGCTGTTCTCTTGACCGCTCCTCTCTGCTTTCTTTCAGAATGTTAAGCAAATGGCAGAAGGGAAAGCCAGCTAAGTTTCAGTCCTTCATAACACGACCATGGCTGAGAACAGAGGCAGGTGAGAAAGAAAGAAAAAACATAGTAGAATGAAAACATTAGATTCAGTATCTGCATAGACTCCATTCGTTTTTAGAAAGAAATCATGATAGTTATGAGCTAGTGCATGAACTTCGCCCCACCTCCTACTGTTTCCTGCCTGTCACTTCCCAAGGGGTTCCTTTGGTGCCCCATGTAATGAAGGGCCCATTATTTTTTACATGTTAACTTTCCTCTTTCCGAGCCAAACATCACACAGTGTTTCCCTGCTGATTACCAGCTGAGTGACAGTTATAAAAAAGCAATCCCCGTATTTATGTTGAAGAGAAATGTGTACACACTGGAACCTCAATCAACACTCAGTGTAAGTCTAGACGGCCCATTATCTTGTGCCAAAAAAGTCTAACAGGAGGGGATGGAGACTACTTATTTGAAGGAAAAAATCCTTGAGAGAGTCAGATGATGATTGAATATTAAGAGCACAGGAATCTATAGATATCTGTTCACCTCACCTTTAATGTCTCTAAGAAACAGGGATTCCAAAATAAGATGCCAGTATCTTATAAAGCATAACATCTTCACCTGGAAGAGAAAAGGAAGGTAACTGAGCTGTAGCGGGCCGCTACTCTGTTCTAGATGCTGTGGTAGGGACCTCACCATCTCTGCTATCCTCACAACACCCTGCAACAGAGGATTCAGCTCCGTTTCACCCAAAAAGAGCAAAGAGATCAAGGGGGATGCCCAAGCTCACCCAGGACTTCAGACCTCAGACTTCGCATTTCTGTTCACTCACTCATTCACGTGCTCATAGATTTATTGAACAACCAACTCAGTAATGGGCTCTGTATTAGGCACCATGGACGTTAAGACAAATAAAACATACTCTCTCACTCATGAAAGCTTTTATCATTTGGCTGTTGTAATTTCCAAAACCACAGAAATCTTGTCGAATGACATAACCTAATGACTGCAAGAAGAGGACACTGCCTATGGTTAATGCTCCCTCTCTTCCTTTTTCTTCTTTCTGTCTTCCCCCGCTCCTTCCTTCCATGTCTTTCATTCATGAGGAGGAAAGAAGTTACAAGACTCAGTACATTAGATCCTATAGTGCAATGTATGATGGTCACTGGACCATAATGTCCCAAATCAGAGTTCCTCGGAGGACTATTCCAGGAGAGTCAATTCCAGATATATCAGAAACAGAACTGGTTGCACGGTCAAGTTCGTCAAATTGGGTACATGACACTCCCCTCCAATGATTCACAGAGCAATCAGCATTTGAAAGGCCGCCACAAGGACTTATTTAACATCGCTCAAGCCAGCAACCCCCAAAACTTTTTCAGTCGTTGGAATACTACATTGGAATAACTTGAGTTTTCCAAATATTAGCACCTGGAGGGAGAATTGCACTGGGGCATAGTTTAATACTTTGATTGGGGAAAAATATATGGACCTTTAATCCAAAGTACCACCTTGTAGAGGAGCACAGAATTTATTATCAGAAGACCTTGGTTCAGGTTTATAATCTGCTGTATATGAGCTAAATAAACTTAGACAAGTTACTTAACCTCTTTGAGCCTTCCCTTCCTTATGTAGTAAATGAAATGGATAATACATATCTTGCACTTATTATTGGAAAGATTAGAGATGAGGTATTATATATGTATGTATGTGTGTATGTATATATGTATAAATATATACACATATATAAATACATATATATTTTTTAATGCCTGGCAAACAAATGCACATTAAATAGTGTCTATTTTAAAATATAGAACATAATACAGTTGACCCACAATGAGAAAGGTATGTATTCTAATCTATTGTTCCATTATTTATGAATGTCTTTGAGTTGCCAGCCATCCCCATTTTTATCAGAGATCTTCGGAGAAATGGCATTTTTTTTTTAGAAACAATTGACTAGAGTCATTCCTACATGAAATAACTTTAGAATAAGAAAATTGGCTTTCACCGTGGTTGGCACCACGGTCCAATCAACTTAACTGACTTGCGAGAGACTGAAAGGAAATTACACAAAAGGAAAAAGAAAACTTTGCATGAGAAATCATTATTTTGTCAATTATTTTGTCATTGAGTTTTTCCTTTGTATTGTATTTGTTTCGTCCCGTTTCTTTTTTTCCCCACATGGTGTTTGCTTGTAAATTAAACAAAAAATTTTAATTTACATTTTTCTAGTTATCAAAATCAAGAATAAGTTGGGATTTCTTGACATCCTTTTACCTAAAACAAGGGATTTCCCAGGTTAGGCTCTGCAGTCCTCTGTACTTCCATTTCCTAGTCTCTGCAGTAGCTAAAAGCTCAAATATAGTGAAGGGACAATTATTTTAACATATCTTTCCTTTCCACAATTATTTGTATTCAGCATTGTAACCAAATTTACAAAAGTATTTAGACAATCTTTTTTAGTTTTTTAATTAAGAATATTATGAAGAATTAAGTAAATTTATATTTATTACCACTTTGAGACGATCTTAAATTAGGTTACCAGAAGTCTGCATATAATAATCCCATTTCTTTACAAATATACTCAAAAATGTACCTTTAAAGCTGTATATCGAAATGACATTAACAATGGGTATGTCTGGCAAGGGAGATTATGAGTGATTTTAAACTATTTTGGCTACCTTGTATTTTCTGATTTTTCTAAAATGAACAAATAAGCTTTCTTTAATAAAGAAAACAATGGGCTGCTAGGTAAAGAAAGCAGAGCAGGTGCTTGCATTTGCAGACACTGCCCCCCCAACATTCTCCACTAAAATGACAATAAAGATATAACCCATTAGAATAAAGAGAACAGGAGAAAAGACAACAACAACCAAATTTTGGAAGCTAGAAAGCAGATGGCCCATGGTAATTGACTTAGCAGACCCAAGAAAGCAGAATCCTAAGCTGACAGTGGGAAAACCCATGAAAAACCCAATTTACCCTGAAGAACACCCAACAGACTCAGAAATTGGCAGCACCAGGTATCTCTGGAAATGGGAGGTGAAGGTCAGACTAATGAAAGATTTGGGCAAGTCTGTTTAGAAGTAATGAGATCCCCAAGTCCCCTCCACTACTTCCACTACTTTGTGTGGCCAGGCAACTGCGTACCCCTCCTCCCAAGCTTCCCCAACCTATACATGATAGGATCAGATAGGTGAGAATGAGGGTACCGGGCCATACTGAAAATAAAGGGATTGAGCACATGCTGAATACCACCAACCTCTCCTTCTTTGAGCAGTTCCGACAATGCAGGCAACCAGGTGTTATGCCCTCTCCAAGCAGGAAATCAGAAGAGCTTTATCTGGTGTATCTGACCAGTTCAAAGAGAAAGACTTTAACTAACAGTAGGGCTTTCCCAGTGCAACAGCCCAGTCAGCTCAAAATATAGCAACACCAACAATCTATAAGCCCCATCCAAGTGCTCCTTGGCTGTGAATTGTATTGATGGAGTATTGAGAACATAAATACTGAATAGAAATAAAACCAAAATTGCCCCATAAATATGTAAATATATCGGGGGAAATGGAAAGAGTGTGATATGTGTGTCCGTGTCGGGTGAGGACCCCTGAGAGTGTCTGTCTGGGGAAATCAGAAGGATAAATCCTCACCCTCCATTGTGGGAAGGAGCAATGTAAGTATGTCTTGTGGAGACACAGAGGTAAATGCTAAGAGAATCTACTCAAAAAGCTGGAAGGGGTGGCCTCTGAGAAGGTAGAAATGATAGGAAGTCGGGGCCAGATGGTGGCTGCTTTTCTCCATAACAAGTTCCACTGAACTATCCGATTCACTCAGCTGTGTTAAAAGCAAAATGAGTGAGATGATTACTTTGTTTCATGATGAGGCACAGGGAAATCTTAAAAATATAGGCCACATTCTTTAAACATAATACAGTGAAATTAGATATTTATAAACCAATGTTAAAAAAAAATAAAATTAACAACCTTTCCTAATACAAACTCCTAGAAAATGAGGCGGGGCAAGAAGAGAATGTCATAAATAACCCCATATCAGGTTTAAAACAAAATCACTCCTTTCTCGATTAGTTCTGTGCCAAATAATTCAACAATAAAGGAGAAAGTTTCTGCAGCCCATCCTGTGAGACCAATGCAAACCTTCAGCTCCAGAGCTTGGTTCTCTGCCAGTCAGCTCAAAGGTAGAGTCTTGTCTTATATCATATGCCAAAATAACATTCGTAATAGTTAAAAGAGTCATATACTTCTTAAAATATAGTCCAAGAAAACACAGGAAGCTGTTTAACTGATCTGAGGCTGAGGAAAGCCATTCGCACTACGAAACAATTAGTCAAATCACAAAGTAGGTATTGGCATACTTGAGTACAATGATGTTTTTTAACTTCTGTATGTCTAAAAAAGAATCTAAGTTAAAAAAATGTTGAATGATTAATTAGTAAAAATTATTAGCGATAAATATGATAAAGGATTAACATCTATACTAAATGAAAAAATACATACAAATTGTCGACAAGAAAAACACTAATAGGTCAATAGAAAAAGAGGGGAAAGAACATTAGCAGAAAATTCTTAAAACAACAAAGTAGATGCTAAGCATCTGAAAAATGGAAATCATGTTCGACTTATTTTTTTTAAATACAAATTAAAATTCCTATCACATGGAAATATATTTTTAAAGGTATTACATAATACTAGTAGGAGTGAGAAAAGCAAGTATTTTTATATATTGCTATTGGAAATTTAACTTGGAAAGCTATTTGGCAATAAGTATTAAGAGCCATAAAAGTGTTCATACTTTTGAATCAATAATACCACTTCCAGAAATCTATCCTAAGTAAATGGGGGATGTAGTAAAAGATTTATGTACAAAACTATTTATTACTCAATTATAATCCCACAATACAGAAAAGATTCAGTAAATTATAGTAAGGCCCTGTAATAGAATATTAGGTAGAAATTAAAAGTCATATTTCTGAAGAATATTTAATAGCATACGTAAATGTTTATGACAAAATATTAATGTTAAAAACACATGGTACAACTTATATATAGTAATGATTCCAACTTTGTAATATTCACATATATCAAACTCTGTTATATATGCATATTATTCTATACGTGTATTCAAAAATACTAGAAGGATATAAATGAAGGATAATAATAGTTAACCTCAAGTAAAAGGATCATGGGTGAATTCTACTTCCCTTTTACTTTTCTAAGTTTTCCAAACATTTTTATGGTATGAATTGCTTTCAACTGACAAATGTAAAAGACGTAAAGCAGTGACTAACTTTACCATAAAATACATAAACAATGACAACATATACATAACCCAAATTCAAATTTTTCATAATTCTGCATTTTTGAAAATTTGGACACAGACTGAAGTGTGACATTGCTTGGTAAATCCTTCGTAAAAGACATAATTCATGAATATGCATGAACACAATTATAAAAGGAAATATAAAGCCTTACGCTTATTGTTTACCATGTGCAAAGCACTCTAACCAAATATTTGCCCTGCATTCTCTCATCTGTGAGGTTCTCATTATGAAGTCCCCTTTTATGGAGGAGGAAACTGAGATTAAAAGGTTAAGTGGCTATTAAAGGTCACCCTGCTAGGAAGCATGCTTGCCAAGCCTCACAGTAAAGACTGACTCCAGCTGCACAGCGTTTGACCTCTTCATGGATCTCAAGCCTGACTACATAGTCCAACAATCAGAGGAGCTTAAAAAAATAAATCCAATGTCCAGACCCCACCCTCGAACAATTAAATCAGAATCTCTGGGAATAAAGACAAGGATTCTTAAAAGAACTCTCCATATAAATTTAAGGTGTAGCCAGATTGAGAATCTGCAAGTCTAGCCAAAGTTTCTCAGCTAGTAGCTATGACTGCCAGGAGGCTCTGCCAGATTCTGATGCATCAAGCCTTGGATGGGATCAGGGATCTGCATCCTTCACACACACTTCAGAGAGTTTAGTTCTGAAGCAGGTGGTCCACAGCTTGCCATTCGATTAAAGATTAGTATGCTCTATAGAAAATACATAGATACGTATGTATATACATTGGTATATGTACATGCACATATGTGTGGATGTGTGTACATATACATTTGTTCCTAAATAGGCCAGTGTAGAAAACACCAAGATTATTTTCCTATACTTTGCTACTCAAAATGTGACACACAAACCAACAGCATTTGTGTCACCTGGGAACCAATTAGAATCACAGGATTTCAGGCCCTATCCCAGATCTACTAAATCAGAATCTGCATTTTAATAAGATCCCACATAATACACACACACGCGCGTGCACCGTAAAGTTACAGGAACACTATTCTAAATCGAAATAAAGCTAGCTATGTCCATGCCTGGCAGAATGAGCAGGAACTCCAACTGTCTTAATCTGTTGAGGACTCTTCCCTCATCTTTGGGATCCTAGGACCACCTGGGGGTTTACGTTGTCTGGGAAGACTGGAGAAGGTCCTCTGCTGCTTGAAGAAGCATCTTGGTGGTCATCCCTGAGAGGCCCCTTGTCTAAGCAAGCACAATCCACTTGAAGGTGGTAGCTGCTGTGCTTGCAGTATCTCTCGTCTTTATACCCCAGACCCTTTGCCTGTGGACAAACATTACTTAGTGTTCCATCCTGGACATTTATACTGCCATCCCCCCATCAGTGGGCCTGCTGTTTCTGTGACATGACACAGGAAAGGGCTCAGTTCAGCTTTTAGAGCTAGCCACACTTCTTGTTCACCACATCACAGGAAATTCCAGCCTCCTCCCTTAGAAATCCTAGGGCTTCCCAACAAAGACTTGCCAGGGGCTTTCTTTAGCTGATCACAGAAATCCAAAGAAGCAACTAATTCTCTGGAGATGAGGGAGGCCAGAATATAGATACTGCCCATGGTTGCAAGAGGGTGGAATCATTGCTTTTCCACTTTTCTTCAGTCTCCTAACCAAAAAGAAAGCAGGAAAAAAATGGCATATCAAGAAATCATCCCTCATTATATTATTTGCATGCATTTATATCTTCAGGGAGAAATGTTAAGCATTCTCAGGAATTTCTGAGATATCTATATGTATAAAATCAATCAATATGCCACTTACAAATTAGCATTGTATCTTACCCTAAGCCTCCTGATTGCTACTAATCAGAATGGTTTGAATGAATGGGTAAATGAACAAAGGAACAAATGCAGTAATGGATGATATTTTTCAGCCACAGTTATATAATTTTCAAATCAGTATTTCGTGTAGTCATATTGCTGTTCTCTCAAATAATGATACTGTATTATAGCCCTTTTCCCCACTTACTTTCCATATGACACTTGTTAAATGTTAACTTCAATAACATTGAACCAAATCAAATGTGGGATCTAGATGGTAGGAGCACAGGCCTCTCCAACCTTTGTCCATACCTGGCTTACCATAAAACAGACCTTAATAGGTTTAGAGGCATGTTAATATGCTTGGTGGTTTTGTGATTCAGATTAAAGATCCAGCTCTGAGAGACAAGAATCCATCAACAGTTGCTTCCACATGAAATACTACAGAAAGAAACTAAAATCCGGGTCTGCAGGGAGAAAGACAAACTCTCTAGTCCAGGATACAACCAGTTCAAATGATTATTTGTCCAATGAAGTGCATTTACTGCAGTAGCTTTGGGACTTGTTTCGTTAACTGTCCTTTCTACAAGCCATAGTAAAGATCCGAAGTGCTTTGACCCCAACACCTGCCATAGAAAGAACAGATGACTCACAACCCAGAGGTCTTGGTTTTCAACAGGATGCTTGTGGCTCAAATTATTCATGGAGTGACGCTGCTGTGGTGATTAAAGCAGAGTGGTAATACTTTGCATATGTCTGTGCTATAGGCATTTTTCATGGCATAACTGCAAATTTCTTATAGGGACAGCCAGACTAGGGTAAGTGAGAGGGATAAATCTTTCAACTCAATAAAAGAGGGCAAATTTAGAAGGAAAATCTTGGTGGCAGCAAGCCAGAAGCTAAAAAGAGTGAACAGAATTGCACCATAAAATTTTGTGGGTGATGATACACAAACGACAAAAAATAAATTACCACTTAGTATGTCTCTTAATTAAGCCCATGGATTGTACATTCTACAAACACCTATATATCATAAAGAACTCACAGGGGGGTACCGTGGTATATTCTAAATATATATAGTCTCCCCAGTGGAAAAGAACTGAGAGCAGAGAAATGAACCCTTGCTTACAGAGTCAACTAATATTTGACAAGGGAGCTAAGAATACTCAATGCTCACAGGAGAGTCCCTTCAATAAATGGTGCTAGGAAAATTGCACAGCTACCTGCAGAAAAATGAAATTGGACCCCTGTCTACACAGCTCACAAAATTTAACTTGAAATGAATTAATGATTTAAACATAAGAACTGAAATTGTAAAACTCCTAGAAGAAAACACAGGGAAAACTTCCTTGACATTAGTCTTGGCAATGATTTTTTAGATATGACACCAAAAGCATGAGCAAGAAAATGAAAAGTTAGTAAGTGGGACCATATCAGACTAAAAAGTTTCGGCAGCAAAGGAAACTATCAACAAAATGAAAAGGCAACCTACAGAACAGGAGAAAATATTTGCAAATAGTATATCTGATAAAGGGTTAATATCCAGAATATGTAAAGAAGTGATACAACTCTACAGCAAAAAAACAAACAATACAATTTAAAAATTGGCAGAGGAAGTGAATAGACATTTTTCCAAAGAAGACATATAGATGGCCAACAGGTAAATGAAATGGTACTCAACATCACTAATCATCAAGAAAATGCAAATCAAGCCGCAGTGAGGTATCACCTCACAACTGTTAGAATGGCTACCATCAAAAAGACAAGAGATAAAAGTGTTGGTAGGATAAGGAGAAAAGGGAACCATTGCACACTGTTGATAAGAATGTAAATTAGTGTATCTACTGGGAGAAACAGTATGGAGGTTCCTAAAAAAATTAAAAATAGAACTATCATATGATCCAACAATTCCACTTCTGGGTATATATCCCAAGGAAACAAAAACAGGATCTCAAAGAGATATCTACACTCCCATGTTCATTGCAGCATTATTTATGACAGTCAAGATATGGAAACAACCTAAGTATTCATCAAGAGATGAATGGATAAGGAAGATGTGATATAAATATCTCACACACACACACACACACGGAGCTGCCCTTTGAACAACAAAGGTTTGAACTGTGAGGGTCCACTTTCACGCAGATTCTTTTTCAATAGTAAATATTACAGTACTACAAAATCTGAGGTTGGTTGAATCCTCAGATGCAGAACCTCAGATACAGAGGAATCATGGACATGGAGGAATCGTGGTGTATATGGAGGAAGCTAATATACAGAGAGTTGACCATATGTTTTACTCAGATTTTCCACTACACAGAGGGTCAGCGCCCCTAACTCACACATTGTTTAAGGGTCAACTGTACTTGAAAGTTGCTAAGAGAGTATATTTTAAATATTTTAACCACAGAAAAGACATGTTTAATGATGTGATGTGATGGAGGTGTTAGCTAATGCTATGGTGCTAATTATTTTGCAATATATAAGGGTATCAAATCAACACATTGTACACCCTAAATTTACACAATGTTATATGTCAATGATATCACAATAAAGCTGGAAATAAATAAAATGAAATGAATAGGTTCTGAGAAAATTATCAAATAAAATATATTCAAGGGGGGAATATATATATATATATACACACACACACACACATATATGTGGGGGGGTATGTGTGTGTGTACATATTCTTTTAAAAAGGTGTTTATTCAATGTTTTCTAAAGATAATGGCTTAAATATTTAAAGATAAACTATTCATTTCATAGAATAATTGTTTTCATAAATTAAATAAGTAACCCTTAATTGGTATGCCTTAGATATTCTGAGCTTTGGAATTCCCTTAAAAGCGTGCCCATCTTAAAGAATATTGTGTGGAAAATTCATTTCATACACTATAAACTCTCCAGCATTTTGTGTTGGATGTAACTTTCTACCTCCCTAGTTGAATGTCACAAGCCATGCAGAATATATCTAGGAATATACCTGGAAAATTTAAAGGCCTTGAGTTTTAAGGAAAAAAATATTTCACTAATCTTCAGCATTTTATTCTCAGGAAAGGCAGAGCAATAAAGACTCTGTGAACATCATTCAAAAAATTTCCTAAGCGTTCAAAAAGTTAAGGAATTTTGAAACATAAAGATTTCACTGAACAAAAAATTCCTAAAGTACTACCCTTGCAAAGTAGTTAGTACTTTTATTTGAAGTAATATTGTATTTTGTTTAACTCCCTAGCCTACTCACTCAAACTCCCATCATGTATATCATTACAGAGAAATATCTCAAAAATGCAAAAGACCAATCACGTGTGGCTGCTTAGTTGGTTAAAGTTCCCATGAATCTTTCTATCCATGTGGATTTTCTACTTCTTGTCTGTTCTTTACAGGTTAAATCTAGCCAGGCATCATGAAAATTCATGTTTATCATGAAGTTGGGAGAAAATGGCTGCATTCAGAAATCCAATACCAGTTCTGGAAATAAGACCCAAGGGCAATTCTTCCATATGGTAGACCAGTTCTATGTCTGCCATGTACCAGAGTACATGGTTGGTTTGTAAGCACCTGGAAGATGACGACTCCACCTAACTCATCCCTATATCCACGGCACCAAGCACAGGGCTTGGCATGGAGCTGATGCTCAATAAACATTAAAATAAACAGAATATGAGTTTTAAACATCCACGTTTATTTAAGCATCCACAAAATGCTAAATAAAGCCTACCACAGAACCATTCGGGAACTTATATGCTACCTCTTCTTTACCCAACTATATTCTCAATAATGTGAAACTACAAGAGAAATATACAATACAGCATCTGCTCTTGAGAGGCAGGGCTGAGACAAGTGTCGAGAGCATAAAAATTGGAATCAGACAGTTCTGGGCTCCTAGTCTGGCTTTGCTACTTGGGTAAGTTATTAACCAGTCTGAGCTGCAACTTTCTCAACTCTAAAATGGGATAATAATGTACTTTACAGAGTTACTGTGAAACTTAGAGGTGATATACATAATTAATGTGCTTAATACCAAATAGGTACCTAATAAATTATCACTACTATTACCAGATACAACAGTTTGGAAAAATGAGTGTAAAATTGTTATAGAATACACAAGACAAGCACTGAATTATGTAGAACTGTCTACAAAAGCAATAGGAGTCTAGAGAGAGGTGGGCTAGAGTGGTCAGGTAAGTCTTTACAGAAAAGGCAAGGAGGTGAGCTGAACCTTGAAGAGCAGGCAAGTTCAGCAGGGACAGTGATGGTGGGAGCAGAGGCCAGCAAAGCTAACAAAAGATGGTGGCTGAGTGAATGATGGGTACAGGGGAGCAAAGGATGTACATTAAGGAAAAGCAGAGGAAAGGGCTATACTGCTGGTGGGACCACGTTAGAAGCAGAATACCTGGTTTCTCAATGATAAGCTAGAAGAAGGCTTTCTGTTTGATTTTTTCCTGAGCAATGATTTTCCTAAACGCATCAAAATTAGAGAATGAGGTTGAGACTTTCTCTAATAAAAGGAGTTGTCATAAAGAAAAGTTATGGGGCTTCCCTGGTGGCGCAGTGGTTGAGAGTCTGCCTGCCGATGCGGGAGACACGGGTTCGTGCCCCGGTCTGGGAGGATCCCACATGCTGCGGAGCAGCTGGGCCTGTGAGCCATGGCTGCTGAGCCTGCGCGTCCGGAGCCTGTGCTCCGCAATGGGAGAGGCCACAGCAGTGAGAGGCCCGCATACAGCAAAAAAAAAAAAAAAAAAAAAAAAAAACAAAAGAAAAGTTATGGGGAGGAAGGTAAAGAGACTTTGTGGTCCTACAATTCTTAAGCACTCAACACTGCATTATTTTCAGGAACTTGGGTCTCTGAAGCAATACATTAATTATCATTTGTAATTCTGTTGTATCAGTAAGTAAGACTTCCACACCCACTTACTTAAACAGCATCTCAATACACCAGTGTTCGATGAGAACTGGGGACACTTCAGATGACCAATGCACCAAATATGTCCATATTCTTCTACCCCAAACCACCAAGGGACAACTTGTAGACGTCTACAGCACGTATCCAGTGCCAAAGAAAAACCCTGACTGAGGCCTCCCATGTCAGAGTAAAAAAGGACTGGAGTAAAGGCTATAGAACCCCCCGTTACTCACAAAACCCCCCTCTGGAAAAAACCAGCAGGCATGGAGAGTTTATACAATGAGAAAGTTGTTACATAATCCAGTTACGGAGGCCCAATCCCAGAAAGACTTTTGAGAATTGAGGGACTCAAAGACCTCACTGGCATCTGCAAAGGTAGGTCTTAATGTTTTCAGGCTTGTGTTCATGAGGGAACAATCCAATGAGAAAATATAATTGATCATTGCCAATGTCAACATTGTTCTAACAGTTCTCCTAATGCTTTCAGCTGACGAGGCATGGAATCACAAAGGCAGAATCTCCTAAAGGCAGAAGTTCACTGTTCTTATGCAGATTTTCACTGGGCCATCTTTTCATGTAAATCACGTAGAAGAGCAGCAGGCCCCCAGCCAGCGTGTGAGCTGTGAGGTTTCAAATACCAAAATCTGACCCAGACGCTGGAGTAAAGCCCTTTGTTCTCTCAGCAAATATGGCAGACTCATAAGGGAGAAGTGCGAGGTTTATTTTCACAAACACGACATTTTTCCAGCACGTTCCCCTCCCACCCTAGACAGGCTGCAGAGTTCTGATGTGAAGGCTGAGCTCTGTCTCCCAGGTAAGGATGTGTCACCCTACACTGTGCTTGAATGGCTCAGCTCCCACCACCTGCCATCCCATTTATTTTCCAAATCTCTTTTGCTAGAAAGTTAGCAAAAGCTTTCCTTTGTTTCCCTTCAGCATCAGAGACACATCTGCAGATGTAACTGTCAAATTATGGAAGCACCAATATAATCTGTTGATGTTACTATTTTTCTTTTCACACACATGCTGAGAAGTGAAGATTGTAGGGTTACATGAAAAGCCAAACAGGACCAAGGAGGGTTTTATGAGCAGAGAGAGGAAGAGGGAGAGGAAAGAGGATGCAGGGGGTAGGGGAGGGGGAAGGGAGAAGAGGGAATAGAGCCAGAGAAACAGAGAGAGAGAGAGACAGAGAACAGAGCCCAAGCAGGAAAAAAAAGTTCTTATAAACCTTAACTGCCCTCATCAACCTTCATCTCTTGTCAAGAGTTCCTCCCAAGTTTTTTACACATGAAACTTAACTCCAGCCTGTTTAGTTAATTATGAAAAAACAACATGGAAACCATTATTTCACCGTGTAAATTTATTCACCAGGTGTTGTCCACCCACTGCCCTCCTGTTTTCAAGCTGACAAGAGTAGCCTGAGGCATGTGAAAAGCCAGGCATCCACAGGGAGCTGTCACATTATTCCAAAAGATGCCAGGTGGAGGAAGCAAGGCTCCCTTTCCCCCACCCTACTGGGCTTGAATATTAACGAGGTACCTACTTGGTGAGACCACGGCTGTATCCCAGGGTCAGTGTTAAGAGGGAGTTACCTGACTCGAAGTCTGACTAAGTGTCCCACAGACAGACAGACAGACAGACAGACACACACACACACACACACACACACCTCAGGGGTGTCTTGGAAGCCTGCATACTACTGTCTGAGCTCAAAGCAAAGGGCTGCCTAACCCCCAACCAATCTCTTCTATTGGCCACCTGTCCTAGGTTGGGTCACCTAAAAGCAAAAGGAAGAGAGGGATTCTTATGGAGTCTCAGGAGAAATCTGTAAGGGACTGAGGAGAACAGGATTGTGCAGGGGAAGAAGCTAAGCACAGATGTGATTTCAGCTAATGTGAGGCTTCAGGCCTAACGTCACTGGCAGCCCTGAAGCATGAATTGCAACTCAGCTACCCCCAATTACTACTCCCATAACATGCAGTCATTTGTTGCGGGTCATGCCTGCAGGAGGAGAGAGATGCATAATCCCCTATCTCCTGAGGGGTTTCCCTGCACATGAATGAACTGTGAACCTTAGTAGCCAACACTTAAAGCAGCGGGAGATGGGTGCTCTGGCCCAGAAAGAGGAGCTAGGCAGGGTACCACCCGTAGCTCATGTGACCTGCCCCTTGTACTGCTCAGAGCCCTGTCCTTCCCATATTAAGTTCATTCCTCCAGACACAGTTTCTCCAAGAGTCAGATTAGTCAATGTTTCTATGCACAAAAGGAAGAACAGTTTGAACAAGTACAGTGCCAGCTGCTCAGTTAGTCCTGAACCAAAACTGATACTCATCAATGCATTACCCTCCTCTACCACCATTCTAGAACCTCTCACCCTCAGCTAGCACTTCTGCTGAGCTAGGTGATTTGACTGGTGGAGGGTTCAGACCTCACCCTTGAAAAATTGGAGCCCCTGCTTCTCATGTCTTAATCAGATCAAGCTGCTTTAATTGCCCATTTCCACTTAGAACCAAACACAGAAGGCAGGTCCCAATCATCTGAAGGCAAAACATCTTCCTCCCCACCAGCATGACAAAGCAGCTGCCCCACTTCCTACGATGATCAGTTACCCCTAATTCCTATCTTTGCCTGCTCTTCTCCTGGGAAGAGGAACCCAAAGTGACTGGTCACAGCCATAGCTTTAAATTAGAATCAGAACCTATAGATCCACAGAACCTAAAACTGCAGAGATAGGAAGCAAAAATTCCCCAAGTGGATCACAGGAATTGATGGGGAGTGGGGCCATTCCTACTTTCATTCCCAGGATTAAAGACCCATATATTCTACCCAAGAGTCATGGGTCAAGATACATTCTACCCAACAGCCATGAGTCAAGATACATTCTACCCAAGAGCCATGGGTCAAGACGTATAGTACATCCCGGAGGAGCTTCAAAATGGCGGAAGAGTAAGACTTGGAGATCACCTTCGTCCCAACAAATACATCAGAAATACATCTACATGTGGAACAACTGCTACAGAACACCTACTGAAGGCTGGCAGAAGACCTCAGACCTCCCAAAAGGCAAGAAACTCCCCCACGTACCTGGGGAGGGCAAAAGAAAAAACAGATACAAAAGAATAGGGACGGGACCTGCACCAGTGGGAAGGAGCTGAGAAGGAGGAAAGGTTTCCACATACTAGAAGCCCCTTTGCGGGCGGAGACTGCAGGTTGCGTAGGGGGAAAGCTTCGGAGCCACGGAGGAGAGCGCAGCAACAGGGGTGCGGAGGGCAAACCGGGGAGATTCCCACACAGAGGATCGGTGCCGACCGGCACTCACCAGCCCGAGAGGATTGCCTGCTCACCCGCCGGGGCGGGCGGGGCTGGGAGCTGAGGCTCGGGCTTCAGAGGTCGGATCCCAGGAAGAGGACTCGGGTTGGCGGCATGAACACAGCCTGTAGGGGGTTAGTGCACCAAAGCTAGCCCGGAGGGAGTCCGGGAAAAAGTCTGGAGCTGCCGAAGAGGCAAGAGACTTTCTCTTGCCTTTTTGTTTCCTGGTGCGCAAGGAGAGGGGATTAAGAGCTCTGCTTAAAGGAGCTCCAGAGACGGGCACGAGCCGCGGCTAACAGCGCGGACCCCAGAGAGGGGCATGAGACGCTAAGGCCGCTGCTGCCGCCACCAAGGGGCCTGTGTGCGAGCACAGGTCACTATCCACACCTCCCCTCACGGGAGCCTATGCAGCCTGCCACGGCCAGGGCCCCGTGATCCAGGGACAACTTCCCCGGGAGAACGCACGGCGCGCCTCAGGCTGGTGCAACGTCCCGCCGGCCTCTGCCGCCGCAGGCTCGCCCCGCACTCCGTGCCCCTCCCCACCCCCGGCCTGAGTGAGCCAGAGCCCCCGAATCAGCTGCTCCTTTAACCCTATCATGTCTGAGCGAAGAACAGATGGCCTCAGGCGACCTACATGCAGAGGCGGGTCCGAATCCAAAGCTGAACCCCGGGAGATGTGCAAACGAAGAAGAGAAAGGGAAATCTCTCCCAGCAGCCTCAGGAGCACCGGATTAAACCTCCACAATCAACTTCATGTACCCTGCATCTGTGGAATACCTGAATAGACAACGAATCATCCCAAATTGAGGAGGTGGACTTTGGGAGCAAAGATATATTTTTTTTTTTTCCCTTTTTCTCTTTTTGTGAGTGTGTATGTGTATGATTCTGTGTGTGATTTCGTCTGTACAGCTTTTCTTTTACCATGTGTCCTAGGGTTCTGTCTGTCCATTTTTTTTCCTGTTTTGTTATTTGTTTTTTTAGTATAGTTTTTAGTGCTTGTTATCATTGCTGGATTTGTTTTTTGGTGCGGTTGCTCTCTTCTTTCTTTTTTTATTACTTTAAAAAAAATTTTTAATCATTTTTTAAATTTTAATAACATTTTATTTTATTTTATCTTCTTCTTTCTTCCTTCCTTTCTTACTTTCTTTCTTTTTTTCTCCCTTTTATTCTGAGCTGTGTGGATGACAGGCTCTTGGTGCTCCAGCCAGGGTTCAGGGCTGTGCCTCAGAGGTGGGAGAGCCAAGTTCAGGACACTGGTCCACAAGAGACCTCTCAGCTCCACATAATATCAAATGGCGAAAATCTACCAGAGATCTCCATCTCAATGCCAAGACCCAGCTCTACTCAACACCCAGGAAGCTACAGTGCTGGACACCCCATGCCAAACAACTAGCAAGACAGGAACATAACCCCACCCATTAGCAGAGAGGCTGCCTAAAATCATAATAAGGCCACAGACACCCCAAAACACACCACCAGATGTGGACCTGCCCTCCAGAAAGACAAGAAACGTTTAACAAGGACTAGAAGAACTAAGAACAAACAAACAGTGATGAACAACACAATAAATGAAATTACAAATTCTCTAGAAGGGATCAATAGCAGAATAACTGAGGCAGAAGAACGGATAAGTGACCTGGAAGATACAATAGTGGAAATAACTACCACAGAGCAGAATAAAGAAAAAAGAATGAAAAGAACTGAGGACAGTCTCAGAGACCTCTGGGACAACATTAAACGCACCAACATTCGAATTATAGGGGTTCCAGAAGAAGAAGAGAAAAAGAAAGGGACTGAGAAAATATTTGAAGAGATTATAGATGAAAACTTCCCTAATATGGGAAAGGAAGTAGTTAATCAAGTCCAGGAAGCACAGAGAGTCCCATACAGGATAAATCCAAGGAGAAACATGCCAAGACACATATTAATCAAACTGTCAAAAATTAAATACAAAGAAAACATATTAAAAGCAGCAAGGGAAAAACAACAAATAACACACAAGGGAATCCCCATAAGGTTAACAGCTGATCCTTCAGCAGAAACTCTGCAAGCCAGAAGGGAGTGGCAGGACATATTGAAAGTGATGAAGGAGAAAACCTACAACCAAGATTACTCTACCCAGCAAGGATCTCTTTCAGATTCGATGGAGAAATTAAAACCTTTACACACAAGCAAAAGCTAAGAGAATTCAGCACCACCAAACCAGCTTTACAACAAATGCTAAAGGAACTTATCTAGGCAGGAAACACAAGAGAAGGAAAAGACCTACAAAAAAAAAACCCAAAAAAATTAAGAAAATGGTAATAGGAACATACATATTGATAATTACCATAAATGGATTAAGTGCTGCAACCAAAAGACACAGACTGGCTGAATGGATACAGAAACAAGACCCATATATATGCTGTCTACAAGAGACCCACTTCAGACCTAGGGACACATACAGACTGAAAGTGAGGGGATGGAAAAAGATATTCCATGCACATGGAAATCAAAAGAAAGCTGGAGTAGCAATTCTCATATCAGACAAAAGAGACTTTAAAATAAAGACTATTACAAGAGACAAAGAAGGACACTACATAATGGTCAATGGAACAATACAAGAAGAAGATATAACAATTGTAAATATTTTTGCACCCAACATAGGAGCACCTCAATACATAAGGCAAATGCTAACAGCCATAAAAGAGGAAATTAACAGCAACACAATCATAGTAGGGGACTTTAACACCCCACTTTCATCAATGGACAGATCATCCAAAATGAAAATACATAAGGAAACACAAGCTTTAAATGATACATGAAACAAGACAGACGTAATTGATATTTATAGGACATTCCATCCAAAAACAACAGAATACACTTTCTTCTCAAGTGCTCATGGAACATTCTCCAGGATAGATCATATCTTGGGTCACAAATCAAGCCTTGGTAAATTTAAGAAAATTGAAATTGTATCAAGTATCTTTTCCAACCACAACACGATAAGACTAGATATCAATTACCGGAAAAAATCTGTAAACAATACAAAAACATGGAGGCTAAACAATACACTACTTAATAACCAAGAGATCAGTGAAGAAATCAAAGACGAAATCAAAAAATACCTAGAAACAAATAATAATGAAAACACGACGACACAAAACCTATGGGATGTAGCAAATGCAGTTCTAAGAGGGAAGTTTATAGCAATACAATCCTACCTTAAGAAACAGGAAAGATCTCAAATAAACAACCTAACCTTAAACCTAAAGCAATTAGAGAACGAAGAACAAAAAAACCCGAAAGTTAGCAGAAGGAAAGAATTCATATAGATCAGATCAGAAATAAATGAAAAAGAAATAAAGGAAACAAGAGCAAAGACCAATAAAACTAAAAGCTGGTTCTTTGAGAAGATAAACAAAACTGATAAACCATTAGCCAGACTCATCAAGAAAAAAAGGGAGAAGACGCAAATCAATAGAATTAGAAATGAAAAAGGAGAACTAACAACTGACACTGCAGAAATACAAAGGATCTACAGAGATTACTACAAGCAACTGTATGCAAATGAAATAGACAACCTGGAAGAAATGGACAAATTCTTGAAATGCACAACCTTCTGAGACTGAACCAGGAAGAAATAGAAAATATGAACAGACCAATCACAAGCAGTGCAATTGAAACTGTGATTTAAAATCTTCCAGCAAACAAAAGCCCAGGACCAGATGGCTTCACAGGCGAATTCTATCAAACATTTAGAGAATAGCTAACACCTATCCTTCTCAAACTCTTCCAAAATATAGCAGAGTGAGGAACACTCCCCAAACTCATTCTATGAGGCCACCGTCACCCTGATACCAACACCAGACAAAGATGTCACAAAGAAAGAAAACTACAGGCCAGTATCACTGATGAACATAGATGCAAAAATCCTCAACAAAATACTAGCAAACAGAACCCAATAGCACGTTAAAAGGATCATACACCATGATCAAATGGGGTTTATCCCAGGAATGCAAGGATTCTTCAATATATGCAAATCAATCAATGTGATACACCATGTTAACAAATTGAAGGAGAAAAACCATATGATCATCTCAATAGATGCAGAGAAAGCTTTCGACAAAATTCAACACCCATTTATGATAAAAACCATCCAGAAAGTAGGCACAGAGGGAACTTACCTCAACATAAGAAAGGCCGTATATGACAAACCCACAGCCAACATCGTTCTCGATGGTGAAAAACTGAAAGCATTTCCACTAAGATCAGGAACAAGACAAGGTTGACCACTCTCACTACTATTATTCAACATAGTTTTGGAAGTTTTAGCCACAGCAATCAGAGAAGGAAAAGAAATAAAAGAAATCCCAATCGGAAAAGAAGAAGTAAAGCTGTCACTGTTTGAAGATGACACGATACTATACATAGAGAATCCTAAAGATGCTACCAGAAAACTACTAGAGCTAATCAATGAATTTGGTAAAGTAGCAGGATACCAAATTAATGCACAGAAATCTCTTGCATTCCTATACACTAATGACGAAAAATCTGAAAGTAAAATTAGGGAAACACTCCCATTTACCACTGCAACAAAAAGAATAAAATACCTAGGAATAAACCTGCATAAGGAGAGAAAAGACCTGTATCCAGAAAACTATAAGACACTGATGAAAGAAATTAAAGATGATACAAACAGATGGAGAGATATACCATGGTGTTGGATTGGAAATATCAACATTGTGGAAATGACTATCCTACCCAAAGCAATCTACAGATTCAATGCAATCCCTATTAAACTACCAATGGCATTTTTCACAGAACTAGAACAAAAAATTTCACAATTTGTATGGAAACACAAAAGACCCCGAATAGCCAAAGCAATCCTGAGAAAGAAAAATGGAGCTGGAGGAATCAGGCTCCCTGACTTCAGACTATATTACAAAGCTACAGTAATCAAGACAGTATGGTACTGGCACAAAAACAGAAATATAGATCAATGGAACAGGTTAGAAAGCCCAGAGATAAACCCATGCACATATGGTCACCTTATCTTTGATAAAGGAGGCAAGAATATACAGTGGAGAAAAGACAGCCTCTTCAATAAGTGGTGCTGGGAAAACTGGACAGCTACGTGTAAATGAATGAAATTAGAACACTCCCTAACACCATACACAAAAATAACCTCAAAATGGATTAAAGACCTAAATGTAAGGCCAGACACTATCAAACTCTTACAGGAAAATGTGGGCAGAACACTCTACGACGTAAATCACAGCAAGATCCTTTTTCACCCACCTCCTAGAGAAATGGAGATAAAAACAAAAATAAACAAATGGGACCTAATTAAACTTAAAAGCTTTTGCACAGCAGAGGAAACTATAAACAAGATGAAAAGACAACCCTCAGAATGGGAGAAACTATTTGCCAATGAAGCAACTGACAAAGGATTAATCTCCAAAAGTTACAAGCAGCTCATGCAGCTCAATATCAAAAATACAACCCAATCCAAAAATGGGCAGAAGACCTAAATAGACATTTCTCCAAAGAAGATATACAGATTGCCAACAAACACATGAAAGGATGCTCAACATCACTAATCATTAGAGAAATGCAAATCAAAACTACAATGAGATATCATCTCACACCAGAATGGCCATCATCAAAAAATCTAGAAACAATAAATGCTGGAGAGGGTGTGGAAAAAAGGGAACCCTCTTGCACTCTTGTTGGGAATGTAAATTGATACAGCCACTATGGAGAACTGTATGGAGGTTCCTTAAAAAACTAAAAATAGAAATACCATATGACCCAGCAATCCCACTACTGGGCATATACCTTGAGAAAACCATAATTCAAAAAGAGTCATGGACCACAATGTTCATTGCAGCTCTATTTACAATTGCCAGGACACGGAAGCAACCTAAGTGTCCATCGACAGATGAATGGATAAAGAAGATGTGGCACATACATACAATGGAATATTACTTAGCCATAAAAAGAAACAAAACTGAGTCATTTGTAGTGAGGTGGATAGACCTACAGTCTGTCATACCGAGTGAAGTAAGTCAGCAAGAGAAAAACAAATACCATATGCTAACACATATATATGGAATCTAAAAAACAAACAGAAAAAATGGTCATGAAGAACCTAGGAATAAGACGGGAATAAAGATGCAGACCGACTAGAGAATGGACTTGAGGATACGGGGAGGGGGAAGGGTAAAGTGAGAGAGTGGCAATGGACATATATACACTACCAAATGTAAAACAGATAGCTAGTGGGAAGCAGCCACATAGCACAAGGAGATCAGCTCGGTGCTTTGTGACCACCTAGAGGGGTGGGATAGGGAGGGTGGGAGGGAGGGAGACACAAGAGGAAAGAGATATGGGGATATATGTATATCTGATTCACTTTGTCATAAAGCAGAAACTAACACACCATTGTAAAGCAATTATACTCCAATAAAGATGTTAAAAGAAAAAGATGTATAGCCCATTCTAAAGGGTATCACTCTAGCCCCAAGGATATAATCTACAAGATGACATTTCAGCTGTTACCTTCAAAAAGTCATTCCACCATCATATTAGGCCTGCAATTTCTAGAGGGTATGGCGTGAGGTATGACCAGTGTATCCCAAGATCAGTGTCATGGCTATTTTGCAGTAGATTGGGTCCCCTTGATTCAAGGCAATGTTTTTCAGGGTCCCTGTTAGTTTTTTTGACAATCTGTAAGCCCTCAGATTGCCACACCAACGGAGTCATTGTGGGCAGGAAAGGAAAACCCACACCTAGAATATGTGTTAATTCTGTGCAGGATAAATTGTTGATTTTTTTTTTCATATGGAAAAGTTTCAGGGTAATCAAATTGTCAGTAAGTTGGCCAAGGACAGGGCTGGCTGACATGCTGTCCACGTGGTTATTTAGTGATACTTCTGCCGTGGATATTCTCTGGTGGCATCACTATGCACCACAAATCCCCTCACACTGTACCACCCCGATAGGCCCATCCACATGCTTCTTTCACAGACCACCTTGTCCCCAGTCTTCTAACCATGCTCTTTCCAGGCCCCTGACCACTCATTAATTTTCCAATGCCCTTAAGGCTGTGTCTATGTTTATGTCTAACCACTTCTCACTCCATACAAAAATGAGTGACCAGCTTCCCTAACTGAAGCTCTGCCCTGCATGAGGATTTCCCTCCTTTGGGTCCATTCCTCGGTGGGGTCGTAGTGCAATAGCTATTTGGGGTTTGAACCAACATACTGCACCAATCCCTCCATGAACCAAGCTCAGGGCTTTTCCTCTTCTATCAGTTGGTCATGGAGAACCCACAGGGGTGAACTGAGGAGAGGCATCAGTGCAGAAGTGGTAGGTGACATGGGACCTGCACCATCTGCTCACTGTGCTATTTGTGCCCTCTGAACTCACTCAAGTCCACACTAAATGGAACACTTCCTTCTTACAATGGGTCACTGTCTCAGTGGGTCTGACATACCGAGCTCATGATTGGATGGTTCTGACCATGTGGTCACTTGCTCTCCCATAATTAGACACTCAGTCTCCTTTCGGGTCTCAAAGCTTGCCAACAGTTGCTTTTCAAATAGTAATAGTTTTCTGCCACAGATGATATGGCCTAGCACAAGAATCCTAGCGGTCCGTGCTGTGACGCTCCACCTGGGCTGGACAGAAGCTCCATGTGACTTCTTTACCTACCACAGACTCCTCTAAGACCATGGAATCTGCAAATTCATATGACTCAAGAGGCAGGACTCTGTACCACAGCCTAGGCCAGTGGCCAGTGCAGAGCTCTTTCTTCTCTGAGGCCCGCCCCAGCCTAGCAGGTTGATGCTCCGCCTGGTACAGTCCAGAACGATATTCCCAGGTGTGGAATATGTCATCATATTGTGTCCTCTTGCACTCACTCTCTCATGCCTATAAGGATATGAGAAGACAGAGCTGGCTCTTAAAAGCACTCAGGGCTCAACCTATGAGGGTGTCCTGCCTCTTCTTGCGGCCTTAATGCTCTGGTCTTGCACTAATTTCTCAGAATGACCATGAACTTCCCTTTGAAGTTCTACCATAAGCTGCCATGGTAAATGCAATCCAGATGAAGAGGAATCACTCCAGGCTTAAACAGAACCACACTTGTACAGATCCACTATAAGCAACACTCAGAGATAACTGTAGAAATAATTCAGATCACATCCTCACTGTCTTGCTTAACCCCTTTCACTGCCCTCTCAAGCTTTCTTTAGTGTGGTACTCAGGGCCCTTTTGGATCTGGCCCCTGTCCACCTCTTCAAGCTTCACCTCCCTCCTGTCCCCCACCACGTTTACATACTCTGACTGCACTGAGCTAATTATGGTCCCTTTATGCAATATTTCAGTGCATTTGGCCTCCTTAATTGTGTCAGTAGAGAGGGTAACTACTCATCCCCTTAAACACACACAAATGTCCTCTTCTCCCCTGGTAGGGTCAGGTGCCCCCACTACTCTGCCTGCACTGCCCCTTCCTTATGGCCCTGATCACACTCTACTATAATACTGGTTTACTAGTCTGCCTCCCTCCTTCCCTAGGCTGTGCGCTGCTTCAAGTTAGGCACTAAGCCCTGTTCAGTTCAGTCTTTTTATCCTCATCACTACTGCAAAGACTGACACAAAGGTATCAATAGATGTCCAATTAATAAATGAATAAATACATGTAGGTAAAAGTATGTATGTTTCACATACACACACATAAATGATCCACACTACAACAAAATTATTCATAAACTTATACAGCTCAAACCGCTCCCACTGCAGAATTCTCCCATTTGAGAATCTGAGGTATTTGCAGGAATGGAGTACTACTTGGTATTTCTGATCATTTACAAGTATCCTAAGCCCTGCCCCCAAACCTCAAGATGTCCCAGTTGCAATAAATTTATAACTCATCCCCATTCTGCTTTCACTGATCACCAGAGGTCCCCAACCTTTTTGGGACTGGTTTCATGGAAGACAATTTTTCCACGGATGGGGTGGGCCAGGGGGTATGGTTCAGGCAGTAATGCGAGCGACGGGAAGCAATGGGGAGCAGCAGATGAAGCTTCGATCGCTGGCCCACCGCTCACCACCTGCCACACGGCCCAGCTCCTAACAGGCTGCGGACCGGTACTGGTCTGTGGTCCAGCAGTTGGGGACCCCTGCTAATCACCATTACCAGTCTCACCCTACCAACCACCATTACCACCACAAACCCCTTCAACATTCCGCCTTCTTTGCTTTCAAAAGGATGACTCCAGCTGAAATGGAGCAACAGGCTAGAGGTTTCTGGGTTCTAAATTTTCTCTGTTCCCAGTGGCCATTCCTGCTGCCTCACTGGCTATGTCAGCCACTGTACTCTTTAATAATACCCAACCATGAGAGACAGCTTAAACCATTCTTGGTAGATGGGAAATTTCACAGCTATTCTCAGCCCTTCTTCTAGAGGGCAATATTTCTGCTAATCACCAATAGCAGCTCCAAGGTTTTTTAGTTCTTTCAGGTAATGGCTCCTGAAGAATTTGTGAATCCCATAAAAATCATATTCTTATCAGGCCACGGAGGCAGGGTGAACGTCCTCTGCTTCTCCTTTGATCATAGAGGTGACTCTGACCATCTCAAAATGTTGCACAGTAGAGAGCATCATAGCACCCAGGCACCGCCCAAAATCAGGATGCAACCACAGTCCCAAAGTCTTCATCGATATTTCCATAGACAGTAAACAGGAACATACACAAACTGGATCCTGGAGACAACCTCGGGTCTCCCCTAATGTGGTTAGAACCACAGATATTTAGCTTAGCCAAGTTTATCGTTGACTAAACGTTTATATATGTTTTAATATGGTAATAATCATTCCTAATATTCTCAACACAGATTTATGTCTCAATCTTGGTTTTGAGAAATTTCTTACAATGGATATTTCAGAACAAAATATAGCTAATCAAAATTGACGTTATTAATTTTGATTTTTAAAAAGATCTCAGCTCTGGGCCACTTTTATGAAGCTACATCTCTCCGAAGAGCCAGCCTGCTGCCGTCAGCATCCTTAAGCATTCACTCTACTGCACCCCGGCCAGAACACACTGGGGTCTGGCTCTAGTATGGATCCCCACATGGAGGCACAGGACATACCAGAGAAATCCATCTGCAGTTGATTAGCGTGGTGATTGGATTTGAACCCAGGTCTTGAGAGGAAAGGTTTAGGAGAGAGGGTGCATTATGAAATCGAGTAGACAACAAGGTGGTCATGCCCCCGGCAGGCAGTAAACCGCTAGTCTAAAATCAGTTTCAGTTTCTGCTTTAATTTCTTTTTCAACTCTAAGTTTGCTGACGAAATTTGGAATTCTCCATAGAGAATATCTGACTGATGTGTTTCTCAAAGGTTTCGAGGGCTTGCAAAAGAAATGTGATTTTAGTTTACAGCTTTTAAAACTCACTCTGCTTGAAGTGGTTTGCACATGAAGGTTGTAGCTACATGTCAACACAGCTTGCTGAAAAGTTTAAAATATCAGTCTTTAAACTTTATTGTTGTTGTTGGTTATTCCTTTGGTTGGTTTATTATGTAAGTTGAATAACCAGTCTGACTAGTTTTCCCCCTGACTGATTTGACAGTGCTATTGTTGAAACAACCTGGTGCTATTGTTGAAACAACCTGATCTTGGTGCTATTGTTGCTATTGTTGAAACAACCTGAGAGCTGCTTTGGCTCCCAACTCCCTAAAAGTTAAATACCGAGGGCAGAGTTCGTAACTATAAAAACTACCTTCAGGCTTATAGCCTGGACTGATCATCAAGTTTGTATCAGCTCTCAAGGTGGGCTTATTAGAGCAGGACTAGAGGGTAACATTTCTATTCCTTAGCTGACATTACTCCGGGGTAGACTTATCCTTGTCTGTATGCTCCCTTACCTATGAGGGGAATTCATAAGATAGGAAATAGAATGTGTAAACCAGGGTCAAACTTAAGCTACGTGTCAGATGTGTCTATCCATAGTAGAATCACTTGGCAGATCTTACCCCAAAAGTCTTTTTCTACCCTACATGCCCACAGACACAATCCCTTAGGAACAATCATGACCTTACATTCTCCACTTCCCAGGTTTTACTCTCTTTTAATCACATTAATTCATTTTCAAATTGACAACAAACATGCAATGAAAAGAGAAAACTAGTTCTCTAGTTTTCTAGAGAACTAGTTCTTTCTGGCTTCTGTTGGTCTCTCCCTCATCCTCTCTCTAAACACAACAAAAAGATCTTTTCTCTAAATTAGCAATTTTTCACAAGCTTCCTCTCATTCTGGACTTTTGCCTCCCTGATATCTTATTTCATGTTTTCTAATCCTGCATATCACACACTCAAGGTCATTGTCAATGTCATTTGTCTAGAGCAGAATGGCTGCCTTACGGGGAGTGGATCATCTGTCATCAGAGGTGTCCAAACAGAAGGTGAATGACACTTACCTGTGATATTATGGAGTAGGGGTTGTGTTACATGGGTTGGAGGTCCTTTTCAACTCTGAGATTCTATGTCTGATTACTGAAATTCGTGTTTCCCCAGACCATGTCAGCCTGGGATATATGGTGTTACATTAACAGCAATAAATGACCTTCAACAATTAGTACAGCCACCCAAAATCATTCCTGGTTGTTTCTAGGCGTCTCTAGCAGTGTTTCATGTGTTCTTCCAAGTCCTTTCAGCCATGTAAGGTCTGGCCCTTTCTCTCCTGCTCTACCTCCTGTTACCAGTGCCGTCTTCTGAATATCTGCTATACTAACCCACTTGCAGCACTTGTCACAGTTTCCAGAACACAGTCCAGCCGCCCTTACCAAGCACCATCAATCTTGCTAGTCACTGCCATCACCTCCACCAGGTGCTGCCTGGAGCCTCCAGGTGCCAAGGCAGGTCTGGACCTCGGGTTCCTCAACGTAGGCTGTAGAGTGGGCAGAGGGGAGGAGAGTGTCATTTTCCCCATTCGTGATCACACTGTGCTACATGGGTATGGTGGTGGCTTCACTTCTGCACTCCCCTATGGCAGTAGCACATACCCACATCCTCACCATGCCCTAATGAAGGCAAGAGTGTCCTTCCCTGTCCTCTCACTTGTGCCTTGATCATGTGACTTGTTTTGACCAACATGATGTTGATAGATAAGACATTAACAGAGGCTTTAAATCTGCTTCTGGCATCACCATGACAACCTACTCTGGGAAGCCTGGTCCCCAACATGAAACACAGGGAGAAGAGCCACGCCAGATTACCTGCAGACCCACAAGCATGAAAACAGTCACCCCACCAACCTGAAGAACCATGAGAAGAAATTACTGTTGAATTAGCCACTGAGTTTTAGGGTGGGTGCTTGTGGAGCATTACTGTGGTGATAACTAACTGATTAGGCTAGATGGAGACGTCCCTAAACTTCCATACCCCCATCCTGCTTTGAACAGGGCAGCTTGCTTCATCAGTCTGAGTTTCTAAAAACGATGCCTAAGATTTTGTATTCAAAAGAAGGGAGGCTGGTCTTCCGCAAAACAAACTTTAAAACTACTGGATTAGATGATCCCTTACAGTGCACATCATCTAGAACACTGAGGGAGCTGCTGAGGCCCTGCTCTGCCCAGGACTTTCCCAGCTTTTGCACTAAAGTCCCAAGTTCATGGAAAACCCTCTTCCAGGGCCTAACAAAGCAGTCTAATTTAATGCACTTTTCTAAAGAAAAAGCTTCAGGACTTTCTGGCACTCTCCTCTGCCTTCCTTTCCTCTCTGTGGCCACTGTCAAGTACTACAAAGTCTCATGAGGCCATTTCTCCATTTCTGTGCATCCTGAAGGGGGAAATGGAGCTGCTAGACCCTAACCTTTAGTACCCACCCCCCTCAACCATTCCATTCATTTCCAACTGTGTTACCCCCATGACTTGGGTCTCCAGCACTGACAGCTGATGAAGAATGCAGGACAGGCTCTGGCTGTCTGAGTGTAAGATATGCCCTCTCTCCCTTCTTTCTACTCTTCTGGGAAAAACTGCCTCAATTTCTGCCTAACATTATATGAACAAGCAATGGAATCCTAGAATACCTGTGTCTAGCAACTGAGCTGGCTTCAAAGTATCCTACACTCACCTTCCCAAAATGAATAAAGATATAGAGCCTTCACTAGAAAGACCTTGATTATCCTATATACACTAGTTTAGAAACATGAATCTTTCCGTCTTGGCATTTTCCATCTTTCTTTTGAGCTAGACCAAATGAGTCATGAAATCACTCGACAGTTTTGCAAACAGCAAGATGAATCTCACCTGATCATCATTCGTTACTGTTCACCCAACTATCACTATTAATGAAGGTAGCTGGCACTGACCCAAGCAATGAAAATTAAACCCTTCTTTAAAAGACAACCTGTTTTAGACAGGGAAGACCAAAAAGAATGCTTATTGAACATAAAGGCTTCCTGAATTCAACTCAACTTGACTGTAACAAGAAGAAGTTAGTATATACATCACTACAAAATTACACTGTTGATAGAGGATACTATTAAAATGTCTTTCTCAAAGTAATGTTCAAGTTTTATTTCTAGTATTGAAAACAACTTAAAAGTGGAATGGCAAAGAAATTGTGATGTATTCACATAGGAAAATTCTACACAGCAGTGGGAAAGAGTGAACTACTCAGATAGGCAAAAATATGCAAGAATCTTTGTTATTGAATGAAAACGCCAGACACAGAAGAGTATCTAGTGTATGATCCCATTTATGTGAAGTTTAAGAAGAGGTGAAATGAATCTGTGGTGATAGATGTGAGAGCACACTTTTTGTATTCTCCTATGGAGAGGTTTGGGGAAGAAGGTGTCCCCACTACCTCCAAGAGAGAATGGCCTCGAATTCTCCACCGAGGGATGACCTCGCAGAACCATAAGGACTCCATGACCCCAGAATGGCACTGTGCCTCTACTATTTAATAATAGAAAAAAGAATAAGGAAAATAGGAATTCATCTCACAAATCACAGGTACTGCAGCCAAAGGTCTTAGCAAACACAAAGCACTTAGAATGTACAAGCCCTATTCTAAGTGCTCATTTAATCTTTTCAATAACCTGGGCGATAGTACTATTATTATCCCCATTTTCCAGGTCGGAAAACTGACACTAGTAAACAGCAGAAATGGGGCTTGGAGCACACAGTCTGATGTCAGAGTCTGTACCCGTGATGAGTATATATTATATTGCCCTTAACCTGCTTGATATTTCTTTACGTTTTCCTCCAACGCAATACCATATTCCCTGAAATACAACAAATCAGATAGCTTCATCATTATTCTTTATTAGAAAAATGTTATCCTTTTGTTCCTAATGCTATTAGGGTCATGGCAGACTTGGATTCCGAATGTCTGTATCTCTTTTTATCCCTCCCACCCCATTATCCCTTTCACTCTTAGGAAAAATAGAAAATTGCCATTCACTTTCCGTCTTCTCATACCACTTTGACCAAAGCCAAGCTTCCCTAGTTAGCCACGTCCGGCATTTCCAGCAGTAATCTAATGTGCCATAAAATGTTTCAGAAAGATATTCTTTTACTCCTTGGAGTGCTGATCAAATTCTCCTAAACAGAATCAGGATGAATTTTATACCAAACAGAGACCAAACAAGGGAAGAAGTCAAGGGTCTCTGGTTTAAGGTAGAGTTATCTGAACCCTTTTTGTTTCCCCCACCCCTCTGCAGTAAGGAAAAGAGTGCTTTAAATCACAAACATCACTGTCAATGAGTACTGGAAAACTTAATGCACCAGAGGGCAGGCAGATCAAAGCTTAGCACCTGGAGAGTCCCACATGGTGTAGATTAATAAAACAATGCCCTCCATTACATAAATCTTGAGCAAGGCTGCTCACGGATACACACCCCCCAAAAAAATTACTGTATGGGTCAGATAACTGATATACAATACATGTAGTCTCCCTACTGGGAAGCCTTCTCTCACCCTAGTTCAGTTGTTGACACAAAGCAGGGAGACTTTACTTTGTTTTAAACTTCTTTTGTCTAAAATTGACATTACAGATTCTGGACCTGGACACGGCACATCTGCAAGCCTGCGGAAATACCAAGATCCTGCCTGCTCCTTTGATTGTTACATTTAAGATATCATGTGTGCTACCAGCTCAGCTGCTGCAAAGCATTAGAAGCCATTACTCTGGGCTTGTAAAGTACTTTGGAAATACTATAGACCAGGATTAGAGAAGATGAGTATTCCACATGGTTTCAGGAGGGACGATCACCAAGGGCAGTGCTATATAGTTAGATTGATCTATGATCCACATGTGGGAAGCAATATCTTAAGAATCCTGCTGAAGGTGTCTATGTGAATATGTGTGTTAGTGGTTTTGAAACGAACATGTTAGTCAAGCTCTAGAGGAAGAAAAAAAGTGGGAAAGGGGGGCATACGCGTGTCCAGCCTTTTTGTAGTTTTCTGTGACAGGCTGAAAGCAAAACCAAAACTGAATCCAAATATTCACTGCTGAATGTCACTTTGGAATTTGGCTGACAAGACCTGTGGCTTTTTTATAAGTGAGAGGCAAATCATATGGAAGTCGTGAGCCCAAGTGTAAGGTAGCAGAGGTTTCAGGATTACATTCCATGTAGGAAATTTTAGCCTGCGTTGATACCGTCCTGGAAACTTTCCCAGTGATAAAAATAAGGTAACTTTCATTTGCGTAAGCTATTTAATGCCGCTAGATCCCAAGCAGTGCATAAAATTCTACTCAGGTATATCTAAGACTTACACATCATTGGTTCATAATGCTCACGAGCTTTAAGCACGCATGAGTTATGTGTACAGGATACTCACATGATGATAAACAGGCACTGGCAGAGAATAAACATACTGCATATACAACCGAATGATGTCTCACCATTGTGTAATATGGCTCCCCTAATGGTTTTCTCATTTGAATCTCACAAGTGGTCTATGTGTTTAGAAAGACAAATATTAATTAATATACCAAAATTACAAATGAGAAAACTGCATCCCAAAGAAATTTAGTGACTTATGCAAGCTTTTGTGATTATTAAGCAACAACTTCATAGAATTCAAGTTGTCTTCCTACAAGTCCATCATAAATTCCACCACACCACATAGAGAGCACAAGAAGTTGACTTTATCTGCTCTACCCTGAACTATTCTCAAGAAACTTTGGGATTTACAGAGACTAAGAGAAATGGAAAAATGAAAGTCTCTCCCACGTCATTTTGTCATCATTACCTCTCTCAGAAAATATATATACACCATCATTTCCTGCAAGGAGTTTAGCCAGACATGGAGGGCTGGTGCAGATACCGCAGTCACGGCATCTACCATCATTCTATGCAAAGGATCTACATGCTTATCTTTTTTTGCTAAGTGGCGCAACAAATCCTTCAGCTCATAGAATGCATTAATTTTGAGGTGTTTGGCTGGGAGGAAGCGAAGAGTAAGGGAAGATCTGTTCTGAGTTTATGCATATCTTTTTATTGTCTTTTTTGTTGTTGTTTGTCATAAGTAAGGAAGCAATACATGGTCACTCTGGAAAATCTGGAATATACAGAACACATAATCATTCTGTATATACTTTTCTATAGGAGCACATCAAAATTATAAACTATTATCCAGTCTATTTAATTTGAAAACCATCATTTCTGTTATCCCAAAGGAATGAAACCAGAATGGCCCAGAGGGAAGGGGTTGGATGTTGCAAAGTGCAGCATCATGATGTTGCACCCAATTCCACTGCAGATGCTTATGTTGCTCTCAGACACTGAGTGTGGACCAAGGAGCTGTTCTACAATGCAGATGCCATAGCCTGTCTCTTTATCAGGGCTGGAAAAGAGGATGCAATGAAAGAGAAAGGAGATTCAGGTTCTGGAGAAGAGTTTGGGAACTGGTTTAGAAAAATAGCCAAACAGACTAACGGAGAGCTCGATCACAATAATAGAACTTTTTTGGAGACCTTACTGTGTTCCAAGTTCTGTATTAAATACTTTTTGTTTCATTCATTTATGGGTTGTTAATTGTACATTTTATGTTTGTTTTACTATTTTTAACAAATACTTGAGGTAGCATATACAATTTTTTATGCATCTACATTTTACTGAGGCACCACACGAAGTTCAGAGACGTCAGAGCCTTACCAAGGTCACGGCGGAAGCAGTGGTAGCGCTAGAACGTGAACCCAGCTCTGAAGCCATAGAAGCTGAAGTCTTCAGAAAAACTTGATGCGTATTTAGTGTAAAATACTGAGTCGCGCTCATTTTGCTTTTCCCTCTCAAGTCCTTTCTATCACTTAATCCTCACCCCAACTTCCTGAGGTAGGTATTATTAGCCCCACTTTAAGTGAGAAAATTGAGCCCCCAGAGATAGGGGGAGGCTTGTCTAAGATCATCTTGCTGTGAACTGGCAAAGCTAGACTCGGACACATATATGATGGGTCCCAAATCTTTCGTTCTATCCTCAGCATCACACCCATTCTCTGGCTCACTTTGTCAGCACAGAGAGGCCAAAGCCAAACCTAGTCCCAAGTAAGAAGTACCTTCTTAATGCTATTCAGCCAGGAAACCATCATTTCTAGGCTGCTTCCCTCTTTTCCATCAACCAAAAGTCCATTATCACTACTCAACCCATTAAGACCCCATATAACTGGTGTAAATATAAAAGAAACCTAGCAGAGTATTTTAAACCAGACCCAGTCATTCAGAATGGGACTTAACTATCTTGCAACTGCCATTTCAGAAAAAGCCGGCATGACTGTGGAAGGCCATAGAACTTTCTGAACAGCCGGCCTATCGAAGGCAGATTGAGATGCTTTAAGCTGATTGCTTTGATCCACATTTCTTCAGCTCCAGGCCTCCCTCCTGTGAGTAGCCCTCCCATTGAAGTCCATGAGAGGCTGGAACCCCTGGGAAAATAGGTAATATAGAATACAGCCCTTTGTTCTTTGGCTGGCCTGTCAAAAGTCTTTAATTTAAAATAAATCCCTTTTCTCACTTGTATTCAATTATTCCTTTTTGGCTAAAATGTCTCACTGAGTGTGTGTTATTTCCTACTTAGTCTTTTAAGGTTTTTGTCTAAAAAAAAAAAAAGAAAAAAAAAGGGAGGTCCTTCTATCTTGGAGAATAACTGCGTCTTGCAGTTTGAAGCAGAAACCATACTGACAAAAAGCTTTTTATTTTTTCAAATACATTAGCTGCGGTTATAACTTCAAACCCTGGTAGGATTTCAATCACATTGGGATACATGCAATTTATGGCAAAATAAAATAATACCAGGGCATTTGGAATATAAGAATATTCCTAATTTACCTTTTTTGAAATACTGTAAAAATATACCTTTGTGCATAAGTGAATGTATCAGGTTTTAAAAGTTATTTTCTTCACAATCATAACAAGGGTCCAGGAGTTAGGGTTCAGAATGGCTTTTCCATGAGTTTCCAGGAAACACATTTCTGTCCAACAGTTGACAGAAATAGAGAGGTTTTGCTGAACGTGCTATATTTTCACGTGCCTCTTGCCTCACAATTCTGAAGGACACAAATTACTAGCCATAAATCTGCCTTCTCTCCTAAGACCAAATCCATTGATTGAAGTTGTATTGTTTTGGTGATGTTTTTGTTGTCATTCGGCATGCTGTAGCATTTCTTTTGCTCAACTATTTGAAAAAATATTTCCTATTCCTCCAATGATCTCAATTACATATGCATCATATTACAACATAATCTAGGCTGACCATCCTGACTTGGCTTCAAGATTCTTGTAAAGAGTGTTGACAACAGACCAGATCAGCGCCCACACAGTGGACGTTCAACAAACTGATGATGTGAATTAAACAGGCTTATAATCCTGTTTGGTAGCTGCAGATTCAGAGTTCAGTATTTAGCAATAAATGTTACCAAATAATGTTTTAATCTATGCTCCGCCTTTTTTCCTTTTTGAATATGGCCAAAAACACAAAAGATAAAAAGTATATGTAAGTGAATATTTGTGTGTGTGTATGAATGTATTCAGGTTTTAAGCCCTCCTCCTGCCAAATGCCAGAGTTGATATCCGATGAGGTTCTACGCCGGGCTTTTTACACACATTTTAAATGGCTTGCCTTTAAAGACACTTGCCTTTTCACTACATCTCTATTGTATAATATATGCGTATATGCAATTTATATGTAATATAATAATTATAATATGTATAATATTACATATGATATACAGCGACATGTATACATAATTACATATATTTTATATGTGTATACATATAAAAGCTTATTTCAAATCCTCACCAAAACTGACCATATTCCTTTACCTTTTTTAGAGCAGGGACAGAGTTTTTTCCTTACCCCCATAAGGGAAATGAAAGTCATTTCTAAGTGTCCCACCATGGGACTGTGTCTCTTTTGCTTTTGCCAGCTGACCTCTGCCTCTGCTGAATCTTTGGACCCACCAAGTTGTCAAAATCCACTCCCTTCTGCAGCTCGTGGCACATCAAGCCATGAGTTTTACTGCTCAACAGAGATGTAGTGAAAAGGCAAGTGTCTTGGCGGCCATTTAAAATGTGTGTAAAAAGCCCGGAATAGAACCTCATCAGATATCAACTCTGGCATTTGGCACAGGGAGGGCTTAAGACCTACCCAGCACCGTAATTTATTTTGCCAGGAAGTAAGAAACTGAGCAGGATTCAGAATGTAATCCTTCTTCAAATATTATTTCTGGCAACATTTTTCTCACCAAGCATGACCCCACAAATTGAATCTTGCCTTCCCATCTTAGGTCTGCATTCCATAAGTTCTATTCTAAAAGTGAACTGTTTATATGGGCAAGAAGAAAGTTGGTCCTATAATGAAGCAGAGAAAGATTTAAGGTTTTGGGGGCTTCCCTGGTGGCACAGTGGTTGAGAGTCTGCCTGCCGATGAAGGGGACACGGGTTCGTGCCCCGGTCCGGGAGGATCCCACATGCCGCGGAGCGGCTGGGCCCGTGAGCCATGGCCGCTGAGCCTGCGCGTCTGGAGCCTGTGCTCTGCAATGGGAGAGGCCACAACAGTGAGAGGCCCGCGTACCGCAAAAAAAAAAAAAAAAAAAAAAAAGATTTAAGATTTTCTATCTAATCGTTTTTTACCTTCTTCCTTTTACCCTGCTCTAGATTACCTAAACAACTTTTATAGCTCATGTTTTAAGTAGACCTTGTGAAAAGCTGCCACCATACCGAAGTCAGCACTCTTTTAATTAACTGTGGATATGGATAGTCAGGAATGAATGCAAAATTTCAAACCTTAGATAATGCACAACGCAGAGTACGATCATGGCACACCACGGTCCCTGTGGCAAACCTGAGATGATACAAAAGCCTCACTTAAGTGAATAATTGCGTTTACTTCTCTTTTTCAAACTTCCTCTCTATCTTTTGACCAAAAGAGCATCTGTTTAAAAGGAAATGTTAGCACAACTATTTCAATCAATCAAAACTAATAATAGTTAGCAATAACAGCCAAACACTTGTTTCCTATTTGCCAAAGACTATGCATTTTATCTGTTAATTGTCAGAGTCACACTATGAGGGAATCTGTTAGCCCCATTTTAGATGAAACTGAGGCATAGAGATAAATCTAACCTACTACACCACACAGATGTAAGAAGTATCTTTTGACCTAGTAATCCCATTGCTGGGAAGAAAACAACTCGAAAGAAAGAAAAACCTGTATACACAAATATATGAATGGCTTTGAGATATGTATTAAATAACTTGCCCCAGATCACACAACTATTTAGTGAAGAGCCAGGTTTTGAACCCAAGCAGTCTGCACCAGCAACATACACTTAATTACAATGCCATACTACTTGCTCTAAGCTACAGAGTCTATACAAACTTGGCACTGTGTCTTCAAGTGCTTGCAGTACAGCACAAGGGATAATAACACTGGGGAACAATTAGAAGACAAGTAAATGATGAAATGCATGACAGATACTGTAGTGGATTGCGCTGGAGCATCCAGAGAAGTGTTCTGGAGGAAGAGACTTGAGCCAGATGCTGAGGATGATGGGGCTTGGAAGATAGGAAGGCAGGGCGCTGATGAATAATAATTATCCTTTACTGGGCACTTACTAATAGCTTTACATTTGCCAACTAATTTAACCAAACAGGATGCAATCCTTCTGCTCAGAGATGCACCATATCTGAGGGGTTAATGTTACCAGCTCAAAGAACCAGCTTTCAACTTGAAAACTCAACCATAGAAAAAGACCACACCTTTAACTACACTGTAGCTTTCCAGTGAAAAGCACCTTTTTATTAATCCACCCCAACTCATCAAACAGTATTTTGAAGAGGGCTGAGCAGAAAAAAGAAAGACAAAATGTGCTCCAATTTTCCAGACTCAACCCAATCGGCCTTCCAAAAACACCCAACCACCATATTCCTTGCCTACTAGATATCTACCCTGGCTCTGTCATTTTACAACCATATCCACTCACTCATCCACTTGAACTCACAGTAGGTTGCCCACACTATAAATTTTACAATCAAGGAATACATAAATATTTTCCACATTAAGAATGGTCCTCACTAGCCTAGTATGCTTAACAGGTGCTTAAAAAGTAAGTGCATTTTCTCTTCCTAGAGTTTAATATTCCATACAGTGCTATTAATCATTTTATTATGAAAATCTTCCCCAAATGTATTTAATTGTTGCTATTTGATCCATCAGATAAAGCTGTGTTAAAGGACCTACCAGTGGACACTTGTGTTTCTAACTTTTTTCTTCAACTAATTTTAGCCTGTATTATTCCATACATATTCACAATTGTTACATTTGCATTGTGGATTATACATTTATAGGTATAAAATAACCCTCACTGTTGATTTAAATATTACTCTGATGTCCAGAATTTGCATTTGACAGCACAGCCAAATAATCACTAGACCAATAAAAGCTTATTGAGATAGGCTGCTGCGTACAGTGCCACAGAGAGCAAACAACTGACATCAACCATCACAACAGAAAATAAAAGTCCCTCACCCAGATCTAACCCCTTTACCTTCCCAGAGACCATTTATTGGAGGGGAGATCAGGTCTTCTTGAGGAAAGATCTTGCAGTGCAACTATAAGTACAATGGTCAATGTTCCTCTGATATTTCCCCAAGGAACTTTAAGTTAATTGCCATGGCAACTGTGTACTGGGGAAAGGGAACACGGGCTTTTTGAAGACCAATAGATACAGAGTCTGAGCTGATACTAATAGCAGAGGACTCAAATGCCAGCATGGTGCTCTAGTTAGAGTAGGGCCTTTGAAGGTCAGGTGTTACATTACTATATATCCTAATTTTACCTCACACTTACTACAACGGCTTATGTCCCCAAGCCCTGAGTGTATAATTAAAGTACTTAGCAGCTGTCAGAATCATCACATTTGTAACCTGACATGTATAGTAGGAGCCATTATAGTGGGAAAAGCCAAGTGGAAGCACCTGAAACTACCCCCAACCTTGCCCAACCAAGATTATAACATGAGAAGCAATACCTCACCAATGCAAAAAAACAAAAAACAAAAAAATTAAGGGATACAGGTATATGGATCCCTATCACATCCCTGTTCAATTCAATTGTCTGACTCCTAAATAAATGAGATTAACTGTGACAGATGATGGTGAATTACCATGAACTCATCCAGGTAAGTGTCCCCATCACAGCTGCTCTAGTAGATGTGCCATTTTCACTAGTGAGATCAATACAGCTTTTGTCACTTGGTAAGCAGCCATCAATGTGGCAAATGTATTCTACTTAATTCACAACACTAAGGAGAATGAAAGGCAGCTTAGCTTCATGTCACAGGAACAGCAATACATGTTGACTATCTTACCCCAGAGTTATGTTATCAATAACTCTCCTGTTCTCCAACCTAATACCGTTTGTAGGGACCCTGATCTTCTTGAGATTCCACTGGACTTTATGGTAGTCCGCTATATTAATGACAACATGTTAGCTGGACCAAGTTAGCAAGATGCCCAAGAACCATCTGTATGCCAGAGCCTAAGAGTCTTGGAAAGCTGCCACATCATTGAAGTTGTTTAGAGATACAACAGATACAGGTACTAGCTCCAGGCCCCCCAGGACATCTCTTCTAAGGCTAAGAGCTAGTTGCTCTGGGCTGGTCATTATATCATGCACATCATACATTCAAGAAAGTGGCATAGTGATTTCTGAGTGTCTTTGGGTTTTGGAAGCAGCATTTACTGTCCATAGAATACTGCTTCTATTTATTTATCCCATGTCTTGGGTTGGGTTCCCCAGTAGCAGTTGCCAAGATAAATATGTGAGTAGTACAAGCAGTTTATTTGAAAGGGCAAACTAAGAAAATTAGAGAGGAAAGGGAAGGATCATTAAAGGATGTGTTATGGGCTACCCTGGTGGCGCAGTGGTTGAGAATCTGCCTGCCAATGCAGGGGACGTGGGTTCGTGCCCTGGTCTGAGAGGATCCCACATGCCACAGACCTACTGGGACCGTGAGCCACAACTACTGAGCCTGCGCGTCTGGAGCCTGTGCTCCACAACGAGAGGCCCGCGCACCGCGATGAAGAGTGGCCCCCACTCGCCGCCAACTAGAGAAAGCCCTCGCACAGAAACGAAGACCCAACACAGCCAAAAATTAATTAATTAATTTTTAAAAAAGGATGTGTTATATCACGATTACCATCTTGGGCACCTGAGGCTCAATCCTACTGGGGAATTCTGGGAGAATATGTAGAACACACCTCAAAATCATCCCAAACAAGTGGTTAACCCATCTGTAATTGCTTGAGAGTTGCTTCCAGAGGAATGAATTCTCTGACACTTCTGGTTTGCTCTGTGCATGGGCTGTGAATGCTTCTAAACCTGCAGAGGGTCGTGGGTATTCAGAGTGAACAGCTTTTGATGTGTACAAGTCACTGCCAAGGATATATGAGCCTGCATATATCTGCAACTGTTGGCTCTATGTGGTGACTTGTAAGGCTGCCACAGTTTCAGATGTGGCCAGAACCCAGAGGAGGTCCAGCCCGTGGTAGAAACTGCCCCCGTACAGTCTATGTGACCCAGTGTAAGCAATGCTGGTAAGGGTAGCTGTAGTGGATAAGGATGCTCCAGGGAGTCTCTGGCAAGCCTCAACAGGACAGTTGCCCCACATGTCCCAGAGGTTCCAGGACAAGGCCTCCTTTAGCAGAGAACTACTCTCCATTTGAAAAACAGCTACTGTGCAGGACATCAAATGATGCTGCACCTGGAGCTATGTTTCAAGAGTTGGGTATTGTCATATCCACCAAGGTATGAGTATGAGTATGCATAGCACAGATCTCTTGTATAATGGAAATGGTATATTCACGATTAGGCTCAACAAAATCCTAGTAAATTTCAAGGACAGGGGACCCAGACTCATGCCACCTACCTTTAAGGCCTAATGCCTAACCCTCAATTGCATTCTCTCCTCAACCTATGGCCTCACTGGGCTCTTTGAATCTTCTTATCTTAAGAAATGGCTCTTCTTTCAAATTCACATTGTCCAATCAAGTTTGGGAACTTCAACAGCTCTTGATTTTGATGTAGATTTTCATTTAGACAGAGTGGTGGCTTCATATGGAGGCCATGCAGCTATTCAGTGAACAACAGAAAGGGTTGGCTACTTCAGAGGCTCTTCCAGCTGCTAATCAGGGTTCAGTAAACTGTGAAGATAACAGATTTAAGTTCCAGCTTCCTTTCTTCCATGAAAAAACATCTATGGGAAAAGCTGTCAGCAAATCCAATGTACCCCTTCTGGGAAATGTCCTTAAAGAGAATGGAAATGATCTAAAAGAACTAGTTTGGAAAGAGTTTCTGAAAAGTTTCCAAATATCTCATTTTCTTGTCCTAAAACTGCAAAGGAATTTATCCTCATGGGGAAAATGGCTCTACTTACACCCATTTATACTAAGCATTATATGATATGTTTTACATACTAAATCCTAATAACAGCCCTACGGTGTCGGTAATATTAGGCCTATTTTACAAGTGAGAAATGTCAAAATCACAGAGAGAGAAAGCAATGGAGCCAGGATTCTAACTCTGCCTGAGCACGGAAGCTCATGCTTAATCACTATATTGAATGCCTAGTCAGATGGTCAAGTTTCTGCCTGCTGAAATCATCTACTAGGTGACACCTCCAGGAAACTCCTCTGCTGAAAAGAGCCTGCAATCATTGGCACAAGCATGGAATGATTTTTTTTTCCCCTCACAAAAGCAAATGGAACCAATAGGCTGTGGTCACTCTCCTTAACTTTCCAAGTACTTCCAAGGCCCTTCACACATAAAATTCTAGAGGCAGACAGTCATAATCCTCAGAGAAAGAGTCAACCCTGCTGTTCTACTAACCTCAATACATGGTTTCCACCTCGAAGTCCAAAACAGAGGCCCTGAAACAGCCGTGTCCCTTCTAAAAAGACAGACTGACGGAAGACAATTCTCTGAGAAGGAGACAGCGATATACTAGCTGCAAACACACTCAGCTGCTGGAGGATGGATGTCCCAGTCCAGTAAAGGGGAGCTAAACAGGACATCGACAGTGTCCACTACATTGTCCCACCATCAAATCCATATTCTGGACAGCAAAAAAAAGAGGAACGAGCATCCTCATTCTCTTTAAGGGCATTTCCCAGAAGGGGTGGATACTGCTTCTGCACGTCATGTTCCTTTTGTCAGAAGTCAGTCCCATGGCTACAAACAGCTTCAAGGGAAATTGCAGTATATAGTCTTTATTATGGATAACTATTGCCCAGCTGTAAACTGGTGGCTCAATTATTAAAAATTAGCAGTCTGTAGTCCAAGTTGCCAATTTCATCCTCAGTGTTCCTCCCCCACAGCAGGGCATCTATTGGTCCAACTATTCCAGGCATCCTTCCCGCTGAAGGTGCCCTGGGAAGCTCCACGTTGAGTTATGATCACGGGGCCTTTTTACACCCACAACTTAGAGTCTTGACATCTTTGTGGTCAAGAGCCACCTACCATCTCTGTTTCCCACTTAGGATCCCTTCTCTCAATCCTGGCTTCTGGGCCTCTGATACCTTTCTCTCCCTCACGTGACTGACATAAAAAGATAACATCACCTTTAGTAGGAAATGGCTCCCCATGCATACTTTAATGTAGCTTTTGCCCTTACTTGCTAACAGTTCCCACAATTTGATAGAAATTGTAACTCCATGCTCAGAATAACAGGACGATGGTTTTCCTACACGTGGAGATGGCAGCAATGGTAAAGTTGCTCTGTGCACAGAGAGTACTTTTTTCCCTTAATTCTCAGGTTAAAAATTGACTGCAAGGCAGTATGCTCCATAAAAAGGGGTCGGGGTGAGCATTCTGCACCAGATTTTTAAATTATAAAACAAGTCATAGAAAGGTATAAAACCTTAATACGAAGTGGGCTAAGAATATGAACAAAAGTAGAAATACAAATGGGCAATATCTTTGAAGAATTGTTCAACTTCATTAATCACCTAAGAATACAAATTAAAGCAGCAATAAGACATCTTTATCTTCTACTCATCTGACTGATAAAGATTAAAAAGAGTCATGCAGATAGAGGAAGCAAGGTGCTGTCAAATTTAACTGACTGCAGTTAAATTAGTACAACCTTTGGAAAGCCAATTCGGGAAAATAATCAAAAATATTTTTTAAAATACCTTGATCCCAGAAATCCCCCTGCTGGGAACTGGACGAGTAAGAAAAATGTTTGTACGAGATGGTTGACCTCAGATTTGTTTATAATAGAAGAAAATCCAAATGTCCAATGCTAAAAGAATGGTCAGATATATAAAGAAATGCTCTGAGCAACATCTATAGCAACATCTATAGCCACGGAAAGATGTTGTTATATTTTGATTTAGGAACATGTGTTTAGCTTATATAACAATACATGCTCTGTATGCAATACAATTTTTGTAAAATGTGTATAATTGTCTATTTTTCTATATTTACAGTATAAATAGTCTAAGAGGATTCATACCAAAAAACGTTACCTCTGATTTTCTCTGGGAAGCAGGATTTCTGATTATTTTATTGGGTTTTTCCCTTTCCTGAACATTTTTATATTTTAAGCTTTCCACAGAGATTTCACATTACTTGAGAAGTTGCTTTTATATGTCACAAATAATTTAGAAGAATATGGGATTGAATATTAACCCATTCTTCAAAGAAGAAATGACTTTCTAAGTGATAGAAATCACCAAGGAAAAGATTGATTATTTACCAAAAATGAGTTTTGTAGTGTCAAAAAAATAAAAAGGCAAGAAGTCTGAGGAAAAATAATATTCACAGTAATACTTATACCAAGTTTCATATAATCCAATCAGAAAAACACTATTCTAAAAGTTAAATTGAAAAAGATCATGGACTATGTAAACAGACAATTCACAAAATGGAAAAAAACAGTAAACACATTAAGGAATTAATTTCACTATTAATTTAATAAAAATGAAAACTATTAAATTAATAATTATTATCGAGAATTGTGAGAAGTTGGCTCTTTTGTACAATGTTCGTAGCTGTGTAAATCAATGCAATACTTTTGGAACCCATTTGGCAACAACATCAGAAGCTGGAAAACTGGTTAGCCTTTGATCCAATAATGTTCTAGTGAAACAATCCAATTAAAGAAAAAGCTTCAGGCAGGAAGATGTCTATAATAGCATTTTTATAATAGCAAATTAAAGGAAATATCCTAAATGTCAACAAAGAATGCTTAAATATACTGTTGGTAAATCTACTAAATGGTATATAATGCAATCATTAAAATTCTGTGATTGATGATTATGTAATAAACAAGAAAAAGTCTCATGCTAAGTGCCAAAAACAGGATAGTGAATTGCATGGTAGTTTTAGAGTACAGATAAAACACAAACCGAAACAAAATACACAGATATATTCAAACGATTAACAATTTTTAAAGTATTGTCAATATTTTAATTAAAGAATATGTATTTTTAATCACCTATATTAAGTGTTGGCTATAAGAACTATGTACCACCATGGAAAATTATAATACCATGTTATCTGAAGAATGTATATTCAGTTGTATGTACATATATAGATTGCAACAACCTACTACTTTTTAAGAAAACTATTGTCTGCTATGATAATGGATTTATGGATGAATTTTTAGTTCATCTAATAACCAAAATTGTATAATTCTCTAAAAATAACTCATTTAGAAATGTAAAGTATATGTGGTACAGCATGATAATATATCAACAAATGTATTTTCAGAGCAAAATAACAGTCTGTGAAATATCCGGATGCAGAGAACAAACGTATGGACACCAAGGGGGGAAAGTGGGGGGCGGGTGGGATGAATTGGGAGATTGGGATTGACATGTATACACTAATATGTATAAAATAGAGAACTAATAAGAACCTGCTGTATAAAAAAATTTTTTAAGGTCCGTGAAATATCAAGAGTAAGAAGCTTAGATCTAAATTTATCATTTTTCTTCTTCTGTTCAAAAACTAAAAATCATTAACCAGCATTTACTTTTCTTAAGAAACAGAAAACAGCTTGGCAATGATTTTGACAAGAATATAGGAAAGGGAGACAGACAGTATCCTGTAAACTAATTTCTTAGTGGCATCAACTAGCTAAACTCCTGAGGTAAGGACATGAGAAAGGACACAGGGCACTTCCTAGTTCCCGAGTATTTCATAATCAGTTTTCTATGATCAGTCTTCCACAAGCCTGGCCTGGGTCCCAGAAAAGAAAATACGGAAATTTCTACTTCTCCACTGGCCTGCAGTCCAACTAATGAAAGAAAAAAAAAGATTGCTCTAGGTCTGCTCTCTTCACTCAGCAAGTATTTCCAATGTACCAACTGCTCACATGTGGCTTCTGAACTTTCACCATCCATGCACAGTGTTCGACAGGATTTGTAAACTACCGGTAATTCTCAGGAAATGGAATTCTCCTTGCCACCCTTGGAGATGAGCAAGGAGGCATTTGCCATGACAGGTTCATCTGCAGGCATCCAGCTGGTATCTGCTCTTCCTATACGTCAGGAGGAAGGGAAGGACTCAGAAACACTGATTAGCAACCATGTTGAGCTATTCTCTATTCAGCACCCCAGTTTTCAAGATGCATTTGAGATAAACTGGAAAAGAAGCAGCTAAGGAAAAGGCTGGCTGCCTGACAGTTAGGTCTTTGAGTTTAGTTAAGAGCCATGACTTAACGAAACTGAACAGTACAATGGCCCTCATCTTCTCCAGAGGGTCGTAAGCATGCTTTCAGCTGCTTGTTAAGATTTAGTCCCACTTGCTCACATCAACTCTTGGAGGTTATTAAAGTGCTCAGGTATTTTTCTAAGCAGCCTGGTGGCTAACAGTACCTTTAGCCTAGCAGTTCTCAACACTTTAACAACAGCACAGAAGACCAATGACATTTTGCACCTATGGGCAAAGTCAGATCTGAAGAACTCCCCTTTCCTGCCCAAGAATATTTGGCAGAGAAGTTAAATACTAAATTAATTTTTAACCATTACTATTCACAGTACCTCTGAGTGAAATGCCACCCTTCCCTGTCCCATTCAGGAAGGCATACAGAACATCAGTGCACAGGGACATATCTTGAGGGGAACTTTCAAGTCACTGAAATTTGTTTAAAAGCCAAACTATTAGAAAACAGACATTGCAGTTATTAGTAATAAAAAATGACTATGACACAATGCAGAGCTATACTTTAGGTGAGACTTGCTGCCTGAACCACTCAGCAGCTCAGAATGCATTGTGACTTCTAAAGATATGAGAACAGCTCCATTCCTGCTTTAAGAGTGATAAAAATGGGTAAAGATGAATTTAGTCCTTTGTGGCTTCCATCTTCACTTCTTTTAAAGCCCATGGGGTGTTCCCATTGCTCTTTCCGTGGCTGATACTCCTATAGAATCAAACCCATGTTGTTCCTCCTCTTGTCGAGAGCAATATCCATCATAGGTCATAAAAGTGCAAGATCCAGTAGAAAGAGCTCAGTGGGGACGCTGAACCAGGCTGCTGCCAGCTGCAGTTCAAGGCCCAAGCAGCACAAAGGTGCTATGCTTACTCCTTTGCACTCTCCAAATGTCATCTGTTGCCTGTTGGATTTTCTCCCCACAGTTTCAAATCCTGCCAGCTAAGATTTGTGGCTAGGCTTATTTTGAAATATATTATGCATACAAAAAATATATAATATCCCTATGTACAGTTAGAAGAATAAAAAAATAAATACCCATTTACCCAACATCTGGCTTAAGAAAAGGACCATACCCATAACTTGAAAGCTCCCTCCCAACTGCTTTCCCCTCACCTACTACTACCCTCACACTTCACAGAGGTAACGACCACTCAAAAATTAATAACTGTTCCTTTGTTTTTCTTTAAGACTTTATTATGAATAATACATGTCCAAACAAATGTATTGCTTGATTCTGCCTGGTTTTGAACTTTATATAAATGAATGATATTAAACATAGTCTTTTCTGACTTCTGAAGAAGTAAAATTATTTTTTCAAGATTTCATCTCTCTCAATATCTATAGCTGTATTCCATTTCTTTTTTACTGCGGTATAGTTTTCCATTAAATAATCCTATTTTGTCCTACTAAAATGTTTCCAATTGTGTTTGCTTGCTTTTTAAAAAATTGTGTCTGTGAACAGTCTTGAACCTGTCTCCTGGTGTACAAGAGCAAAGAGTTTTCTAAAGGTTTTCCTTAGGAGTGAAATTGCTGGTTCATAGCGTACCCACATATTCAACTGTATTATAAGCACATTTATATATACCCTGACTTTGTTCTGAGCTTCCTATTCCGTGCAACTGGTCTTTTGTCAATTCCTGCAACAATATCACAGTCTTAATTACCACATCTTTATTAAAAGTCATGGTAAGGCAAGTCTTGTTCTTCTTTCTCAAGTCCCTATCCTGCCCTACTTCAGGAGTATTTTTATTCTTCAGGAACACTTTGCTTATCCAAATAAAGTTTATAGCCTCTTAACTAATCACACTTAAAAAGAAAAAAAAACATCGGGGCTTCCCTGGTGGCGCAGTGGTTGAGAGTCCGCCTGCCGATGCAGGGGACGTGGGTTCGTGCCCCGGTCCGGGAAGATCCCACATGCCGCGGAGCGGCTGGGCCCGTGAGCCATGGCCGCTGAGCCTGCGCGTCCAGAGCCTGTGCTCCGCAACGGGAGAGGCCGCAACAGTGAGAGGCCCGCGTACCGCAAAAAACAAAAAGAAAGAAAAAAAGAAAAAAAACATCATTTGGATGCTGATTGTAATTTACGAATCTATGAAAAAATTTGAAGAGGACTGACATCTTTCATTCCAACTATATGAAACGTCTCTCCTTTTATTTAGCGCTTTAATACCATGTATTAGCACCATAATTCCCCGGATGAAGGGCTTACATTTCATTTTCATTGATCCCTGTGTACTTTATAATTCTACAGTTACTGTAAAATACAAAATTCTTTGAAATCACATGTCCAACTGATTGTTGATGGTTTATAGAATTCAATTGACTGGAATATCGATGTAATATGCAGCAACTTAAGTGTACCTACTTTTTCGAATAACTTACTCAAAAACATGTTTGCATTTTTATACAATTATTTCACCTTCAATAATGACAGTTTTAATTCCCCCTTTCTAATCACTAATCTTGGGCTTCCCTGGTGGCACGGTGGTTGAGAGTCCGCCTGCCGGTGCAGGGGACACGGGTTCGTGCCCCGGTCCAGGAAGATCCCACATGCCGCGGAGCGGCTGGGCCCTTGAGCCATGGCTGCTGAGCCTGCGCGTCCGGAGCCTGCGCGTCCGGAGCCTGTGCTCCGCAACGGAAGAGGCCACAACAGTGAGAGGCCCGCGTACCACAAAAAAATTAAAAAATAAAAAGAAGTTCTAATCACTAATCTTTAATCTTTTTGTTTTGTTGCCCAGCTCACTACACTGGCTAGACCTACAGTAAAATGATGAACAGAAGTGGTTATAGCAGACATCCCTATTCTGCTCATCTCAGAGGGAAAGTTTTCAACATTCTACCATTAATTATGACTTCTCATCTAAGCTTTTGTAGTTGTAGAGGTTAAGAAAGTTCCCTCTATTCTCAGTTTGCTAAGAGTTTTTATCCTAAATGATTCTGTTAGCCAAATGGGACTGCTAATACTGAAACCTAGAATTAAAAAGACATAAACTTAGGCATCCAGTCATGAAAAGAAGGATCTCAACAGCATACCCTCCTCACAGGGGAGACCCCTCCACAGTATTTGGCAACGGAGCAGAGAACTCATGTCCTCTGTGGAAAGGCATAGCCCTAACTGAAAGGAGAGTAAAGCTGAGATAAGCATGACCAATGGTATTTCCAAAATTTACCAGTCAGGTGAGTCAATTTATCTCCCCTAAGGTAGAGTGAGTAAAGGGCCCGATAGGGTTCTTTCCATCAGAGGGTTTAAAAAAAAAAGTGAGAGAAAAAGCATTTTTCCTAAGTATACCCTATTTTAAAGATGAGGCTTTTGCACATGTTGAAGAAGCTGTTATGTAGAAAGTTCACGGGTCAGGGATGCACAATGAAGGGACTAGGGAAGGAAACCACTGTGTCGTCTGAATGACTTTCTTAACCTATGTGCAAAGAATGAAGCAAAGCAGTCATTCCCATTTCAAACCATCTGCTTGAAGGGAAGGACAAACAGGACAGGTTCTCCCCCATCTAAAGGCTGAGTCTATCAGTCCATAAACCCTAAGTACACAACCAAAACAAAAATATCTTTCTAATCATCCCCCATGGAGGAGTTAGCTTTCAAACTTTCACAACTGTAGTCCACAATAAGAAATATATTTACAAGATGGCCTTGCATATGCCCCACACACAAAAATAAAACTAAAAAAGGTTTTCCAAAACAATTCTTACCCTTACTTCATGTAAAGCAGTAAAGCACTTCAAGAGATCCACTTTGCTCACCTTCCATAATATATGAGTTAGGAAGGAAGCAACGTGTAAGTATGAGAGTGCAATGGATGCTGTTGGCGCCCCACCCCTTTCAGCAGGCCTATGCACCCATCCACCAGCACCTGTGACTGGGGGCTGCTAACAGCTCAAAGCTGGAACCTTCTCTGGGTAATTGCTCTTGGACTACAGAAGCCATCTTGACAGGAAATGCTCAGAGGTGACAGTCCACCCTAGGTGCAGCCCACAGCCAAAGACTGACTGGTATGGGGTCAAAAGCGCAGCCCCACTGCCTTAAAATGAGACAACTCTGTGGTGCATCTCTCCTTCAGAGCCCCTGGAGATCAGGCTGAAACTGCACTTCAGCTGAAGCCAGAGTGTACTTAGTTTCTCCCCTATCTCATCCTGCTTCCCTTACTTGCTTTACTGATTTTTCCTGAAACCCTCAATAAACCACTAGCACAACATTCTCCATCTCAGGCTCTGCTTCCGGGGGGCCCATCCTAAGTCAAGGAGCTGGAAGTCAGAAAGGAAAAAGTACGTTTGAGACATTCCAGTGCCTCTTAGCAGCTCTTTCTTGTATGTTGGTCACCATGTCTACAGCAAAACTCTCACCACTTTAAAAATACCTCACGTATCTTCTATAACCACAGTTGGAGGAATCAATGATTCCAATGGATGCACTGTCTTGGTCAATGAAATTCCTTTCTTTTTTTTTTTTATTGAAGTGTAGTTCATTTACAATGTTGTGTTAGTTTCAGGTGTATAGCTAAGTGTTTCAGTTACATAGATAACTGAATTCAGATTCTTTTTCAGGTTTTTTCCATTATACGTTATTACAAGATATAAATTCCCTTCTTGTTGATGAAGGATCCATTGTTCAATCATTCACACATTCTGTGAATTATAGCAGTGTGCTGCTCTATCTCTACCTTCACATTATGCTTTAATTTGATTATCTGACCATTTAATTTCTCCCTTGTTTGTGGCCTCCCTGCCTTGTGTAGAAAAGACAAATAATGAACCAAAACAGAATCTAGAGAAGGTCGGGAAAGTAGAAGTGATGGCCATATTTCATGCAGCAATGTATGAATCACAATTCAGATACATCATCCCCTCCATGAGAGAGGCAAGTAGCAGAAAATACACTCTCTCACCTTCCAGTAACAACCAGTTCATTTACAGGCTAACCAAATGGAAACTCAGACCACCTGACCACACTTGACAACGGGTGCTCCATCCTTGCCTTTCAACTGAAATCCTGGATCTCTAAGTATTAAAGTGCTAATGGCTCCCACTGGTCCATGGGAGTATGGTATCCTATATTACAAAACTATTTCCTCACAAGGGACCATGTCTCCAATGGGCATACAAAGTGTGACTTCACTCTTTTAAAATTCATCAGAACACATAAAGGTAAAAGTTTCTCCTTCATATAAAGAGTTAGAAGCCGACAGTTAACAGTGTGGGCTGTGGAGAGATAGAGTCCTGGGTTTAAATTCCAGGTTGGCCACTTATTGGCTGAGTAAACAGGCAAATTATTTAACCTCTGTAAGCCTTGCTTTCCTCAACCATTAAAATGAGGATAAAAACTAGCCCTGTTTATTTTAGTGAAGACTGATTCTCATGCATGTAAGCACTTAGTATAACAGCTGACACAAAGGAACTGTTCAAATAATGACATCTGTTGTTATGGTTATTTTCAAGGCTTGTGTTTTAGAGTTAAATTTAGTAATACGTAATCCCATTTTATAGTCAAACATCAGATGAGTGAATACAAGTTCCCAAGAAGTGCCCAGTGCCAGCGTATTGCACATTCCAGCGTCTCCATCCACACTCTGCCATTGCCATTTACGCTGTGGTGTAACCCTCACTGGGTTGTGAGCCTGAGAAGCCTTACCTGAGTCAGTCCCGTTTATTGCTTATCCTACTGTTTCCTTCAGAGACTAATCATAGTCATCCATGTCTGAACCTGTGTCTATACATTACAAATGGCTCCAGATGACTTTGGCAAAAAACAAGAGCAAACTGATTAACATGATAAAATTAAAGCAAGAGCTTGGCAGAAAATGAATATCTGAAGTCACTGATTTTTCAGATGCCTTCCTTACTCTTTGTTTTTCCCTCTAATTCCTTTTAAGCCAGTTACCTCTGCTCTATGTTGTTGGTGACAGCAAAACAATTAAAAATGAAAAGTAAGAAGTTGCCTGCATGATTGTGTGCTGGTGATCATCACTATCACTCTCTTAGAGTGTTTATTGTGCCCCTTTTTTCCTCTTCTCTGGGCACCAAGAGCTGACCAATAGTGGACTGCATCCTTGGGCTCTCTGTCCTCTAGCTTCTGTTTGAGTTTGGCCAAAGAAAGGCACTAGCAAGAAACTAGAAAAAAAAAAGGGGGGGGAGGATGTGTTTGAGGTGCGATATTGACCCACTCCCTCCCTCCCAGGCAATTACAGCGAGTTCACTATGTCCCTCAACTGAAGGCAACTCCTGGAAAGTGGCCCTTTTCCTAAGCTCTCTCCTCCCCCTCCGCCTGGTCCTCCAACTCCCTCTCCTTTTCTTCTCCTATTCCTTGCCCCTCGTCCTATCCCTCAACCTCTACCTCTTCTTCCTCTTTCACCTCCTTCTCCCTCTCTCTGTTTCCCTTGTTCGCTCTCTCCCTGTGGGTTCCAGTAACCAACAAGTCCCTTTCCCCTTCGGGCCTAGGGATGGGAATGACTTCCCATTGTTACCAGCCTCAAGATATGACACCATCCTTTCTTGCTTTCTCTAAATTTTGCCTGCTGTTTTGTAAATAGGGCATTTTTATTAGTCTCTTCTTAAATTCTCCAATTTGAGTGTTCCACCTGTTTTTTTCTGGGACTTACAGAATACATTTAAGGTCAAAAGAAAGAGCTCTGAGGATCTAATGGTGACTACAGTTGATAATACTGTATTGCAGAATTAAAATTTGCTAGGAGAATAGAATTTCAGCATTCTCCACCCCACCCAAAAAAAGAGTAAAGTAAAAGAAAGTCCACAGAGGGTATAACTTAATTTTCATGTAGGGAATTTATTTTAATTCTATTTATAAATGTCCGAGGTTCTCTACCAATAGTATGTGAATTTCTTCTCCACATCATTTCCACCAGTGACAGTAACCTTGACTCAGGGAAGAGTAACAGATTCGTAATAAGAGGAATCTATCCTTAAATTGTGTTTATTCCCAAAATAGTCTCATTGTTTTCATTATGATAACTGATCGGCTTAAGCAACTGTAGTGGAGCTTTATCTCAGTCCACAAAATTGAATCTAAAAGAAATAGTACATCTGTCTTTTCTAGAAATCAATTTTGAAATTAATCGCTCATACAGCTAGTAGGAAACAATCACAGTGGTTCTGTGGTCACCTCTCTTTCCTCAGGTTGCATCTAGGTTCCTAAGGCATGGAGGGAAGAGGGTTTGTTGGCAATTATTCATTTACCTACACAGTTTGCCAAAGAGTTGGCCACTGTCTTGCCCCTATGGCTCCCTGGGGCCCAATTTCTCTCTGCTGTTTCGATAGTCCAATAACACTTGTTTCCCTGAGAATTTCTCTGGTGTTATCTACCTAGACATGCTTGCTAGTGTCTTGCTTCCTCTACAGGATGCTGTCAGGATCCCACTTCTCTAGGGCCCACCCACCTCTCACTCTCCCCTATCCAGCCCAGGAGAATATTCTCCTGGTCTGCAGTAAGCCCTTCTATGAACCCCGTGCATCTGCCAGGTCACTCTGCTTCTTCCTGTGAACAACTCTCTCCTTTTCTCATCCTTGGTGGATACTTTAAGCCCCCTCTTGACCTTTGAAAACATGGTCTTGACCTTTGAAAACAAAAGCTAGGAGGGATTGATGACTTTGTCACTTTCAACCCTGCTGTTGACCTCCCTGAGGAAATGACTGGATACAGAAGGGAGAGAAAGGGGAAACTAATTATCACAAATGGCTATCCCAAAATACATCTAGTTACACCGTCAAAATCAGTTCATTCCAGGAGGAAAAAGCTATCATGTGGCCTGTGACTTTGCCCTCAGTGCCTCTGTTTGAGTTTTCATGGACAGCATAGCTTTCACTCTGCCACCCTGGACCCCCCGCCCCAGGAAGACGGTGGGACCTGAACCTGGTGACCCAAACGTATAAGCTTATGAGACACAGACACCTGGATTGACCAATATTGTTCCACTCAACCCCATTTTCTATGTAAGAGTATAATTTGCTAGTATATTAATTAATTTAAGGGACTTCCCTGGTGGCACAGTGGTTAAGAATCCTCCTGCCAATGCAGGGGACACAGGTTCGATCCCTGGTCCAGGAAGATCCCACATGCCGCAGAGCAACTAAGCCCGTGCGCCACAACTACTAAGCCTGCACTCTAGAGTCCACGAGCCACAACTACTGAGCCCATGTGCCACAACTACTGAAGCTCATGCGCCTAGAGCCCATGCTCTGCAACAAGAGAAGCCACTGCAATGAGAAGCCCGCGCACGGTGATGAAGAGTAGCCCCCGCTCACTGCAACTAGAGAAAGCCCTCGCACAGCAACGAAGACCCAACGCAGCCAAAAATAAATAAATTTAAAATAACCTGCCATTGCTTACGTTTTTAAAGAATATCATTTACGAAAAGATTTTAAAAGCAGGAAACCTTAGGTTCACAACTCCAAAAGCTTGATCTACCTCTCCTTGATGTCAAAACCCCTACAGCACTTTTCCAACCAGAAATAAGTTGTTTTCCCTTCTCAGAAAGGCAGGATTCTATCATGAAGTTGATTACCAGAATAAATCACTGAATGTTGGATAATTAGCCATTACTGTAGCAGATTTGCAGTTCATTTCCAAAATGAACTTTCAGCTTTAAGGGGATTGTGTCCTACTTTCCAGATCAGATTGTAACATTTTTAAATCGCAAAAACGGTTAACTACATAGATTTTTCTAAAGCAGTATCACCATCAGATATTACCCCCACACACAAAGTTAGTATTTTTTAAAATTTTCAGCTACTGTGCACGCAGCCTTTGTTAGCCAGAAAGAAATGTGTGGAGCATTGTTTTGTGGCAATAGCAAAGTCAGACCCAGGAGACTTTGAAGGGAGCATGAAAGGACCGCATAAGGATTTTAATATTTAAGCCCAGCAGGAGAATGTTACAGCTCCTATAGCGCTCCCTCAAGATGTGACAGGACTCCTTGCATTTCCTGCTGTAAATGCAACCTCCTCCAACCTCAAATATCCTGGAATACTTCAAGCATTAAGAAAGCTCATACCTTGGCCTTACATAAGTTTGACTTAACACACCACCTCACTTTACCACAAGGCCTTTCCTTCAGGTCCATCACTGACAAGAGCAGAATCTGAGCTACTTGGGTTAGGCTCACAGCCAAACTCCTAAGTTCATTAACCTAAAATGACAAATCACAAGAGTCCCAGAGGTCGAAAACCTCAAGAAATAGATAGGACCTTCAACTGCCTTATGACAAAAACACTCCCAAATCCCACCTTCTCTCTAAGTGGGTCTTAGAATGGTCAAGTGAGGTAAGTGACTCAATCCGGTCTGCTCAGCCTCTCTATTTGTATTCTCAAAAGGCAAGGTGCAGAAACTACTGAGTATATAGTTCAAAGACCAAGGAACAACCAAGGCGTGGGCTGCCTGGTAATTGCTTTTAAGGCTACAAATAAAAATGAATACTTATTAAAATGTTGAAAGTCCCAGAGAAAATCTGTCAAGCAGGATCCTGTCCCTATTCAGGACATGTTTGTTTCTGTGTATTTTACATCCCATGGAATTAGAAGCTATTATCCAATGATGCTTCTTATCAACTCCAGGCATTAATCTTCCCATGGCTTTTCAGTGAATTTCTTTATAACTAATGCCCTTTTGTTAGTCGTTAGCTTGCCTGGGAGAAACAGGATAATTTGGAGTCTCTGAAGTCCTAAAAGCAGGCATTCACCAAATTCTTTCCACTTCTCTGAGAATTTTTACCTTTTTTTTTTTTTTTTTTTTGGCCTTCTAAGTGTAACATTCCATAAACCCCACTGACACTGTTCTGCAAACACGTGGCTTAGTTGTGGAAAGGAAGAGAGCGGATCAGGGTAGGAAGAGTGAACCAAATGAGCCCTGGCCTGTTTTCATTTATGAAACCTCTCCCCCAGTGGACCAATGGAGAGGTGAGGCTACAGAAACTTCTGGAGGCATCAATCTGCTTGAATTAATGTGTTGCTACCCAAAATCTTAAGCACTTACATTTGGGGAGAAAACACCATGTGTGTCTGGGTATGTGGTATAGACTGACAGGGAAACCAAGTCAGGCATGTGGCTTACTTTACAGAGCATATCTGGATGCTATAAATCACTATCTGTACACATGTTACTTAGAATATCTGTACAGAGGGAACTCAAGCATTATTACGATATTAGAACCATCTCCCCTTTCGGGGTATTTTTACACCTAGCTTATTGAATTAGTTATATATAAATCATTTTTCATGTCTCTTCTTTTAGTTGCTTGACTTAGGTTCCAAAACTACTGTCATTTGCATACATTGATGTATTCTTAGAAAGCTCAACAAAATTAACTGAAATTTTCTTAGAATTAATACGATTTTTAAGTGTCTAACACAAAATATATATGCAAAATTTAATAGCTTTCCTGCCTAGCAGAAAAAGACACAGAAAATAAAAGGAAAACTGAATCAATCTATATTTATAATAGTATACACTTCAGAATAACTTTAGTGAGAAATAGGAATACCCTTATAAAGAAAACTACAAAACTTTCTTGAGGAAAGTTAAAATTTTTTGACTAGATGAAAATTTATACCACATAATTGGAGGGAAAGAATGAATATTCTAACAAGGTTAAAAGTTGCCAAGTTAATGTGAGGGTTTAATGCAATTCTAACCAAAATATCAATTTAATTTATTTTTGTAAGTTAATAAAATCACGTTGAAGTTCACCTGGAAGAAAAAAATAGGCAATAACTAAGAACTGAAAAAGAAATGCAATATACACCATAGTAGTTAAAATATAACACAACAAAAAATTATGGCAATAGCACAAGAATATAAAAATAATCAGATAAAATTGAATACACACACACCAGAAACTGATCCTACTAGTCTATACTTTTTTTAAAATGCAAATTTAATATGTGATGAAGGTTTCAACACTAATCAGTGGTGAAAGGTGCTGAGACACCTGGTTTAGTCACTTGGGGTCACCCAATCCGGTATACATTCTCCCTATATTTTGATCACTTCCCACATTGTCAGGACTGCCTTCCCAAAATACTTTCCAGAAAAATTGCTTCCTCTATCAAATGCAGCCACATGAGGCTTTTCCTCAAAAGTGAGTGGGGAAACCAGCTCTAAGCATGGCCTGACCTCAGTTTTGCTGGTACAGGTGGCAGCAGAGGCAGCTAGTAGATACCTCACCTGGCCAGTCCTGTGGCACCACTCCGGGTGTTATTACCAGAAGTTAGCCCTGAGCCCAGAAATTTTGTAAGCCACCTAAATTCCTCAGAATATTCCACATCTGCTTAAGCTAGCTAGAGTGCATTCTGTTATTTACAACTAAGGTACTCAAAAATTGCTTACTGGGCTTCCCTGGTGGTGCAGTGGTTGAGAGTCCGCCTGCCCATGCAGAGGACACGGGTTCGTGCCCCGGTCCGGGAAGATCCCACATGCCACGGAGCGGCTGGGCCCGTGAGCCATGGCCGCTGAGCCTGCGCGTCCGGAGCCTGTGCTCCGCAACAGGAGAGGCCGCAACAGTGAGAGGCCCGTGTACCACAAAAAGAAAAATTTTAAAAATTGCTTACTGATTTAAAGAAAAAGCATATTTATTTATTCTTTAACATCTTTATTGGAGTATAACTGCTTTACAATGGTGTGTTAGTTTCTGCTTTATAACAAAGTGAATCAGTTATACATATACATATGTCCCCATACCTCTTCCCTCTTGCATCTCCCTCCCTCCCACCCTCCCTGTCCCACCCCTCTAGGTGGTCACAAAGCACCAAGCTGATCTCCCTGTGCTATGCGGCTGCTTCCCACTAGCTATCTGTTTTACGTTTGGTAGTGTATATGTGTCCACGCCTCTCTCTCGCCCTGTCACAGCTTACCCTTCCCCCTCCCCATATCCTCAAGTCCATTCTCTAGTAGGTCTCTGTCTTTATTCCCGTCTTATGCCTAGGTTCTTCATGACCTTTTATTTTTTTTCTCTTAGATTCCATATATGTGTTAGCATATGGTATTTGTTTTTCTCTTTCTGACTTACTGCACTCTGTACACTTCACTCTTTCCCCACACCCTCTCCAGCATTTATTGTTTCTAGATTAGAAAAAGCATGTTTAAATTCTCACCTCATACACATGCATTAAAGTAAATGTCATGCAGATCAAGTGACAAATTTGTTTTTAAATCAAACCATTCTTAAAATCTAGAAAAAATATAGATGAACTTTGGAAGGAGAAGAACTCTCTAAAGAAGAAAAGTAAAAAAGAAAACAAGATAGGGCTTCCCTGGTGGCGCTGTGGCTGAGAGTCCGCCTGCCGATGCAGGGGACACGGGTTCGTGCCCTGGTCCGGGAAGATCCCACATGCCGTGGAGTGGCTGGGCCCATGAGCCATGGCCACTGAGCCTGTGCGTCTGGAGCCTGTGCTCCACAACGGGAGAGGCCACAACAGTGAGAGGCCCGCGTACCACCAAAAAAAAAAACAAACAAGATAAATATACTTTAGCACTCAAAATGTTACATTTCTATACCTTGGAAGTGGGTACATAAGACTGAAAAATATGCATTTGTTTGCTTATGTATTTTTTATTAAGCTCACTAGTAATTAAATAAATGCAGTAAAAATAAGATATTTTCACCTATCAAGTTAGCAAAGGTTTTATTAGTAATAATAAATTCCAATAACAATATATTCACTTAATTAGCAGCAAGGTAAACTGGTACAAGCTTTCTGAAACATAATTTCACAATATGTATATTAAAGATCTTTAAACTATATTCTACATAAAACTAGTATTTGTACTTGTAGGAATCAGTCTAAGGAAGTAATTTATACTTTTCTGTATTACTTTTATAAGCAGAAAAACAAAGGTATTACGAAAGTACTAAATAAAGTTTTAATGGAAAAAGAGGCCACAAGCAAATCTTCCAGCAGGACTGCTTTAATATAATACTGCCCACTCCAAACATTTAGAATTACATATGAATGACTCAAAGGAAAGAAAGGCATATTTAGTCTACAAGTCACAAACCTATAAAAGGAAGGTAACTGTCCTTCAGCCTCATCAGGAGGAAAATCAGGAGAGGTAATCACGTGATCATATTCGCTCTCCGAAGCAGGAGAAAAGGAGGGCATATCCAGGGGCTCACGTGCCTCTGTAAACCAGCCATGTGCAGGGAAAAAAGCAAGGAAAGTTTTAAAGGACTCCCAGGATTTCCTCCAAGCCTGGGCTAAAATGGGTGCTTCCCAGAAATACCCCAGGGAAACTGAAAGATCTCTGAGAAAAGGTTTTATCCTTTCCAGGACAATAGTCTTAACAACCCCAAAGTTATTTACTCCTATCCAAAATCAAGACAACAACTCCCTCCCTGAAAGCTAATGGCAGAATCCAGGGAACAAAATGGAATTCAAGGGTCTGAAGGGCCGCAGGAAGTTTCAGCGCGAAGTCAGTACCAGACCAGATCAGACGGGTCGACAAGCATCCTGGGAGAGGAGAACCAGCTCAGCTAGGGGAATCCACAAGATCAGAAAAGAAGCATGAACTATTTTCTAAATTAAGATTGGAGACATGGAATCTATACTCCCACTTGACTTACAGGGATGACAGTACAGACCATTAACACTGGAACTATTCCAGAACACCCAGTCACATGGTCATGTGTGATCTGACATCTTCTGTATATGTACGAACCGGTGCCCCTGTGGGACCCATCCTTTTAAGGTAAGCCAGGATATTTTCTACTGCTCAGGTGCTCATAGGGTACAGCTCTGGCTTAGATTAGTCAGAGATATAGTTAGCGACAGAGTAAGATCCAAAATTTAGTATAAACTAGTTTTGGAAGCAAAAGTAAGACCTAATTCTGGATACAGTGAATTCAAAAAGTATAGTAAAATACAGAATAACGGCCCCTCATCTGAATTTTCACTAATACAGCTGACACAATCACTTAAATCTGGAAGTCATTTCAGAAACTACCGTAGATACTTGACTTTTGGATAATTCTTCAAAGACTTGTAGTAAGTTATTAATTATATTCCTCATTTAAAACCGGCTTATAACTGTTTTTAAGTATCACCTGTTTTGTAAGGTGCCTGAGACATTTGGTTCCACCATTTTCAAGCTGCCACAAAATATCAGCACAAGGCAAAAAATTCTAGGATGAAATGGTTCAAAGATGCAAATACCAGAAGCGGGATGTGCATGAGGCTGAGAGGTGGATGCATTTAGAGGCGTAGCCCTGTCCTCCGAAGCTGCTCCCTGAAGGGATGTGCAGTACCCATCTTTCCAACTGTACCCACGTTTACCAGGAATTAACATTGGGAACATCTGTAACATCCCTGAAGCTGCAAAGGGCAGATTTAGGGAGCTGTTTTTACTCATTCTGGCAATTCTAAATTTTCCAACTTTGACTCTATCTAAAGCTATAAATGTAATTGATACAAAATTATTAACTTTTAATGGAAGTCACCATGCCTGAAACACTGACCATGGGTCTTGAGAAATCAGAGAGGGAACCTGAGAAACAGCTCCCATGTCTAAGGAAGGCAGCAGCCCAAAGATGACCCACTCCTGATCCACGGGGAGAGTGAAAAAAATAACAGTACAGGATTCTTTCAAGACAGAAACAACCGTGATTCAAAATACCAGAATGTGCCCTATGGCATAACTAGAAAATAATCAACCATCATATTTTTTGTGACTATCCCAGAAGAAGACTATAGGGATTAATTGAAGGTATATTCTATACTTCTTTAAAAATCCACTTTAGGGCTTCCCTGGTGGCGCAGTGGTTGAGAGTCCGCCTGCCGATGCAGGGGACACGGGTTCGTGCCCCGGTCCGGGAAGATCCCACATGCCGCAGAGGCCCGTGAGCTGTGCGGCCAAAGTAAATAAATAAATAAATAAATGCTCTTAAAAAAAAAAAAAATCCATTTTAAGAGTTACCATATGACCCAGCAATCACACTCCCGGGCGTATATCCGGAAAAGATGAAAACTCTAATTCAAAAAGATACATGCACCTCAATGTTCACAGTAGCACTATTTGCAAAAGCCAAGACATGAAAGCAACCTAAATGTCCGTTGACAGATGAATGGATAAAGAAGATGTGGTACATATATACAATGGAGTATTACTCAGCCATATAAAAGAATGAAATGATGCCATCTGCAGCAACATGGATGGACCTAGAGATCATCACAGTAAGTGAAGTAAGTCAGATAGAGAAAGACAAATATTATATATCACTTATATGTGGAATCTAAAGTATGGCACAAATGAACTTATTTACAAAAGAGAAACAGACTCTCAGACATAGAGAACAACTTTACGGTTACCAAAGGGGGAAAGGCGGGGAGGGATAAGTTAGGAATTTGATGCGTACACACTACTATATGTAAAACAGGTAAACAATAAGGACCTACTGTATAGCATAGGGAACTGTACTCAATATCTTGTAATAACCTATAATGGTAAAGAATCTGAAAAAAGAATCTATATATGTGTGTGGATATATATGTATGTATATATAAGTGAATGTATAACTGAATCACTTTGCTGTACAACTGAAACTAACACAACATTGTAAATCAACTATACTTCAATTAAAAAAAAGAAAGTTTTAGGGAATTCGCTGGCGGTCCAGTAGTTAGGACTTCATACTTCCACTGTACGGGGCCCGGGTTTGATCCCTGGTCGGGGAACTAGGATCCTGCAAGCTGTGTGGTACAGCCAAGAAATAATTAAGTAAATAATTAAAAAAAAAAACATTTTAGTATTATTTATGAACATATGAAATAAAATCTATCCCATATGGGCTTCCCTGGTGGCGCAGTGGTTGAGAGTCCACCTGCCGATGCAGGGGACACGGGTTCGTGCCCCGGTCCGGGAAGATCCCACATGCCGCGGAGTGGCTGGGCCCGTGAGCTATGGTCACTGAGCCTGCGCGGCCGGAGCCTGTGCTCCGCAGTGGGAGAGGCCACAACAGTGAGAGGCCCACGTACCGCAAAAAAAAAAAAAAAAAAAAATCTATCCCATATATGCATAATAGAATCAATTAATTATTTCCTCAGTTAATGTAGAAATGAACTCAGACCAAGGCTTTAATTTAACATGAGGTAGAAAGGTGCCTTCTTGAACTGTAAGCCTCATTCAAGGCAGATATATTAGAAGATGTTTTCCAAGAACCTGCAAGGCTGAAAACTAGAGACTATCAAGATCTCTCCCCATAAAACGAACACTTCTCCCACCTCTACCATATGCTCCTCAGCAAGTTCTTCCCCATTCCTGCTCCCTTCCACAGGCCCCAGGCGCACGACATGGAGACTGGCCCTTACGACAACCAAACCAAAAGAGCTCTGGGGTGAAGGAGATTCAACTTGTCTACAAGGCCCTTCCTCGTATGGATGCTGCCTTGGCCTGTTTCCTGCTGCACATGGACCTTTCAGCTCCTGGAAACTAACCCTCTAGGCTCTTGGTCCCTCTTAGCCTTTCCCCCAAGGCTTCTGTATCCTCTGGGTGTTAACAAGTCCACTAACACTCAAATCACCCATCCCTATCACCAAGGCTTTCCCCGCATATCCCACAGTAACTCCAACAACTGAAACTCTGGCAGGTCCCAGACCCAGCCCAATTCTTGAGCCCATCAGGTTGGAGACAAAGACGTCCATACCCTTGTTTCCACTCCCATCTGATGCAACCAAGAACTAAATCAGTTGTATACAGCCAAGGTAACTAGTAAGCCTCTTTCTGAAAAACAACCTTCCCCGTCTCTCATACTGAAGCTCTCCAGGGGGTAAGGTTCCTGCCTCAGTTTCCCTGTTTAGCACTCGTGTTGCCCAGCAGCACTAGCACTGTGCCCATCATAGTGTGGGCCCATAGTTTGGAGTCACCTTCTCCCTGTGGGCTGGATCTGGCTGCCTGTGACTAGGCCCAGACACAAACAGACAAGTTACCTGGCCATGAACAACTGCCATGTGGCTAGGTTTGCATATATGTGGGTCAGTCTCTGTTTTCTCCTCAACTCCAGCTATGCTCCACCCTTCAGTGAATGCCTGGCTCCGTGCCCCAGGAGGCTGACCTCATGGATTCCCTCACTTCTATCTTCAGATTGGGTTTCACCAATGGGAAGAGCCAAGAAGAGATGAGAGAGAAGGACAAGAGGTCAGGGTATTTCTTCTACACTCCCCCTGCTACGGTCTGAATGTTGGCGTTCCTCGAAATTCACATTTGAAATCCTCATGTCCAACGCGATGGTATTAGGAGGTGGGGCCTCTGCTTATTAGAGTGGAACCCTCATGAATGCGACTACTGCTCTTTTAAAAGAGACCCCCAGTGAGCTCCCTAGCCCTTCCACCCTGTGAGGACACACACAGGAAGACGTCTGCAACCCAGAAGAAGGCCCTCAACTACCAAGCTGGCACCCTGATCTTAGACTTCCAAAACTGAAAAATATATTTCTGTTGTTTATAAGCCACTAAGCCTGTGGTATTTTTTTATAACAGCTTGAACAGACTAAGACGCCCTCCCCAATCTGCCTAGCAGTGGCTGTGGTCCTCTGTGATCACAACACTGGTCCGGCTACCCCTACAGCACAGCTTCCGCTCTCACTGGGCTGCAGAAACAACTGCCCCCACCCTTGCTCCGTCAGGTATAGGATGGTAACAGCTCCCAGCTGTCGCTAGTCCCTGAATACTTCACCATGCTTTGTTGGCTCACTTATCCCTGTCCACACCTTCGTAAGTTGTCCCTTCATCATAGTGTCTTGAGCCGTCTGAACTGGATTCTATTTCTTGCAAGCTCCCCAACTTATATCTTCCATCATATCCTTCCCGCCACCCCATCCCATCTGCCATATTCTCCACCCCCTATCTAGGCCAACTCTGCCTGGTGCGCAAGGCATTCCTTGCCTCTGCATCCCACCAAGCGTTCTAACCACACTATAAAACATAGGCATTAGGCTCTGCACATTCCAACTATACAAGCAAGACACCCATGACTTCACTATCTAGCTGGACCACTTCTGACCTGTGACTATCCCAATGCATCCCATTCATGCACATCCTGATTCTGACCCACCTTGCACTCACCATCAGGATGGCGGATGTACCTCGCTCTGGGGTCTTCCCCCTGTATTGAAGCCCAGCTCCACCCTGACTACCAGCTTCCAAATGTTACTCAGGGTCTAGGCTGCCCTCATATCTGCCCTTCCATCCCATGACTCTGCTCCAGCTAGCACCTCCTCATTGTAATCCATTGCTGTACCAGCTCTGTCAGCGGACATAAGGAGATGAAAGCCAGAAGACCTTCCATTGAATAATTAGCCTTTCATTAAAAACACTCAAATTCTGGCAGATTCCTTATCCATAAAACTGAGCTATATTTGGCATCATATGTAGAAGCATCATGGTCTTGGGTGACTTTGAAATAGCCAATGATAATTATCCTTGGAATGCCAAGTTCTTTGGAGTTAAAAACTTCCTCTTCTTGCTACAGAGTTCTTCATGACTAACTGCTAAATGCCTCCCTCATCCAGTGTCTGACCTCACTCTCTGGGAGACCCACTCCACTCCGGCAACATCTACCCCAGACTAGAAGCAAAACACCACTTCTCCTGCTCCCTGAGGGTCTGCCTCTTTGCTCTCCAAAACACCACCCTCTTTCTTCCCAGCCTCCCAGCCCTCCCCCTCCAGAACATCAGCCCTCCTGCTTAATAAATAATTCTTACATCTTCCTCCACAACACCTCCTCTTTCTCTCTTGCCGCTTTCATTTACATACTGATGTCATAAAGGAGGTGGGGGTGAGGAAGGGATATAGCCAGGAGAGAAGATACATTATCTTCTTGGCATTTTACTAATGGGTCTTTTTTTTCTCCTCCTTTCAAAATTTGAAGGGAGCTACACAAGCTGGAACAAATTTCTTTCAAGCTCGTTTAGCCTTTCTTGTGCTTTTTCCATTATCATTTTATAGCGGAGATTTCAGTGAGGATTCACAGTGAGTCATTTTATGAGGCAGCTCCATCTGTACCATCTGCAGGCATGACTTTCCCATCACTCTAGACATTACGTATCTCCTTATGGCAGCCCGGACAGGGGGTGGAGATTGCCAAGCCAGGTCACATGCCAGGAGTCCATCACTCATCTGAAGGGTGTGGGAAGGGTCTGCTTACAATTAGATTCATCTCCTGGTTCTGGATAATATGTCCCTCTGGCTTCAAATTCTTTCTTGCCAGCTCCCTGCTGGCTGGGCCCAGGAGGGGTTGAAGTCCTGCCTTCCTGCTTTCTTTCCTCTTCTCTCTCTCATTCCCATCTCTCTCTCCCCCTTTCTCATTCTCCATTGTCTGCATCTGTCTATTTCTCTCTCCCCCATTCCATCTCTTTCCCCTTCTCCACCTTCCTCTCTTTCCATCTCTCCTCCACCTTTTCCCCACTTGGCCCCATTCTTCATCTTCCTGCTCTTATCTTTCCCTCTTTTCTGTCCTTCTCACTGTTTCTGGTCCTTTGAAAAGAAAATTTTCAGGTCACCCTAACAGGGATCATTGCTGTTTCTCACAGGGTAACCAGACTGCCAAAAATTTTTTAAGTCCATCTCCAGAGGGAGATAATCTCACATTTAACATGTTTTTAAGACTCATCAGGGCTTGTATATAATGCTAATTGCTGGAGAAAATATACCTAAGCCTTTAGGGGTAGGGATAGGAAAGCCATTTGTAAAATGAAGATTAGTGGGGAGCAGTCACCACTGAATGAGGAAGTAGGACACCTCAGAAGAGGCATTTCAAAGCTATTAGTCACTAATGCAGCGCAAAATTTAATTTAGAATAAATTAAATTTTCAACCGTCTCTCCCACGTTCTATTCCATCCATTGTAAAACATCATAACCAAAGATGAGGGGCTTAAGCAATTAATGTCCCTGTAATTTACATTCATTTGCATATAATTTACATCTTATTTGTGAAATCTACCTAAATATATACACGAAGACTCCCAAATCTTTGACACTGTCAATTCAATGTAAAGGGTGTCTAACACTGGCAAAAAGGTCTATCTTTTAATGACTAGTAGAACTATCACTCCGTTAAACCGAAAAATCTACTTCGTGATTTTGGGGCACCAAGGGGGATTACTGTGGCATGCATGCATGCATTCATTTATTTATAGCATTGCAGAGATACTCATGTAGGTTACATTAGAGATACTCAGTGAGTTATCAAATTCAAATCGTGTGTTCAAATGCCTGTTGTTCTAGCTTACATATTACATGGCAGTTACTTTACCTCTAAAAGTCTCAGTTTCCTCATCTCTAAAAGGTGCACAATAACACCCACCCTTAAAAAAATATTATGAAATACACCCTCTATTCTAGTAGAACTTATTGGATGATGCCTGATGTCTTTTCCTTGTCTTAATAAGCTACTCTATTCAGCATTTCTTCATCACAAGATCAACATCAACTCTGACATGGTAGGAAAACCATTTAAAATGGAATCCAAGTTCTGGGTTTGAGTCCCAATTCTAACTGCTAGTTGTATGCCCTTGGTAAAGTCCTATCACTTCTCCAGTTCTCAGTTTCCTCAGCTTTCAAGTTAAAATAGGACTAGTATAAAAAGTTGATGATTGAGCTGAACAATAGCTGTAAAAGTACATTTTACATAAATGTGAAGTATTTTTCTTTTCCAACACAGCTTTTATAAACAACAGTGTGAAAAAGGTGAGCTGCCCTGAGATAAGTATGGGGCTGAGACATATTTAGTCTGTGAGCCACTTGGCCAAGACAAGTGGACCATATCTGCCATCATCCACCATCTAAAGACTCTGCCAAGGGGGTGGGGATGGTGGAAATTTTGACAACTCAACAGTAAAAAAATAGAACGTATACATTAATTCACAACAGAAAAGGAAGTGTAAGTCATGGCAGAAAAAAGAAATCTACACCTTTTTCTATACATCAACATTTGTATCTATACATTAATACCACATTGTCATTTGTGAAGTTTAACTTGCAATTTACTCCAAGGCCTAGAAAAAGAATTGGAATATAAGACCCTTGTGGAGTGTCATTCTCTTTGCCCAGAGATGGTTCATGTCCATCAACAACTTCTGGTGCCACTGACCACAAGGGTTTGTTGATTCCTCTGTTAACTCTTCAGGGGGTAGATGGGTCACCTTCCTGTAGCCCCTGTCTCTTCTCTCTTGGGAACTTTCAAAGGACTTGGGGTGCAACAAATGCTTTCCCGGGCCCTGTGTGGTGAGTTTCCATTTTATCATCACTTATTCAAGATTCAACATGGATATGAACTTAATATAGGAAACCAGAATATAGGTTCATGGTTGTAGAGTTACCAGAAAACAGAAAGCACAGCTCTTCCTGTCCTTTCTTTTGTATCCAGGCGGGAAGATTTGCTGCCTACACCATTTCTCATCAGAAAGTAGATAACCAACTAAATAGAAAACTGCTCCCAGATGGCATCATTCAGTAGTGGGAGATCAACATCCTGGAATTTCAGGATCTGCTCTATAACTCTGTGTGATCCTGACAAGTCCCTTAATCCTTCTGATCTCAGTGTTCTCATTTGTAAAAGTATAGGATTCAGTGAAATGGTCTCCATCTAAGCCCACGACACTATCCAGTAATTTTCAGGGTTAACTGAATTGACCAAAGCTAAAATATGGATTTCTGATCAGACTCATTATATTATTTACTCCAAGAGAAAGATTCCTCCTTTTTAAAAAATAGATTAAGAAAAATAAACTGTTAGCTCTGGAGATGTAATGTCACTTTGGTTTTCCTATGTAGTCCATGGTAGACTTTAGGAGCAGAATTACGAGTGTAATTTTAACCCTGCGATTAAACATGGATTTAAAGCACCTAGCACATGGGCGGATCCAAGCAAATGTTATTTCCCCTTATACAACCTTTCCCAGGGTCTTCAGTGTACTCCTGAAACTGAAAAAGTGAAAGCTGCTCAAATATCTGCTTCCAGAAACACATCTCATCCATGCGATGCCAACAATAGCAAAAGAAATCCCAGTTTTAAGGCAGATGTTGCACACACTCATTGCTTCCTTGTCTTCTGGCACAGGAACTGAGATCTGATACTTGGGGCTTCAGTTTTCCTTTGTGCAAGATGAGCATTAGGTCCTTTGCTTAGAAAGAGCTCAATTGATCTGTCTCCAGGATGACGTGCATGATAAAAAGCAAAACAATGTAAGTGAGGGGAGTTTCTTTTTGTCTTGCAGGTAGCCTTAGAACACTTCTTGCTGCTCAAACGTCGTTTCCCTAATAGTAGGGTAGTAGTGTGGAATGTGAAAAGATTACTCAAAATTAGGGCCATTTTGGAGGCCAGGTGTATTAAAAACTATGCCCTTCCTGCCCCACCTTGACAGAGAAGAACACAGAGGGAAGAAATCAGGACAGGGTTTTCTGTCAGCTCCTGCAATAATAAGATAGTTCAATATATGAATCTTTATTTTTTATAATATATTTTTTTAATTTTTTATTTATTTTTTATTTTTGGCTGCGTTGGGTCTTCGTTGCTGCACGTGGGCTTTCTCTAGTTGCGGTGAGCGGGGACTTCTCATTGCGGTGGCTTCTCGTGCTGCAGAGCACGGGCTCTAGGCATGCGGGCTTCAGTAGTTTTGGCACATGGGCTCAGTAGTTGTGGTTCGCGGGCTCTAGAGCACAGGCTCAGTAGTTGTGGCGCAGGGGTTTAGTTGCTCCGTGGCATGTGGGATCTTCCTGGACCAGGGCTGAAACCTGTGTCCCCGGCATCAGCAGGTGGATTCTTAACCACCACGCCACCAGGGAAGCCCAACATATGAATCTTCACACCAAAAATTTCAGTTGATTGGGATAACAAAGCACAAACACCAGATTCCAAAAAGCTTCTCATTCCTTGACTCAGATTCAGAGGCAAAGACTCACGATGCTGATGAAACAACTATCTAAATAAATAATACAATTTTAATGAAAAACACAAGAGACTGATACAAAAGAATGCAGCCTCCTGCTGCACCAACACATAGCCCCAAGTACAGACACAATCATTTACAACAGGGGTAAAGAGATCCTGTTCTCCCCACAAGTCCGATATGGTAGCCCAAGTCTAACTGATGAAAGATGCCAATTTTTCAATGAACATCCTTTTTCTGACTTTTTTTTTCTTTAAAATATTCCAAGAGGTAGAATTATGGATGCCAAGTCTATGCACGTTTTTAAAGCTACTGAGACTTATCCCCAAACTAGTGCATTTTTCTTCAAGGGAAGCCCCTCTGCTTGGTGTGGTGGCATGTGGGATACCCAGGATTGGATGTTAAGTGGCATACAAATCGCAACCTCCTTTCCTTGGCACTGAATAGAATTTAAGGTGCTGCCTGTCATCTTCTTTGCAGCCTAGGCCTACTTTCAGCAGCTCCATTCAGTTGCAAGAGGCTGCATGCTGGACACCAGAGGACAACCACAGAACTGGCTCTTCTCGACACCCTGTGAAGGTCACATGAGCACAAACCTTTCAGGGGAAGCCCAGATGTCAACAGCCAAAGTAAACAAGAGAGTCGCTCACTAAGGCAGCACTCCCTGCTTTTTTCAACATAAATAATCTATGTTTATTACAGAAAATAGACAGGATAATATTTTAAAAAGCAAAGTCACCCATAACCTCACCACCCAGAGACAAGCATCTTTACATGTTTATATATGTCCTTGTATTGATAGAATTCATTCCCATACAAATATATAAGTAAACTTGCATTTTATAAAAACAAAATTATAGCATATATATACTATGCTACACTTATTTTTTCAGACTTAGTAATACACAACATTCTATACTTTTGAAAACATCAAATCCTGTACGTTGGCATATTTAGGGTGTTTCCAACTTTTCTCTGTTAGAACATGTAGACACACACACTTGCATGGCATTTAATTCTGGAAGGATATCTATTTTTTTTAAATCGCACTACAATAAACATCTTTGAACATGTATGTTTTCAATGGACATCCTTTTTCTGATTTTTTTTTCTTTAAAATATTCCAAGAGGTAGAATTATGGATGCCAAGTCTATGCACGTTTTTAAAGCTACTGAGACTTATCCCCAAACTGTAGTGCATTTTTCTTCAAGGGGAGCCCCTCTGCTTAGCGTGGTGGTGGCATGTGGGATGCCCAAGATTGGATGTTAAGTAGCATACAAATCCCAACTGCTAAGAAGCCGATGGGAAACAAATTGGAACCCTTTCTAAAGCGTCAAGGTGATTACTGCTTAGTACCCAGATATCTTCCAGCAACTTCATATAAAATATTCCTTCATGTCAGACCCATAATCACCTTTTCAAACTTGTGCCGTGGAGAGTCTCCGATATGTGTTCAGCCTGCAGGGCATAAATCTCTCAGAGCGCACTGCAACCTGCAGAGCTTCCCTCCCACAGGCGTGGGGCTGCTCCGTGGCAGCTGAAAAGCACATGTTGTGGTCCTCCACCCTCACCTCTTCTCCCACACCCTCCTCCAGCTTCCTTCTGCCTTCGGGCTTGCACATTTCTCCTTGACAGTTGCTTTCAGAAAAATATTTCTAAGATGCTTACCTATGCAAATCTGTCTTTCAAAACAGTACCCACAATCAAACCTCAGCGCACGAAAGGCTACACTCATTGGTGGCCAAACGAGCATGTCAGGATGACCAAAGAGGTAGGGATTTGCTGAGCACCGATATACAGCCCAGAGCCCTTCTGGCCTGAGTTATTTGTCCAGAGGAGGGGAATTTAGATGCTCTGCCCTTCCACTGAAGAGCCGCACACACAAATGAGGACCAGGTAGCAGATGGATCAGGCAGGTGTCGTTCCCCAAGAAGTTGGCATGAAAGTTAACATAAGAGAGGAATCTTTCTCACAGTTCTAGGGTGTTCGCCATCAGACGTGTCATGTCTTACTTCACTAGGAAAAAACTAATCCATCGAAGCACAAACAGCTTCCCAAGCCCTGTGCTAAGGAGTCCAGCTCGTCCCAAAGCTGCCAAGAGTCCCCATTCATGTTTCCCAGCATTCTCTGAGCGCAGGTAGGCTCGGCTGCCCTGGCTTATGTTACCACACACAGGCCTACAAAGCCCTGGCCTGTGTGCATGCAGCATTTTCTGACACTGCAGCACGTGAAATAGCTCTGCTGACCAGAGGGGAAGAGGGGGAGGGATAAACTGGGAGACTGGGATTGACATATACACACTACTATATACAAAATATATAACTAATAAGAACCTACTATATAGCACAGGGAACTCTACCCAGTACTCTGTAATGACCTATATGGGAAAAGAATCTTTAGAGTGGATATATATGTATGTGTATAACTGACTCACTTTGCTGTACACCTGAAACTAACACAACATTGTAAATCAACCGTACTCCAATAAAAATTTTTTTTAAAGGACTAAAAAAAAAAAAAAAGAAATAGCTGTGCTGTTATTTCCATTGTGATCTTGCAGCAAATGCCAAGTGACCTACGAGCACCTGAAATGCACCTGAGACCAGTCACGGGAGAGCTGTTTCAAGCCCACGTCTGTGCGGGACCTGGAGCATCAGGGGAAGATCCTAGTGCTGTGTGCTTTGGCCGCCGCTGCTTATGGTCATTGCCACCTGAGTTCATTGCCATCCTCGGGTGTTAGGGCTCAGGGGTAGTTGCTGGGGGAAGGGAAAGCTGGTAAGGACTTGGACAGGACGGTAGGTGTGTATGACAGCTGTATAAAGCTAGCCTGTTAGTGGGAGATGGGGAGGTAGGCGGCACTGGGGGCTCCAGAGGCTGAAAAAATACACCCCTGGTGAGTGAGTATTTTTCTCCAAGCAGGTTTTCAGGAAGGGGTGAATGCTTTTCTCTCTGCTCAGCATCTCCCGAGTGATGACAAGTTTCTCAGGCAGATCCCCACACTCAGAACGGTCTCAGTCCCTAAACACCACCTCCTGAGAATCCCCAGCCCACTGGCGGGTCGACAGCAGTGATAACAGCACCAACAGTAACAGCATCTGTGACGTGTGGAGCCCTACATGCCACTGTACGCTTCCTCGTAAAGACAACTGCACCCGGTTTTATTGAATCCTCCTAACATCTTTGTGAAGTTGGCATCATTATTCCTCCTTTTACAGATAACTATCCTGAGGCCCAGAGAGGTTACACTGACTGCCCAAGTCAAACAGCTAGCAAACGGCAGAGCGGGGCTGGACTGCTCTTAACCTCTGCACCAGGTACACACTTATCTGTTCACTCAGAACGGGGCAGGTACCAAGGGCACGTACTAAGAAGACGAACACATTCACAAGTTTTGCCCATCGGCTGTTTCCCCAGCTTGTATCTCCAGAAGGTTTACTGGGCCACATCATGCTGCCCCCAAACCCACACAACCACCCAAAAACGGTCCCAAACAAAACCGTCCTCTTTCATCCAAACATTTCTTCAGGTCTCACCATGGAACCACCATATCTACATCAACCCTGTGTGAAACTACAGTCATTTATCTAACCCTTCTTCCTTACCTCCATGCAGTAAGTCTTGTTTTTTCTCCTCCAAAATGGTTCTTCAAGGTAGCTGATCATCACTTTCTTATTCCAACTGCCTTGGAGCTGTGTTCCCTGCCTCCAGCATCTAGACCCTCTATTCCGAACACCACACCTTCAGCAGCGCTTCTGCCATTTCCTACCTCCCTCTACACCTACAATCTTGAGGTGAGATTTCTCTGTCTTGATATCAAGGCCCCCTATAGCTGGCCCCATCCTACCTTTCCATACTCCCACCTTTGTTCTACACAATATCACCTCCACCAATCCCCTCACCAACAAGACCCACCTGTCAGTCTGTACCACTCCAACCCAAATCACTGTTCAAGCACCACATTCTCATGATTACACAAGTTTAATATTATTGCATTTCACAGAGAACCCAGTGTATAGGACTCAGTCAACACATCCATTTCTAAATTAACTATGATATAGTCTGGACAATTTTCCTGAATCAAAACACGTAGCTTAGCTTTGTATGAAACAGATCTTGGCCATTGGTTGACCATAAATTTAAGTGAACCAGTTGAGGAACACAGCCACTTGAAAAAGCCAAGACAAGGCAAACCGGGCCTGTGTCATGAAAAGCATGGTGCCCAGATCATGAATATAGGTCCCAAGACAGCCTCCACCGACCAGGGCACATCCTGAGTGATGCGCGCAACTCTGGATGTCCTGCTCAAATTCTGTGTATCACCTGGTCAAGATATTGATCATCCCCAGAAGTGGGGTAAAGCTAAGGAAGGGATAGAGAATTGATTACGAAGGAAAAACCGTGGGGCTCGCTTCAGCAGCACATATACTAAAGTTGGAATGATACAGAGAAGATTAGCACGGCCCCTGAACAAGGATGACACGCAAATTCGTAAAGCATTCCATATTTTTAGCTACATGTAAAAGAATGAAATTAGAACACTCCCTAACACCATACACAAAAATAAACTCAAATGGATTAAAGACCTAAATGTAAGGCCAGACACTATCAAACTCTTAGAGGAAAACATAGGCAGAACATTCTATGACATAAATCACAGCAAGATCCTTTTTGACCCACCTCCTAGAGAAATGGAAATAAAAACGAAAATAAACAAATGGGACCTAATGAAACTTAAAAGCTTTTGCACAGCAAAGGAAAGCATAAACAAGACAAAAAGACAACCCTCAGAATGGGACAAAATATTTGCAAATGAAGCAACTGCCAAAGGATTAATCTCCAAAATATACAAGCAGCTCATGCAGCTCAATATCAAAAAAAAAAAAAAACAATCCAAAATATGGGCAGAAGACCTAAATAGACATCTCTCCAAAGAAGATATACAGATTGCCAACAAACACATGAAAGGATGCTCAACATCACTAACCATTAGAGAAATGCAAATCAAAACTACAATGAGATATCATCGCACACCAGTCAGAATGGCCATCATCAAAAAATCTACAAACAATAAGTGCTGGAGAGGGTGTGGAGAAAAGGGAACACTCTTGCACTGTTGGTTGGAATGTAAATTGACACAGCCACTATGGAGAACAGTATGAAGGTGCCTTAAAAAACTACAAATAGAACTACCATACGACCCAGCAATCCCACTACTGGGCATATACCCTGAGAAAACCATAATTCAAAAAGAGTCATGTACCAAAATGTTCACTGCAGCACTGTTTACAACAGCCAGGACATGGAAGCAACCTAAGTGTCCATCAGCAGATGAATGGATAAAGAAGACGTGGCACATATATACAATGGAATATTACTCAGCCATAAAAAGAAACGAAATTGAGTTATTTGTAGTGAGGTGGATGGACCTAGAGTCTGTCATACAGAGTGAAGCAAGTCAGAAAGAGAAAAACAAATACTGTATGCTAACATATATATAGAGATTTTAAAAAAAATGGTTCTGAAGAACCTACAGGCAGGACAGGAATAAAGACATAGACAGAGAATGGACTTGAGGACACGGGGAAGGGGAAGCTAGGACAAAGTATGAGAGTGGCATGGACTTATATACACTACCAAATGTAAAATAGATAGCTAGTGGGAAGCAGCCACATAGCACAGGGACATCAGCTTGATGATTTGTGACCACCTAGAGGGGTGGGATAGGGAGGGTGGAAGGAAGACGCAAGAGTGAGGAGATATGGGGATATATGTATATGTATAGGTGATTCACTTTGTTGTAAAGCAATTATACTCCAATAAAGATGTTAAAAAAAAAAAAGGAAAGAAAAACCATGGAAGGAATCAGTATGTTCAGAGGACCATCCAATAGAAGGGACATTCTAGCAAAGACAGAGATTTTTTTCTATGTTCCTCCATTAGGCAGAAGCACTAAGGTGCAAGTTTTAGGCAAGGGATGCAAAACATCCCAATTTAATATGCGTATTAAGTCAGTATTATAAGTAGTAATTCCCCTGTCATTAAAAGTGTTGGAGCAGACATGAAATGTCTACCTCCAGAATGTTTTAGAAAGAATTCCTATACAACATGGTAAATCTACTATACCCCAATAAAATTTTTAATTAAATATTTTTTTAAATGTTTTAAAGAAGAATTCCTACATTGAGTGGAAGCTACAATGAGACGGTCCACTAGAGAGACTCTACCACTTTCTTTGCTGCTGCTTTTGCTGACATTGAGGAGGTTCCAGATTTCTCTTGCCTCCTAAAAACATGAAAGTAATTTAGTTCCAATATTCCCAGGCTACACTCTTTTCCTTTCTGAACCAGCCACAGTGAGTTGTGACAACAAGTGAAAACCCGAATGCCTATAGGCAGGTGATTAATTTTCTGCATCAGATTGAGATTAAACAATACAGAATAGAGAGTCCAGTGTACAACAAATAAGTTCATGCACTGCTCAAAGGTATTCAAATTCCAGTTATTTTTAAATATTGTGCCAAGAAAAATGGAATAACCAGTTTACAACCCCTGAAACCATCATAGAACAGAATAAAGTATTGAAGAATTTTGCTTTGTTTTGTTCTATTTTGTTTTTGCTATGGTCATAGATCACAGTGATTAGTAGCATGGGTTCTGAAACAGAACGACTGGGTTCAGGTACAAGCTCAGTAATTTCCAGTTATTTCGCTTCTCTGAACCTTAGTTTTCTCATCTTTAAAACATTAAGTATACTCACCTAATTGGTTTGTTTTGAGGAAAAAATGGAATAATATATACCACATGCTTAGAGCAGTGCCTAACATTTAATAAGCACTCAAAAACGAAGGTGAAATTGGAAAGATATTCTAAAAGGCATTCTTTTTAGGAATCCCCAAGGGGCCTAGCTTTACCTTAGAGCAGCATTTCCTGATCCATAGTCTTTGAAAGACTTGATAGTAAGTGTTCTGCACTAAGAGGGGTCCATGATTAAATAATTTTGAGAAATGATACACACTATAGAAATCCCTTTGGAGATGGACACTAGCATACATTAACTTGATTTACTCTGGTAGATTTAATCACAAAACCTCTATCCTTTGAGATATCCAACTAAAACCCAAAGATCCAGTATTTTTATGAATATATTTTAGAAATGCCTCCTTCTGGGAGCTTCCAATTTTTTCTTAAAGTATTTACTCTTTCACCATTTATATCCACTTCTGCTTCCAAGAAAGGATTTGAAGCACATGCTAAGGGGTCAAAGAAATTTATTTCTCTAGAGATTGTAAACCTCAACCTCCTCTTTGCTGGGCTTCTTTCCTCCCCCCAGAACCACTGCAAAACTTCAAAGCCAGTTTTGATACCCATTCCTTCATGCTGGTTCAATGGTCCTGAAATCTACATACCTTCTGCCTAAATGATCACCTCTTCTGCACTATTGAATATCTATAGAACCGTTCCCCCTTCCTGAAGTCCCTGGGCCACTTTCGTACCTCTCCAGGTCAAATTATTCCAACCATTGTGCCACAGATTGTAAGGGACACAACGGTAGCATAAGATAATGTCCCCTAGCCGCATGGAGCTTACCTTATCCTGGAGAGACCAGATCTACACTCCTGAGCGAGTCAGAAATCAGAATTCACAAGCAAACTCTGTGACCCGAGAGGTGATCTGAGAGCTCCTCCTTCAACTTGACATTGACTTTCTGCATTGCATTTTCAGTGGAACAGCTTAGAGAAAAGGTGAGTATTTTCCCACGGCACGAACTGCCCCTATCAGGGGTAAGTGATGGGTACATCAAACCTCTACGTGTAAGTGCTATGGTTGAACCTGAGCTGCCTGGGACCTTAACCAGAGAAATGTGGAAGGTTTCCATTCCTGAGGGTCTTCATAAACAACTTCCTCAAATTCACCCAAAACTTGTATTGCTTCTAGAAGAACTCAGAGGAAAATATGTTTAATTAATGACATGGTCTAGAAATCAACTGTGGACTAATTAGCAGGGAATTTTGAGTTTCAAGCCATTTGGATAATTTGGGGTGTTCCAGATCAAGTTTGGAGCAGTCCCCATTTAAGTCAGCCTGTGAGACTTCCAGTGTTTGGAGTGTGACTTTGGGGGTTGGTGGGGGATTTGAAGGTGAGGGAAGGTTCATTCATGAGCTAAAGAGCAGATCTGGCCCCTGAGATAGACTGTGCTCAGCAAAAAACGCCCTTCCGTGTATGAAGATGCAGTAACTGGTTCTGTAGTTCCGCACCACAGGGAAAGTTGGGGAAAACAGGGGAAGGAAACCGAGAACAAGAATACCAGGGACTCAGTCCCTTCATTTGGAACAATTACTAAATGAACATTTGAAAAGGTGTTACATAGTTTATGAAACAGTATCACATGCGCTATTTAATTCTCACAAGTGTCCTTTGAGCTGGGATCCCTGTCTCCTATTTACAGATGGAAAAACCACAGCTCAGAGGCAGAGATAAAATGGTTTCCTCAAGATCCCATGGTTCATAAGTGGCAGAACCAGGACCCAAACACAGAGCCTCATGGATCCAAATTCCACATTCTTTTCCTCTTTAATCACCTTTAATTTTTTTTGTTTTTTGTTTGTTTGTTTGTTTGTTTTGCGGTACGCGGGCCTCTCACTGTTGTGGCCTCTCCCGTTGCGGAGCACAGGCTCCGGACGCGCAGGCTCAGCGGCCATGGCTCACGGGCCTAGCCGCTACCCCGGACCGGGGCACGAACCTGCGTCCCCTGCGTCGGCAGGCGGACTCTCAACCACTGCGCCAACTAGGGAAGCCCAATCACCTTTAATTTTTGACTGGACTTCTTTGCTACCACCTGAGGAGTTGAGATAGCAAGTGGTTGGAAGAGGAAAAGAATGTGGAATTTGGATCCATAAGGATCTGTTGGATGTTGTATATGAAAGCTGTTAAGAGAGTAAATCCTGAGTTCTCATCACAAGGAAAACATTTTTTCTTTAATTTCGTATCTATATGAGATGGTGGATGTTCACTAAACTTGTGCTCATCAACATCATGATGCATGTAAGTCAAATCATTATGCTGTACACCTTAAACTTATACAGGGCTATATGTCAATTTATCTCAGTAAAACTAGAGGAAAAAAAAAATTAAAGGTGAAAAGGCAGAAGAAGTTCTCCATGCCTACTAAACCCCTGCAACAAGTGACATTCCAACGTCAGCGAGCAGAAGAGCCTATCTGCTCCTGACGCATGCAAGTCCTTCAGATCTGTCCAACTCTTTGTCACATCCCTTGTCCACAAGCAGTAAACCAACCATTTCAAAATCATATGGAAATGGTACATCCAGACAGTGGAATATTATCCAGTACTAAAAAGAAATGAGCTATCAAGCCATGAAAAAAAATACAGAAGAATCTTAAATGCACATTACTAAATGAAAGAAGCCAACCTGAAAAGGCTGCATACTCTGATTCCTACTATATGACATTCTGGAAAAGGCAAAACTAACGAGACGGTAAAAAGATCAGTGGTTACCAGGGGTCGAGGCAGGGGAAAGGATGAATAGGCAGAACACAGAAGATTTTGAGGGCAGTGAAACTATTCCGTATGACACTCTAATGGTGGATGCCTGTTATTATACATTTGTTAAAGCCCATGGAACATACAACACCAAGGCTGAAGCCTGATGTAAACTATGGACTTTGAGTGGTGATGCATCAATGCAGATTCATCAAATGGAACAAAGGTACAACTCTAATGGGGAATATTGATGGTGGGAGAGGCGTACATGTGCAGAATCAGAGTTTATACGGGAAATCTCTGTACCGTCTGTTCAATTTTGCTATGAACCTAAAACTACTCTAAAAAAAGTCTATTTAAAAAACAAAAAAGTAGGTTCACATACTCAAGTTGTTCCAAACATACTTAAAAGTTCTCCAATGACGTACTTGCCTATCAGTTTTTAAGTTTAAATTAGCTAAAAATAAATAAAATTTCAAATTCAAAACAAAGATCATATGGGGGTCACCACAGAACCTCGTCGTCATTTCTTTCTAACTAGAGGCTTCTTACAGTCCCTTCTTCCCAGGAGCAAAAGACCATTCTGAGAATCTGTTACCTAGATTTGGAAAGCCTTTCCCCGGTTGAGGGGATGTACATGAACATCCTAGCAAAAGTGAGTTGTTACAGCTGGAACACCACCCAAATATGGAACCATTCAAACGTCCATGCTCCCCCTCCACAGCATCACTCTGAGCCCCAAGATTAGCAAGGGAAGTCTGTGGAACTGTCTTACAAAAGTGGAAGCATATTGCCAGGTTGCATCAGTCATCCTGGTCCAGCTGGCATCTGCTTCTCCCACCAGAATAGGGATACTTCTTCCCCATCCGCTCCTGGAAAACACCTCCTAATGATTGTGGATGGTGCCCGAGATGAGGGGAAGGAGGAAAAGCGCCACCTTCCTGACCCAACAAGCAATCTGTTCACACCTGGCAGCGTGAGCTTTGATTATCCTCGACTCAGGTTGTGTAACTACAGATGTCTCTAGTTTTCACAAAGCAAAGGAGCTCTTGTCTGGAATAAATGAGATAGATAAATTAGAGGGGGAAGGGAAAGAGTCAAAGGTGTCCCCCCCACTCCCCCCACTTTTCATCTGTGGTGATCTGGGCTCTCTAATCTATTGTACAAATGTCTGCACACAGCATGCCAACACTTGCTTGTAAACTCAGGGGAGAAATATCACCTGGAGACAATGAATAATGTCTGCTTCATGCCGTTCTCCCCTAATATACTTTTTGTTTTGAAGGCATCATATGGATTAAGTTAGTAACACCCATCCTCACGTTTTCAAGCCGCTATCTCCCCCTAAATCATCTCTCTTTGGAACTTGACAGGTTATCACACCTTGTCTCATTTCATGCTGCAGCTTCCCATGAGCAGATTAGTCTTGCTTCACAAATCACAGGCTCCTTTCCCGAGTGAAACACCTTCAAAATTACAGCAACTTTCCCCAAGGGGTATCGAAGTTCTCTTTTCCGAGGTCTGTGGTGTTCCACTAAGAGGCTTCACTGTTCTGAAGCACCACACCTTGGATCATCTCCTTGGCTGAGGGTGTTATCATAAAACAGCAAGAAGAGGATTCGCCAAGCCCATGATAACTTCATCTCTGTATTTAACACGGTGTCCTCCCGGCACGGCTCCAGGTGGCCTCCGCCTTACGAACCTTCAGAGGGGCAGGCAATGCCTGGAGCTGCTCTCCCAGGCCCAAGGTGCAGAGAGAGACAGGAAACAGTCTATCAGCAGCATCCTAGTGGTTCTGTGGTTTATGAAATTCAAGCACAACCGCTTGCAATTTGCCAACTCATTCCAACCTATGGTTAGACAACCATCTGTGGCAGATTCTGTACAGACACATACCATAGAAGTGTCAAAGAATCTGCTTCCTCAAAGTATTCCTATGATATTCTTCATCCTTGCAGTGGCTGTGTATTGCTTCAACCCACTCAATAGTCATTCCTTTTCTTGGGCTATTAGTACCTCAGTTTCTCCTGGGAGGATCACGTCTTAGTGCATAACATTTGGTCCTAGCACTCAAGGTGAACATTTGACCAGGCCTAGTCAATGAGAAGACTCCATCACCCTGGCTACAGTGATTGATTCAGTGACAGTCGTGTGACCCACATCTGAGAACTTCAAGAACAATTAAGAAAGAGATGATCCCTTTCCACAGGGGTTGCTAAGCTGGTAAAATGTAACTCCGGATCTGAGGGTGGCTATCTTGCTACCACAGGGTGAGGGTGGAGGAGATCCTATGTGAAAATGGTGCCCTTGCAGAAGGAAGCACTGCCAAAAGTGAGAGAAATACACGATAACATTGTTTGACACCTGGATCCAGCCATGCCTGAAGTCACTGCCACATTCTAATCATAAGAACCAATAAATTTCCTTTCTTGCTCAAGACAGTTTTAGCTGGGCTTCTCTCTTGAAAACAAAGAGCTCTGATAAATACACTGCCCAATAACTTAAGGAAAATAAAAGGCATCAGCAGTCCCAAATGATTCATACATTGATTTATGGTAAAATACATATTGAATACCTAACCTATGTCAAGCTCTATGTTTGGTGTTAGGGACACAGAGACAAATAGGACACAATCCTTGCCTTAAAGGTTTTATATTCTAGTATCCAATTTAGCAACAAAATCCACAGTTTCAATAGCTCAAGGGATAATGAGGATTCTTGAATTTCTATTAAGAAATGAAATAGCATGGATTAGCACAAGTATCTAGCAACTTCGTATAATCCAGACGAGTGTGCCTTAGTACTTAGGACGCAACTTACTTCTATTACATGCTTTTGTGAAAAGAGCTAAATGCATATCTAATAAATTCTGGGAAGAGGAGTATGTGGCCACGTGTTGTTTATGTTTGCAGAGAGTCCATTCCTTCTTCTGATGACGACTTTGGGGAACCACCTCCACCACTGCTTGCAGTCTTGGTGAGACTGTCTATTTGGTGACTCTGTCAACTAGGCAAGACTGCTCCCAACCCAGATCAAGGCATGGCCATACGACATAAGTTGGTCCAATCAATTAGATCACTCCTTCTCAGTCCCCTTTTCAAGTCTTCCCCTCCCCCATATACCTGCCTCGGGCCTCTTCTCTTTTCCATCTACATTCACTTCCAAGGTGATCTCAACCAACCTCATGGCTTTAAATACCATTCACTTAATTTAATTTAATTAATATCCCCATCACAGATCTCGCCCCTGAACTCCAGATCACCCACTTGCATGTCCAACTGCCAACTCTTGATACTTCCACCTGATCTCACCCTTAGCATGCCCACACCACACTCCTGAATCCTGCAGACTTGCTCTTTCCTACAGTCTTCTCCATCTTAAGAACTGCTCAGGTGAAAAAACTTGGGAGTCATCATTGATTCTTCCCTTTCTTTTCACACTCCATATCCTGACGGCCGTCAAATCTGACAGCTCTTCCTTCACAAGAGATCCAGAAGCTGGTCGCTTCTTATCATCACCTCCACTAAGATCACTCTGGCCCAAGCCCAAATCATCTCCTCGCTGGATGATTGCAGAAGCTTTCTTATCAGTGACGATTCAGCTTTTGGTATATTCAGTATATTAGCAACAGAGCAACCAGCAGGATTAAGTCAACACTATTCCTCTGCAACGAAATGTCACCAATCTCCTCTAGGTCTTGACTCAAACCTCACCTTCTGGATCAGGCGTTTTCTGACCACTCTATTTGAAACTGCATCACCCTCCTGCTGCAGGTCCCTATCGCATTATACCCTCCTTCATTTATACTCCATAACACTTACTGCTACCTAACATACTAAATATTTTTGGCCTTTTTTCTTATTAGTTTATTATCATCTCCCCCAACTAGAATGCAAGCTCCATGAGGGTAAGGCTTCTGTCTGTTTTGTTCACTGCTGTAACCATAAAACCTAGAAAAGTGCCTGGCACCCATCACCTGATGAATGGATGAATGAACAATGAACATGGTGGTCTCTTTAGAGGAGGGACCCAGTGATGGAAAACAGTGCAGACTCATTCTGGAACGAGTGCCCAAAAGAGACCACACTTTATTACCTGCCACCTAAAGCTTCTGAACTGTCCTTCTAACTTCACTAAGGCCCAGTTCTTCTGCATTCCCATTGATTCTATGAGCTGCTCCTATCCAGCCAGTAAATTTCCCATTTTATATAAGCCAGGGTCAGTTTCTGTTGCTTGCAACCAAAGATTCCTAGTTGATTCAAGGAGCCAAATATCTAGGCTCTCACTACAACACCATTTATTGTCATAAATGTACAGAGATGTGGTGGCCTGGTACTTTGGGTGTCCTATTCCACAACAAGAGGTAAGGCTTTAACTGCAAATGACACAAGAAGAGCTGCTTATAAGTTAGATTCACACAAAAGCATTAAGCAACTTCTGAGTCTTTTCTAAAATGACTATGCTGCTTATTTTAAACCAACAAGACCTCATTCATTTATTAAGTATATCTTATCCTTATAAAACAAAGATGTATGCACAAACATTCTAGAGAGGTTTTATAAGGTAATGATGAACAGCAGATTCATGAAGAGAGTAGAATACCTTCACTTCCATGTTAGCAATCAGGACCCTAACACCAGTAAGTCTGAGAAGATAAAACATGAAGGATATGAAAAATAGCATACATGTCTTTAAGCATATTGATTCCAACTTTTATGTGAAGGACAAGAAAAGAAAATATACCAAATCACTAGCAATGGTTCTAAGTAGAGCAATAGCGGTGCTTTGTACTTTTTATTTAACCCTTCCTGAATTTTCACAAGCTTAGAAACATAATTATTTTAATAAAGAAATAAACAGCATTCTTTTGGAATGTGAAACAACAAAAATATTTAGGAGGCATGAGAATCTGAAAAACAGTGTGCTGACACCTTCTAGCTACTAACATAGTCATGGGAAATTAAATAAGACCCTCACCTTCAGAAACTCCTTTCCTTCTGGAAATCATCAGAACATTGGTATGAAGAAGGAAACAAGGGAACAGAACAGACTATGTATCCGTGCTTCTCAAACGACACTTAGAAAACCATCCGTAACAGAGTCACCAGGGGCACTTGTTAAAAGTAAAGATTCCCAACAGCCATTTCAGACCTGTTACACCACAATCTCTGAGGGTCAGACCCAGGAATCTGCATTGAACAAATTCACCCAGTAAGTCTGACACCTGCTCAAGTCCAAGAACCACTAGAAAGATGAAGGAAGCTACTTGAAGCTCCTTGGGGATTCACCACGCCTCTGTTTGAATGATTTCAACTGAATAATAAAGCTTAAGTCAGCAGAGAGAAAAAACTCCATCAGTCAAAATCATCGCCAGGTTTCCACTTTGCTTTCTGTAGTGTAGACACAATCTATATCATATGCCAGTAGCATAACATCTGCAGGCCCAACCGCCTGACAAACCCATCAGCCAGTTGTTGGATAATGCAGTGGAATCTTCATTATGAAAGCATATTTGACAAGTTCTGATAATTGATAGTTAAACCATTTTTCCCATAACAAGCCTATCATCAGCGAAAGCCTGATCTAACCCAATTAGCGCTAAACGTATTGGTTAGTCCTGTTTTCAGTATTTTAAAAGGACAGCACTGTAATATTTAATCAGTTCCATACTGGCCTGGTCCTTCCCCATCTTTTCACTAGACATTTTCCAGCCAGAATGAACAACCCTTCAGACTGTTCCGCACCTTGCTCCCCGGATATGCCACATCCAACCCCACCTCTGTGCCTCCCTGAATGTCCCTCCCCTCTCCTCTCTGCTTTCCTGGATCCTTAGGACTTGACTACCTAGAGCATAAACCCAATAACCATGGCTTAACCCAAGCAGCTATGGCTTTTCTTACCCAACAAGAAGTCCGGAAATGTACCTTCCAGAGTTGGTCCAAGTGCTCAAGGATGTGATCAAGGACCCAGGTCTCTTCCCTCCTCTGGTCCACCCTGCTTAGCATGTGGCTTCTGTCATCTAGGTTGTAAGATAGCTAATCCCACCCATGAGCATCACGTGTGTTTTACAAACAAAAAGACAGAGGTGAGGAGTAAAGGCAAAAGTCTTCGATGCTAAGTCTGGTTATCTTTCTTTTAAAAAAAGAACAAAAAAGGCTTCCCGGGAGATCTGCTATGTTCATCTATTGGTCAGAAATATGCAATTTTACCACTCAAGCTGCAAGGGACTAGTTTGTTTGTTTGTTTTTTTAGCTAGAATTGACTAGAACAAAAGACTGGGGGAAAGGATATTGGATAGACGACTAACAGTTTCTGCCACAAATATCTGCAATGAAGCTTTGAACTCCTTTTTCCCATAAAGATCTCTCCCACTGTAAAAATCCTTCATCATTTACTGTCCCTGCTCCTCCCACTGGAAGTCCAATCCATAATCATGAATCTAATATTTACCTACATACATATAAAGTAGAAGTAAATTTCAACCTACAATCTTGATGTATAAAATAATATCTCCATTTTCTTTAACACTGAATCTGACTCTTGGCTTGCTCCCCGTGGACATCAGTCATTATGTGAAATGAAGGATACTCCTAAGTCACAGTCAAAGACAAAACACTTGCCTGTTATTATGAATCATCCAGCCCATCACTGTTCTCACCAACATCCTTACTGTCCAAGCCCAGTCTATTTCATTGGAGTTGGAAGCTCTGTATTCAAGTCACATGTGGGCTACAGGGATTCTCGGAGATAGGAGTTCTAGAACATAGAGCCAGCCTCACTAAGGGTGCGATGCAGTTATTTCCCTCTGACATTTTCCATTGCCACAGACCAAGAGATGGGCCCCACTCTTCTTTTACCCACCTCTGATTTTTGGGGTGGGGTCAGGGATTTCTGAGTTCCCTGCCCCCTACTGTTTCCTTCAAGGTCATGAGGTATAAAATTCTTCCCCACCCACTCCAATGAGCCAAGACTTTAAGAAAAGTCAGCAAGAGATGGGTCTTGAAGTCAGCCTATGCTTCAAGACCTATGGGAGGGGCCCATGAAGGCCTAACTACCTTCGTAGATCAGGTGAGGGAGAAATACAATAAGGGGATGAAAATGAATCTCTTAATAAAGTTTCCTGCTACACGTGTATGACTCCTGTCCACATCTAGGGAGAAGCTCCCAGCCCTCTCAGAAGACACTTTGATATTCCATCCCTAACTGGTCATGAACATAGTATGCTCAATAAATGTCTTTCCTGTGGTATTGAGCAAGTCGCCCAAAAGAAAGTTTTGCTCAGTCACATGAGAAATGAGGAGTGTATGCACAGTGCCTGAAGACGGTATGGACAGCTACTGACTTGATATGACTGGGTCCTTGAAACACATTTTCTCGGACTTGATATGACTGGGTCCTTGAAACACATTTTCTCGGACTTAATTGTGGGTACCAGTCAATGTCATCAATAGGGATTGCAAGTCTTAAACCTAGTGAGCAATTATTAAAACAACTCTGGATATAGAGAAGGCCATAAATACCACAACTGAAAGGTGAAAGCAAATATAGGGCAGGCCAGTTGCGGAGTACAGAGAAAAAGCACGTGGATTTCAGAGGTCTGGGAGACCTCACTTTCTATCTCAGTCTGTGAATGAGTTGCTGAACCTCTCTGATCCTCTCTTTCCTCACCTGTGAAGTAGGAATAATACCTTCTTGAGCACTTTTTTTGAGCACTTCTAATCTTCATATCTTTACCTAAATCAAAGGAGGGTTAAGTGTCTTGAAGATGAAAATGAGAAAGCATGCAAAAACACAAGGCTTATTGCCCAGGAGTTGGTAGATCCTTCGGGAAATATTTGTTTCCCCATCTGCTTTTCTTTCTCCAGAGATTTACTCTGATCTTGAGCTCCTAAGTAGTGCATCATACTGTCAAAATGATTGCCTTTCAGTTCAACATCCCATCTGATTAATATTTTAAGCATCAAAACCCACACACTATTGAGATAAACCTAAGAGTCATCAATAGTTTAATTACTCCTACCCCTGGGCACTTTCCCTTGGATGTTCCAGAACCTTCTTAAAATCACCTTCTCTGAAATTAAGCTTGGCATCCTCTTCATCAAAACCCTCTCCCTGGAATACCCTGTTTCTTTTGGTCCCTCTGATTTGAAAAACAGAGTCATTTGTGTTTTCTCCCAGCCCAGGCACTAATTTTGCCAATTGTCCCGTCCCCAAACCTGTCTTAGTTACCTGGTCTATTCATTTTCTTCAACCACCTCCTGAGCCTCGGTTCCCTTCACCTCACACACAGAGTGTTGCCAAAGCTTCCTAACTCCTTTGCTAGTGGTGATGCCTGAATTTGCCAGCTATCTCTTCACCGAGTTCAATTCTTTGAACCTCATCAGAGGGGAGGAAAGTGTCTCTCTCTACAACTAGCAAGTGCAGACACATATGGGGTCCTCAAGAAATACCAGATCAATTGCATCACTGTTACATCCAGGTGAGGTCGGCCACGCATGGCAGCTGGGGCGCTGCTCTTACGTGAACCGGTGCTTTCCCTTTGTACTACACATTTGGTTCCAGAAGTTTTTCACCTTCCAAAGATGCATTCTTTGAAAAATAACTGTACCTTTCTTTTATTTAACAATTCACATAACCTTTTTATAAAAAATCTCTTGGTATTTTCTTTAGTAAATGTATGATTTAAACTGGTCGTATCTTTTTTTTAACATCTTTATTGGAGAATAATTGCTTTACAATGTTGTGTTAGTTTCTGCTCTATAACAAAGTGAATCAGCTATATGTACACATATATCCCCATATCCCTCCCTCTTGCGTCTCCCTCCCACCTTCCCTATCCCACCCCTCTAGGTGGTCACAAAGCACCGACTTGATCTCCCTGTGCTATGTGGCTGCTTCCCACTAGCTCCCTATTTTACATTTGGTAGTGTATATATGTCCATGCCACTCTCTCACTTTGTCCCATCTTACCCTTCCCCCTCCCCGTGTCTTCAAGTCCATTCTCTACGTCTGCATCTTTATTCCTGTCCTGCCCCTAGGTCCATCACAACCATTTATTTTTTTATTCCATACATATGTGTTAGCATACGGTATTTGTCTTTCTCTTTCTGACTCACTTCACTCTGTATGACAGACTCTAGGTCCATCCACCTCACTACAAATGACTCAATTTCATTTCTTTTTATGGCTGAGTAATATTCCACTGTATATATGTGCCACATCTTCTTTATCCATTCATCTGTCGATGGGCACTTAGGTTGCTTCCGTGTCCTGGCTATTGTAAATAGAGCTGCAGTGAACATTGTGGTCCATGACTCTTTTTGAATTATGGTTTTCTCAGGGTATATGCCCAGTAGTGGGATTGCTGGGTCGTATGGTAGTTCTATTTTTGGTTTTTTAAGTCACCTCCATGCTGTTCTCCATAGTGGCTGTATCAATTTACATTCCCACCAACAGTGCAAGAGGGTTCCCTTTTCTCCACACCCTCTCCAGCATTTATTGTTTGTCGATTTTTTCATGGTGGTGATTCTGACCAGTGTGAGGTGATACCTCATTGTGTAAACTTGTCGTATCTTATTTTAATCCTCTGAAAATGGAGTTGCAAATATATTTTCTCCCTCACAGGCATATTATTTCTCTTCATGGGAGAATTTATTGCTTGAATTTATTTTTCTCTTTCAGCAATTTAACAAGCCAATGCAATAGCCTCTATCTAAAAGGATGAGTTTTTTTTTCTTTCAAATGTTACTAGCAGACCTTATGTTGAAATTTCCCTTTTCCAAGATGTGAAATGTGAAAATGGAATTATTATTGAAAAAGTCAGGTTCTCCCCAAAATACAAGCAAAGCTTCACTTGTTCATCTCCCTTTCCTTCTTCATGCTATCTGACCAACCTTGTTACCCACTTTACATAATGTTTCAGAGAAAAACAAGATGTTTTGGGAAGTTTGCTCTGTAAACAGCACTTTGTGAAACAACTTTAAAAAGGGCTTAATGTCTATCCATAAACACCTCCTCTGTGATTGCAACAAGGGTCACAGTTGTAAACAGTTTACGGTCAATTACTTGATCAACAATTGTTGAAATAAAAGGTATGCTGGGTTCTTTCTGTACGTCTACATTCCACGCACTCCTCCCTTCCCAGCCAAAAAACCAAAAGCCTTTTAACCAACTGCAGAAGGACTTGTTCACAAATGTTTCTAATTCAGCTAAACATCTTGATTGGAAATATCATAAATTATATGTATAGGCCTGTCAGTACAATTTTCAACAGGAGTAACATGAGTTCAGTTTGAAATAAAATGAAAACTTAAGACCAATTTTTGAACTTGCTACCTTGAGTTTTAATCCAAAGCCCAACCGAGAAAGAGAAGGCAAAAATTCTAGTCCTGTTGGATAAGAACCTACCACTGAGAAAGATACTTATAGTGCCTTGAAATTACTTTTTATACTCTTCTGGGAGCTGGAGGGAAAATATTCAAAAGCATAAAAATATTAAGGTAGAGAATCAAACCTAGCAAGACCTTTGGTGCATTTAAATACCCACTGCATTACCCAAATTTATGCTTGGCTTCTACTGAGGGAGTCTTGTGGATTTTCCCCATCCTAGACAATTAGAAAAGGGTCTCCTAAGGGCAACAGTATGTGACCCTACTAGACACTAAAATGCAAGGAGAGGAAAGGAGAAGCTGGATTAGGGCCGATGATCTTGAATATTAATTACTTTTAATACGTACTCTTAAAGTTTATTCACACGAACTAACACAACATTGTCAGCACATAGGAACGTCTCTCTTTGTTGTGGGATTGTCTAGAAAGAAAATAAGCATATTAACAGCTACCTGTAAAGAGCACATTCAAATGACTAGAGAATGAGTGCAATATAGAAAAACAGGAAATACTTTCTTTTTCTTTTCTTAGTGTAAGCACATGTATACACGTGTATTCTGCTTCTTTTGCTTATGCATATGGTGAAAAAGATTTCCTTCAACTCCCCATTCCTAGAGAACAATCCTATACTCCATGAAATAATTTTTTGTTTTTAAGTATAAAGTGAAGAGAAAGGTTTAGCCTGACAGATTATGACTGTAAAAACAATTTGTTCTCCATTTTCACTCACAAAGAAACCTATCTTAGAAATCATTTGGGGACTATTAAAAGTCTAAAGTTATATAAACAAAAAAAAATCCATCCAGGAAGATTCAGTATAACTGATACCAAGATTTTCTTCCTTTCTTAGCAAGAACATTTTATATTAACTTCAGAAACATAATCCCACCAGTTTAGTGTATCGATATGGACAACAGTATAATGAACTTAACTCCTTGTCCAGATTAACCAAGGAAAATTAAGAGTTCACTGGCATCTAAACTGCAGTTGGGGGAGCTGAAGTGTACTTTAAAATATCTATTACATCCTGTACGATTCTATTCCTGGGACATTCTGAAAAATGTAAAGCTGCAAGAACAGAAAATACATCGGTCACAGTCAGAGGCCAGGGAAGGGGAAAGGTGACTGACCACTAAGGGGCATGAGGGGACTTCTTCAGGTGATGTACCAGTTCTATATCTTCATTGTGGTGGTGGCGAAGTAAATAAACATTTTTGTCAAAACTCAGGAACTCTAAACCTATATAATATATGAAAATTATACCTCCATGAAACTGACCTTTAAAAATATCTATTGAGAAAACAATTTGTTGAACAGTTTGAGTACAAAAATAAGATTATAAAATTTTGAATTACCCAAATTTTTCAAGCAGATTAAAAATAGTGTCTGCATACAAAGGGTGTGATCCACTGAAATGTCAGCATAAGGAACAAAGGGTAGGCTATTACTGATATATGCTAATAACAATGCTTCCTTCGAGAAGGACCTCTGCTAACATCTGGTGATTATCCTATTTCCCTTTTGTGCACTTAATTGGAAGATCATTTCAATTTCAGATACACTGCAATCAAGTCTAGCTTTTCCTCACTTGCATGAATTAGTCATGTTTTAGTCTAGGCCAGAGGTTGGCCAAATTTTTCTGTAAAGGGCTAGATGGTAAATGTTACAACTAACCACCAAGGCAGCCATAGAGAATAATAAATGAATGAGTAGCTGTGTTCTAAGACTTTACAGACACATTTGAATTTCACATGATTTTCATGTGTCACCAAAAGAAATTATTCTTCTTTTGATTCTTTGCAACCATTTAGAAATGTAAAAACCATTCTTAATTCCCGAGCTATACAAAAACAGGCAGTGGGGCCATAGCATATCAATCCCTGACCTAGGCTATTAGTGGTTAATTATAATGGCTTCTTCCTCATGTATTTCTCGTATATTACAAACTCCTTTCTGTTCAGGCTGGCCATCCCAAGAGCCACTGTTTTAAAGTCCCAGAACCGTGCCTTCCACACAGAACTACTCAGATTGCCTTCTCTAAATATCTGAGAAGATAAAAGGTGAGGAAATATATGGACCATGAAAAAGAAATTCTGCCTGCAGTAAAAGAAAGCAGAAGAAAAACACTGGATCCACACATTTCCGACCAAGGTTTTTCAGGTGCCGAGGCCAAATTGCCTAGTAAACCAGGTCCAAGCACCTCAATTTGCTCCCCCTCAATGTGTAAGGGGTTAATGTTACCTGTTTGTGTAATAAATTGCTAATATTAATTTTTTTCAAACAGCGGTTAAACCAACCATAACTTATGAACTTTTGTATTTTTAGATATACAGGATGACTTGATTTTTCTTTTCTGTTCTGTTCTGTCTTAGTGAGGACAGGAATGGGGTGCATTTATCTGAAACAGATTTGTGTGATGGAAACATTTCCAGCTGCACAAGTGTTGTAACATCTACACCCAAATTAGCTCATGAGTCAACATATCTCGTTTGTTATTACATTTATTGCATCAATTATCTACAAATGAAATACAGCTGCGTTGTCAGCATCCCGATGTTCAAGCATCTGCTTAATGAGCTTGCAAGGTAGGAAACATCAGGAGCACTTGCTGACAACAAATAAAGATGAAACCCAATCCTCTCGCTCTGGACAGACACTGCCCAGCTGAAATTCCTTTCATTTATGGGCAGTAGTAGTCATATTTTAAGAGACTAATCAGGTATTTATCCCAAACACGAGCAGCAGTACATTCGATTTATTTGCTAAATAGAAATCGGGTAAATCTGGCATCCAAATCACAGTCACCACTTTGCCTGTACAGCCCAAGGTCACTTAGGTCACCCTGACGGGGGAGGAGGGGGGACAAGGCAAGGGACGAGAGCCGCTTTCCCAGCAGTGCCATGCCCAGTCTGACATTTTGACAGTCTCTCTAATCTTTTTCACATTTCTTTCTACAAAACAGGATGGTGGAACCATATGCTCCCAGTTTCCCTCAAAGTTTTCGGATTTTTTTTTTTTTTTTAAAGAGATGGGTCTGGAGGCCTGGATCTAGGTAGAGTCGGAGCTGGGAATTATCTCCATATTTCTACCAGCTGAAAGAATCTCCAAGGATCTCCCCCATTGCCAGTATATATTTTATAGGCACTAGGTAGACACCTGTTTTCAATCGCACCTTGAGATCAGAGGAGCCCTCCAGGAGCAGCCTGCGAGCTTAGGCCTGGCCCAGAGCAAAAGGAACAGTGGCCTGCCCAGCGCTGTCTTCGCTGTTTGCTTTCTAAATGATTTCTGAGCCACGTGTGGGAGAAAGGCCTGCCCAGGCTCTTGCTTACATCATGCATGTGGAACTCGAGTCTCGCCATAGGAATGCTATAGAGGCAGACATTTGTTTAAGCTGCTGGTCAGCCGGGGTCTTCCTCATTGTAAATGGATTTGGGCTCGTAAACTATGGAAGATTAGCTTTAAGCCCTCACACTAGACCTTGCTGAGCAGATTCCAGGTGACATGAAAGGCAGAGGAGGGGCACCCCCGCCTCGGGATGTCTGGACTCAGAACCCAGGGTGTGGAGATGGATGTCCACAGCAGCTGGATCAAGAAGATGTAGCCAGGGCAGGTTCTGCCTAAATCAGCCACATATAACATACCTCCCCCACCAAAAAAAAAAGAAAATTCACTGGAAAACAAAACCCTTTCAACTCTAGGTATAAATGGGATTGTCATTAAAGGGCCAGGCCGCCGCCTCTGGTGGACTCTGACCTCTAAAGCACATGTTGAAAAACTCCTCAGCCAACAAGTCCCTCAGGACCAGGAAAAAGGATCTAGGATACTGATTCCCCGCTTAGAGAAACCTGGGTTCAGATCTCACCTTGAGGGCTTCCCTGGTGGCGCAGTGGTTGAGAGTCCGCCTGCCGATGCAGGGGACGTGGGTTCGTGCCCTGGTCTGGGAAGATCCCACATGCCGCGGAGCGGCTGGGTCCGTGAGCCATGGCCGCTGAGCCTGCGCGTCCAGAGCCTGTGCTCCGCAACGGGAGGGGCCACAGCAGTGAGAGGCCCGCATACCGCAAAAAAAAAAAAAAAAAAAACTCACCTTGACCACTTTCTAGGCCTGTGACGAGGACAAGCCAACTTCATGATCTGTAAACCAGTATATAAATGGTAATTACTTACTGCAGACATTGCATAAATGTGAAGTCCTAGGGTATAGTTGGAGCTATCTGATTCCCTTACACCATCCAAGTCCCAGCAAAAGTTGGACTGCAGTTGCCCACATGATGTGCCCACCTGTGGCGTTATCCTATCCTCCTTTTCACCATCCAAGCTTTCCTGTTACCAAACCCTGGACTTGACTCTCCCTGCTCCCCACAGCTAAACATGGCTTCTCACCCTCGCTTAGGTTAGGTGTTGTACCGGGGAGACTCAGATAAACCAATTCTGTTCATGTCTGAGAATAAGTGAATAGGATGTTTACTGTAGTCCAAGAGAACATCTCAACCCCAGAGAAGTCAGGGACAAAACATAATCAGGGACTGCACTTGAGAGTGGTCAAGACAGGGAGACTCGTTAATGCCAAAAAACAAAACAAAACAAAACTTGTGAACCAGACCATCTTCACCACACCCAGGCCTTCATCTTATTATCCTTTCAGGATCAAGAGGAGGGCTGTACAGTCAACCAGTGGCAGTATCGGGCGAGGCGGTGGCTGAGGTGCCTGCTGCCCTGACATCCCAAATCCCGATGTTACAGCAGCAATGACTGCTCTGTCACCTTCTCTCTACCCGACTCTTCAAGGTACTTCAGAACACACTTAGGCTTTGGAATGCTTTAGGCAAGTTTTCTTTCCCCATCCCCACTCCCTCTCCCTCACTTCTCTTCTCACCCCCTACCAGGGAAGATGAGGACCTGAGTTTGGGATGTGCCATCAACTAAATGTGTGTTTCCCCTCCCCAGAAAATTCATATGTTGAAATCTAATCCCCAATGTGATGTATTTGGAGGGGGGCCTTCGGGAGGTGACTGGGTCATAAAGGTGGAGCCCTCATGAATGGGATTAGTGCCCTTATAAAAGAAGCCCCAGAAATATCACAGTTAAAAGACAACTGTCTATGAACCAGGAAGTGCAGCCTCACCAGACACTGAATCTGCCAGCACCTTGGCTTTGGACTTCCCCTCCAGGACTGTGAGAAATACAACTCTGTTGTTTATAAGCCACCTACTCTATGGTATTTTTGTTACAGCAGCCTGAAAGCACAAAGACAGGATGTAAGTGGCAAGAGCCACTAGCATTAGTATCTGCCACCTCTGCCCGAGGTTTAGTTAACTGGGCCATGGCTCAGAAAGAACTATGTAATTTGGTTTCCATTGACGCCCATGGTAAAGTGTTGGTTAATGATAGCAAAACACCCACAAGGTTTACATTCCTGTTCATAAAGGGTTTCACACATGAGTCTCCTGGTGTTTTCCTGCCTATTATCATCATTTCATAGCATGTAATTCCACTCAAATTTTTTAAATAAGTTATTTTGACTCCATCTGACCTGTTATCATGGGGTTGTTTTCCTTTTCTCTCCCACACCAAAGCGGACCAAGTCCCTCGCTCTCTCCCCCCTCCACCAACGACCAAGCCCCATCTCTCTCTCTCTCTCTCTCTCTCTCTCTCACACACACACTCTCACACACACACACACACACACACACACACACACACTTCAATGTGGGCCTGCCCTTCAAAAGCCAAAAACAACAAGATCAAAAAGTCATAAGTGGAGCAAATGTCAAGTGGTCCCCCTGGACTCCTACTTAACCCCTTCCAGAGATCTGGCTGGAAGCTGACAAGGAATTGATTTGGTGAGGAAAGCAAAAGGCTTTGTAAACATGACCCCACTCTCCTTATAAATCTCCAAAATGGACAGTGAAATGATTCCACACAACTGCCATCTGCTCCCAGGGAAATGGACACACAACTGCTTTTCAAAAGGTAACTTTAACTGTGAACAGACTTTGATAATTGGGGTTGTTTATGATCCAGTGTAATGAAATTTGATGTTGCAAACTGGAAGCATTTTCTCTTGTTTTGTTTCCTTAGACCTTCCTCTCTTCCTACTCTAGAACTGTACCAAAAACCAGGTGTGGGAAATGTCTGAGCAGAAGTTAAGTAACGGGGCCCTTTTATCTACCTGACAGAGACATATGGGGAATTTTAAGACCTAGTGATTACAAATGGGCAGGAAATTAGCATGAAGGAACTTTTCTATATCTTGCCTCTAAACACAGTATGCATCACTAATTTATCATATTAGACTGGGGCCATAGTGTGCCGGCCTGCAACTCTTTCATACAGTGAAAAAAAAATTGTAAACCACTTTGAAAGGCCTCAAAGGCATCTTCTCAAATTTCAACTCTTTCCAAAACTGAGGCAATATTACCCAAGTTGTATATACACAGTAAGATGAAAACCGAAATTTTCCAAGGGTGCTTGGTTGGAACAAGCTTACAAAATATTGACAGTAACCAGAATGATCAAGTTAGTTTCCTGTAATCAGATAACTTTTGACTTCAGTTGAGTGGCCACTTGGTGAAGGAGCAACTATGTTTGCAAATCAAACATAGATTGCAATGTAGCATTGGAAAAATTTCCAATGCCCTGAACCAAAGTTCTAGGGTTATTAAATAACCCTCAAAGATGCAAGCAACTTCCTCGCCTTAAAAAGGAAAAAACTAGAGATTTCACCTTCCATGCGGCTTTAGATTCATGCTCTTTTTAATCAAAAGCATTTGATGGTCATTAATTACATGTTTGTCAGAAACTCTAGGCTGTTTCAAACATTGTTCTTTGAAAGGGAGTATCACGTTCAAGGGCAATGCCAGTCGACAGAAGGTTTTATTGCACTTTTACCTCACCTCTTCCCCAGTGTCAAGCGATTCAGGTTGCATATGAGCTGACAAGCAGCAGCAATGGAGAGTCTATGGCGGGTGCTAGACAGTGGGGTTTGTAACTTTCATAGATGTGGGCTGCCATATTTCAGGGGGCAGGCTCCAGTGACGAGTCTGCTTTCATTTATTTGTGCATGAGTGCTTTGGTTCCAGGGCTCAGTTATGGAGTTTGACATCTCCCAAGGTGCTCCAGAAAGCCATATCCAAGCAAAAATGTGCCAAACAATAACTTAATCACAACCAGGAGATGGGGCATGGCATGGTGGGCCACTGTGGGTACCCCATTCCTGAAACCCAGTCTGCTGTCGCTATTGTTTGCAGGAGGCAGAAAGCAATCCTTTAGGAGCAGCCCTAACAAGAAGAAGCCACAAAGATCCAGGTTCCAAGTGTAACAGAAAGATAAGAACCACCTACACACCAGGAGTGTAAAACGGAAGAACAAATCTGACACCATATTGGATTTTTTCTTTTACTTTAACCTTTGTATTCTACTGCTTTTGCTACAAGGTAATCACTAAAGGGATGTTGCCTATAGCTTAAAGTATAGATAATGGCTTATCTCCAGGAACCCTGCCTCCCATGCCTAAGCTTAATGTGAAATACTTTAGTTTAGCTCACAGGAAACATCCTGACCAGGCCCACCTGTGAATGGTTGCAGAAAAAAGGAAATTAACACATTCCCTCCAGAGTCTGGCCAGAACCAGGAAATATTGCAACAACTGACTACCTTTTTTACTCTATACCTCCTCACCTCCCCCTCTTTGCTCTATAGAAGAAACTAGCATCCAAACCCAAGCAAGATGGTTCTTTAGGACACTAGTCCATCATCTTCTTGCTGCTTGCTTTCCAAATAAAGTCACTATTCCTTGCCCCAACAATTCATCTCTCGATTTATTGGCCTGTCGTGTGGCAAGAAGTATAAGCTTAGACTCGGTAACAGGTGGACTGCAGGGGAACTGGAGTCCTGGGTTCTGTCCTAACCAGCCCATGTCAAGTTTGGCCAGTCTCTGCTTTTCCCTTAGACTGATTTGTATAACACAGTAGGCATGCTGCTGATTATGGTAACGACTCCCTGCATCTTCCATCCTTGGTGCCTTTGCTTATGCTCATTCTTCCTCCTGGAATATCCCCCACTGCTCCCCATAAGCTTCCTGCTGAAGTCCAACCCATCTTTCAAGGTCCCAGTTCAAACCACCTCTCTCCCAAGAGCTTTCTTAAAATCACACAGATGTCATCTGGCGTCTGCTTCTCCTCAGAGAAGTTAACCTACTGATATCCATGAGTCCCTGTCACTTATTTTCCCATTTCACTGTAGGCAAAACATTTCCATTCTGCCTCACTAGAGCCAGAACATACAACTCAGTCTAGGGAAATGTATTTATATTAAGCATTTAAGAATCTTTTTGGGCATTACTGAAGATTTAGCCGTTCTTAGGGAGGAATTACACTGAGAAGTAAGCAACCTTGCATCACCTCCTGGCTCCATGTCAAGCTCTCCCTCCCTCCCTCCCTCCTTCCCTCTCTCTCTCTCTGTCCCTCTTACAACCAAAAAAAATAATTTTTTTTCTTGCTTTGTCCTGAGTAGGGCAATTCATTCAGGACACTTGGGATCTTAGCTTCCACTTGCAATGATCTGTCAAGAAATTTCTTTTGAAAAAGTAACAGCACTCACCCTGAAAAAAAAAATTCCTCTAAAAACCATTATTATCGATTGCATTGCCTTTGGAATTAATATCCCTCCAAAATCCCCATGTTGTATGCCTACATGCCATTGATTCTCATATAACATATAGGCTATTTTTCATCTGAGCTTTTTATATGTGTCTTATTCTTTCATTGTTTTGAGTTTTCTTGAAAGCACAAACCACATATATTCACTTATTCCCTTAAAGTACCTAGCACATTGTTTGGCCGATATAAGACTCCCAATTTCTATAATTATATCAGAAAAAGGGTGAAATGGTTTATCATTCTTCAAAGTAACATACAATGAGTTTTCTTTAAGTGGCATTCATAGAAAGTAGGCTCAAATACCACCACTCCCATATAATTAGAATCCAAGTAGACAGAAGAGCACATATGTGCTCATCAGATCTTTAATGTGTTAAATACATTAATTTTTTTTAAATAATTCATCTTTCAGATTCAATACAAGGCTGATTAATATTCTTTATGGTTTCCCTCCATGAATTTTAAAATTTGTCTTTTATTTCTTTAAATACGATAAATGTTATATTTTATGCCTAAGAATGCCAGTATCTGTAGTCTTTATGGACCCATTTCTGTTACATGTTGTTTCTGTTGGTTCTCACTTAGGATGACTTTTTGCCCTAAAATGTTTAGAGAACCATGACAGTAAGTTGCCTATTTTCCTGAATAGAATGAAAGTGGTTTCCTCCAGAAGGGATCTGCATTTGCATTTGCTTCAGTCAGGAGCCTGGGGGCAGGAGGGAGATACCAGTCTACTACTACTTTAAACTCGCTTCTTAGTTTTTGTCAGACCACTCAAGTAGTGTGTAGTTTGGCTGCAAACATGATTCAAGGGTGCCATGATCATGCCCTTTTTTTCAGAACTTTTATTTTTCTTCCTCCACTGAACAGCTGAGCATTTTGTTTCCAGTCCTGATTGGAAGAATGGAAGTAGGTTGGGGAAAAGGTTTATTTTTAGGTCATCCATATGTTGAAGGTCAACAAATCCCAAGCAGGATAATTAAAAAGGAAATCACACAGATACCGCAGAACACTTAAATCTAAAAGAACATCTTGAAAGTAACCAGAGACAAACAAAACAATTATATTCAAGGGGGTGTCTGTTAGACTGAAAGATATAATGGAAGCCAGAAAAAAGTACCATATCTTCAATGTGCTGAAAGAAAGCTGGTAACCTCAAGATCCGTATTTGGCAAAATATCCTTCAAGAATGAAAGTGAAATAAAGATACTTCGACACAAACAAAAACTAAGATAGTTTGCCACCAGCAGAAGGAAGTTCTAAAGGATGTCTTTCAAGCAGAGGAAGGATAATTACAGACAGCAGGTTAAAGATACAGAAAGAATGAAGAACAAAGAACATGAAAAATACATGAGTAAAATAAAACATACATGGACCACATTAAATAAAAATGATAATGTCTTGTTATAAAAATAAAATACATGACAATGACACTATATAATTCAAGAGTAGGGTAACTGGAGTAAATTATCTCTAAAGGCCTTGTCTTGTTTAAAAAGAAGATACTGATTGATTTTAGACTTTGATAAGTGAGATGTATATGTACTAATTTCACAAGTAATCACTGAAGGAGTAGAAAGAGTCCAGTAAAAGAAAAAAGAAATGAAAATATCAACTGAAAAAAATAAAGAAGAAAAACATAAAAGATCAGACTAACAGACCAAATAAAGGCTATAAAATATGATATAAATTCAAATATGATATAAATTCAAATAAATTCAAATATTTGAATAAATGAACTATATGCTCCAATTAAAAGACAAAGATTAGCAGACTAGATTTTAAAGCAAAAGAAAGCAATTATATTTTTCACCCATTATATTAGTAAAAAGAAAAACTAAAATTCATCTATGATCATACTTCTCAGAGAAAACCATACTAAATATTTGTTTACCTTTTAGTTTTTTTCAGAAAGGCAAAGACACATTTTTATATAAAAATTGTAATACATGTACATGTTTTGTAACTTTTTTCTCTTAAAAACATCATGAATATATTTTAATATCATTAAAACATTCTCAACAGTTGCTATGAAGATTAAATGAGATAATATATGTAAAGTAAACACAAAAGCCTTTGCATTTACTATTACATCATATGTACGGTGCTTCATTTATAGTTTATTTAACCAGTCTACTATTGTTGGACATTTTGGTTGTTTCCAATGTTTGAGATATATTAAGATACAGATATGTAGATGACATTTCTCTTCAAAGAACATTCTTAGAGCCAAATATTGGTGAATATCCTTGATTATGTACGTGGGCTACATTTCCTAGTATATATAATACATCTGATGCCTATTTCAAGATCACCCCCCAAAATATCTACAAAAATGTGCTCTTCCACAAGAAATGTGTCCATTTTTCCTTGTTCAAAGGGAGAGGTTATTATCTTCCTTAACATTGTTCACAAATGAAAGAGGAAGTCCACAAATTAAAGAGGAAATCCAGAGAATTTTCTAGGTCACCAGATTTACTTAACCCTTCTAGTATCTCCAAACTTTTAAGAGTCAAAAGCAAGAGACACAACAGAATGGACAGAAAAGAATAAAACCCCCTTCTCCTTCAAGAAAAATTTTAAGCCAGGTCATGGAAGCAACCTAAATGCCCATCAACAGACGAATGGATAAAGAAGATGTGGTACATATATACAATAGAATATTACTCAGCCATAAAATTAGGTCATTTGTAAAGACGTGGTTGGACCTACAGACTGTCATACAGAGTGAAGTAAGTCAGAAAGAGAAAAACAAATATCGTTTATTAACACATGTATGTGGAATTTAGAAAAATGGTACAGATGAACCAGTTTGCAAGGCAGAAATAGAGACACAGATGTAGAGAACAAACATATGGACACCAGAGGGGGAAAGTGGGGGGCAGCAGGGGTGGCGGTGGGATGAATTGGGAGATTGGGGTTGACAATACATACACTAACATGTATAAAATAGCTAAATACCAAGAACCTGCTGTATAACATAAATAAATTAAAATTTTTAAAAAAGAAAAATTTTAAAACAAGATGCCCAGTTCTACTTCACTATGTCTTCAGACACCAACTCAAATTAGATGTCTTTTGACTTTAAAAAATCAAGATGAGTGTTTTCACCTTTGTGTATTAGAGTCTTGACAAAGCAACACCCAGAAGCCAAACTGCAGAACTGCTAGATTACATCTCATAGTTCCAGGGACAAAACTCCAACTGGCATAAGCCCTGTGTTCTGATATTTACAACCTTTCCTTTCTTCCCATTCACCATCCCACCCATGATACAGTCTGTTATGAACATGATTTTGAGTTAGAGGAAGGATTTAAGTCCTGGCCCTATCATTTCCTATTTGAGACAGCTTGAATAACTTCACCTCTAGCCTCAGTCTCCTCCATCTAACATATTGCTTATAAGCACACTCTAGAGCCACAGGTGTGGGTACATAATCTACCACCTACCAGCAGTGTTTCCTTTAGTCAGCTTCCTTATCTATAAAATGAGTTTATTATGGGGCTTACCTAAAATTAGTTTCTTAACCCAGTATTTGCCTTACAAGTAAGTACTCAATAAATGTTATACAATTGGTTCTCACTATTTGTGGGTTCTGTATTTGTGAATTCACCTACTCAATAAAATTTATTTGTAACCTCAGAATCAATACTCACAGTGCCTTTACGGTCATTAACAGACGTGCAGACCAGTGAAAACTGTGAGTCACTCAAAGCACATGTTCTTACCTCAGGTTAAACAAAACAGTGCTCTGCCTTCTTGTTTCATCTGTCATACTTTAGACAAGTATTCTTTTCACATTCTATTTCTGTGCTTTTTCTTTGGTGATCTCGCTGTTTAAAATGCCCCCCAACCACAGCTCTGAAGTGCTGCTTAGTGGCCCTAAGGTTGTGATGTACATCGTGGGAAAGAAATACATGTGTTACTGAAAACTGTATGATGTTAATGGAAGAAACTGAAGAAGACACAAATAAATGGAAAGATATTCCATGCTCATGGACTGGATGAACACTATTAAAATGTCCATACTCCCCAAAGCCATCTATTGATATACAATGCCATCCCCATCAAAATTCCAACAGCATTTTTCACAGAAATAGGACAAACAATCCTAAAACTCATATGGAACTACAAAAGACCTCAAAGAGCCAATGCCAACTCAAGAAAGAATAACACAGCTAGAGGTATTACACTCCCTTATTTCACACTATATTACAAAACTATAATAACCAAGACAGTACAGTACTGGCATAAAAACAAACACATAAATCAACAGAAGAGAATAGAGAGTCCCGAAAAATACCTACACATATATGGTCAATTAGTTTATGACAAAGGAGCCAAGAATTTACAATGGAAAAGGGACAGTCTCTTCAACAAATCATGTTGGGAAAACTGGACAGCCACATGGAAAAGAATGAAACTGGATCACTGTCTTACACCACACACAGGAAAAAAACTCGAAATAGATTAAAGACTTGAATGTCAGACCTGCAACCATAAAATTCCTAGAAGGAAACATAGGCAATAAGCTCCTTGATTTTGGTCTTGGTGATAATTTTTTGGATCTGACACCAAAAACAAAGGCAACAAAAGCAAAAATAAACAAGTGGGACTACATCAAATTAAAGTGCTTCTGCACAGCAAAGGAAATCATCAACAAAATGAAAAGGCAATCTACAGAATGGAAGAAAATATTTGCAAATCATGTATCTAATAAGGGGTTAATATCCAAAATATATAAAGAACTCAAACAACTCATTAGCCAAAAAACAATCAATTCGACTTAAAAAAAAGTGGGAAATCTGAATATTTTTCCAAAGAAGACATATGGATGGCCAACAGTTACATGAAAAGATGCTCAGTGTCACTAACCATCAGGGAAATGCAAATCAAAACTACGAGATATCACTTTGCGCCGGTCAGAAAGGCTATTATCAAAAAGGCAACAAATAACAAGTGTTGGTGAGGATGTGGAGAAAATGGACCCTTTTGCACTGTTGGTGGGAATGTAAATTGGTGCAGCCACTGTGGAGAACAATATGGAGGTTGCTCAAAAAATTAAATGTAGAACTACCATGTGAATCAGCAATTCCATTTCTGGGTATTTATCTGAAGAAAACAAAAACACTAACTTAAAAAGATATACGTTGCTCTCAGAGGAAAACATAGGCAGAACACTCTAACATAAATCACAGCAAGATCCTTTTTGACCCACCTCATGGAGAAATGGAAATAAAAACAAAAATAAACAAATGGGACCTAATGAAACTTAAAAGCTTTTGCACAGCAAAGGAAAGCATAAACAAGACAAAAAGACAACCCTCAGAATGGGACAAAATATTTGCCAATGAAGCAACTGACAAAGGATTAATCTCCAAAATTTACAAGCAGCTCATTCAGCTCAATATCAAAAATACAACCCAATCCAAAAATGGGCAGAAGACCTAAATAGACGTTTCTCCAAAGACGACATACAGATTGCCAACAAACAGATGAAAGGATGCTCAATATCACTAATCATTAGAGAAATGCAAATCAAAACTGCAATGAGGTATCACCTCACACCGGTCAGAAAGGCTATCAACAAAAAGTCTACAAACAATAAATGCTGCAGAGGGTGTGGAGAAAAGGGAACCCTCTTGCACTGTTGGTGGGAATGTAAATTGATACAGCCACTATGGAGAACAGTATGGAGATTCCTTAAAAAACTAAAGCTAGAACTACCATATGACCCAGCAATCCCACTACTGGGCATATACCCTGAGAAAACCGTAATTCAAAAAGAGACATGTACCACAATGTTCATTGCAGCTCTATTTACAATAGCCAGGACACGGAAGCAACCTAAGTGTCCATCGACGGATGAATGGATAAAGATGTGGCACATATATACAATGGAATATTACTCAGCCATGAAAAGGAATGAAATTGAGTTATTTGTAGTGAGGTGGATGGACCTAGAGTCTGTCATACAAAGTGAAGTAAGTCAGAAAGAGAAAAACAAATACTATATGCTAACACATATATATGGAATCTTAAAAAAAATGTTCTGATGAACCTATGGGTGGGACAGGAATAAAGACAAAGACATAGAGAAAGGGCTTGAGGACACAGGGAGGGGGAAGGGTAAGCTCGGATGAAGAGAGTGGCATGGACATATATACACTACCAAATGTAAAACAGATAGCTAGTGGGAAGCAGCCACATAGCACAGGGAGATCAGCTCAGTGCTTTGTGACCACCTAGAGGGGTGGGATAAGGAGGGTGGGAGGGAGACACAAGAGGGAAGAGATATGGGGATATATGTACACCTATAGCTGATTCACGTTGCTGTACAGCGGAAACTAACACAACATTGTAAACCAATTATACTCCAATAAAGATGTTAAAAAAAAAACATATGTACCCCCATGTTCATTGCAGCAATGTTTATAATAGCCAGGATATGAAAACAAACTGTCTATCAAAAGATGAATAAAGAAATAAAATGTAATATACACACAGAGGAATATTATATTATTCGGCCATGAAAAAGAATGAAATTTTGCCATTTGCAACAACGTAGATGGACACTGAGAGCATTATGATAAGTGAAATCAGTCAAAGACAAATACCATATAATCTCACTTGTATGTAGAATTTTTTTAAAAAACACAACAAGCTCATAGATACAGAGAACAGATAGGTTGTTGCCACAGGCAGGGGGATACAAGGGGTCAAAAGGCATAAACTTCCAATTATAAAATCATGGAGATGTAATGTACAGCATGGTGACGTACTATACATATTTAAAAGTTTGCTGGCAAGCAACTGGAAACTGAACATACTCTGACTACAGCCTTCAAAAGGAGTGCACCCTTCATCTTGTGTTGAGACTTCGTGGTGGTACGAAGAAAAGGAAGAATAACTCTTATACCACTCCCTAAAAGAATAAGCATAAAAGAAAGAAGAGTGGGCTGGCTGTCCTGAAATACTTATAAGATGGATGAGAATGGCAACATCAGTCACCTTTGTTGGAAGGGTCCTTCAGATGAAGGTGGTCTGCAGTTTTCATGGTCATCCACTTTGACACACATTATTGTGTCAAATGTTGTCTGAGCTACTGCCTCAACAAACCAGAAAGCAAGTAACTGTATAAGAGTTAATAAAAGACATGAACTAGGAACCATGTCAATCTTCACACTTAGCCACACTTTCCACTGCCTGAGTGATGAAATCCAGCCTTGACTGCTTAAGCTGACCACGATATGGCTCCAGCCCACCTATCCCACCACCCCCCTTACATAAATCCCCTGCTGCTCCAATATAACCTCATCACTGGGCCCCAGGCACATGTTCTTCCCACCTTCACTTAGTCCCCACTTTCCTCCCATCTGATATGCAGCCCTGTTTCTTCTTCATCCTGTCTAAACTCTTCCAATCTATCAAACTCAAGTTAGAGTCCCATTTCCTCTATGGAACCTTTCCCAATCACACAATATACTTGCTATCAGTAGCCAACAAGACAAAGACCAAAAGGGGATCTCTAGCTCTATGAAGGGAGAAAGGCAACACAAAAAGGGGCAAAAAAAAACAGTTGTCCAATTTAAATTTTCCAGTAAATCTGTCTTGTTCCCCGACTAGGCTGTTTATTTTCTTCTATCAGTTTTCCCCATAGACTGCTCCCTCAATTTTGGGTCTCGCAATTGCTTAATCTGGTTGCGAATATCCATATTTGCTTTCTGAGTAGTCAGCTGCTACCCCTAATCTCTCAATCTCTGCTCTCTGGTCCACACACTAGGCTGAAATGTGACTTTCCCAGTCCAATATTAACAGTTCACATAGAACCAGAAATTTGGCCCATATGTTACCAATATATTACGGAAAAAGCTGCAAGTTTAAGCCCTGTCTTACCAACTAGATTATAAATTCTTTGATAGTAGCTCTTTCTTTATGCTCCACCCCAGTTTTTAGACAGTGCAATGATAGCATTAATACCATATAAAGCATACAGGAGACAAGAAAACTGAGTTCCAATAGAAAACAACGCTAACAAGATATTTAAATTGACTTAATAAACTTTTGCAATGAAATTAAAATACCTATTTTTCTTTCAGATTCTCAAAGGTAATACATGCAACCCTCTAAGATATTTCTTCTCAATAATTTTACAAAATTATCAGAGTGCTAGAAGCAAAGGGATTCATCTCACTTCAAATTCTCTGATACAGGAAACTTAACAGAAATGCCCTAAGCTCCCAAATTTAAGAAAAACATGCTCTAGCCATATAGGGACCTTTATAAATCATAAACTATATGTATATATGTGTGTGTGTATGTGTGTGTGTGTGTAAGAGCTTCTTCTTGCCATCAAAAATGGAGAAGGCAAGTTTGTGAGGAATTACATTCTGTTTTTCTAGTTAATAACAGTCTGCTGAGGGAACCAAATTTACCCTAGCAAAGCAAATCAGTATTTCTATTATCTTCTCAATGTGTGGAACCACCAATGTGATCACCTAGTAGTCAATTAAGATTTGGTCATAAAGTTCCCCAAAGGACTCAATGACTGTGTCACCATTTGCCTTTTGGTACACACTACCTTTCCTAAATACAAAAGGATGACAACATCTACTTCTTCAGGGTGGCAATGCACTACTTAGTAATGTCAAAGGTATGTACAAAGCACTTCTTATCTATGATAATGAGTGTTTCAAAGAAAAGAAAATTATATAAACTGTAGAATCGGCATCAGTGGGTTAAATTCCCATCAGACCCAGAGAGAGAGTTTGGATGCATGCTACTTCAAATTCAGATTTATTGCAAAGAACTTCTCCAGTTGGTGTGTTGTGAATAGAGTAACCAGTTCTTTCTGGTTTTCCTAGGACTGCCTTTGTTTTAGCACTGAAAGTCCCACCTCCCAGAAACCCCATCAGTCCTAGGAAAATAAGAACGGTTGGTCAACCTAGTCATGGCACAAAAAGTAAAACTAGTATAGACCTATATTTCATCCATCTTGAAACTCTATGCTTTCCTGGTAGACTTACATGCACGTGTAAACAATAATAGTACTAGGCAAACACAGATCATACAACAAACACACTACTAGTCATTTATTTGTGTAATCCCCCCAGTAAGCTTGTAAATAAGATGAGCAATATAGTTTCCTCATTTTGCAAATGAAAAAACTGAGAGGCAGACAAGTAACTTTCTCAGTCAAATTATTCATTAGAACATAAGCTGGACTAAATAATACTGTGACTCAAAGATAAGACCGTTCTATTTTCTCTCAGTTAACAAACAGTACAGAGATAGGTGGGCTACAATCAGTGATCAGCTCTGTTCCATGTGATCATTCAGGGACCCAGGTTCCTCCTACATTGTTGCTCTATGCTTCTCTACATTGCAGTGCTCATTGGCCTGATGAGAGTTGGCTCTTCAGGGTCACATCAGTGTATCAACCCATCAGAATGAATACAGACAAGTCATGAAGGACTGGTGATTTCCTTTAAGGAGGGGATACTGATATTTCATATACCACTTCCACTCACATTCCTTTGGGAGTACATAATTATTTGCCCACACCTAAATTCAAAGGGCTTGGGAAATAGAGTCCCAACCTGAAAAGTGATGTCCCATTCTCTATTTTCAAAAGAAGGTAGGAGAAATGCATACTTGGGTACACTTCGTTGTCTCCAGCGATTGAATAGCTGGTGTTTGGAACTATTAGGATCAGAACCCAATTCTGTCTGATTCTAAAGACCACACTTCTCCCCCCATGCCTTGCTACCCACCCCTAGAACTAATTTTTTTTTGGTGTTGTTCTGCCAGGAAATATGTCAGCCAATGAAAACGCTTCTCAGAGCTTATCTTAGGGAAAACAAGCCATTTTAAACACCCAGAGACCACCTTTTCTTCCAACTTATCCTGAATAAGGCTTAAACAAACTATACCCTTTCACTTAAAATCTGAGAGTTGTGCCTCTTGAGTATGAAGTGAAGCCCAAGGCCTGTCAACTTCAGATAGTGAGGTTTACACAAAGAGAAATTAAGGAAACACTCCCATTTACCATTGCAACAAAAAGAATAAAATACCTAGGAATAAACCTACCCAAGGGGACAAAAGACCTGTATGCAGAAAACTATAAGACACTGATGAAAGACATTAAAGATGAAACAAACAAATGCAGAGATATACCATGTTCTTGGATTGGAAGAATCAACATTGTGAAAATAACTATACGCCCAAAGCAATCTACAGATTCGATGCAATCCCTTTCAAACTACCAATGGCATTTTTCACAGAACTAGAACAAAAAATTTCACAATTTGTATGGAAACACAAAAGACCCCAAATAACCAAAGCAATCTTGAGAAAAACGGAGCTGGAGGAATCAAGCTCCTGGACTTCAGACTATACTACAAAGCTACAGGAATCAAGACAGTATGGTACTGGCACAAAAACAGAAATATAGATCAATGGAACAGGATAGAAAGCCCAGAGATAAACCCATGCACATACAGTCACCCTGTTTTTGATAAAGGAAGCAAGCATATACAATGGAGAAAAGACAGTGTCTTCAATAAGTGGTGCTGGGAAAACTGGACAGCTACATGTAAAAGAATGAAATTAGAACACTCCCTAACACCATACACAAAAATAAATTCCAAGTGGATTAAGGACCTAAATGTATGGCCAGGCACTATAAAACTCTTAGAGGAAAACATAGGCAGAACATTCTATGATATGAATCACAGCAAGATCCTTTTTGACCCACCTCCTAGAGAAATAGAAATAAAAACGAAAATAAACAAATGGGACCTAATGAAACTTAAAAGCTTTTGCACAGCAAAGGAAAGCATAAACAAGACGAAAAGACAACCCTCAGAATGGGACAAAATATTTGCCAATGAAGCAACTGACAAAGGATTAATCTCCAAAGTTTACAATCAGCTGCTGCAGCTCAATATCAAGAAAAACAAACAACCCAATCCAAAAATGGGGAGAAGACCTAAATAGAAATTTCTGCAAAGAAGATATACAGATTGCCAACAAACACATGAAAGGATGCTCAACATCACCAATCATTAGAGAAATACAAATCAAAACCACAACGAGGTAGGACTTCACACCATTCGGAATAGCCATTATCAAAAAATCTACAAACAATAATTGCTGGAGAGGGTGTGGAGAAAAGGGAGCCCTCTTGCACTGTTGGTGGGAATGTAAATTGATACAGCCACTATGGAGAACAGTATGGAAGTGCCTTGAAAAACTAAAAATAGAACTACCATATGACCCAGCAATCCCACTACTGGGCATATATCCTGAGAAAACCATAAGTCAAAAAGAGTCATGTACCACAATGTTCATTGCAGCACCATTTACAATAGCCAGAACATGGAAGCAACCTAAGTGTCCATCGACAGATGAATGGATAAAGAAGATGTGGCACATATATACAATGGAATATTACTCAGCCATAAAAAGAAGTGAAGTTGAGTCATTTGTGGTGAGGTGGATGGACCTAGAGTCTGTCCTACAGAGTGAAGTAAGTCAGAAAGAGAAAAACAAATACCGTATGCTAGCACATATATACAGAATCTTAAAAAAAAAAATGGGGTTTCCCTGGTGGCGCAGTGGTTGAGAGTCTGCCTGCTGATGCAGGGGACATGGGTTCATGCCGTGGTCCGGGAAGATCCCACATGCTGCGGAGCAGCTGGGCCCGTTAGCCATGGCCGCTGGGCCTGCGCGTCCGGAGCCTGAGCTCCACAACGGGAGAGGCCACAACAGTGAGAGGCCCATGTACCGCAAAAAAGAAAGAAAGAAACAAACAAAAAGTTCTGAAGAACCTAGGGACAGGACAGCAATAAACACGCAGAAGAGAATGGACTTGAGGACACGGGGAGGGGGAACAGTAAGCTGGGACAAAGTGAGAGAGTGGCACGGACATATATACACTAACAAATGTAAAATAGATAGCTAGTGGGAAGCAGCCACATAGCACAGGGACATCAGCTTGATGCTTTGTGACCACCTAGAGGGGTGGGATAGGGAGGGTGGGAGGGAGATGCAACAGGGAGGAGATATGGGGAAATATGTGTAGCTGATTCACTTTGTTATAAAGCAGAAACTAAAACCACTGTAAAGCAATTATTGTCCAATAAAGATGTTAAAAAAAAAAAAAAAAGATGTGCGCAGTAGAGAGCACAGAGGTTCTGCTAGAAAAATAGAAAAATATCATGGATAGTTTCTCTAGCCAAGGTACCCAGAAATAAGGAGGTGGCAGGCCGTGGGTGTACCCATGATCAACGCCAACTACTACCATCGAAAAGGGAACAGCCTAGGTCTTAGCTCTCTCTGGTGACATTAGCCATAAAGAATATTCCTGATTAGAAAGTGGGTTAGGTTACATTTTAGCCTTTTCAATTGCTTCTGAAGGTAACATGAGCCTGAAGATGGAATTTCACTTTGAGTTTATCCTAGCTTCTGTTGCTCTGGACAAACCTAATTTACAGAACACCAAGCTATCTGTTGTCACTGGTACTTTCATCCCATTTGCTTTTCTCATTGTTCGTAGCAACTTCCAGCTCCTTCCCTGCATTGTGGGCTCATCATTGAGCCCCTTAGAACTCCAACCTCTGTAACACCAGCTTTGTAGCTTGCTGTGAGGAAGTGAGGACTCAGTAAGGATGGGCCTGCAAAAGATTCACCCCTTAAAAAAGGACAGTGTAAATCAAAGGTTTGTCCTGGAAAAGATATCAGGAAAGAATGTTACGGAGCTGCATTTTTTTCCACTTACAATTAACATAGCCTTATAGAGCCCCATGGAATAAATGCATATTCTTATAATGATGCATACACAAACAACACACACCAAAAAGATGAGGATTACATCAAGCAGATGAGGGTTACATCACAGGATGGTGAAGGTAGAGCAACAGCATAGAGGAAAACTAAATGACCAAACGGAGCAGAAGCACCCACCCAGCTCAACTCAAGGCTGTTATTTGAAAGATACTACTTCTGTTTGCTTTTGATAATGAGAAAATTAGAAGTCTCTGAACCACTTATCATTATTAATAATAAAGAACATTTCCAAGTGGCATACATTTCAGTAATAAATGGGATTCCCTATATCGGTGCCCATGCTTGTCTGGATGTGTCTACACATTCTGTAGACATCACACAATCCTTTCCTCGCCATTGAAAGCAGCATTCAGATTCTTTACACTTGTTCCCAAGACCTAGGAGATGTGTCTTTCAACTGGGCTGTCTATTAAATAGATAAAGTATGATATGCACAAAGCAATTTAAAGCTGTAGACTTTTGAAGTCACAGAAAAAGAAAAAAATGTTCTCACATCCTCTAAACACATCTCTAGGGAATCTGTGTCTAATATTCTGAGATTGGGCCAATTTGCTTTACTCTAGTAGAGCCATTTAACAATATAAAAATGTTAGCCACGCAACAGAAATTAAAGCAAACATAAACAAATGGGACCTAATCAAACTTATAACCTATTGCACAGCAAAGGAAACCATAAATAAAATGAAAGCACAACCTGCAGACTGGGAGAAAATATCTGCAAATGATATAACCAATAAGGGCTTAGTTTCCAAAATATACCAACAGCTCATACAACTCAATAACAAAAAAACAAACAACCCAATCAAAAAATGGGCAAAAGACCTAAATTGACATTTCTTCAAAGAAGACATACAGATGGCCAACATATGCATGAAAAGATACTCAACACTGCTGATTATGAGAGAAATGCAAATCAAAACTACAATGAGGTACCACCTCACACCAGTCAGAATGGCCATCATCAAAAAGTCTACAAATAACAAATGCTGGAGAGGGTGTGGAGAAAAGGGAACCTTCCTACACTGTTGGTGGGAATGTAAATTGGTGCAGCCGCTATGGAGAACAGTATGGAGGTTCCTCAAAAAGCTAAAAATAGAGTTGCCATATGCAATCCCACTCCTGGGCATATATCTGGACAAAACTATAATTTGAAGAGATACATGCACCCCTATGTTCATAGCTAAGACATGGACAATAGCTGAGACATGGAAACAACCTAAATGTCCACTGACAGATGAATGAATAAAGAAGATGTGCTACATATATACAATAGAACACCACTCAGCTATAAAAAGAATGAAATAATGCCATTTGCAGCTACATGGGTGGACCTAGAGATTATCGTACTAAGTGAAATCAGAGAGAGAAAGACAAATACCGTATGATATCACTTATATGTAAAATCTAAAAAAATGGTACAAATGAACTTATCTACGAAAAGAAACAGACTCACAGACTTGTGGTTGCCATGGGGGAGGGGAGATGAGGAGGGCTGGATTGGGAGTTTCAGACTAGCAGATGTGAACTATTATATACAGAATGAATAAACAGCAAGGTCCTACTGTAGAGCACAAGGAATTATAGTCAATATCCTGTAATAAACCATAATGAAAAAGAATAGGAAAAAGAATATACATATATATACACACACATATATAAGGCATATATATATAAAAGTGAATCACTTTGCTGTACACCAGAAACTAACAACATTGTAAATCAATTACACTTCAATTTAAAAAAATGTGAGCCACAGCTTTTAAGAGAGATACCACATTTTGACCACTTAAATGCTAATATCTGGACATATGTGAAACACAGAAGCAAAGAAGCAGCTTTCTGATCTTTCTTCCTAAAATTAGATCGTGGGTTGTAAGTAAAATGAAGCCAGCTGCTTGTGACCCTCTGGTCCTGCACTGTTATTTCCTACTTTAAAAGGAAAAGCTGACCAGCCATTTTAGAAAAAAAAAGATTTCTCATTTAAATCTGACAAATCAACACAAGACTAGCCAATCAGTCGATACCAGCTGCTGGTTCTCTTTCTGTGGGTAGGTCCCAGGATGAGGAAGGTCTCCTGGATTTGAGCCCAGGAGACAGCACAGCTGCTCCCAGACACCCACACTCACCCTGCACAGCCTTGACTGACAGCACTATCACATGCCAAGCTTCCCCTCCTGGAAGTTCTGCCACTTCCCAGGTCAAGCCTCCTGGAAGGTTCTCTTCTCTCTGCCTTCCTGAGAAATTAATTCTTAGCTAAGCCCTCCTCCCTAACAGCTAGCCAAAGGCTACTGTGCACACTTTGAGACAGAGAAACTGAAGGATATTTCCCAAGCCAAATGGCTTTGTGCAAATCATTATGCTAAGAGAGGCAGTTTAGCAAAGTCCAGGCATATATGGCCAAAGACCTTTCCTTTCTCCCACCTCTCAGTTCTCTCCACTCCCACTTCTCACGCACTCCTGGAGAAACTTAGTCTGCAAGTTTCTTACTCATTGACAGTTGACTCACGCAAGCTCCTTTCCATCAGGACTATTGGATAGACAGAAAAAAATATATATGAATATTTTTACTCTCATCCAGAAAACTGGACTTGCCTAAGCTATAGAAAGGCCATTGTATCTCTCAAGGTATTTGAATTTCACATGAAAAATCAACTCCCAGACACAACCACTTACACGTATAGTTTATTTAAAAATAAAATATTCATCTCTATATTCTAACTGGATTCTAACATATTACCTTAGGTAGGGACTACTATCCATCTCCCCATTTTACACAAGATTCCCCAGGGCTCAAAGACACAAGTAGTCAAACTATGGTCCACAGGCCGAAGTCAGCCCCCTGCACCTGTTTTATAAATAAAGTTTTATTGAAACACAGTGGTATCCATTCATTTACATATTTTTAATGGCTGCTTTAGCTATGATTCCAGAGTTGAATATTTTGGACAGAGACCATATGGTCCACAAAGCCAAAATTATTTATTATCTGGTCCTTTACAGAAAAAGTTTGCCAACTTCTACTAGAGAGCGAATCTGCCTTTCACTAAGTCACTACTCAGCAATTTTCCACAAGGCCTTGAGCCTGATGAATTTCCTACGGGAAGTCAGACACATCTCTAGCCCAGCACATCTGACTCTTTCCACTCTGCCACACTGTCTTCAAAAGAACTGTTCAGTGTCTACAGGGCTCTCTGGCTGGGCCAGGAGAACCACAGATCACACCACTGTTATAGAGCAACATACAGAGGAAACACCCGGGGCTGTACAGGATGGAGTATACTATGAAGACAGAAGGGCTACTCCACCCGATTACAAAGCCCTTACTTGCAAGTGATACCAAAGATGAACATACCCAAGACTTTTCCAAATGGCACCCATGACCTTGAGCTGAAGGCCCCTGGGACATTTGTTTGTGGTTCAACCCTTGGAGAGACCTCTGCAGACTTCTACCATTCTTAGAACTTTGCATGTCTGGTCTCTTCTGTTTTTACTGTTGTTGCTTCTGTTATTGTGGTTTGATTTCATTGATTTTTGAGGCTTTTAACTCTATTTAGTAAGTTGAGTCTTAGAGTCATAGAAAGATTTGATGGATGTTTATTACCAGGAATGTGGAAATGTGGGAAAAGCCCACTGGAATCAAAAACTACCTTTGTAGGGCTTCCCTGGTGGCGCAGTGGTTGAGAATCTGCCTGCTAATGCAGGGGACATGGGTTTGAGCCCTGGTCTGGGAGAATGCCACATGCCGCGGAGCAACTAGGCCTGTGAGCCACAACTGCTGAGCCTGTGCGTCTGGAGCCTGTGCTCCGCAATGAGAGGCCGCGATAATGAGAGGCCTGTGCACTGCGATGAAGAGTGGCCCCCCACTTGCCACAACTAGAGAAAGCCCTTGCACAGAAACGAAGACCCAATACAGCAAAAATAAATAAATTAATAAAAAACTCCTACCCCCAACATCTTCTTTTAAAAAAAAAAACTACCTTTGTAAAAATCCTAAAATGCCTATTGTGCACCAAGTAGTTCTAGAATTTAGAGATTGATTGTTTCTTTGTTTGGAGGGGAGTTGTTTAGTTCTTCTTTAAGAGGATGGGGAAGAAGCAAGAAGTGGGGATAGGGCGTATAAGACTAACCAGCCTAGAATATATCCTCCTAAATGGCAAAACCCACCCATTTTACACAGCCAGGTATCCCCCAGTAACTTAAACACATACCCAGTGTGGCAAACGGCACTGCTCTGGATCTTGGAAACAAGACCCGTAAAGTACATACCCAAGGATGTACTGTTCTTGGAAGATTTCTGCACCAGACACAAACTTGTACACGTTCAGCTTATGGTAAAAGAATTCTCATGTTGCAACTGGTTTGAGATTCCAGGAATGTGTGTGTTCAAATTTTTGTTTGAAATTTTGAGTAATTTGCAGCTTTTCATGTGTTTTATGTTTGATTTTGATGTAGTTATTTTTTATTGGAGTGTTTTTGAAGAAATGCCCTATGGTAAGTGTGGTGACCTGAGAGAGGGAAGAAACACACAGCCTTTCCCATCTCTGAAGGATACGAATTACAACCTAGGAAATCTCCTTCCTCCAAGAACTGCTTCATCTCCAGGGTTTAAAAGTGAAACCTTAGCACAAGGAGTTGCCTGGTGAGAAGACAGCCAACAAGAGTGTTAGGCAGGCAGGAGAAGTGGGCAAGAAAGTGGAGTAGGAAGACCCTGAACTCATCTCCTCTCATGGGCACACCAAAATTATAACTATTTACAGAGCAACTATTGATGAGAAAGACCAAAATCTAGCATAAAAGATCTTCCACAACTAAAGACATAAAGAAAGAACCACAACAAGATGGGTAGGAGGGGTGGATTTGCAGTAGAGTCAAGACCCATACCCCCAGCTGGGTGACCCACAAACAAGAGGATAATTACAACTGCAGAGGTTCTCCCCAAGGAGCAAGTGGTCTGAGCCCCACACTGGGCTCCACAGCTCAGAGATCCTGCACTGGGAAGACAAGGCCCCAGAATGTCTGACTTTGACAGGAGGGTTCAGGAGGGTTGACTTTGAAAACCAAGGGGGCTTATGTTCAGGAGGGTTGAAGGGCTGTGGGAAAGAGAGATATGCTCTTATAGGGTGGGTGCAAAATCTCACAGGCTCCAAGTCCCACTGTAGAGGAGTAGTTTGAAAGGAGCCTGGATCAGACCCACTTGCTGGCGAGCCCCCTAGGGAGGCAGGAGGCAACTGTAATGGAGACACTGGTGGCAGCCATTTCTGGGACCTCATTCTACCACAATAAAACTAGCACTGGCAAGCACCATCTTGGAATCCTCCCTCTAACCATTAGCTCTGGGGGTTTACTCACGCACCAGTAAACTAGCAGCAGCCAAAAGCCCCACCCCCAGGCCAAACAGACAGCATGGTCAAGTGGGATTTATGCCAGGGATGCAGGATTCTTCAATATAGGCAAATCAAACAATGTGATACACCATATTAATAAACTGAAGAATAAAAACCATATGATCATCTCAGTAGATGCAGAAAAAGTGTTTGACAAACTCAACACCCATTTATGACAAAAACTCTCCAGGAAGTGGGCATAGAGGGAAGCTACCTCAACATAATAAAATCCATGTATGAAAAATCCACGACAAACATCATTCTCAATGGTGAAAAAGTGAAAGCATTTCCTCTAAGATCAAGAACAAGATAAGAATGTCCATTCTTACCACTTTTATTCAACATAGTTTTAGATGTTCTAGCCACAGCAATCAGAGAAGAAAAAGAAATAAAAGGAATCCAAATTGGAAAAGAAGTAAAACTGTCATTGTTTTCAGATGACATGATACTATACATAGAAAATTCTAAAGACACTACCAGAGAACTTCTAGAGCGCATCAATAAATTCAGTAAAGTTACAGGATGCAGAATTAATACACAGAAATCTCTTGCATTTCTATACACTAACAACAAAAGTTCAGAAAGAAATTAAGGAAACAATCCCATTAATCATGGCATCAAAATGAATAAAATACCTAAGGAGGCAAAAGACCTGTATGCAGAAAACTATAAGACACTGATTAAAGAAATCAAAGACAATACAAACAGATGGAAAGATATACCATGTTCTTGGATTGGAAGAATCACTACTGTCAAAATGACTATACTACTCAAAGCAATCTACAGATTCAATGAAATACCTATCAAATTACCAATGGCATTTTACACAGAATTACAACAAAAAGTTTAAAATTTGTATGGAAACACCAAAGAACACAAATAACCAAAGCAATCTTGAGAGAGAAAAACGGAGCTGGAGGAATCAGGCTCCCTGACTTCAGACTATACTACAAAGCTACAGTCATCAAAACGTATGGTACTGGCAGAAAAACAGAAATATAGATCAGTGGAACAGGATAGAAAGTCCAGAGATAAACCCAAGCACTTATGATCAACTAATCTATGACAAAGGAGGCAAGAATATATAATGGAGAAAAGGCAGTGTCTTCAATAAGTGGTGCTGGGAAAACTAGACAGCTACATGTAAAAGAATGAAATTAGAACACTCCCTAACCTCATACACAAAAATAAACTCAAAATGGATTAAAGACCTAAATGTAAGGCCATAAAACTCTTAGAGGAAAACACAGGCAGAACACTCTGACACAAATCACAGCAATATTTTTTTTGATCCACCTCTCAAAGTAATGAAAATAAAAACAAAAATAAACAAACGGGACCTAATTAAACTTAAAAGCTTTTTCACAGCAAAGGAAACCATAAACAAAATGAGAAGACAACCCACAGAATGGGAGAAAATATTTACAAATTAAGCAACCAACAAGATTAATCTCTAAAATATACAAACAGCTCATGTAGCTCAATATCACAAAAACCCCAAACAACCCAATCAAAAAATGGGCAAAAGACCTAAATAGGCATTTCTCCAAAGAAGACACACAGATGGCCAAGAGGCACATGAAAAGATGCTCAACATCATTAATTATTAGAGAAATGCAAATCAAAACTGTCAATACAATGAGGTACCACTTCACACCAGTCAGAATGGTCATCAAAAAATCTACAAACAATAACTGGCGAGGGTGTGGAGAAAAGGGAACCCTCCTACACTGTTGATGAGAATGTAAATTGGTAGAGCCACTATGGAGAACAGTATGGGGGTTCCTTAAAAAACTAAATATAGAACTACAATATGATCCAGCAATCCCACTCCTGGGCATATATCCAGAGAATACCATAATTCAAAAGGATACATGCACCCTAATGTTCATAGCAGCACTGTTTATAATAGCCAAGACATGGAAGCAACCTAAATGTCCATCAACAGAGCAGTGGATAAAGAAGATGTGTACATATATACAATGGAATGTTACTCAGCTATAAAAAAAAGAATAAAATAATCCATTTGCAGCAACATGGATGGACCTAGAGATAGTCATACTGAGTGAAGTAAGTCAGAGAAAGACAAATATCATATGATATCACTTATATGTGGAATCTAAAAAAATGGTACAAATGAACTTATCTACAAAACAGAAATAGAGTCACAAATGTAGAAAACAAACTTATGATTACTAGGGGGGAAGAAAGGGGATGGATAACTTGGGAGATTGGAATTGACATATACACACTATATATAAAATAGATAACTAATAAGGACCTACTGTATAGTACAGGGAACTCTACTCAATACTCTGTAATGACCTATATGGGAAAAGAATCTAAAAAAAAGCAGATATCTGTATGTATAAAACTGATTCACTTTGCTGTACACCTGAAACACAACGTTGTAAATCAACTTTATTCCAATAAAAAATAAAGAATAAAAGCAAACTATAGGACCTCCCTGGTGATGCAGTGGTTAAGAATCTCCCTGCCAATGCAGGGGACAGGGGTTCGATCCCTGGTCCAGGAAGATCCCACATGCCATGGAGCAACTAAGCCTGTGAACCACAACTACTGAGCCTGTGCTCTGGAGCCCACGAGCCACAACTACTGAGGCCGCATGCCACAACTATGGAAGCCCATGTGCCTAGAGCCCGTGCTCTGCAACAAAGAGAAGCCACCAAAATGAGAAGCCTGGACACCACAACAAAGAGTAGCCCCCGCTGGCTGCAACTAGAGAAAGCCCGTGCGCAGCAAAGATGACCCAATGCAGCCATAAATAAATAAATAATGTCTATTTTTGTAAAAAAAACCAAAAAAACAAAACAAAGAACTCATACAATTCAACATCAAAAACAAAACAAAACAAAAAAACAACCTGATAATAAAAATGGGCAGAGGACCTGAATAGACCTTTTTTCAAAGAGAATATACAGAAGGCCAACACATGAAAAGATGTTCAGCATCACTAATCATCAGGAAAATGCAAATCAAAACCACAATGAGATACCACCTCACAACTGTCAGAATGGCTATCATCAAAAAGACAACAAATAACAAGTGTTGGTGAGGGTGTGGAGAAAAGGGAACCCTAGTACAGTGTTGGTGGGATTGTAAATTGATACAGCCACTATGGAAAATAGTATGGAGATTCCTTAAAATTTGAAAATAGAACTGCCACAGAAGCCAAAAATTTCACTTCTGAGCATTTACCCTAAGAAAGCAAAAACACTAATTTGAAAAGGTATTTGCACAGCAATATTCATTGCAGCATTATTTACAATAGCCAAGATATGGAAGCAAGCTAAGTGTCCATTGACAGACAAATGGATCAAGATACAACACACACACACACACACACACACACAGGAATATTACTCAGCCATTTAAAAACATGATATCTTGCCATTTGTGACAACATGGATGATCTAGAGTGTATTATGCTAAGTGAAATTAGTCTGACAGAGAAAGACAAACACTGTATATTATCACTTACATGTGGAATATAAAATATGAAACAAATGAATGTAACAAAACAGAAACGAACTTACAGAGAACAAACTAGTGGTTACCAGTGCAGAAATGGAAGAGAGGAAGGGCAAGATAGGGGTAGGGTATATAAGAAGTATATAAGTTTATATAAGAAGTATAAACTCTATGTATAAAATACATAAGCTACAAGGATATATTGTACAGCACAGGGAATACGGCTAATACTTTATCATAATTTTAAATGGAGTATCATCTATAAAAATCACTATGTTGTACCCCTGAAATTAATATAATATTGTAAATCAACTACACTTCAATTAAAAAATAAAGTTTTTTAATTAAAAAAACCTTTTAGGTCTAAACAATAAAATACAGTGAGCGGAGCTTGTAAGGTTATTGATTTAAATAACCAACTGTAAAAGAAAAAGACAAATGCCATATGATCTCACTTTTATGTGCAACCTAAAAAACAGGATAAACAAAACAAACTCACAGATACAGAGAACAAACAGGTGGTTGCCACAGGGGAGACGGTTGGAAAGGATGAGAAATAGGTAAAGGGGATTAAGAGGTAAAAACCTCCTGTTATAAAATAAATAAACCACAGGAATGTAATATACAGCATAAGGAATATGGTCAATAATACTGCAATAATTTTGTATGGGGACAGATGGTTACTTATCATGGTGGTTATTTCACAATGTATGCAAATGTCAAATCATTATGTAGTACATCTGAAACTAACATAATATTGTACAAACTATATTTCAATAAATAAATTTTTAAAAAATAATAATAAATAACACACAAAAATGTCTTTTAAAAAAGGGTGTTAGGCAATGGTTCTACTGGGCTGAGTCTCAGTGCCCTGAGATTCATCCTCTTCTTTTGCCTTAACTCTCCCAACACATATTATCTGACACATCATCAGACAGGGTATCTTATACCTCAAGGGAAATATGAGCTCACAGGTACTGCTGCAGAACAAATTTGTAATGTACAAATTGAGCAACTCTCCCAGGAGGCAGAAGAATAGAGATAGAAAATATATAAGAGCATTTTAGATCTGTGGAAGAAGGGAAAACTGTCTATATCTGGATAATGGGACTTAGAAAGAAACACAAAAAATAAAGAGGAGAAAATGTTTGAAGAAATAATGAGGATAAATTTCCTAGAAATAAAGCTAGATCAAAGATCTGAAATTTAAAAGACCCACAGAATTCAAACAGAAGATATAAGGTAAAGTACACCTCTATCTAGAAGTGTAATTTAAGATTAGCAAAGACAAAGCAAAAATTCTAAAAGCATCTGGATTGAAGAAGATCACCTATAAAAGAATAAGAATCATATCGTAATTACACCTATTAACCCTAATACAAGGTACAAGAAATTAATGGAGCAGTTAAAGTACTGAAGAAAGATACATTCAAAACTAGATTTTTTCCAAGCAACCAAATTGTCATTCAAATATGAAGACATAATAAATATTCTTGGGCACACAGTCTTCACTAGTTTTTTTTTGCTACACACAAACATAATAGTAAGATTGTGTACTTCTGAAACACATTCAGAAGTACAAGAAATATGGGAAATAATGTGTATCAAATTTCTTGGTAAGATATATTACTATCCAAGCAATTTTAAAGGACAAAGAAGAAGAGAAGGTATAACTCTAATAAACTACAAATAAAATTCTAGAAAATATCAATACGATGGAGCTGGTGGGGGAGACAAGAAGTGTAAGACAGGGCAGTATATAAATATTGACATGTTTAAAGAATCAGTGGAGCTAAATAAACATGAGTCTTATGATGAAGGCAACTACCTGAAGCAAAAAATATAGAATAACTTTTCAACAAGCAAATACAAAAACATAAGTTCCAACTATCCAATAGAAGACAGGAAAAGGGAAAAAAGAGAATGGAGAATCTGAACCTGTTATTCTTTTCAGTTTATCTATCAGGTAAGTCACATAATTCTCCAAAGTCAAGAATACCTTCTCCTGATGTTAACTTCTAGTGGACATTTTGCTTTACTTTTTGTACTTAGGACTTTGATGCACCTAAACTTTTGTATATGGAACCAGAGAAGCATCAAAGAATAAAAAAGCGCTAATGAAAAGATTATCTTATCCCTACTGCTCTTCAGTGCCACCTTTGCCCTAAATCAAATGACCACATGAGTATTTTTTGGATGTTCTATTCTGTTCCAGTGATACATGTCTATCGTGACACCAATATCATACTGCTTTAATTCTGTAGCTATGTACTGTAACAAACCTTGATATATCCTAACCTTATTCTTAAAGAAAATCTTGGCTATTCTTAGACCTTTGCATTTCCATATACTTTTTCCAATTAGTTTGTCAATCTCTACACACACACACACACACACACACACACATACACACACAGAAACCTGGCATACTGATAGGAATTACATCTTTAAACTGTTGAGTCTTCCAATCCAGAAATATGATATAGCTATTTATTTAGGCTTTAATTTCTCTCAATATTTTTCATTTTCTGAGAAGAGAGCTCACAAATTTTTGCTAGATATAGTTCTATATAGTTGATTTTTTGAAAATTGAATAATTTTCTAATAAATTATTGCTGATATATACAATGTATAATTTTGTATATTGACCATATATTTGGCAAGCTTGCTAAATTAGCCTATTCTAAATAATTTATCTATAAAGTATTTTGGATTTTCTATGATGTATCAAGTGTTTGATTTCTTCTTTTATAGACATTATTCTTTTCTCTTTTTTTTGTTCTTTATTGTGCTGGCTGCCTAAGCTCTTAAATGCAAATGTTGAATAGACAATGGTGATAGTGGATATATTTGTCTTGTTTCTTATTTCAAAAAGGAGACGTAGTTTTCAGTGTTTCAACATGAGGGTAATGTTTCTTGGAGGTTACTTGTGAGTACTCTATCAAATTAAGCAAGTTTCATTCTATTGCCAGCTTTCCATGAGTTTATTATCATAAATATTAATTTTTAATGGGCTTTCTGCATCTATGGAGATAATCTTATGATTTTCCTCCTTTGTTCTTTCATACAGTGTATTACATTGTTTGATATTTGAATTCTGAACCAGCCTTACATTTCTGGCACCAAAAAAAAAAAAAACCACCCCCCCCCAAAAAAAAAAAAACTTGGCCCTGATATAGTATCCTTTTTATATATTGCTAGATTCAGTTTTCTAACACTAATTTTGGATTTTTTAATCTATATTCATGAGTGAGATTGGCCTGTAATTTAACTTTTCCATAACGGTCACATCAGATGATGTTATCAAGATTAAGCAGGTCTTATCAAATGAGCTTGGTCCATGACAGGGAGAATGCTTCATGCCACATGGAGGAGCCGTCAGCCACCGGCTGCCTGATGGCCTGAGCAAGCAGTACCCAGACATGCAGTGAACTGACTGACTGTTGATCTAGCTGGTGGCAGTGCATACCTGGCCAGATGGGTGCTGTGGGCTAGGACTGTGGGCAGGGGAGCTGGCCAGGCCACAGACAGTTGAGCATGCACTGTGACATCTTCTACTCTGCTCATCTGTACACATCCTTCAAAATAACAGCTTCTGCCTCAGTATTCCAGGGTTTCTTTTCTCACAGAATCCAACAGAGTTGCAGTTCTGAGTAAAAAACTTCCAGCAGAGATGATGAAAATGACAAACTCCATAACTTTCCAAGGTTACCTGCCAAACTGTCACTGAATTTACTGCTATATCCACTGCAAAGCTCATTTAGCATCATGCTGTGTTGATAGCCAAGTCCTTTCGTGTTAGTCAACATCAAGCCCAGCTCTTTAATTCTGGGTAAATGTGGGCTGTGACCCAGCAGAGGACAGGCCCTCTCCCTGGTGAACATGCTGTAGTGGATATCTATTGTAAAAATTATAAAATTACTCTTGGTTGGAAATATGAACTTGCCTTTGAGAGCAACAGCAATAAGAGATGAAAGTTTATTACTGAACTTGCTCATGTGTTCAAAGACAATTGTTGAGAGTGAAAACTTTCCATTGTATTTTGAATCCATTTTTGTGAAAGAGACTGTAAACAAGATAGAAACAAAGGAGCCCTGTGGATGACAATATTTCTTGAACTTTAACCTCACAGACTAGCTGCAAAGCTCATGACACTCTATGATTTCTCTGGTTATTCTTGGAGAAGATAGCCCCTTCTTGTATATATCTCCTCATCTTTAAGTTATTTCTGAAGTTCTTAATGAACTTTTTTAAACAATCCCACGTTTTAGAGAAAGAATGAACTAACTGATGCTTCTGTCAACTTTCTTCTTTTAAGCTATGTTTTTAATGCAGAATTTAGTTATGCAGGTAAATGCCTTTACTCGTGTTCAGTAGATAAAATGATAATTTCTAAAGAATATAGGAATGGAGTCTCTGCTATATAAAAATGTCTCACCACTGACCTTTATTAGAGTGAAGGCAAGGGAGTGCTGTAGTTCATACTACAAAAAAACTGCCAACACTGTAAATTAAATGGGTATTCATTTTGGAGATTAATTGCTAAGTTATAGCGCTCAATTAAGTACCTTCCATAATGTGTCACTAAGTTTATATATCAGTGCTTTTACTTTTGCTCAAAAACAGAGAAGCTCACAACTTTATATAGGTTAATGGAGAAATGTGTCTAATGTTAATATCTTGTCTCTTTAAGCAATGAGGTATCTTATCTAAAAAGCAAGTGAACTAGTTGTTATAAATGGCTTCCTACATAGAGAAAGATGCATTCATTATTAAAGAAATATTTATCTCTTGTTCAGTTATTGAAATTGGAAAATTGTACCTTTAATGGAAGCAGTAACTTATACATCAGTAGATTATTTTATGACTGGTTCAATGAAGAGTTCCTAGCATACTATCAATTTACTTGAAGAATAATTAGTTTTGCAAATCAAAGGTGCTAGAACCAAAAGGAAAATTAAATACTCCAGACTTTATTTTAAAAATTTTTCAGAAGGTTAAAGCTACAAGATAGGTTTTAAATTTAAGTGAATTGATATTTGCTTTGTGGATTTTTTTAAAAACTGATTTGGGAAGTTTTCGCTTTCCTACCTACTAGAAGAGACTGTGTAAAACTGGTATTGTTTCTTTCTCAAGTAATTAGTAAAATTCAGAGAAGCCATCTGAGCCTGGAGTTTTCTTTGAGTTAAGGTTTTAAATTACTGATTTTTTTTTTTTTTAATTCTTGTAGCAGTCTTCTTCTTGTCTTGTTAAGTTGCGTTTTTCTAGTAGGTTTTCCATTTCATCTAAATTTGGTACTTCCATATTTCTAGTAAATTGTCCATTTCATCTAAGTTTTCTAATGCATTGTCCTAATATTGTTCATAGTATTTTTATGTCATTCAATGTCTGTAGGATACACAGTAAAGTCTCATTTTCATAACTACCTTATTGTTGCTCAATTTGGCCAATGTGTTTATTACTAATTATTCAAACCAGCTTTGGGCTTCAATAATCTTCTCTATTGTACATTAGGAAATGTTTTCATTAATATCTGCTCCAATTTTTATTATTTTTTCTTTTTTCTTTGGGTTTGTTGTTTTTTCCTCTTACTTTTTATGCTTAAATCATTTACTTTAATAGATGCTTAGATCATGTTTACATTTTTCTTTTATAATATATGCATCTAAGGCCATAAACTTCTTTGTGCAGAGCTTAGCTGTATCCCACAATACATCATATGAAAATGTCCTATTTTCATTTTAATTCAGTTGAAAATACATTTTTTAACATCTTTATTGGAGTATAATTGCTTTACCATGATGTGTTAGTTTCTGCTTTATAACAAAGTGAATCAGCTGTACATATACATATATCCCCATATCTCTTCCCTCTTGCGTCTCCCTCTCTCCCACCCTCCCTATCCCACCCCTCTAGGTGGTCACAAAGCACCGAGCTGATCTCCCTGTGCTATGCAGCTGCTTCCCACTAGCTATCTATTTTACGTTTGGTAGTGTACATATGTCCATGCCACTCTCTCACTTTGTCCCATCTTACCCTTCCCCCTCCCCGTGTCCTCAAGTCCATCTCTAGTAGGTCTGCGTCTTTATTCCCGTCCTGCCCCTAGGTTCTTCATGACTTTTTTTTTTCTTTTTAGATTCCATATATATGTGTTAGCATACGGTATTTGTTTTTCTCTTTCTGACTTACTGCACTCTGTATGACAGACTCTAGGTCCATCCACCTCACTACAAATAACTCAATTTCGTTTCTTTTTATGGCTGAGTAATATTCCATTGTATATATGTGCCACATCTTCTTTATCCATTCATCTGTCAGTGGACACTTAGGTTGCTTCCATGTCCTGGCTATTGTAAATAGAGCTGCCACGAACATTGTGGTTACATTCTAATTTATACTGTGATTTCGCCTTTGCCCCATATATCTTTAGAAGTGTACTACTTAACTTTCATACATTTGGAGGTTTTCTACTTTTCTTTTGCTTAATGATTTCTTTCCACTGGTTTAAATAACACAGTTCCTATAATTTTAATCTTTAAAATATGTTGAGACCCATTTACTTTATGACACAACATATGTTCAACTTTGATGAATTTTTCAAGTGCGTTTAGAAAAAACGGATTTTGCAGCCACGGGGTACAATGAAGGGTACGCCTATTTTGTCGTCTTTCATTGTGTTGCTCAAACCTTTTATATCTGTATTGAATTTTCTAATTGTTCTATCAGTTACTAAGAAAAAAGTACATTAAAAATCTCCCACTATGATGGTGAATTTGACTATTTCTCTTAATTCTGTCATTTTTTGCTTGTGATATTTTGAAGCTAAATTATTAGTTACATATACATTTAGAATTATATCCTGGTGAATAAACCTTTTATCATTATCAATATTCTTATCTGTAGTATACTTTTTGCTTTAAAATAAACTTTCTATTTGCACTTTATTAGTTCACCTGTTCTGTGTTCTGGTTTCTATCCTTTCTTCCCTTCTATTAGATTAAGTGGTTTATATTATTCCATCTTTCTCTCTCCATTATGTAATTTTACATACATACATTCTTCTGTCATTTGTTTAATGATTACCTTAGCAATTACATCTTTGATGTCTTAAAATATTTTACCACTTCTCAATGCAAGGCCTTTAGAACGCTTCAACTCTATTTACTACTCACTTGACAGCTATTTTAATTGCATATGCATCTTTATTTCTTCTTCAATTTTGAAAGAATTTTTAAGAACGTAAAATTCTAAGTGGTCAGTTATTTTCCTTCAGCACTTTAAAGATATCATTCCCTTCTCTGATTTTTCCACTTCTGTTGAGAAATTAACTGTTGGGATCATGGTTGCTCCTTTAATGGTAATATAACTTTTCTCCCCCCTTTGCCTGTCTTTCAAACTTTTTTCTTTGTCTTTGGTTTCTAGCAGTTTCTCTCTAATGTGCCAAGATGTGGTTTTATTTTTATTTATCCTGCTTGGTGTTTATATTATTTCTTAAATCTATGATTTCACATGTTTTATCATATTTGGAAAGTCCACAGCCATTATCTCTTCAAATATTGCTCCTGCTGCATCTACTCTCTTCTCCTTTTGTAATCCCAGCTTCAGATGTGTTACAGCTTTTCATGATGATCCATGTAATGTTTAGTTTCTTTTATCTATTTTCCATCTTTTTGTCTCTCCATGTTTTGTCTAAAAGATCTTCCTGACCTATCATCCAGTTCACTGAAGTTTTTCCTCAGCTTGCTTTAAACTGCTGTTAAATTCAATCCACTGCATGCTTAATTTCAATTATTACTTTTTAGCCCTAGAATGTCTATTTGGTTCTTTTTCATAGGTCCTGGTTTTCTGAAATTTTTAATTCTCTCTCTTAATTTCTTATGCATGGTTATTTACAAGTCTATGTGTGATAATCCCATTGTCTGATGCCCTAGGAGGCTATTTCTATTTTCTTATTGTCTCCTTTGACTTATGGTCAAGTCTTGTCTACTTTTGTGCCTGGTTGTTTTTGTTGGAATTTTAACACTATTAAAAACTGTAGAGATGATCTGAACCTGTGAATATGTTAGCTTTCTAGAGAGGATTGAATTTTCTACTGGCAGGCAAGGAGATTGGGGCATTAGCAATGCAGATCACCATCATCCAATTAGGGCTTGAGATTATTCAGAAACTAAACTTCAGTTTCTGCAAGGGCTGGTCTGCTTCTTGGATACCCTTAATCATATAGTGATATTAAACTCTCTGTGGTTTTGACTCAAAGATTGCAGTTTACTTGGCCCCCTTCTCTCTGAAGGGCACTGAAATCCAACTTTTGGCATTACAAACACATGAGCCTGTTGAAAATTCTGTTCAGCTCTTTATCATCAAGTGAAACAAGCAAATACCTCCAGGGTAAAACCAGTCCCAAATGTTCACTCTTCTTCATGCCTTCTTTCCCAGATCCTGGTCCTGGAATATCTCAGTGCCTTTCTTATAGATTTGAAAGGCCTTTAAAAAAGAATTTTTAAAGATCTGAACAGCTTTTCTAGTTGTCCTAAGTGGGACTATAGGGCTAAAGCAGATTGTACATCATTACCAGAAGTCTCTTCACTGAATTTTTTAAAGCTCAAATCTCTCAAAATTCTTTTAGATACCACTTATCTTTTAAAAGATTTATGGTGTCCATTTCTTCACCTCATACTCACAATTCGACTCACTCTCATCTTTTCCCTCAATGATCCACCAAAAAATCTAAGGCAAAAGTCATCGATGACCTCTATTTTGCTAAGTCAACATGATCCTTTTCAGCCATCTTCTCCTTCAACTTCTCAGCCACATTTGTCACTGTTGGTATCTCCCCCTTTTCCCTTTTTATACCTTACAAATTTTGAATCAAGCGTCTATGCTGCCTATTCAAAAATCAATAAATGCATTTTATAAGGAAATAGCCCAATTCCATGATTAGAAGATAATTCTTTCAGCTCAAAATTTTGAGCAATTTGAAATGCAAATACCTCAGGAAAGGTATAGCAGATCTATGTGCATTCTTGCTTACACTACTTCAACTTACTTGCTAAGGAGAGAAAAAGAGAAACAGTTTTTAAAGTTCACTTCTGTCCACAATTTCTTTCATTGAAGAGTTGTCCTAGAATAAGTGTACAATGAGGATGAGAATTTCTCTCTTAGTTCCTATGTATTTCTCCCTGAGTTAACTTATCACTCAAAGTTCAACCCTCATGTTTAAAAATACAACATATGCGCCCTGTAAAATATCCCTAAAATATAAGCCAACTACTTCATTTTGTCAACTCGTAGAACTGGTCTAAAACATGTAGGAAAAAAATGTATCTGTGCTAGACTTTTCTGAAAGATATGTATTGACATGTATCTGTTTATATAGCAGATACTCTGTTATTCTTTATGGTGCCCATGGTGATTTAAGAAATTTTTGCTCACTTTAACACCATACCCCACAATATATATATTACAATTCCACTATAAGTCATTATCAATTATTTATATGTTTAAGTCAACAAATGTATACTGAATGCTTACTATTTGTTAGGAATTCTTTTGGTACTAGAGACCCAGGAAGCACACAGATTTAGTACGAAGCTTGAGTATAAAAGTTATAAACGAATGTGATCTGTGCTATGATGATAGTCTGCAGAGAGCTTAGGAGACAGATATACCCTTACTGCCGACAGCATTTTGCTTCCCATTATACGGAAGCAGCTGACTGCCTTCAAACACCAAGAAAGCAGCCACAGGTTGCCTTCTAAATTTGGGGAAACCCAGTGCTGCGTTTCAACGCCGTAAGAGCCACTGAAATGGTAGACTCAGAGCAGTACCTAGGCTCAGGAGCCCTCCGACCACATGTCAAGGAGCTGCACTAAAAACTCTCCTTGAGCTCTCCAGCTACATGAGTCTACAGTAACCAATTTCCTGTTGGAACCCTCCAAGCAAGAAACAGGCCCAGCGGGAGGTCTGACCTACCACAGATGTCTCATAAGATATATATTTAACTGCTTTCTTTTCCTATATCCGGTAACCCCCAAATGGCTATCATTAAGATGCTTTTTACTGCCCCCTCTACCTATCCATCATCAAAAAGGGAACATTGGATGCTCCTGAAGACAGAGACAAAAGGTTTTTTAGGGCAGGGACTTCCGAAGGGAATTTCTGCCCTCACACCTTTGAGTGGGTCCCTGAGGCTGGGCAGATTTAAACAGACCCAAGTTAACTGGCTCAGATTTTCTCTGGCAGTATATATCCTAATATTTGTACCCTACAAGGACGTACAGAGAAGAACGAACTAAATCTGTGGGAGGAGAAAGGGTCATTAAAGGTTATGAGAGAAGAGTTTTCTTGGATGGGGGTTAAGAATAAATGAGAGTTCACAAGGCAGCTTCAAGCTGGGGAGAACATTTCAGGCAAAAGAGTAACGGACAATGGCATGGAAGACTAGTATAAATGAAGAATACAAACCATTTTTTATTTTTTACATTTTTATTTATTTATATCTCTTCCCAACTTTCATCTGTTGGTTTATGACAAGGCTGTCTTTTCTGCATTATTTTTATGAACAGCAGGCCCCATCATTGATTTGAAGCACTTCTATGTTATTCTTGATCCTTCTTGGGCAAGTAATTATTTTATCTGCCTATTAAGAACTTGTCATAAACCAACAGATTAGTAGTGTACCATTCATACTTTGGGCACCCCATAAGGCCCCTCCTCCACCACAATTTGCTATTTCAATAATCTGTTCTAACACATGGCCTGCATCTCTTATTGACTGGAGTCTCTCCTCAAATATCTGTCAAGGAGATAAGAATGTACCAGTGTATTGCTGTCAATGCTCTAGAAAAACAAATTATGTAATACAGCTTTTACTCTCAAGTTTATGGTCTCACTGGGAAGGCATGACAAAAATCCCAGCAAGGATTGAACAATTCAAGGCAGCATAAACACAAAGGCATACTTTTCTTGCTTTCCTATTAAACAGCTTCATGTTGTCCTGTCCAACCTGGCTCGCATTGTGCCACAGTTGACACTCATAATTTTTTGGTTTAAAAAAGTGTCACTAAGAAGAATATAGGTTAACATCTCAATAACAAGGGACCTCAAGTTCTACTCTATCGATAATTCTACCACTTTGCCCAGCTGGAAAAGGAGGGTGACAGTTAACCTACAGCCCTAGACATTTGAAGATGAATTTCAAATGTATCAGGAAAATAAAGGAATCTCATCTGTCACTGACTCGACTGGGCATGAAAAGTGAATTGCAGCAGCGCAGGGCCAAGAGAAAAAATATTTTAGAGGAAAAACGTCTAGGTAATTGGAGCAGATCTAGTTTCACAAAGTTCAGCTTGGTAAGCAGAATATAGTAATCTCTCAATCTGACAGGTAAGCAGGTTAAACCCAGAGAAGGAACTACTGTCCTCGCTCTGCAAAGATCTAGGTAAGCAGGCAAGTAAGCAGGTAGGTTCTGCAAGCAGATAAAGGACCTAGGCGCCGAAGTTTGGCTAAGTGACAAAACTCCAGATTTTGGATAGGGTGTGGTAAAAGTAGGTCCCAAATCATTCATTCATTCAAAAATATTTTTGGAGCCAATTCTGTACAGGGCTATGTACCAGGACCTGAAGTACTGCAGTGAAGAAAACAAGCATTGATCCCTTCCCTTTAAGAAATGTATACTCATTAAGGGGAACAAAAGTAAGTAAAAAGACAAAATAAGTATAAATTGTCATTAGTGTTATGAAAAACATCAAATAAGGCACTGAGGTAGAGAATGTGATGGGAAAGGATCCTAATTTATAACTGATGGTCAGGGCGTGTTCTCTGGGGCAGTGTCATTTAAGATGCAATGCAAAAGATGAGAAAGAGCTAGCCATGAGAAAGGACAGCATTCTTGACAGAGGTGCAGCATGTGCAAAGGCACCAAGGTAGGAAAGCAGTTGGTGTGTGAAGAGATAAAATAAGATCAGTATAGGCGGGCAGGCTGAAAATTGGAAAAGTGGTTTGGCTAGTTCAGCAGAGACCAGCTCATGAAGGGTCTTGTAAAGCATGGTAAGAAGCTTGGATTTTATTCCAAATTCATTCAATGGTATTCCTTTTATGGAATAAAAAGGATACAATGTAAACCTATAATACGAGAGTATCACTTCGGCTGTTAGGAAGAGAAGTGATTAAAGGAGGGCAAGAAGAAAAGTGGGAAAACAAATTAGGAGAAAGATGGTGGGAGATTAGACCCAGTGAAATGGTAGAGATGGAGATAAAGGGATGAATTTTAGATATATTTTGGAGTTTGAATTGAGACCTTATTGCTGGATAGAAGGTAAGGACTTAGGGAGTTGGAGAATTAGGGATGAGTTCCAGATTTCAAGCCAGAAAAACTAGAAAATTGTTACTATCAATTTCCATGTTGGAGAACACCAGAAGGATGAGAGAAATTTGAAGGGCAAAACAGATATGCTACCTTTGAGATATGTGTAAGGCCTCCAACTAGAGATATGAAATAGATTTGTGAATCTGGAGCTACGATAAGAGGTCTGGCTAATGATATAAATGTTAGTGTTAGTCTAAAATGGTATGGACAAGACCACCATGGTGAGAGAAGTCAGAGGGAAAAATATATAGTTAAGGATCTATCTGTAAGGAATCCCATAAGGTAAAGCAAAGTTCTCAACCTGGCTTCACACTAGAATCACATAGCAATGCCTGTGAAATGGTTCTGCAGCCGTCAGTGCCCTCTTTTGATAACACTCAGTCATTGCTGTCTAACTGTGAATTCCTACAAATGCATTAAAGTCCCAACCAATTGCTCTAAAAAAAAAAATGAGGTTGGAGAAATGGCTATTGGATTTGGAAACATGAATGTTTATGATAACTTCTGCAAGGAGAATTTCAGTTCTCAGCTTTAGACAATCTGGGGTTTGGGGAGGGTTATTAAGATCATCTTAATTAACAAACTTGGGCTGCAAGCCTGACTTAGTGCCAAGACTTCTACGTAGTCCCGACAGCTCCTTAAACTCCCCAGTCCTATCTGGGCTTGGGCTTGGGATTGGGATATGGAAGTTGGGGAGTAGACTCAAATAAGAGAAGGAAGACTACAAGGAACTACAAGTCAACAGAAGAAAAGAACAAATACACAAATTGGTATTAATGGTCAATATTTCATGAGAATGCAACTGAGGCACAGGTGAAACAATTATTCAATCCAACATGGGATTTTTGGATCAATTCAACAAGTATTTCAAGCTCTGAATAGGTGGTAGAATAGGAGAGTAGGCTTGCCCTATTTAGCAAATAAACATGTAGGAGGTCTAGTTAAATTTGAACTTCACATAAACAAGAAACATTTTTTCAGTATTTGGAACATGCTTAGCCTAAATTTTTTTCACTGTTTATCTGAAATTCAAAGTTAACTGAGCATCCTCTATTTTATTCAGCAATCCTTGACAAGAGGAATGGAAAGACAGATACTCTCCCTTTCCTCATAGATCTTAGTAAAGAAACGTTATCAGTTCCATATGAATTTGAATTATTCCAGAGGTCCATGGCATGAAGGACTCTAATGGCAAAGAACCAAGTGAGTGGATCCTGAGATACTGGTGAGCAGGTGTGAGTCACCCAGCCAGTGAGGGACACCCACAAACAGCCTCATCTCAAAGTGGCTTTGCCACTCCTTCTTTGTATTGACTATATATTCTTATTTTCTGTATACTTGATGCTCTGGGGCCTCAGTGACTCGGGAGAGACCACCCCTCCCAGGGTTAGGTAATACCTCGAGATAGCCAACAGCTTACCAGGGCACACACCTTTCATATGCAAACTACCCCATCCAAAGCACAAACCCCAACCACCTCCTTTAGGGCTCTCACAGTCAAGCCACTATCCACCTGCCCTAATTACCCTGGGGCCAGGTATCAGATTACTAGAGACAGCCCCTCTGCACAACAGCCCACTAAAATTATTCAAACTAGGTAACCCTGAACCTGCTTACACTACCTTGCTTTTCATGGGAAACTGGAGCTCACAGTTTCTCCTTGTTCCTTCTGCCTCCTGACCAACCCTGGTGCTTCCCAATGTAGCCCTTCACGGAGTGGTGTGCCCCCTCCTCTTGGGAACTGTGCGTATCTTTTCAACCGTCCCCTGATCTGTTGCTCTCACAATACCTGAATAATAACAAAATCTACATTTTAAAACACTCTCCACTTAGGGGTGTTCAGAGAACTCCCTGTAGTGATTAAAAAATAGGAAAAATAATGTTTTCATTATTGTAGAAAACGGCCAATAAGTTAGAAACTTTTAAACATCAGTTAAAGTTGGCAAATCAGTTCCTTGGACTCTGAGGAGATACATAAAAAACAAATGATTCTCAACAGAAAGACGATTCCCCAAAAATGGAGAATCTATAAAACCTGCTCCCGAGTGTAAATTTAGAGTTTTAGAAAGGTTTGCAGAATAAAAATTAAAATAAAAAAAAATAAGTAAATAAATGAATAAAAACTAAAAAAAAAAAAAAAAAGGTTTACAGACATGGCCCCTCAAGAATACCAGTGGTCTTGTGGCTCCACAATGTATATTGGGACAGAAAGGTTCTATAAGAGTAGATTTCCCACTCATGTTAAAATGTATGGTTTGGGCTTCCCTGGTGGCACAGTGGTTGAGAGTCCGCCTGCCGATACAGGGGACACGGGTTCATGCCCCGGTCTGGGAAGATCCCACATCCCGCGGAGCGGCTGGGCCCATGAGCCATGGCCACTGAGCCTGCGCGTCTGGAGCCTGAGCTCCGCAACACGAGAGGCCACAACAGTGAGAGGCCCACATAACGCAAAAAAAAAAAAAAAGTCTAGACTTGTACCCTTATCTCATTGTTTCTGAGAACACTTTTTTTTTTTTTTAACTGACTCGTATTCTGTTTAAGAGGGATTTTCTATGGAAATCTTTGGGATGGATGTAGAAAGGGAGTTACTGTACTCTGTCTTCTAGAATGCTTGCAACTGAAGCTCAGTACCCATCAGTGCTCAAGGACCTTATATGGTGCCTACAGTTCAAGTCAACAAACTCTCACAAAGGGAATAAAACAGCAACAGCAACATCATTCTACCATCTTAATTGGAGAAAGCCATGAAATAGTCAAAATTTTTAAATCAAGTTTTTGTTCTCTTAATCAGCTTGATTTCCTCCATTTAAGCCTACTCATTGCCACCCCTCTGACTTGACCCAAATATGTCTTTTTTCTCTCAAGACTTTGATCTCCCTGAGAACAAACACCATGACTTGTTACTCCACGTATCTTTGTATCAAAGACAGAGCCTGTCTCATAATTGCTGCTCAGTAAGTGACTCAAACATAATTGCATCCTCCAACCTCCAGTTCACACGGATGTTCCACAGTCTGTTGTAAATCAAGCCACGAAATTAGCATTTTTTAAACCCACATTTACCTTTCGTTCCTTTCTGTCCCTGGGAAAAGAAGTTACTATAGAATTCACAATATAACAGGGGGAGGAGACTATTTCTTCACAGTAAAGTTCTGGCCCAAGATCTTGATTTATTGGGCGCTAGAAGAACCTGATCACTACATATTTATAGCGGTAGCTAGAGATAAGTGCATTCAGGAAAGTGCTACTGAAATGCATTTCCTTCATTTCCCCGACAGCAAAGGGAAGCAATGAATGCTGTAAATCACAGAAAATATTTAGAATATGGAAGACAAATGGAAGTCACAACTTTCTCAACCTGCAGAAGAGACAAAATTTTACAAGGTTCACCAAGAGTTTGTGGGAAACTCTGATCCTTCTTCCTCTGCTTCTAGAAGAATCCATGAAGCCCCCATTTGTTTACCAGGCTCTGGCAAGAAGTTATCACTAAAGAGACGTATGTGATGTCAAATGGATGGTCATTATTTAAAAACAGGTCTGTTCTTCATACTTCTCTCATTGTTCAAGGACAAAAGGTATTAAAAGAAACAAGTCATGTGTTAATTCTATTCCCCTTATTTCAGTCCAATCCTTGAAACCACAAATATAGATGTTAAAATACAAGTTCATTTTGAATTCCATTTTTTTAATATTTTTATGACAAAAAATTCTGACAATGTAGAAGTATGTAGGAAGAAAACCCTGGGTCTCATCACTCTGGTCTCCTAAACTCTTAGAATAACCACGATAAACAGTTCAGAATGTATTCTTCCATATTTTTTCTACACATGTACCTGTGTGTGCATGTGTACATTATCATACACTGTACACATATATGCATGCTTATTTTTCAGATGCTCCTATGCTTGTCATCTGTATTATGTTTTCTCTCACACATTTAAATCTTTTATAAAATTTTAAAACAAGAATTTTTATGTTGAACGTTTTTTCTCCAGCTTTATTAAGATATGATTGGCCTATGTTGTTTAAGTTTATGGTGTACAATGTGGTGTGTGATACATACATAAATATTGCAAAATGATTAAATAATAATATTCCATTATATATATGTGTGTGTATACACATATACATACACACACATTTATGTTCCATTACATATATTCATAATATGTACATAAACATATATATTCAATTACTTAATATATAAATATACACACATACATACACACACGTCTTTATTGCTCAAAAAATTTAAAAACTAAAACTACTACTACTATATGATCTTGCAGTTCCATTTCAGGGTGTGTGTGTGTGTGTGTGTGTATATATCTCCAAAGGAAATGAAAACAGGAACCTCAAGAGGTATCTGCACCCCCAAGTTCATGGCACCATTATTCACAATAGCTAAGACATGGAAACAACTTATGAGTCTGTCAACGGATAAACAGATTGGTTTGTAGAAGTTTGTTTTTCACGTCAGCTCATGATGTTACATAAAGAACTCTGTTAGGATTTTTGTTGGGATTTGAAAGTTTACTTTGTATAGAATGAATATTTATATCTATATAGTATTCTCATCTGGAAGTGTGTCTGCTTTCGTTCAGGCCTTTTGTTGTTACAGCTGTTTTTCTGGAAAGTTACCATTTTCTTCATATAAAGTCTTATATTCTCTCTCCAGTTTATTCCAAGATATTTGAGCTTTTTTTTTCCATTCTGAATGGGTCTTTTCTCCTGTTAATTGTTTAAAAATAAGAATGTTATCCTTTTATACATATTAATCTTATTGCTGGACACAGCCCTGAACTCCCTTTTATTAACTCTAATAATTTCCAATTGATTGTCCAGGATTTTCTTGGTAAACAATTAGCTGATATGTAAACATAGTTTTCTCTCATTACCTTTACCCCCCGACTCAATACCTTGACTGGTACCTCCAGAAAAATGTTGAAACTTTGCTTTATTTTTAACTTTAATTGGAATGTTTCTAATATTTCATTAATAAGTATGTTGCTGATTACAGGTTTCTTATATATTCTTTTCCTTCTGCTCTTAGATTACTGAGTGTTTGTTTTAATAGGAGTGGGTGTTAAATTTTAACAAACGCTTATTTATGTCTACTGAGATGATCTCACAGCAGGGAAACACAGTGAATTCCGTCAAGAAGTTTCCTAATGGTGAACCTTCCCTGCACTCCCAGGATATGCTTTCATCGGTTTCTGACTCAATGTAGATGTCAGTACAAGGTAGACTTGAAAAAAAGAGATCAGGAGAAAATTCTTCTCCCCACTTTGGGAAAATGCATTCCTCAGGACACAATAAAGAATCAGAGTCTTCAACTGCCTGACCTAAACATTTCTATTATACTAACACTCCCAGCTCCATGTCCCAGAGTAAAACTGAGTGACATAATAGGTCACGTGCCTAGTTTACCATTAAATGGTGTTATCTTGGGGAAACAAGGGGAAAAGTAAAGCCAGTGGAAAACTTAAACAAATCCTATCCAGGAAAAGAAACCATCCAACCTAGAACACTGCTTGCACAGCTGCCCTCGGTATTGCTACCAGTACCTGTGAAATCCTACACCCAGAAACATTCTACCCCATCTCACTCCCAATGAAATCTCTTCTCAGCCCAACCTCCCAATGGACTTAGGTCAAATTCTAACTGTAAGAAATCAAAATACAAACTAGTTACAAAGCATGCTTTTAATTTCAAGATATGATAAGGTCAGAGAAATGGCAGCACGAAAATGACCCTAGTATACTTCTCAAAGCCAAGGAGATGAAACAAGCATGAGATAGAGAACCCTGGGATAGCTTAAGCTAAAGTTGCCATATTTAGCAAATGAAAACATAGGATGATCAGTTAAATTTCAATTGCCCCATGCAATATATGGGACATATCACTTGCACTAAAAAAAGTTCAGTGTTACTCATCTGAAATTCAAATTTAGCTTAGGGTCCTATATACCCTAGCTTGGGCTCCAAAATAATTTGCCTGTATTTCTAACCTGGTTCCACCGCTTATTAGCCATGTGACCACTAAATGTTAGGAACCACTCTAAAACCAGTTTCCTCAATGTTAAAATGAGTTATTTTGAGGATTAAATGACTTGAAGCATGTAAAATGCTCAGCATATCCCTCAGCACATAGAAAACAATAAATGGCAGATGAACCTTAGAATTTAAGTAATAGTTACCCTCGGGAGTTCAGGGGTGTAAACAGTACTGGACTAGGGAGTTAGGAGACGTGTTTTATTTCTGACTGTGTTTCAAACTAGCTGTGTGCCCTTAAGCAAGTCCCTTAACCTCCCTAGTTCTCAATGTTCTTATCTACCAAATATGAAGGTTGAACTAAATGGTCTCTTCCCACTCTTAAAAGTCTGATTCCTGGACCCCTACTGCTTATACTTTGGAGAAATATATCAAATGTTGTCAATTTTCCTTAAATGAATTCTTTCCTTGGAGCAGTACATGATTAATATCTTCTGAATACTACTGAGAGTAAAAGTATGCCGAGTTGAGATTTTAGTAGCTTTTACTTTGAGGAATACGGGTGCAATTGGCCATATTTATTCCCAGACAACAGTCCATGTGGTTTCATGGTTTCACCTCAAGTTATAAATCAACTCCTGGAGCCTGAGCCCAATCCAACACCCTGAATGCAAGTTAGCACAATAAGCAATATGGTATCTTGTTTGTCACTGTACAATGGTTTATGGCAGACAGAGGAATAGGTGGTGGGGTTTCCAAACAGATAGATGCAATGTGTCTTTAAAGCTAAAGAAATACCACCCTCTAATTTCATTTTAATTTAACTGAAGATTAATTTGGGGGTTTCTTTTCTATAAGCTACTAAAAACTTTTGATTTTTTTATGCTGTAATTATTACTGTTATTCAATAAACCAAGAAGAAATGATTAGTCTATGAACTAATCATTAGTCTATGATTAGTCTTAAATGAACTGGAGATTCATTTAAGCCCATGTGCATTTGATTTTCAGAACTAAAAACCACATTCCCATATAATATGTCTACAGTAGAGCAAGCTTAACACACAGACACACAATGTCTCAATCAGAAGCATTATTAAGGGCTTCCCTGGTGGCGCAGTGGTTGAGAATCCACCTGCCAATGCACGGGACATGGGTTCAATCCCTGGGCCGGGAAGATACCACATGCCGTGGAGCAACTAACCCCGTGCACCACAACTACTGAAGCCCGCGCACCTAGAGCCCATGCTCCGCAGTGAGAAGCCACCGCAATGAGAAGCCCGTGCACTGCAACGAAGAGTAGGCCCTGCTCTCCGCAACTAGAGAAAGCCTGCAGGCAGCAGCGAAGACCCAACACAGCCAAAAATAAATTTAAAAAAAAAATTTTTTAAAAAGCATTGTTGAAAAGTTTATACTTTTGTGGGAGGGTTGGGGGAGATCAAGTAATGTTAGTACAGGAAGAAAATTTGGTGATCTAGTCTGACTCTTTTTTATAAGGAAACTGAGGTTCAGAAGAGTTAGATGAATTCTGCCAGAACAAAAAGCAATAAACCCATCTTTCCTCTGATGTTCTCTTTACTCTGAAATCCTCTGATCAAAAGCATGCCCTCTAGTCAACAGCATTTAAGTAGTTATTGAAAATGTGATAGATAAAAGTTTCTGCTGACCCACCCCAGAAATCCATGAACCCTGTGAGTAGCTGTTTTATGCTGGGCACTATTCTAGGCACTGGGATATTAATAATGAATAAGACAAGGTCCTGCCCTTGAGAAGATTTGTCTTCTTCCTGTTAACTGAAGAATTCGTAAGCCAAGCCACCGGTCCTTTTCATAATCACAGCATACATGGATCCAAAGGGTACTATGGATATCTGGTACCACAGTTAATGAGAAACCATTGCAAAGAGTCTTCCGAAACATTATTTTAAATCCTATTCCTGAAATCCAAGTTTACTGTTTCAAGAGTTTCTCCTGAAATTATTATAATTTATGTTTTCGGCATCATCCAGGTAGCATGGCATCGTGTAAAGAAATCTGGGTTCTACTCCCAGACCTGCCACTAACAAACTGGGTCATTTGGAATAAGTGACTAAACTTCTCTGGTTCCCTATTTCCCCATCTATAAAATGAGGAGCTTGATTGACAGGACCCGAAGTCTCCTCCAAGTCAAAAAACTTCTATCTAGGGTGCAATACATACAGTCAGCACAGGATGTTAAATGATAGAAAGTGATCAAGGGAGCTCGGCTGGGGCTGAGAATGAAACTAGCCAACCCCAAAACTCCAAGTCAGCATACTGCGGGCATGACACGTAATTCCTTCCAAGTCTCATCCCAGAAATTAGTCCAACAATGAAAGAATATTCTTAGGTGTAAGCAAGTGTGTCCACCTCATTTGAGATCCCAGAAGTAGCCGGGGCTTTATTAACTGACACAGTTGTCAGGTAGAAAACCACTCTTTTGGAAAAATTATGTATTCTTCGTTACTTCTCACTTTAGCACCTAGCCAAGTGTGCTGAGCTACCGCCATATCATTCATCCACTCCTTCCAGTTGGTTTCTGAGACTGTTCTCATAGTGTCAAAGATTTACTTTGACCTACTGGGAGAAAACATTGGCCCCAGACAGCAAACAAAAGTACCCCACATTACAATAAATATACCATATTGGGAGGGAACTAGTTGCTAGAACATCTTTTTCTTTGCACTGTTATTCCAGGAAGCCATGCTATTTTCTCAGCTCTTACCTGGCCCATACCAGCTGACCCCTTGCATCCTACTTCAAGCCACCAGCAGGCTCATTGTGTCAATGTACTGCTGCCTCTGCAACATTGAGACAGTCACACTTCAAGATGAGCAGGCTGGATTTCTTATTAGCTGTGTTCGGATGCAGGCTAGGAATCCCTGCTGATAGGGGCCAATTTTATACGCTTTATAATAAATTTCATCCTCAAAACATTAGTCTACATAGATAGGAAGCCACTGAAGTTGTTTGTACAAAAGAAAAAAAGAAAAAAGAAACACCACTCTGAAGTTATAAAAGTGTTATACAAATGCCAAATGAATTCACTGCCGTAAGACTTCTGGTCGCCTTTATTAGCTATTGGGCTCAAAGGCAGAGGAGCTAGACAAGCATTGGCTTGGAGGTCAGGGAACCTGAGTCAAGTCCAGCCCTGGAAGGAAGTAGCTTTGTGACTCTAGGTGAGTCATTTCACCTCTTGAGTCTCAGTTTCACTGTTTGTTAACAGCTGGGCTATGTATGCTCAAAGACTCCCCATCTCCACCACTGGCCCCTGTGCTGATGTCTTATAATCCCATATTTTTTTCTCTCAGTTGCATGCTTGGGAAGATGTATTAACTATTAGGCCGCTAGGGTATGATTTAACACATTCCTGATGCAATAAATCAATAGTACTCCTTTCCCTTTGCATTAAACTTCTGTTTTTTTGTTTTGTTTGGTTTTGGTTGTTGTTGTGTTTGCTTTTGTTTTATTTTACATCACTCTGGCCATGGAGGATTACGAAAGTGCAGGTGCCTCCAGGGTTAAAAGCAGGGTTAATCCTGGAGCTGGGACCTCTAACATTGGCTCTCTCATCAGTTTTCCAGGTGAACTGGAATCATTGTTCTGAAACTTATTCATTTGTAAAGTGAGAAATGAGGGTTCCTGTGAAGTAGTAGCACCTAAAACCCAAATGGGGGACAGGAAGATGTGGTGGCTGGGGAACTATACTCAGAGCTGCCCCTCCCATTCATTCATTCACTCATTCATTCCCCTATACCCAGGACTTTCTGGAAGCTAGTGCAAAGTGAAAATGCCAGGTCCCTTGTTTTAAAAAAAAGTTGGGAGTTGGGGGGGGGGATATTATTAAAAGTTCTGGAATAAAAGGTATTTTGTGTCCCACAATCTCTCTTGATCTGCCTGGGTTTTTTTTGTTGTTGTTATTTAATGTTGTACTCCCTCAGGTAGGGGAATACTTTCAGGGAATTCAAACCCTCACAGGTGTTACGGTGGCTTGGAGCATGCGCAGCCCCTGGCTGGCAGTTTCCCCTTCCAGCAGAGCAGGATGGAGATGTTATGTGTTGGCACTGGTCTCAGAAGTCAAGCCAGGCATTTCTCCTTCCCAGGACCTGCCACCTCCATCCCTGGTAGGTGGGCATGGCTAAAATATAATGGGAATCTGGATCAGGTATGGTCAAGAGGTTCCCCCACCACCAGGTAACCTGCAAAATGCCCTGTGGTGCTGCCAGCCCAGGGCAGGGATGACCACCAGCATGCTCTGCTCCAAGATGTGGTGGGACATGTGCATCTACCCCAATCCTCTGGGCACCAACACCGAGGCCCCCACTGGGGCAGAGGGAGGCAGCCGTCACCAGCTAGAGGAAGGAAGTGGAGAAGGAGACAAGGCAGGGCCTTGTGAGCCAGGAGAAGGGGAACAGGTGATCAAGATTCCCTTCTAGGGAGGCTGTAGGAGGCGAGACCAACAGCAAGCCACCTCCAAGCCCCTAGCAAACGCTCAATTGTCCCATCAACGTCACTTCCCAAACACAAATTCAAAGATAAGATTACTAAGCATATCTAGACCACTGACCACAGAGCATCAAACTCCAAGCACTCCTGCACTGCTTTTACGTCTAGGAAATGGATCCTACTCATTCCTGGAGAGCCCAGACTCTCTCACATCCCCTTTCCTTTGCGTACACTCTGTATGTATGTCAGCTTCCTACAAGTCTCCTCCTTTCCATTTTCCTCTCAAAGTACATAACATGTGCCTTCTTCAGGATTTTGACCTAGATTGCTAATGAGGCAATAAGCATAGAGCCATAACCCAAGTGATTAAATGCCGTTCTGCTTCTGCCTCCTTCTGTCTCCCTTCCCCACAGACCAGCAAGGAAGAAGGGACAAGCTTTTTATTTCTTCCAATGTGCCTGCACTCCCCTGCTACCTTGCATCCTATTTCTTCATGGAGACACTAAGCTTTAAAGTAAAGAGGTGGCTTTTCTACATTACAAAGGAAATCTATGATCATCAGGCTTAGATCTTATTCTGAGAGTGAGGAAATTGAGGAATTCCTTCTCTAATGTTGCCTCATTTAAGCATATTGTTTTGCTCTGGACTAATAAAATCTTACTCTGCATTGTCAAAAACTGACTGTGGGAAGGTACCCTAAGGCATAAGGGTGAGCAGTACACCATGGCCTGCCTTCCAGGGTTCTTATAATTGTACGACCTTGTAGAGCTATTGTGAGGACAGAATGAACATAGATAAAACCCAGAACGGTACCTCCCAACTGCTATGCACTATAAAAGTGGTGGCTGCTACCTCAGACTTCGATGATGCTTTGCTTTATTACGCTTTGCAGACAGCACAGTTTTTACAACTGGAAGGTTTGTGGCAACCCTGCACTGCCAGATGATAGGTAACATTTCTTAGCAATAAACTATTTTTTAATTAAGGTAATAGATTTTTTTAGACATAATGCTATCACATAATTAATAGACTGTAGTATAGTGTAAACATAACTTTTATATGCAGTGGGAAACCAAAAAAATTGTGTAACTCGCTTTATTGTGATTCTTGCTTTATTGCTGTGGTCTGGAACCAAAGCTGTAATATCCCTGAAATATGCCTGCGTCGGCTTTTTCTTCTCTACATAGCGTCTCTGCTCTAACTTCCCTATCATCTGAGGCAAATGAATGCCTCTGGCACAACAGAGGGAAGCCACGCCCAAAACAATGCAAAAGAGAATTGGATATTTCAAATAGTATCTCTCTGTTACACGCATTTCATTTAACATTCAAAAGTTAAAAGTCAGTGGTGGAGCAGCCTGATGGAATAACTGAGGACACAGGCATCTAATTTGTAGCAACATGGATGAACCCACAGATTACCATACTAAGTGAAGTAAGCCAGAGAGAGAAAGACAAGTATCATATGATACCAATTATATGTGGAATCTAGAAAAGAGACACAAATGAACTTATTTACAAAACAGAAATAGACTCTCAGACTTGGAAAACAAACTTATGGTTACCAAAGGGAAAAGGTGGGAGGGGGGAGGGATAAATTGGGAGTTTGGGATTGACATATATACACTACTATATTTAAAATAGATAACCAGCAAGTATCTATCGTACAGCATAGGGAGCTTTGCTCAATACTCTGTAATAACCTAAATGGGAAAAGAATTTGAAAAAGAATAGATATATGTATAACTGAATCACTCTGCTGTTCACCTGAAATTAACACAACGTTGTTAATCAACTATACTCCAATATAAAATAAAAGTTAACAAAAACATCATTGTCAAAACTCTCTTCCTTTCCCTTCCCTCCTCCTCAGTTTCTCCCCCCTTCTATCTCTCTCATTCTCTCTCTCTCTCTCTCCATCAAGAGCCTACTCCACTGACAGTCTTTATCAGTCTGGCAGAGACACTGCAAAAAAAAAAAAAAAAAAAAAAAACAGAGCTATTCTGAGAATTAAACGAGCTCATACGTACTGTCTGCCAGTCCCCATTATCGCAGATCCCGTATTTGCGGATTCTCCTGCTCTAGAATCCGTAACCGAAAAGTCAACACTTATGGCACTTCCATGGTCACTCACGCACATTTACAGAGCGATGAAAAACATGAGCCACCGCACGCACACAGACCCAGCTGAAGCCAAACAAGGCCACACTCTGCCTTATTTCAGCTCTCATACTGGAAACAAGTGTCTTTGCAGGGTTACTTAGTGCCAGCCTTGTCTCATTTTTGTTTGTGATTTTTCTGTTTAAAATGGGCACACACCCCCACCCCAAACCATAGCACTGCAGTGCTATCTCGTGTATTCCTAAGTTCAGGAAGGCCACGGTGTGCCTTACACAGAAATACATGTTAGACAAGCATCATTCAGGCTTGAGTTACGGTGCCGTTGGCTGTTGAGTTCAATGTTGATAAACCAACTATATATATTAAATAAGGGGTCTTTAAACAGAAACAGAGTGTATGTTGATTGGCTGGTGAAAATATTTTGACTAGAGACTCACAGGAACCCAACCCTCTAGCAACAATGCTTCACTGTTTGCTAATTCAGTTGCTCTCAGCAACTTTATAGAACTGCCATGAAAAATGAGAATCGACGACATATCCATAATGTATGGATATATACGCATATATGGATACGGATACACATTGTACAGTTGGCCCTTAAACAACACTGGGGTTAAGGGCATGCACCATTTACATAGTTGAAAATCCACGTATAACTTAACAGCCAGCCCTCTGTACATGGGGTTCTGCAACTGCAGATTCATCCAACCACAGATCAAGTAGTACTGTAGTACATATTTAGTGAAGAAAAAAAAAAAGTTCCCATGAAAGTGGATTTCAAACCCATGCAGTTCAAACCAATGTTGTTCAAGGGCCCACTGTATGTAAGTATATGTACGTATGTGTATACAAATATCTGGCAAGTAAAAGGTAGTCAACATATAATCAATATCATTAACCCCACTTAAAGATGAAAAAAATAAGCCTCATAATGTTAGATCCCTTATCCAAGACCGTCCAGGTACCCATTGTAATACCTGTTCTACTTCTCTGTTGCTGCATAACAAACCTCCCCACACTTAGTGGCATGAAACCACCACCACTGTATTCCGCTCATGGATTCAGCAGGTCACAACCTCTGACAGGACACATGGGGGATGACTCGTCTCTACTTCATGATGTCTGGTTTCTTCCATTTCCACAAAGATATAAAGGACTGGTAAAGAGGAAAAATAGTCTGGTACGGGTCACTGTGTGAAGATTTTTATCTAGGCCCAGATTTTTCCATGTGATGCAGATCACGTTGTGAAACATAATACAAAGGACAGATATCAATAACAACAAGGGTAAACGTGGTTCTGAATGAAAGTACAGACACCTCTATAGAGACATGTTGCCATTTCTTTAATTTCGAGATTGCCTGTTGTAATCCTTCCTTATAAAGAGACGGTAGCAAGTTGGGACATTCACGCCCCCAGAAACACTCACTTTGAAACACAGATGCAAATGGATTACCTTCCCACAAAGCCCAAGGTAAAATACAACGTATGCCAGGTGATGGATTAGAATATTCCAGCATGGGTTTATGTTGTCAACCCCTATCAATAGAGCACCAATCAGAAGAGATTAGTCTGGCATTGTCGAGATTCTTGTCCAACAATTGTAGTTTAGAATTTGAAAGTGTGCTGTCTCGCTTTATATCAACATCACTGTAAAGTAACATTGAATAAATAGAGAATAAATTGTAGGCAGAGAATAATTTTTTGACATGCAAGTTTAACTATAACAAAGGAAACCTTTTAAGATGTCACTGCATTCAGATAAGAAAACACCTCTTTTATCAACTGTGACCATGTGCATGTGGATGTTTAAGAATTCGAAAACCTCCTGGTAAAGTTTCTAACTTTTGAAAAAACAACATTAACTCAGGAAGGAGAGAAAATTCACCGTTCACCAACTTAATCTACATGTTCTTTAGAATATTTGATACTTTGATTCATGTTCTTCGTTAGTCTCACCTTCTCAAAGAGCCAGTAAAATATGTACCTGTACCAACAGAAATTGGTTGTCTTACACCTAGAAGTTCCTTAATCCCCTGGGGCCTCAGAAATTGTACTCTGGCTCCTGAAGAGGCAGATCTGGGTCATTTTACAAACTTCTGTCCAGACATAACACAAAAAAGTATCTCCTTATTCTAGCTACAGACAAGAAGACACTTCCCTTAGCTGCCAGAATCTTGACCAAAACAACTCAGCCTTGCAGTTTTGATCTGACCCAACACTATTTAGTATTAAAAACTTTTATGGCTCCCATGTGCCCACAGGAGAAGGTCTAACCCTCCTTACCATGTTCCAGAAGGCCCCTTCTGATCCAGCCCTGCTTCACCTCCCACTGCTTCTCATCCCCATTCCAACCAGGAGGACTGAATCCCAGCCACAATGAGCTGCTTGCTGTTCTACAAACATCTCCACGGCTTTGGGGCCATCTCACTCCTGTTGTTCTCTTTGTCTAGAATTCCCTTCCTCTACTTCTTCAGCAAAAAGGTGACCTCCTCTGTAATGACTTCCCTTTCTAGTTCTTACACACTGTGTACACACACACACACACACACACACACACACACACACACACACACACACACACACACACACACACACACACCTCTCAGGCAGTTCACTAGAGTGTCCCCCTCAGGGTCACCAAAGCTCTTAGCTCAAATCTCCAATACAAGTATTGGTCACACTGTTGTAAGGATTTTTCTGTACCTCTCCGGAAATAGTTTATCTTTAACCCCCAGCACCTAGTAAAGCGCCACTCAACCGTTCACTGAAAAACATTTACTGAGCATCTGTAATATCTCCTACCCAGTACCCTAGAGTCATCCTGAGGGTGACGGGGTCCACAGTGATCACATGGATCTCCTCTTCTTGACAATGTTGGGGGGAACATCTGCTTAAAATTAACAACACAAGCAATCTTGCAAAGTTTCAGAGCTGAAAAGAATATTAGGAATCACCTAGAGCTGTTCAACTCTCATCTATAAAGATAAGGAAACTGGGGCCAGCAGAGAGGAAGCAACATTCTGATGATCGATACAGTGAACCAGGCGCAGTTCTGAGGCTACGACACAAATCCCCTGACTCCTACCAGGTTCAGTGGTTCCCCCCGCCAACCACTGCACCACGATACCCCCTCCCAATAGTTTTGAGCCACTTCTAAATATCAAATCTGCCCTTACAGGATGAAAGTACAAGATTTAAAAGAGTGTGCCTCCAATTCTTCAGTCACTTCCAAAAAGGACAAAGAATAATACGGTTATCTATCAATTAGGGTTACCAGCTGTATGCGACAGGAACCAACCCTGCCTCATCATTTGAGCAGAAAAGGAATTAATTGAGAGGACAGAGGGAATTTCAGAGAACTCCCAGGAAAGCTGAAGAATCAGGCTCAGAAAGCAGGTAGAAACCAGGCAGACTGGGAAGCCAGAAAGGAGCCAAAAAATCACACCATAAGAACACTGGCGGGGGGGGGGGGGGCAGCGGAGAGCACTGGGGAAGGACCCTGCTGCCGGCACCACCCACTGCCCAGTGCAGTTGACTTCACTGCTGCTGTTGCCCCGGACGCTGGATGTTGCCCCAGCCACCACTGCTTCCATGAGAAGTTCTCCACTGCCCCTCCATCTCTACATCATTTGTTCTAGATTTAAAGTCTGGGTGGAATGTCGTATTGGCCAAGCCTGGGTATACTTGTTAGGTCACATACCCAGGCCTTATGGCCAGAAGGAGAGGCGCTCATGTTACCAACTGCTGTCTACAGATGATGCCCCAACTCAGGGGCTTAAAAACACCTTCTCTCTTCCGACCCTGGGGGTTGACTGGGCTCAGCAACGCACTTCTCACTCGGGGCCTCACTGTGTCCTGTAATCAGATGCCAGTTAGAGCTGCCGTCATCTGAAGGGTGGACTGGATGGACATCTAGAGTGGCCCCCTCACATGCTGGCAGGTGACCCTGGCTATCAACCAGAATAACCATACGTGGCCCCTTCATGCAGCCTGGGCTTCTCACAGCATGACAGCTGGGTTCTCAGAGGAAGCATCCCCAAAGCAAGTTTTCCAAGAAAGGTAAGGCCTGTCATGATAGCCTTTGATGTCACACAGTATAATTTCTACCATATTCTGTTGTTTTCAAGCAAGCCATGTGTCCAGCCCTCTACATTCAAAGGGAGGGAACCACATGAGGGTGGGAAGGCTGGGAGGCCTGGCTCACTGGCACTCATTCTTGGAGAACAGCTACCACACACAGCAAAGCAAGGTCTGGCTCTGACAGCTTTTTTTAATTGGGGTGGGGGAAGAGTGGTGACAGCACACAGGAATGTGCAGTGCTGGATAACCAAAAACATTGAAAAGCCATTTCATGTTATAATAAGTATAGGATTTCCCATCGGCATAGGGGTTCCAATACATTCGTTAAAAGATCAGCCACAGAAAGTTAAAGTACTATCACAGATACGTACTTTAGGTCATTTTGAGTAGGAACGGGAAAAGCCATCTGCACCCCACACACACTTGCTGCCTCCTGCGCGTTGTCTACTTCCCAGTGCCAAGGACTCCCCCCATCTCAAGAATCAGGACTCTGCACAACTGCCCCCATTTGCTCCAAGCAAATCCAGCCCTCTCAGAAGTCCTACTGCATTTTCATCTGCTGGTCCTGGGGGGTTTGAAATTATGATCAGGAAAGACTGTCTCATCTATACACAGAAGGGAAAGAAGAAATAACGGGACGGGGAAAGAAGAAAAATAGAAAAGAGGCCAAAGAATTTAAAAGCTTGGCTTGAAAAGAAAGTGAGACAAGAAAAATCTAGTCGTCCTTGTGCCTGTCCCAGCTAGACTTTAACTTTTCTTGAATTTTCATTTCCATTTAGAGCCAAAACTAACAGCCTCTTGATAAAGTGATGGAAACATCAATAGAACTTTCTTGGAAGAGTATACGACTTTCATAAAAGTCATCGGGGTGGTATCTGGAAGAAGCGATGTGAAAAAAAGCTGTGTATCCCTGTCACTTGGCATTTTTCCCCTACTCTGTTGCCCACTGTGAGAGAATTTCCTAGCCAGAGTGAAGCTACACTTCCACTTCTCTGGTGATGTGTCTACAGCCGTTCGTTCAAAGAGCATTTATGTGATGAGAGCATTCTGGGTTCCCAGCACTGTTGCAGGTGCTGGAGGCAAAGGTTGCCAAGTCAAAAGCTCTTGACAGATTTGCTAGAGGAGGGATAGCTGTTCCAGTGACATTCCTAATAAAGATTCCTAAAGTGTTTACACAAACAAATGAAAGGTAATACACCAAAATGCCAACAACAGCTATTTAGGATGACAAAATTATTCACGATAATACCTTTATCTGTGTTCAATTTTTCTGAAATAAATTCTATCTGAAAAGATACTCTATGGGTTGAATTGTGTCCTCTGAAAAGATTTTGCAGACCTAACCCCCAATACCTATAAATGTGACCTTATTTGATAATAGGTCTTTGCAGATAATCAAGTTAAGATGAGGTCATTAGGATGGGCTCCAAGCCAATATGACTTTGTCCTTATAAAAAGGGGAAGTTTGAATACAGATAGACATAGAGAGAAGACAGGGAGAACAAGGAATGCCTGAGGATGCCAGAAGCTAGGAGAAGGGCATGGAACCGATTCTCCCTCACAGCCCTAAGAAGCAACCCTACCTATATTTTTATTTAGGACTCCTAGCCTCCAGAACTGTGAAATGAGTTTCTGCTGTTCCAAGCCACGCAGTTTTTTATGGCACCCTAGGAAACTGTTATAACTTTCATGATTAAAATATTTAAATCTTGGTAAAGATGAGGTTTTCTTTACTTATTCAACAAATAGCTATTAAAAAGGCATTTTGAGAAAACAATGTTTATTACAGCTGGAGATTAGAGAAAGAAAGGGCATACGTACAGGGAAAGAGGAAGACCAGAAAGTCTTACAGTGTGTATTAGGAGTGTTTTGAAGGCAGAAGAAAACCATTTAGAGATTATAAGAATAAGTATGACCTCATTAGATCTGTGTATCAGAAAATCCAGTCAGAGTGCAGGATGAATAGATTCAAGAGAAACAAGACTACAGTCAGGAAGGCCAGTTAGGAGACTGTTAAAATGAACTAGGCCATCCATGATGATGGCCTAGAAAGGATGGAACCAAAGGAAATGAGAAGTAGATAACCATGAAATATATTTAGGAGGTTTAATTAACAAAACTCAGTGACTGACAGGTCATGAGGGTGACAGGGAGTTAAAAATGATATTCAAACTTCTGGGCTTTGCAGTCGGTTGGGTAGCAAACCTGCCTTGTATGCTCTCTGATTCAATGCACGTCAAGAGATGATCACTATTGCCTGACTCAACCTATCACTCACACCATCAAGGTCCAAGTTTCCGTCTCTGGGACGCTCTAGTGAACCTCATTTTTCACTATCCCTAACAAAACCAGTATCACAGTCCAGGACCACGTTCAGCCTACCTGCCATAACACACTGCAGCATTTAGGGTACAGATGCTAGAGCCAGAACTCTGAGCTTTGAGACCTGGCTCTGCCACTGTAGGACCTTGGGCAAGTTACCCAACCTCTTTGCGCCTCAGTTCCCTCCACTGTAAAATGATGATGATAATCGTATCCACTTCAGCAATTATGTTAGTAAACGAGTGCTTTGAACAATGCCTGACTCACACATAATATGGACTAAATAAAATTAGTCACTTTGATAAAACTGATGACACTATTACTTACATAAACCCAAAGTTCCCAAACGCTGATCTGTGACAAAGTTTCAGTCTGCTGCAAAATTGTTAGTTTAACATTTCCAACTATCTTTCATTTGGGGAGGATTATCCTGTCTCTGGGATTATAGTCTTCCTAATTGGTCAAAGGAGGGGTGGTAAAAATAACCTTTCCTCTAAAAAATGATGATGATAGTAAATGACCGTTGGATATATTCTTTGATGTCCATACTTACAATGTAAAAGTGGGCAGCCCTAGGTCAATCACTGAAATAAATTTGAAATCCTAAAATAAATCCCAAAATAGATCTATGAAACCCAAAAGCTTAGGAATCCCTGATGAAGATAATAATAGCACAAGAAAGTGAATGTCACCAAAGCTGTATTGTAGCAAGGAAATGATACCAGATGGTAACTCAAATTGAGAAAAAGAAGTGAAGAAAACCAGAAAGTTTTTTAAAAAGTTATAACGAACTCCTATATGTATTTGTTCTCCTCTCAGTTTTAAAAGACATAAGTTTAAAATAATAATTTTAACAGCATATCATTGAGTTTTTAACATACAGAGAATAATACATATAACAATAGCATTAGAGAAAGAAGGAATGAAACTGTATTAGGAATAAAGTTTCTGTATTTTACTGGAATTAAGTTAGTATAAAGTAGATTTAGATAGCTTAATATGTATATGGTAAGCCACAGAGCCCCAAATAGAAAAACAATTTAAAAAAACTGTAATTAAAAAATTAAATGAATTCCAATGTTACACTAGAAAAAAATCAGCTTAATACAAAAGTAGTAAAGCATGAAGAACAAAGAACATCACGCACTTAGAAAACAAAAGGAAAATAGCAGGTGTAAATCTAACCATCTTAATAACATTAAATGGAATTGCATTAAACAATAAAATCAGAAGGCAGAGAAACCAGATTGGATTGTTTTTTAAGAATTAAGATCCAACTATATGATGTCTACAGGAGACACACTTTACTTTCAAAGATACAAATAGGACAAAAGTTAAATGATGGAAAAAGATCCATGCTAACAGAAACCATAAGAGGATTGAAGTAGACATACTATTACCAGACAAAAAGTTTAAAATTTTTACAAGAGATACAGAACATTTCATAATGCTAAGAGCTAATCCATAAGGAAGATGTAACAAACATATTCACCTAACAGAGACCCCAAAGTACATGAAGCAAAAAAGAGAAATGAAGGGAGAAATAGACATTAAGAGTTGGAGTTTAATACTCCACTTTTAATAAATAGAACATGTAATCAGAAGATCGACGTGGAATTAGACTTCAAAGTCATTAGAAAGCAACTAGACCAACATCTAGAGACATCCACAGCACTACACCCGACCACTGCAGGATATGTATTATTCTCAAGTCTACCTGAAACACTGAAACGTGCTAATCTGTAAAACAATCCTCAATAAATTTAAAAGGATTAAAGTCATACGAAGTATCTCCTTCAGCCACAATGGAATTAGAAATCAACAACAAAAAGCTTGAAAAATTCACAAATGTGGAAATTAAACAATACACTCCTAAATCACCAATGGTTCAAAGAAGAAATCACAAAGAAAAGTATAAAGTATTGAGATGAACGAAAAAATACAACATACCAAATTTTATTGAACACTACCAGTGCTTAGTAGGAAATATGTAGCTGAAATAATAGACTATAATTGAAAAAGAAAAGATCTCAAATCAACACAATGTATAACCTTCCACCTCAAGAAACTGGAAATAGTGCAATAAACCCAAATCCAGCAGAATGAATAAGAAAAATTAGTATAGAAATGAATAAAAAAATTTTAATAGAGAAAAAAAATCAATGACACTAAAAGTTGGGTTTTGAAAAAGACAGAATTTACATACCTTTAACTAGACTAACCGTGATAAAAATGAAGACTTAAGTTACTAAAATGAGAAATTAAAGAGGTAAGACCATTACCGGCAGAATAAATAAATTTATTCTGAATGCTTTCCCCCTAAGATTACAGACAAAACAAAAATGGCAAACAACTTCTATTCAACACTGTACTGGAGATTCTAACCAGGGCAATTAGTCAATAAAGTGAAGTAAAAGGCATCCATATTGAAAAGGAAGAAATAAAACTCTCTATTCACAAAGAACATAATATTGTCTACAGAAAAATCCTATCTAATCTGCTAAAAAGCCTTTAGAACTAACGAATGAGTTAAGCAAGATTGCAGGATACAAGAACATACAAAAATCAGTTGTATTTCTACCTAGTAGCTATAAGCAACCCAAACAAAGAGAATTCCATTTATAATAGTATCAAAGATAATAAACAAAAGAAATACAAAACTTATATTAAAGAAAATTCAAAATTGTTGAAGGAAATTTAAGTAGACCTCAATAAATGAAGACATTTCATGTTTATAGATCACGAGACATAATATTGTTAAGATGGCAATACTTGATACAAATTGATGAACAGACTCAATACAACCTCCACCAAAATCCCAGCTGGCTTCTTTGCACAAATTGACAACTAATTCTAAAATTCATATGGAAATGGGACCCAGAATAGCCAAAACAATCTTGAACAAAGTTGAGAGACTCACACTTTCCAATTCCAAAACTTACTACTAAGCTACAATAAGCAAGATAGTGTGGCACATATATTTCAGTGGAATACAACTGAGAGTCCAGAAATAAGTGCTCATGTTTAAGGTCAACTGATCTTAGACAAAGGTGCCAAGTCAATGTGACTGAGAACGGAAAATCTTCAACAAATGATGCTAGGAAAATATGAGAAAAAACATTGGACCATTATTTCACACCATATAAATAAAATATATCCAGTTAGAAAATGTCTTCAGTCATTTTATTAACCCTTAAGGGAAATGTAAATCAAAACCATTTCACACCCATTAGGATGGCTAAAATTTAAAAGACAACAATAGTACATGTTGGCAAAGATGCAGAGAAATTAGAACTCACATTCATTGTTGGTGGGAAAGTAAAACAGTACAGTCATTTTGAAAGACAGTCTGGCGGTTCTACAGATGGTTAAACAGTGTTATCATATGAGCCAGCGATTTGACTCCTAGGTATGCATCCAAGAAAAATGAAAACCTTTATTCACATAAAAACTTGTACATCAATATTTATGGCAGTATTATTCATGATAGCCAAAAGAAAGAAAAAACCGTGGCCATCACTTGATGAATAAATAAAATGTGGTATATCCACAAAATGCAATGTTACTTGGCAATAATAAATGAAAGGGTTTTTTTATAAATTTATTTTTCTTTATTTATTTTTGGCTGTGCTGGGTCTTCATTGCTGTGCACGGACTTTCTCCAGTTGCAGGGAGCGGGGTCTACTCTTTGTTGTGGTGTGCAGGCTTCTCATTGCGGTGGCTTCTCTTGTTGCGGAGCACAGGCTTGAGGCGCACGGGCTTCAGTAGTTGTGGCTCGCGGGCTCTAGAGCACAGGCTCAGTAGTTATGGTGCACGGGCTTAGTTGCTCCATGGCATGCGGAATCTCCCTGGACCAGGGCTCGAACCCACACCCCCTGCACTGGCAGGCAGATTCTTAACCACTGAGCCACCAGGAAAGCCCTAAATGAAAGTTTTAACACAAGCTGCAACTTGGATGAACCTTGAAAAATTATACTTAGTGAAAGAAGCCTGTCACAACAGGTTACACATTATATGAATCCATTTTTATGAAATGCCCTAAATAGGCCAACCTATAGAGGAATTATATATCTAGATGTAGATCTATTTAGATAGAGCCTGCTAATGGGTACAGGATTTTTTTTTTTAAGAGGTCATGAAAATGTTCTGAACTTAAATTGTGGTGTTGGTTACACACTGAATATACTAAAAAGCTACAGAATTACAAATTTTAAATGGGTGTATGGTACATGAATGTTATGGACGGTCCCCTCCAAATTCCTATGTTGAAGCCCTAACCCCTCATATGATGGTTATTTGGAGGTGGAGCCTTAGTGAGGGAATTAGGTTTAGATGAGGTCATGAGGGTGAGGCCTCCACGATGGGATTCATGTACATATAAGAAGACATAACAGAACATGCAGGCTCTCTGCTACATGAGGACAGCCAAGAAAGCTGCCTTTTGCCAGCCAGGAAGAGAGCTCTCACCAGACACCCAATCTGCTGGCACCTTGATCTTGGACTTTCCAGACTCCAGAACTTCAAGATACAAATATTTGTTGTTTAAGCCCCCCAGTCTACAGTATTTTGTTATTGCAGCCTGAGCTAAGACAACAAGTTACCTCAATAAAGATTTTTTTCTTTTTTAATGAAGAACCACTTGAGTAAAGAGATAGAGGAAGAGAATGTACCATCTAGAGGGAGTTTTCAAGCAAAGACACGGGACAGAAATACCCAAGAGGCCCACGGGACTGGAGAATAGTTAGCAAGGAAGACTTAATGGGAGAAAACATTGAAAACATAAGTTCGTGTCAGACTTGGTGGCCCTCAAATGGCAGGCAGAGATGTTCTGTTTTCCTGACAATGAAAGGGTACACGTGAATGTTGCACTATCTCTGCAACATTTCCTCCCCCAAATAAACAGAGCAGTTTGCTTTTGAAGGCAAACCACCTTGAGCTGTGACTGGGATCAAACTGTCTTTCAGAAATAGAGGACTTGGTAAAACAATCTCCCTACTAACAAGCACATTCCCATAGTAGTTTCAGGTTTGTTTATGTTCCCCTTACACAGTTGCCCACGTTCTTCCAACCCATTCTTTACCATATGGATCAATACCCCTGAACCCTTCGCTTTGAGCAACATAAGTTTTGTGTGCGCTGAAAATGGCAGAAACAAAGTATCTGGGTGAGTGAAATTTGCTCTCTCCCCCTCCTTTCTTCCCTGCCAACAGTACTAAGCTAAACTATACAGGCTTCATTTTCTTTTACCTCTCCTAAGAAATACCACCAGTCGTAAATATTGTAGCTGTCCCCTAGACTCTGGCTGACATTTCATGCAAAATTCATTTTAGAGAACAGCCACCTTTTAGTGATTTATAACCAAAGTGTTAGGGATTTCAGAAAGCGCAAGACTTAAAATACAACCAAACAAAGACCTCACCTTGTCAGTCAGTGTGTGCTCTTTTTCCGGTGGGTGGTGGTGCATTGGAAACTTATTGTTCTGAAATTAGGAACAGAACAAAACCTCTATGTTCTTGGGGAAGGGATTTCACTGTCATTATATGAAAGATAGAGAGGAAAATGTTTGCCTGCCTTACTATCCACCCGAGGGCTAAATATTTCACTATGGGAGGGAAATACCAGATCTTAAGGGAACCCCAATTATAGCTGGGGACAAGACACAACTACAGCAAACTTCATGGGAATTTTCACAAGAGGTGCTTTGATAGAGGGAGTCCAGGTGGAAAAGCAGGGGTGAAAAATGGAGATGGAGCCTGGAAACTAAAGTCTAGGACTTCTTATTTCCAGTTTTGATGCTAAAACGAGTAACTTTTGGCTTATCATTTAGCTGCCCTGGACCACAGTCCTCACTTACAAAATGGAGATCATCAAACTAACCTACCTTGTGTTGCACAGAACCATTAATTTAGAAAAAAAAGAAACAGCATAAACATCCAAAAATCTGTAGAAAGAGGCTATGTCACACAAAGTTGCTTTAAACAGTGCAAACACACACTTCAAGAGGAGTTTGGCGTGTGATAGGAATAACTAGTTTCATATACACCTACACACCCACTCTCACCTTTTAGAAAGAACTAAAAGAGTCTCAGGACGTTCAAAAACCACCAGCTATGAATGTACTTTCATACAACTTTCTTAAGCTTGACTGTCACTTTAAACATTTAGCTATTAAAAAGCACTTGAACACCTGTGATATACAAAGAGACAATTTCATTTCCCTACTACAAAAACAATCAAGCGAATTTAAATAAATCACCTCAAAGTATCTCCAGCAATGGCCCAGCTGCCTGGTTATTTGTCCCTGAGTTGCCATTAGATTTAAGTGATCCCTGCCCAGAAGATTTATCTAACAGAAGCACAGTGTGTTGTTGGCATTCTTTGGAATAAGGAGAACGGAACATCTGAAAAGCTGTACAAGGAAAGGGGGGAGTGACTTTGCTGTGACTAAGAGGCCATCTGTTTACACGGATTCACAGTTCACTGTCCCCCTGCCCCTCCACAATGTCCCAGCTCCTAGCCCCCAGCCCTCTCTCCACCCATTTTCTCCCCCCCACACACACATACTGAGAACCATGCTGTCATGCAGTGGTTCTTTAAGTGAGGTCCCTGGACCATCAGTGTCAGCATCACCTGGGAACATGTCAGAGATTTAGAAGTGCAGATTCTCAGGCCCCGCCCAAGACATTCTAAATTGGGAACTCTGAGTGAGACCGAGAAATCTGCGGCCCACCAATCACTCCAGGTGATGCTGCTGCTATCCCGTCTGAGAACCACTGCTATAGTATCAAGTACTCACACCTGCTCCAATCACACCAGTCTCCAATCTCCTTTCCAGCTCTCACAGCTAAGCTTACTACCCCAGGACCATCACAAGTCACCTTAGTTTGGGGATTTTTGCTTTCACTGGTAAAGCAGTTATAAACCTACCCAGAAGCTTAAAGCTGTTTGGGTTATGCAAGGTTTTTGGGTTTTTCCTTCTTTTATAATTAGACCATCACATATACTTGGCAAAGATATCAGTATCCCTCAGAAAAGGGAGCTGACCAAAATCCTCACAGGCCCCCTCTCTGAGCAGTAAGCCCAGAATAATTTCTTCAGGATCTTGCCATGTAAGCATCTTCTAGGCAAGATGTGAGCCTGGGAAGGAAGAAAGCAGGGAAGCCTGCACTCTGGAAAGCCTCTTCCATCCACAGGCGTCACCTAGTGGGCATTGCTGAGAGGGAAGTGGCCTTGGAGGCGCTCACCAGAGGCCTGACACCTGACGTCTGGCGACCTGGCTGCAACCACTGAGACCTCACTTTGCAGCAAAATGACTCAGGCAGGGAGGACAGGCCAGGCAGGCTACAGAGGGCGGCGGTGGATTCTAATCACACTGTGGTAAGTTGTTCCAATGTCAACTATGAAGATGAAAAAGTATGTTTAAAAAACATATTTAAAATACCTTATTAAAAAGCAAGATCTGAGAAGTTTATCACATCCCAGCTTTTGGGTTTCAGAAGCAAGGACTATGAGAATAAAGACACGCATCTCTGGCTTGGCTCTAGACGAATGACACAGCCCTGGTTTTCTATCAGGGTGTGTCCTGTAAAAACTGCTGGATTGGGCTGTCTACTTTGTTCTGGACGTTTTAGGATACTGTGATTCCCCGGGGTGCCCTGATGTGGATACTAATCCATGACTCCCAGGCCCTCACGACCCCTCAACCGTGGTCCCCACCTTCTGCCTCTTTGGTTCCGCTCTGGCTCCAGCCACCGCCCAGCTCTCCTTCACCATGACTCATCGGTGCTATAAACTTGGTTTTACAGTGCCACTCAGACCCTACTCAAGTCACATGAATGAGAGCGGAGCACTGTTGAGTGACGCAGCACTGTCTTACAGGAAATTCTGGAGTGACTCTCCCAGACGTGAGGATGGGGCTTCTACGCGGCCAAATGTGTGCCTGATTAAATGGCAGGTTTTCTGTGTGCAGTGCAGCTCATTGCATCAGGGATGGTTGTGTCGAATATAAGGAAGACTTCTGAAACTACCAAGTTTAATTTTCAGTGCTGCAAAAGTCCACTCTCTGTCCCTCAATTTGCAGGCGAGAATGGAATTGAGTTGCTATCTTTATGGCTTGAGAATTGTTTAGCAGTTGAAGGGAAACCAGTAAAAAGCTCTCCTAAAGAGGTAGCTAAATTTCAGCAGGCTGGAATACTGGAGCTGTGAATACCCAAGATTGGGCAAGGGGGTGACCCCCTGCGTGGAGAGAGGACTGCAGAATGACCAGGAGGAAACCTGGGAAACAGCCTGTGACCCAAACTGCCTCACACTTCAGTGAGAAGAGTGCAGGCCTTGACAGAGGGGACTGGGTGCCAATTCCAGCTCCACACTTCCTTGAGCAAATTACCTTCCCTCTCCCAGTTTCCATTTCCTCCTTTCTGAAAGGGGGAGAAAATTATCTTGCTGCACTATTTAGAGGAAGAGTAGGTGCTTAATTAATGTCATCTGCTACCCTTTAACTGTTAAACACTGAATATTATAGAATATAAATTATTCTAGGTATTAAAATAGCAATAAAATAACAACTTGCATTCCCAGCCGAAGGAAAGGAACATGAGCAGTTCCTGTGAAGTGCCCTGTGTGCCTGTCTCCATCCTCTACCTAGAAAGTTACCAGCTGCTCTTACGCTCTGAAGTCTGGCTGGTGGCAGCCAGGTGAACCGGGCATAGCACTTTACAGACCAGCACCTATTTAATCCACTGGCCCAGCAGAAATCATAAGACGCTTCAAAAAGAGGCCTCACTTCAATTGTGAGCTCTCCCATTCCTGGATGCTTTGTCCCCGATGTTTTTCTAACCTTTCACCTAGTTTCTGACCTACTGCCTCATTTTAAGCACAAGAGTTAATGTGTTCCTTGGTTTCTGACCCACGGCTTCTGGGCTTTTCCTGGTCCAACCAAGGCCTGTCCGGCAGCCTTTTCATTTCCAACTTGTCTCGGTTTCCCCCACCCTGAATTCAGTCGACACCTCTGTGCAAGGTCTCAGTATGACCCGTATCAGAGGTGGGTGAGCTCTGCTCATGCTGAATGGACTGGGGATGACGGGAAGCAGGGCGGGAAAAAGGATACTTGAAGAAGAGATTATGAATCCAGGGGCGTAGGCGATACATTTCCCCTCTTTAGATCCTGCTGGTGTGATGACAGTGAAAAGTTAACCTGACTGCAATAGCAATAAGACAGTGTCAAGTTGAGAGTCTACCTTTCCACACTAAAAGACTGTTTCATAAGAAAGTGCAAAGCCATGCACGGGTGTGTTGAGTTTTCAGGATACCGTGAGAGAGTGTCTTAAGCACAATAAAAAATGGCTGTTTCTTTCCTTTCCACATTCATTTGCCCCGTCTCTCCCCTCTCTCCATCAATCTCTCCCAAGCCAACAACTCATTCATATGTCCTTGAAGCCATTTAATATGGTGCCAAGTCCACACAGCCAAATGAAACCATCTGTTCCACAGTAATGAGACCTGTTCTCAGCATCCCAGGACCTGCCAGAGGAAGGACGAGACCTGGCCTGTGCCCAAGAGATGTTTGCAACATACCAGTGATACGATAAACCTGACTACTAAATATGAGTGAACACAAATTACGGAGCTAATACATCACATGAATTCAATTACAGTTGTGTAGCTATTAAGCCCTATGGTAATGGTTCGCGAAGTGCGGCTCTCAGACCAGCAGCATCAGTATCACCTGAGAACTTGTTAGAACTACAAACTCTCGGCCTCCTCCAAGGCCTACTAGATCTTTGGTAGGGGGCAATCATTGATTTAACAAGCCTTCCAGATGATTCTGTTGACCAGTAAAATTTGGAACCCAACTGCTCTATAGCCCGAGTTTCTCAAACTTGGCACTACTGACATTTTGAGCCAGATAATTATTGTCGTGGATGCTGTTCTATGCACTGTAGGATGTTGGGCGGCATCTCCACTAGATGCCAGTAGCAACCTACCCCCAGTTGGGACAATAAAAAAAAAAAAAGTCTCCAGTCATTGTGAAATGTTCCTGAAGGACAAAATTGCCCCAGTTGAGAACTATTGCTTTATGGTAAAATGTTCCCTGGTGCGATTAGAATTATTAAAGACAGTAAGTTACAGGGTATTATACTTTTGTGCACAACACAAAAACATACGGTTATTCTTTTCTAAAATATTTAAGGGAGACAAAAGTCTGCAAAGACTCAAATAATATCAAGTCAATCAAGCTCCTGGAAAAGTTCTAATTCTTGGTAATCTCTGAATTATGCTGTTACAGGTAACTATTATTTTATTCTAAGTTTGTTTTCTTTTGAGTGTTGCATTCCATATGTGTATTATAATCATAGTAAAACAGAGGATTTAAAAGAAATAAAAATACCTGGGATAAACACTGGGATTTTTTTAAATCCACCTATTTCTTCCTTCACTTCAGTTTATAAGTCCAGAATGACACTTGCATTTTCTTGCCAAATATGCTCTCATCTGACATATAAAGGGATAAATAACATTTGTACACAATGCTTTATAAATTACCTACTGCTTTCACATACATCATCTTGTTTGATTATCACAACAATCCTTTAAAGAGTCTGAAGCCCCAAGTTCCCTCTACTAGTAAGTTTCAGATAGTTAAACTTTAAAGTCAAATGACCATTCCAACCATTTTCTCCATCATAACTAAAAAGCTTTGCTGCTCTTGGTTTCCCAGGGCCTAGAACAGACTTACAGCCTAGATTCTTACTAAACAAAGCAGTCTCCAGACAAACAGCACTGGCATCACCTGAGAGGCGTTTGCAATGTAGAATCTTAGGGTCACTTCAGACCTAGGCAATCAGAATCTGCATTTTAGCAAAATCCTTCTGGTGATTTCTACACACATTAAATTTGGCCATCACTGCCTTGGACCAGTGAGCTGGCAGTCATTTAAAGGCTAGTATTAATATATTATTCATCTTCGTATTCCCCAATCCATAGCGCCATCTGGTATTTGCTCAATGGGTAAGTTTTTTATTGTTGCGATAAATTACCAGGAGTTTTACTCGATTCAAGCAAAAAATAAATAAATATATATACATATATTGGCTTACAGTTCCGGAGGTCATCCAAAACAGGTTTCACTGGGCCAACATCAAGGTGTTGTAAGGGCGGCTTCCTTCCGGAGGCTGTAGAAGACGATCCGTTCCCTTTGCTTTTTAGCTGCTAGAGGCTACCTGTCTTCCTTGGCTTATGGCGGCTCTCTTCTCCAATTTCAAAGCTAGCAGAGTATTCAAATCACTCTTTCTCCTCCCCCTTTTACTTACAAGGACCCTTGTGATTACATTGAGCCCACCTGGAGAATCCAAAAATACTCTCCCCATCTCAAACTCATTAACTTAATTACATCTGCAAAGTATGAAGTAGCATAGTCACAGGTTCTACAGATTAGGACAGGGACAGATTTTTTTTGAGGACACAGGGATGATTCCATTCTATGACAGGCAATAAATGTTTGCTGAACAAATGTTGGTGAAGATGTGGAGAAAAGGGAACACTTGTACACTGTTGGTGGGAATGTAAAATTGGTGCAGACACTGTGGAAAACAGTATGGAGGTTTCTCAAAGAACTAAAAATAGAACTACCATATGACCCAGCAATTCCACTCCTGGGTATATATCTGAAAAAAACAGAAGCACTAATTCGAAAAGACACATGCACCCTAATGTTCATAGCAGCATTATTTTAAATTGCTAAGATATGAAAGCAGCCTAAGTGTCCATCAATAGATGAATGGATAAAGAAGATGTGGGGTATATAATGGAATGATACTCAGCCATAAAAAAGAATGAAATTTAGCCATTTGCAGCAACACGAATGGACTTAAAGGCATTATGCTAAGTCAAATAAGTCAGACAGAGAAAGACAAATACTGTATGATGTCACTTATATGTGGAATCTGAAAAATAAAATGAATGAATATAACAAAAAAAGAAGCAGACACAGACATAGAGAACAAACTAGTGGTTACCAGTGAGGAGAGGGAAGTGGAGAGGGGCAATATAGGGGTAGAGGATTAAGAGGTACAAATTATTAGGTATAAAATAAGCTAAAAGGATAAATTGTATAACAGAAAATATAGCCAATATTTTATAATAAATGGAATATAACCTTTAAAAATTGTGAATCAGTATATTGTACACCTGTAACATATAATTTTGTGTATCAACCATACTTCAATTAAAATTAACTAATTTTGAAAGTAAATAAATTTTTTAAAATTTTTAAATAAATGTTTGCTGAACTGGACTCAAATGAGCTAAATGATCTACGGTGGCTCACTTCTCCCCAGACTCCTACTTTCTTGGGAATATATCTCCTTTCTAGGCACTCGGGTGCTTCCTGCAAGTCAATCTACCTCCTTGCCTCCTTTTCCACTTTCCTGTCTGCACTACAGAACGTTGACCTGGCCGCCTTATCCTGCCTGCCACTCACATCTTCCAATTGCATCTTTAGCAAGACTATCAGTATCAGCGCTCATTTGCTCCCACTCTCATCTCACCTGCCCAGGCTTGTTCGTGAGCCACTGCCTGTATCTCCTTCTTTTTCTCCCTTCTTTCCACTGTCTTCCCCATGACACCTGTGACTGAGGCTGCCTTCCTGCCAGTAGCATGCTGGCCCAGCTACCAGCCTTTCCTCTTCCAAATTTCCCTGAATATTCACAATGTTACCTTCCTGGTAAGACGTCATTTCTTTCTTTATTTACTCCCCACTCAAGCTCACAAGAAAAAATGAAAGTGAGAAACCACAAATAAATATACTAGTTCATGTTTACAAAGCACATTTCCAAGGAGATTCTCAAAAATGCATGAGCTGGACTTCATTATTGCCTCTACACCACGGTGAACAGATTAGGAGATTAAGAAAATCATTAACCTCTGGTTGAGAACACAGACTGAAAAAAATTTTAAACAGAGACAGCCAATGTTCACTTGCAGGTTTCACCTCTTAAATGTGTTTTTCCCATGAATCAGTCCATCTGGTTAGCTTGATCACCACAGAGCTCCCAGGGGTAATGGGACACAGAAAAAGGCTAGGATTTGGGGAATTTGGAAAGCATACCACATTGTGGGAGAGACCAAAGCAGGATGACAAGCTACAGAAAGTTAGGGGTAAAGTGGTAGGATTCAGAGAGATAAAAATGAAAAAGGAGCCGCTATTCTCATACTTACAAAACAGGGCTCAAAAGACCTCACAAGGTGACTTGGAGAAACAGCTGAGCTAACATGAGTGAAAGTACTCTCGGGCTTCAATCTGCCATACATATTAAAGTACTAATGATGAGAATAACCAAGAAGAAGTACATTAAGTTATATAAGAAGAATAAGAGAACTCTAACAGCTTTGCCCACGGTGGCCTCACCATCTTAGTCTAAACTCACTAGGGGCAGAAAAAATTATGAAGCTGGGGCAGACTCATTCCACCTTACTGACACAAACCTAATTTAGTTTTGGGTAGCTATGTACTCAACCGAAACATTCCTCAGCCACATCTGAAGATATGAACGGCCAAGGGACAGCTCTGCACGTTGAGGAATAAACAGAAACCAGACGAGAATGTCTGGGAAAGTGTTGCTTTCCTGACATAGACACTGATCTTTCCTCTTTATCTTCTTCTACTTATACCTGTGTGGCAAGCAGATGTAATGGCTGGAACTGCAGCAGCTATATTGTGCACATGACAGAAAAGGCAAAAAAACGACAGACCTCAGTTCTGAAATCCTTGAGCCACTGAATCAATACAAATAACTTTCTATATCTAGAGTTCTTGTTGCATGAGAAAAAAGTAAGCCCTTAATTGTTTAAGCAGCTATTATGCCCATTCATTTTTTCTCATCTTTGCAGCCAAACAGAATTCTTTACATATACAGAAGCCTCAAAGAAGAGCTAGAACTGGTCCTGGACAAACTTGTGCCTTTGGTAAAATGTGCTTTTGACACCTTCCCAGCTTCACTCCCAAAGTCCATCTCCTTCATGATATCCTCTCCTCACTGGCCCACTTCTCAGAAGGCTCAAGTCTCATAGATTTTAGTGCAGTCCTGAAAAGTATCACTCTATTAGATTCCACTGCCTATCTCATGAGACCTTTCTATCCTTGTGTGATTAAATGAATCTCTGGCATTTCACAGTGCTTAATATCTGTAGGAAATTGGGACTTCCCTGGTGGCACAGTGGTTAAAAATCTGCCTGACAACGCAGGGGACATGGGTTCGATCCCTGGTCCAAGAAGATGCCGCAGAGCAACCAAGCCCGCGAGCCACAACTACTGAGCCTGCACTCTAGAGCCCGTGAGCCACAACTACTGAAGCCCACGGTCCTACAGTCTGTGCTCCACAACAAGAGAAGCCACCACAATGAGAAGCCCATGCACCACAATGAAGAGTAGCCCCCGCTCACCGCAACCAGAGAAAGCCCGCACACAGCAACGAGGACCCAACACAGCCAAAAATAAGTAAATAAATACATTTATTAAAAATAATAATAGGGCTTTCCTGGTGGCACAGTGGTTGAGAGTCCGCCTGCCGATGCGGGGGACACGAGTTCGTGCCCCGGTCCGGGAAGATCCCACATGCCGCACAGCGGCTAGGCCCGTGAGCCATGGCCGCTGGGCCTGCGCATCCGGAGCCTGTGCTCCACAGGGGGAGAGGCCACAACAGTGAGAGGCCCGCGAAACACAAAATAATAATAATAATAGGAAATTATTTTACTTACATTATCTCACTCCCCACCAAGTGAGGGAGGGGGGTGGGATGAATTGGGAGACTGGAATTGACATATATACACTAATATGTATAAAATAGACAACTAATGAGAACCTGCTGTATAGCACATGGAACTCTAACTCAGTCCTCTGTGGTGACCTAAATGGAAAGGAAATCCAAAAAAAGAGGGGATATATGTATCCATACAGCCGATTCACTCTCTGTACAGCAGAAACTAACACAACACTATAAAGCAACTATACCCCAATTAAAAAAAATAATAAGTTGGGGTTTCCCTGGTGACACAGTGGTTAAGAATCCACCTGCCAATGCAGGGGACACAGGGTTGAGCCCTGGTTCGGGAAGATCCCACACGCTGCGGTGCAAAAAAGCCCGTGCGCCACAACTACTGAGCCTGCGGTCTAGAGCCCAGGAGCCACAACTACTGAGCCCGCATGCTACAACGACTGAAGCCCACGCACCTAGAGCCCGTGCTCTGCAACAAGAGAAGCCACGACAATGAGAAGCCCGCGCACCGCAACGAAGAGTAGCCCCCACTCGCTGCAACTTGAGAAAGCCCACACACAGCAACGAAGACCGAACACAGCCAAAAATAAAAACAAATAAAAAAATAAATTAAAAACAAAAAGTCCTTAGAGCCATGATTTTCAAGGGCGGTCCCTGGTCTAAGCAACATCAGCACCACCCATAGAAATGTAAATTCTTGGGACACACCCAAGACCCACTGAATCAGAAACTTTGAGGGTGGGTGCAGCAATCTGTGGTTTAGCAAGCCCTCCAGGGGACTCAGATGTATGCTAAAGCCTGAGAACCACTGCTATAGAGTATTATGCACATTTTTCAGATAAAGAAATTGAGGCTTTTGTGGATATTTATTTATCAAAGACCTCAGAGTAATGTGTTAGAAAAAGGTCTTCTGGCTCTAATCTTGGGGTTGTTTTTACCACATACAAGTATTTTTCCAGCCAGATACATGTCATTCTAGCGGCAGTTGTCATTTTGAGAAAAAAGTAAAACCTTATAAACTAATTCACTCTAGAATACTGATAACCTGATAATATTTCTGTTTTTCCTTCTCAAGGGAGTTGGCTTTTAAAAGAAATACAACTCAAATCACGAGCTACACCCATTAGGATGACTGCTAGTAAAACAAAACAAAATAACAAGTGTTACAGAGGCTGTGGAGAAATTGGAGCCCTTGTGTACTGCTGATGGGAATGTAAAACAGTGCATCCACTATAGAAAAAGTATGGCGGTTCCTCAAAAACTTAAAAATAAAATTACTATATGATCCAGCAATTCCACTTCTGGATATATACCCAAAAGAACTGCAAAGAGGGATTTGAACATAAATGTGTACAGCAATGTTCACACTGGCATTATTCACAAAAGCCAAAAGGTGGACGAAACCCAAATGTTCATCAACAGATGAATGGATAAACAAAATGTGGCATATATACGGTGGAATAATATTCAGTCTTGAAGCAAAGAAATTTTGACACATGCTACAGCATGGATGAAACTTGCAGACATTATGCTAAGTGAAACAAGCCAGTTGCAAAAGGACAAATATAGTATCATTCCACTTACATGTGGTACCTAGAGCAGTCAAATTCATAGAGACTGAAAATAGAATGGTGGTTGCCAAGGTCTCGGGGGAGAGGGAAATAGGAAGTTATAATACATACAGAGTTTCAGTTTTTCAAGATAAAAAGAACTCTGTGGATGGATGGTGATGATGGTAGCACAGCAATATGAATGTAGTTAATGCCACTGAGCTGTACACTCAAAAATGGTTACAGCGCTAAATTTTATATTATATGTATTTTAGCACAATTTTAAAATTTATTTTTTCTTTCTTTCTTTCTTTCCCTTCTTTTCTTCCTCCCTTCCTTTCTTTCTTTCTTTCTTTGCTGCATTGGGTCTTCGTTGCTGCGCACAAGCTTTTTCTAGCTGCCGCGAGCGGGGGCTACTCTTCATTGCAGTGCACGGGCTTCTCATTGCAGTGGCTTCTCCTGTTGCAGAGCACGGGCTCTAGGCATGCAGGCTTCAGTAGCTGTGACACGCAGGCTCAGTAGCTGTGGCTCCCGGGCTCTAGAGCGCAGGCTCAGTAGTTGTGGCGCACGGGCTTTCTTGCTCCGCACCATGTGGGATCTTCCCGGACCAGGGCTCAAACCCATGTCCCCTGCATTGGCAGGCAGATGCTTAACCACTGCACCACCAGGGAAGCCTCTAAATTTATTTTAAAGAAAAGAAAAAGAGATGTACAATTGAACTTGTAAAATTCCTGTTCACTTCCGATAAGCAAAGTACTGGTGATAATACAATCAGGTGATTTCCTTGGTACCACGCAAACCACATCCCCAAAGTGACTCTGTACTCAGGTGCAGGGTGTCACCGAGGGGTGATTTCTTCAAGATTGTTATCAATAAATCAAGTTGGGAAATAGAGTCTTGGCAAGGTTGAAACTGTTAGGCTTGGCATCCACCATTTTGAGTAACGGAAAAAGATAAAACCCTCTATTCACCAACAAATGCCTCTTCTCCTTGTGATAATGCTACTAAATTTACAAGCAAGAGAAGGCAGTTAAACCAACGAGGAGCTCTCTGCTTCTAACAAGTCCATCTTGGGGACAAATACGTCCTTTAGGAGTGCTATTAATCCATTCTAGTGGGAAAACAGAGATGGCATGGGTCAAACGTTGATTGTCAGAATCTGTCAGTATTTTTGACAAAGGGCCTTACTAATGTTTCCTCAATTTTTTTTCAATTCTGAAATAATTTCATACTTTTTGAAAAGATATGAAAATCGTACAGAGGACTTCCATAATCCCTTTACTGAGATTCACTAATTTTTATAATACTGCTACGTTTTCTTTCTCATTCTTCTACCTATATACATTTTATTATTTATTTCTTTTCTGAACCATTTGAGAATGCCCCATTTCCCCTTAACATTTCAGTATATATTTCTTAAGAACAAGGATTTTTTTTTTACAGTGTTATAATCGTTACCTAATTCAGGAAATTTAACATACATACAATAGTTTTATCTCAGCTACAGTCCATAAGTCAGTTTTGTCCATTGTACCAATAATGCCTTTTATAACATTTCCTTCTCCAGTACAGGGTATAGTTAAGGATCACATACAGTATTGAATTTTATGTGTCATGTCCTTTTAATCTCTTTAAATCTGAAACAGTTCCTCAGTCCTTCAGTAGAGGTCAGCTATTATATAGACTATGCCTCAGTGTGGGTTTGGCTGATGGTTCCTTGTGATTAGATTTGGTTACATATGCTCAGCCAGAACACTAATGTGATGTTGTATCCTCAAAGTATCATATCTAGAGCCCACAAGCCCGTCATTGGTGGTAATGATTTTTATGGCTAGGTTAAGGTGTTGTCCAGTTGCTCCACTGTATATTTACTACCTTCCTCCCTTGCACTTAATAAGGAATCTTTGGACAGACATTTTGAGACCATGCAAACATCCTGCTTCACATCGGAATTTAGCATCCATTGATGATTCATGCCTAAAACAATCTTTGCGATGATGATTGCAAAATAGTGATTTTCCCAACTACACCATTCCCTCCATGTTTATCATGTTTACAAAGGAAGAATCCTCTTTTTTCCTCTATTTTATCAATTTGTTAGTATGGACTCATGGATTCTTACTTTATTCAATGGATTACAATTAATTACTGTTCTTGCTTCTTTTGATGCTCAAATTTTTCCAGATTTGGCCAGCAGGAGCCCCTTCAAGCTGGTTCCTGTACTCTTTTGACAGGTCCCTATCATTTTTATGATGACTTCTTTACTTTCTGGCATAATAACATGTTCCAAGTTCATCTTGTACCTTCACTGTCCCAATCCTGGAATTGCTCATTTCTCAAAGGAGCTCTAGTTCATTTCCCTTTTTCCCCAAATTTATGACATATTGAGATGGAATTGTTTTGTTTTGTTTTTGATGACTGACTGGGCTTCATTTCTGTATCTCTTTCATATTGTCATTAGAGATCTTTTAAGAAATACAATATGGTGTGTGGGAAAGATGTGAGCTTTGGAAAGAGATCTGAGTTTGAACACTGGCTCTATCACTTGCTAACTGAAAAACTTGCTAACCGTAAACTAAATAACTGAAGTAATTTAACTTCTCTAAGCCTTTGTTTCTTTAACTTTAAAATGTGAGAAATAATGTCTACCTCACAGGGTTATTATGAGGCTTAAGGAGACATAACAGCATTAAAAGTGCCAACTCAGATCCTGACAAATAGTAAATACTCACTAAGTTTAAGTTACTTTTAATCACTGTATTATACAATTTTAATGAGATTTTTTTTTTCTCTCACAACCCTGTCAATTGCTTCCTATGAAGCCCTACAGAGCCACAGATTACCTGCCCCTGGTACTATTCATTCTCTCCAAAAATCTGCCGATAATCTCCATTTCTCACTTTAGCCTATCAGGATTCCTTGTCATAGGACAGATGCTTAACAATTACCCCTTCTCTTTCCTCCTTTTTGTTCCTCAGAATCAGAGGCAATATGGTATGGAAGGAAAAAAATCATATGATTATCTAAGAACATGCAGACAAAGCATTCAACAAATGTCAGTGATCCCAGAGAGAATTATGAATATAAGGTAATTTCCCTGTCTTTAAATAAGCTACATACCACAAACCTATATTAAACATCACATATAATGGAGAAATAGTTTATTTATTTCTACTAATACTGGACACCAAACAAGAATGCATATCATTTCTTCATTTAACAAGAGAAACTAATCAATGCTATAAGGCAAAAAAAAAAAACAAAAACATAAGAAGGGTAAGGATTAGATGAAGAAGGTAAAACTTAATGTTTTCAGGTAATAGTATTATCCACATAGAAAACTCAAGAGCATCAATGGACTATTAGAACTTATAAGAGTTTAGCAAGCTCATTGTGTTATAAGACAAATTTACCAAAACAATAATATACCTGTATGCTAGCAATGATGAACTAGAAAATAAGACGACATTTACAATAGTCACAAAGATGACAATGTATCTAGGAACTAACAAAAATGTATATGACCTTTATAGAATAAACACTAAAAATATTCTATTAAAGTACATAAAGCAAAGTCTGAATAAATAGAGAAATATTGTAATGATGTCAATGCTTCCCAAATTAATCTATACATTCAAGGCAATCTCATCAAATTTCCAAGGGGATTTTTTTAAAGAATTCCATGAACTCATTCTAGAATTTATAAGGGAAAGTAAAATTCCACAAATAGCTAAGGCCATTTTGAAATAGATAAGCAAGGAGGAAACACTCAACCCACCAGATATTGAGACATATTACAAAGCTATACAAACAGCATGGTACTGAACCAGTAACAGGCAAATAGACCATTGGAAAAGAACAGAGTTCTTCGAAGTAGTACCACACATATATGGGAGCTTATATCAGATAAAGTTGGCGCCACAAAACAATAAGGAAAGGATGAATTGCTTAAAAACTCTGATGGGAAAGTGGATCACTATGATGAGGCAAAATAAGGGTGGACCTTAGAACTTATATGAAACTATAAAAAAGGTGTACTTCAGACGGATTAAAGACATGAATGTGAAAGGTAAATTTATGAAGAAAATATAGAAGAAATATAAGGGAACAAAGAACTGTAAAGGAAATGTACAGCAGTATGATTTTTATATAGGGGTAGAGGAAAGACTTCTGGAACGAGACCCTAAAAACACATATGCTAACATAAAAAAAAATTGATGAATTTGATTCTGTCAAAATAAAGAACACATAGACAAAGTAAGAGATGAGAGTTTAGGGGAAAATATTTGTAACATACAAAACCAGCAAGAACTTAGTGCCTAAAATAGGCAAACAACTGAAAACCCATAAGGAAAAAAATGGGAAACCCAGTTTTAAAATGAGCAAAGTATTATAAACAATCCTCAGAAAGGGAAGCCCAAGTAACTAAAAAGAATACTAAGAAATGCTCAGACTCTTCAGTAAACAAAGAAATTTAAGTGAAAATAAGACTATTAAAAGGGAAAAATATTAAAAGTAGATAATTCCAGAGAAGGCAGGATATAGCAAAATGGAAACTCTGAGATATCTTTGGGGAAACTGTAAACTGGTACAGTCTTTCTAGAAAACAATGTATCCTCTGTGACTCCAAAATCCCCTTCCTGTTCCGTAAGGCAGAGAAATTCTCGCAGAGCTTCACAGGGGATCTGTATGAGGTCACGGGTTGTGGTGTGGTTTGTGGTACTGGGACTTGAAAACAACCTAAGTGTCCATCAGTAGGGGAATAATAAAGCACAGTAGATGCAGTGGTGGTTGCCGGGGGCTGAGGGGCAAGGGGAGTGTGGAGTTAGTGTTTAATAGTTACAGAGTTTTGGTTTGGTAAAATGGAAAAGTTCTGCAGAAAGACAGTGGTGACGGTTGTAGAATAATGTGAATGTACCTAATGCCAAAGAACTGTACACTTAAAAATAATTAAAATGGTAAATTTTATGTTATGTATATTTTACCACAATTTTTTAAATGTTTTTTAAATACAGTGGATGCTCACTACGCAATACCCTGCAGGAGTTAAAAATACTGAGCTGGGGCTTCCCTGGTGGCGCAGTGGTTGAGAGTCCGCCTGCCGATACAGGGGACACGGGTTCGTGCCCCGGTCCGGGAAGATCCCACATGCCGCGGAGCGGCTGGGCCCGTGAGCCCTGGCCGCTGAGCCTGCGCATCCAGAGCCTGTGCTCCGCAACGGAAGAGGCCACAACAGTGAGAGGCCCGCGTACCGCAAAAAAAAAAAAAATACTGAGCTAACTAGTTACAGAGACATGATATTAAACACAGGACTGAATGACAAATTAAAAACACAAACATGTTACAAACAGCACTCCATATTTTACTAAGACACACGCATCTTTAAAGACTCATTATCAACATATTACTTGAAAATTTACTGGGGAGAGGGAACTTGGAATGGAGGTTGGGGAATTAGGGAAAAAATAATAAAATGAAAGGGGTTTACATGGACCAATGATGAATGACAATAAGGTATTATGAACTGAGAAGTTTGCACCTTAAAAAGAAATGACATCATACACATGAAAACCTTGTGAAAGGATATAAAGTTTTACAGCTTATAGTTCGTTATTTCCTTCATTGAAGAACGGTGAAATGAACCAAAATAGATTTGACTCCTAATTTTTTGGATCTTCAGTGAATTTTGAAAAATGGTGACTTACACATTAGCTAAGCATCACACATTGGAAGTTCATCTGTATTTTATGAGCTTTTAAATATCTCCAGTGATCTCTCATTACCACAGATTTCTTCTTTCCTCTTCTTTATGTTCTGTTCCATGCTGAGCCAGATTAAAGGGTGGGTCAGGCAGGAGTTGCCTGGGGTGCTAGTATTTAAGAGGTGCTAAAAATATCTCTCGAAGTATAGCAAGATGGAAAACAATATTTTCCCTAGCACTCGTGTTACCAAGAGCACTTTGCAAGGTTAGAAAGAAACCAATAATAAATGTGTGGGGTGGGGCTGTGGGTGGCCGCTCTCCCAGGGAAATACACGAATAATAATAGGAATTATTTAAACTTAGGGTCACAAGGTCACAGTGCAGAGTTGCGCAACTCCAGCAGATGTCATTTACATACTACCTGCAACACTGTCCATGGTGGCCTTGTTTAAACTGCCTCCATAGGAGGGTTGCTTAATCATTTCAGTGAACAAATAACCCCACTCAATCAGAATGCAAGGCTTTTTGTGTGTGAATTTTTGAATTTTATTTTATTTATTTTTTATACAGCAGCTTCTTATTAGTTATCCATTTTATACATCTTAGTGTATACATGTCAATCCCAATCTCCCAGTTCATCCCACCACGCCCCCTCACCACCACTTTCCCCCCTTGGTGTCCATATGTTTGTTCTCTACATCTGTGCCTCTATTTCTGCCCTGCAAACCGGTTCATTGTACCATTTTTCTAGGCTCCACATATATGCGTTAATATACGATATTTGTTTTTCTCTTTCTGACTACTTCACTCTGTATGACAGTCTCTAGATCCATCCACGTCTCTACAAATGACCCAATTTCGTTCCTTTTTATGGCTGAGTAATATTCCATTGTATATATGTACCACATCTTCTTTATTTATTTGTCTGTCGATGGGAATTTAAGTTGCTTCCATGACCTGGCTATTGTAAATAGTGCTGCAATGAACATTGGGTGCACGTGTCTTTTTGAATTATGGTTTTCTCTAGGTATATGCCCAGTAGTGGGATTGCTGGGTCATACAGTAATTCTATTTCTACTTTTTTAAGGCACTTCCATACTGTTCTCCATAGTGGTTGTATCAATTTACATTCCACCAACAGTGCAACATGGTTCCCTTTTCTCCACACCCTCTCCAGCAATGTTGTTTGTAAATTTTCTGATGATGTCCATTCTAACTGGTGTGAGGTGATACCTCATTGTAGTTTTGATTTGCATTTCTCTAATAACTAGTGATGTTGAGCAGGTTTTCATGTGCTTCTTGGCCATCTGTATGTCTTCTTTGGAGAAATGTCTATTTAGGTCTTTGGCCCATTTTTGGATTGGGTTTTTTGGTTTTTTGAATATTGAGCTGCATGAGCTGTTTATATATATATTTTGGAGATTAATCCTTTGTCTGTTGATTCGTTTGCAAACATTTCCTCCCATTCTGAGGGTAGTCTTTTCGTCTTGTTTGTAGTTTCCTTTGCTTTGCAAAAGCTTTTAAGTCTCATTAGGTCCCAAGTGTTTATTTTTGTTTTTATTTCCATTACTCTAGGAGGTGGATCAAAAAGATCTTGCTGTGATTTATGTAAAAGAGTGTTCTTCCTATGTTTTCCCCTAAGAGTTTTATAGTGTCCACTCTTACATTTAGGTCTCTAATCCATTTTGAGTTTATTTTTGTGTATGGTGTTAGGGAATGTTCTAATTTCATTCTTTTACATGTAGCTCTCCACTTTTCCCAGCACCACTTACTGAAGAGACTGTCTTTTCTCCATTGTATATCCTTGCCTCCGTTGTCATAGATTAATTGACCATAGGTGCATGGGTTTATCTCTGGGCTTTCTATCCTGTTCCATTGATCTATATTTCTGTTTTTGTGCCAGTACCATATTGTCTTGATTACTGTAGCTTTGTAGTATAGTCTGAATTCAGGGAGTCTGATTCCTCCAGCTCCGTTTTTTTCCCTCAAGACTGCTTTGGCTATTCGGGGTCTTTTGTGTTTCCACACAAATTGTGAAATTTTTTGTTCTAGTTCTGTAAAAAAAAATGCCACTGGTAGTTTGATAGGAATTAAATTGAATCTGTAGATTGCTTTGGGTAGTACAGTCATTTCCACAATATTGATTCTTCCAACCCAAGAACATGGTATCTCTCTCCATCTGTTTGTATCATCTTTAATTTATTTCATCAGTGTCTTATAGTTTTCTGCATACAGGTCTTTTGTCTCCCTAGGTAGGTTTATTCCTAGGTATTTTATTATTTTAGTTGCAATGGTAAATGGGAGTGTTTCCTTAATTTCTCTTGCAGATTTTTCATCATTAGTGTATAGGAATGCAAGAGATTTCTGTGCGTTAATTTTGTATCCTGCAACTTTACCAAATTCATTGATTAGCTCTAGTAGTTTTCTGGTGGCATCTTTAGGATTCTCTACGTATAGTATCATGTCATCTGCAAACAGTTACAGTTTTACTTCTTCTTTTCCAATTCATATTCCTTTTATTTCTTTTTCTTCTCTGATTGCTGTGGCTAGGACTTCCAAAACTATGTTGAATAATAGTGGCTAGAGTGGACATCCTTGTCTTGTTCCTGATCTTAGAGGACATGCTTTCAGTTTTTCACCATTGAGAATGACGTTTGCTGTGGGTTTGTCATATATGGCCTTTATTATGTTGAGGTAGGTTCCCTCTATGCCCACTTTCTGGAGAGTTTTTATCATAAATCGGTTTTGAATTTTGTCAAAAGCTTCTTGTGCATCTATTGAGATGATAACATGGTCTTTATTCTTCAGTTTGTTAATATGGTGTATCACATTGACTGTGTATTTTGAAGAGTCCTTGCATCCCTGGGATAAATCCCACTTGATCATGGTGTATGATCCTTTTCATGTGTTGTTGGATTCTGTTTGCTAGTATTTTGTTGAGGATTTCTGCATCTATATTCATCAGTGATATTGGTCTATAATTTTCTTTCTTTGTAGTATCTTTGTCTGGTTTTGGTATCAGGGTGATGGGGGCCTCATAGAATACGTTGGGGAGTGTTCCTTCCTCTGCAGTTTTTTGGAAGAGTCTGAGAAGGATGGGTGTTAGCTCTTCTCTAAATGTTTGATAGAATTCACCTGCGAAGCCATCTGGTCCTGGACTTTTGCTTGTTGGAAGATTTTTAATCACAGTTTCAATTTCATTACCTGTGACTGGTCTGTTCATATTTTCTATTTCTTCCTAGTTCAGTCTTGGAAGGTTATACCTTTCTAAGAATTTGTCCATTTCTTCCAGGTTGTCCATTTTATTGGCATAGAGTTGCTTGTAGTAGTCTCTTAGGATCCTTTGTATTTCTGTGGTGTCTGTTGTATATTCTCCTTTTTCATTTCTAATTCTATTGATCTGAGTCCTCTCCCTCTTTTTCTTGATGAGTCTAGCTAATGGTTTATCAATTTGTTTATCTTCTCAAAGAACCAGCTTTTAGTTTTATTGATCTTTGCTATTGTTTTATTTGCTTCTATTTCATTTACTTCTGCTCTGATCTTTATGATTTCTTTCCTTCTACTAACTTTGGGCTTTGTTTGTTCTTCTTTCTCTAGGTCCTTTAGGTGTAAGGATAGATGGTTTATTTGAGATTTTTCTTGTTTCTTGAGGTAGGCTTGTATTGCTATAAACTTCCCTCTTAGAACTGCTTTTGCTGCATCTCATAGGTTTTGGATCATCGTGTTTTCCTTGTAATTTCTCTCTAGGTATCTTCTGATTTCCTCTTTGATTTCCTTAGTGATCTCTTGATTCTTTAGTAACATACTGTTTAGCCTCCATGTCTTTGTTTTTTTATGTTTTTTTTCTCTGTAATTGATTTCTAATCTCATAGCATTGTAGTCAGAAAAGATGCCTGATATGATTTCAATTTTCTTAAATTTACTGAGGTGTGATTTGTGACTCAAGATGTGATCTATCCTGGAGAACGTCCCCTGTGCACTTGAGAAGAAAATGTAATCTGCTGTTTTTGAATGGAATGCCCTATAAATATCAATCAAATCTATCTGGTCTATTGTGTCATTTAAAGCTTGTGTTTCCTTATAAATTTTCTGTTTGGATGATCTGTCTATTGGTGTAAGTGAGGTGTTAAAGTCCCCCACTATTATTGTGTTACTGTCGATTTCCTCTTTTAGAGCTGTTAGCAGTTGCCTTATGTATTGAGGTCCTCCTATATTGGCTGCATATATATTTATAATTGCTCTATCTTCTTCTTGGATTGATCCCTTGATCATTATGTAGGATCCTTCCTTGTCTCTTGTAACATTCTTTATTTTAAAGTCTATTTTATCTGATATGAGTATTGCTACTCCAGCTTCCTTTTGATTTCCATTTGTATGGAATATCTTTTTCCATCTCCTCACTTTCAGTCTGTATGTGTCCCTAGGTCTGAAGTGGGTCGCTTGTAGACAGCATATATATGGGTCTTGTTTTTGTATCCATTCAGGCAGCCTGTGTCTTTTGGTTGGAGCATTTAATCCATTCACATTTAAGGTAATTATTGATATGTATGTTCCTATTACCACTTTCTTAATTGTTTTGGGTTTGTTTTTGTAGGTCCTTTTCTTCTCTTGTGTTTCCCACTTAGAGAAGTTCCTTTAGCATTTGTTGTAGAGCTGGTTTGGTGGTGCTGAATTCTCCTAGCTTTTGCTTGTCCATAAAGCTTTTGATTTCTCCATTGAATCTGAATGAGATCCTTGCCAGGTAGAGTAATCTTGGTTGTAGGTTCTTCCCTTTCATCACTTTAAATATATCATGCCACTCCCTTCTGGCTTGTAGAGTTTCTGCTGAGAAATCAGCTGTTAACCTTATGGGAGTTCCCTTGTATGTTATTTGTCATTTTTCCCGTGTTGCTTTCAATAATTTTTCTTTGTCTTTAATTTTTGTCAGTTTGATTACTATCTGTCTTGGCATGTTTCTCCTTGGGTTTATCCTGCCTACGACTCTCTGCGCTTCCTGGACTTGGGTGGCTATTTCCTTTCCCATGTTAGGGAAGTTTTCAACTATAATCTCTTCAAATATTTTCTCAGGTCCTCCCTCTCTCTCTTCTCCTTCTGGGACCCCTAAAATGCAAATGTTGTTGTGTTTAATGTTGTCCTAGAAGTCTCTTAGGTTTTCATTTCTTTTCATTCTTTTTTCTTTATTCTGTTCCATGGCAGTGAATTCCACCATTCTGTCTTCCAGGTCACTTATCCGTTCTTCTGCTTCAGTTATTCTGCTATTGATTCCTTCTAGTGTATTTTTCATTTCAGTTATTGTATTTTTCATCTCTGTTTGTTTGTTCTTTAATTCTTCTAGGTCTTTGTTAAACATTTCTTGCATCTTCTCGATCTTTGCCTCCATTCTTTTTCTGAAGTCCTGTATCATCTTCACTGTCATTATTCTGAATTCTTTTTCTAGAAGGTTGCCTATTTCCCCTTCATTTAGTTGTTTTTCTGGGGTTTTATCTTGTTCCTTCATCTGGTACATAGCCCTCTGCCTTTTCATCTTGTCTATCTTTCTGTGAATGTGGTTTTTGTGCCACAGGCTGCAGGATTATAGTTCTTCTTGCTTCTGCTGTCTGCCCTCTGGTGGATGAGGCTAAGAGACTTGTGCTAGTTTCCTGATGGAAGGGACCGTGGTGGGTAAAGCTGGGTGTTGCTCTGGTGGGCAGAGCTCAGTAAAACTTTAATCTGCTTGCCTGCTGATGGGTGGGGCTGGGTTCCCTCCCTGTTGGCTGTTTGGCCTGAGGCAACCCAACACTGGAGCCTACCTGGCTCTTTGGTGGGGCTAATGGCAGACTCTGGGAGGGCTCACACCAAAGAGTACTTCCCAGAACTTCTACTGCCAGTGTCCTTGTCCTCACAGTGAGACACAGCCACCCCCCCCCCCCGCCTCTGCAGGAGAGCCTCCAACACTAGCAGGTAGGTCTGGTTCAGTCTCCCCTGGGGTCACTGCTCCTTCCCCTGGGTCCCGATGCACACACTATTTTGTGTGTGCCCTCCAAGAGTGGAGGCTCTGTTTCCCCCAGTCCTGTTGAAGTCTTTCAATCAAATCCCGCTCGCCTTCAAAGTCTGATTCTCTAGGAATTTCTCCTCCCGTTGCTGGACCCCCAGGTTGGGAAGCCTGATGTGGGGCTCAGAACCTCCACTCCAGTGAGTGGACTTCTGTGGTATAAGTGTTCTCCAGTTTGTGAATCACCCACCCAGCAGTTATGGGATTTGATTTTATTGTGATTGCGCCCCTCCTACCGTCTCATTGTGGCTTCTCCTTTGTCTATGGATGTGGGGTATCTTTTTTGGTGAGTTCCAGTGTCTTCCTGTCGATGACTGTTGAGCAGTTAGTTGTGATTCTGGTGCTCTCACAAGAGGGAGTGAGCACACGTCCTTCTACTCCGCCATTTTGAACCAATCTCTCCCAGAATGCAAGGCTTTTGATTCACACATGGGATAAGCATGTTTGGGGCTGGAGTTGAATTGTTTGGGAGAAGAGAGGACAAGCAGAGTGCCAGCCATGCTTCCCCCATGCAGCCTAAATAAAATGGGATGCATATTTACAGACTATCAAGGTACCAAGTTATTAGACTGTCTGGGAAGCCACCTACTCCTGTCTGGCTCTGCTTCCAAACAAAGAAGAATAGACTTAACAGAGGCTCCTCCATTTTAGAACACTGAAGCCCAACTGTCCCTCGCATCATGTGCCAGACCTTCAGAATCTAACTGTGCCCTTCATCTGGCCATCCTTCCTTACATGGCAGGAATAGGCAAGAGTAGTGGATGGCACATGGCCAGTAGCAGTCAGGGGTTCTCTGTGGACTCCATTTGCAAACTGAGCAATGCTAGCATGGCCGTGCATAAAACCAGGCCAAGAATCTTGGCCTGAGCCTACAAAAGGGTGTTTTTGAGAAGATGGATAGGCGTCTTTATTTGATCCTAATTCTCAGAAAAGGGAGGTGAACCACTACTAGCTCTTAAAGGTATTTTGGGAATATCGAGAGAACAGTTTTTCATTGGTTTGTTTGTTTGAACATATTCTGTGGGATGTTTGGTAACCGCAATCCTTTAACCACTGTTCTCAATTTATTTATTTATTTATTTTGCGTTACACGGGACTCTCACTGCTGTGGCCTCTCCCACCACGGAGCACAGGCTCCGGACGCGCAGGCTCAGCTGCCACGGCTCACGGGCCCAGCCGCTCCGTGGCTCGCGGTATCCTCCCGGACCAGGGCACGAACCCATGCCCACTGCATCGGCAGGCGGACTCCCAACCACTGCGCCACCAGGGAAGCCCCTCAATTTATTTTAATACATCATAATCCAAGGTTTAAAGCAGGCATCTAAAAAGGTATTTCCTGACGGCCTAAGCATGCATTACGGTTTGAACTGTATTGTCATACATCGATTAGCAGTTTTCCTTCAAATATCCCATTTTTTTGTTCAGTTCGTATATTACGCTGTTTAGTAAGTTGCGTTTTGCATTAAGCAGTTCACAATATTTTGCTCACTGACTCTTCAGAAAGACCTAGAAGCTGAAACACAAAGCAAAAAAGATCTCTTCTGATGACAAGCCTAGCCTCCCTGAGTTTCATGTGCCAAATGAACAGACCTTCACTGAGTGCCAGGCACCACAGCAGGTGTTGAATACTCTCTGGGGGCCCTGCCCTGGTGGCACTTAGAGTCTGGCAGTAGCGTGGTTTAGCAGGGCGAGAACAACCGTGCTAGGGCTGAAACATGTGCCTTTCCCAGCCTTTTCTGCCCATCATTTCCTGAGAAAAGCTACTGCCCCTCTCAAGATGAGGAAGTCGGACTAGATGGTTTCAAAGGTCCTTTCCAGCTTTTGAATTTAAAAAGTTGAATGAAACTTTAATAGATACTTTACCACCTTTCTTATATGTAATGAATTCTAATTTAAAAAAAAAAAAAAAAAGGACAGCCTACACTGGAGCATTAGAAAAGCATTTTACACACACTACTGTCATTCATCTCCCAAAAGTCCTCCAAAGTAGACATATATAAGCCCAGTTTTCGGAGCAGAAAACTAAGTACCTTCCCTAAGATCATATAACTAGCAAGGGCCAGGTGTAACACAACCCAGGTCATCTGGGACAGAACTGGAGACCTTGCACTGTCACTGCCTTTTAAAACTGCCTCTGATGTTTGTCCCTAGTTTTCAACAGTAGCGTTTCCAGGCCCTGCCTGTGACCTATCAGCTGTCAAATCTTGGCGTTTCAGTTCTGTGCAGTTCAACCGCTTACTTCTTCTCTGTGACATGAACAGCCAGCCTCCTCGGGAGGATCCGTTTGTACCAAGCTCCAGCCACCTGGAGAAGCCTCTATTTCCCGGATGTGCCCAAATGATTGACAGCAGCATGGCGCATGCTCCTTGAGGCTCTCCCCACTGAGTGTCGAGAGGCGTTCGCATAATTTACGTGCTCCGTTTGAAATATACTTGCTGGAGCACCAGTATTATACATCTGCTCCCTTGACTTTTTAACCAAAGAGTGCTAGTTTATTGCTGAGCTTAAGGATAAAAGAAGCAAGAAATGAAAGTTGGGTTGATTTTTTTTTTCAAGTTTCCTCCCCACTAAGTACAATCAGATGTTGGACTCTCAGAGCCCGATGCTGGGTGGATGTTCACTTCACTTTGCCTTGCAATTTATCAGCTCGTTTTTTGAGGTAACACTTTTCATCACAAAAGAAAACCCAGGGCCCTATACGCATATTTTCAGTTAAATGCATCAAACAGCCCTAATGTTGTGCCAGAAAAAAATCAAATCAAATCAAACAGGAACAATATCAAAACTGATTTATGAGGCTTTGTAGGGAAACAACTGTCCTTTCATCTCTGGATACACAGTTTATCTTTGACCCTGGAGTACTCGCTGGAATTCTGGGCAAAGGGGACCTATTCAGAAATAATCTATCCAAGACCTGAGGAGCTCCATCATGAACTGGAGATCAAACATGTTTTATGTTCTTTCTGGTCCAGGATTAAAACTGAAGACCTATTATATTTTTAATGCACAAATAAAGAATCAATCAGGGGAATCTGCTGCCTCAGCAAACACTTTCATCCAAAAGAACAAATTATTTGTGATATCAAAACCAGTGAGGATCTCTATTGAGTATCTCAAAGATGGGGAGGTAGGATGAGTCTTTTCAAAGGTAGTAAGGTAAATGAATGAGTTAGTGGTTTGACATGTCTTTTCATGGGGAAAAGAAAATGTCAAAGTGCTCATGTCCACCCCTGGCTCTAAGAAATGCACGTTCCTTTAGGATGTGTGGTGCAAGACATTTCTCTACACCTTTATCCTATGGCCAAGAGGATCTTTTCCCCGGGCCAGAGATTTTTATGTGGTCTCCAGGTACCTCACCCAGAGTTCCTCCAGATTTCTGTACCTGGATATCAGCACAGGAGCGTATCAGGTGTACAGGGTTTCTTCAGGAAATGCAGAGATGCCTGGGCACCTAAAGAGACCTAGGACTAGCAAACTGTGGTGGGTACCAAATGAGGGTCTACTTGACTCAGGAGTCTCTTTTCTGGTCTCTGGTAGCAGTGCCTAGGCCTATGTCTTCATCTTCCTGGCTAGGGTTGATTGGTCCAAGGATGGTACTTTACCCAAGCCTGACCAATCAGAGTTTTTCCCAGGACTTTTAACTGGAACAAAGGCAGGAATCAGTATTCTCAGGGGTGAGAGCTATCAAATACGATGCTTGGGAGGGACCTGGTCTGCAAAGAGAGAGAATGGAGGAGAAATGCAGCAAGAAGAAGCCATGACAGATGACGGACATGAGAGAATCCTGCACAGAGATAAATGTCCCAGTTCCAGTTCTTCCTAAAGCCTGAATGCTTCCTTGCTTTTTCTGAGATTTTATTTATAAATCCTTCTTCAATTATATAAGAAACCCTTGTATTCCAAAAAGTCTCCATTCCTGCTTAAACTAAATGCTTAAGGGTTAGATTTCTGTCACTTGCAACACAAAGTATTCTAACACATCACCCAATACACAATCCTATAAGCAGGAGTTGGTGAGTGGATATTCTTCTCCCAGGCACATATCAGTTTATGGAGGGCAGTGGTATTTCTGCAAACCTGAAATCCAATCTATACCATGGTAGTGAGTAAAGTTGCCCTAAATCTGAAGAATACATAGTCAAAGTTATTCAAGATAGACTGAATTTTGAGAACAAGCATGAATGAATCATGAATATGCCTTCCTCATACCCCTGCCCCTACCTTCATTTCAGTGTCCTTTATTCTGTATTATTTAGTGTTTAGGTCTCCTGTGTATAAAAGACCTAAGGATTACAGTAGGAGTCTGGAAAGAGGAACATTTCTATCCTGTCCTGATTTGGCAACACCTAATACCTGGCATTCTCTTCCTCAGTAGGCTTCACCTTGAGTGTAATCCATTTTCAATCATTAATTCATTAGCAGAAAGTTAGGTACTGAAAAAAATTGAGTTATTCTTTGCTTCTAAATATCCAAGGTTTTCTAGTGATGAATTATGAAAATTTTGCTTCCTGTATTTTCTCAGAAAGAGTGTTGGGTTCTGGTTAAGTGTTTCAAAATAGTATAGTCTAGGGTTTCCCTGGTGGCGCAGTGGTTGAGAGTCTGCCTGCCAATGCAGGGGACACGAGTTCGTGCTCCGGCCCGGGAAGATCCCACGTGCCGCGGAGCGGCTGGGCCTGTGAGCCATGGGAGCTGAGCCTGCGCATCCGGAGCCTGTGCTCTGCAATGGGAGAGGCCACAACAGTGAGAGGCCCGCCTACTGCAAAAAAAAATAATAATAATAATAGTATAGTCTAGGAAAATATGGCTTGTTTAAAGGTCAGCAGTGTGTTTGGGAGGGAGCTGTGAGCCTACTGGCTATGGACATCCACATTATAAAAATCTTCCTTGATCACAAAGGTGGGTTGCAAGCTAAAAGGATTTTCCACAAATAAAAAAGGCAGGTTAGAACATAGAATATAGCTACCAGGGAAATCCATTTTTGGAAAACTACAAACATGGAAAATAACAACTATTCAAAGTTAACTTATATTTATTGAGTGCACACAATATAGGACCTAATTTAAATCTGCGTGACATCCCAGAAACGTGTATATAAGTATTTCCACTTTATGGACAGCAACAAAAAGTCATAGAATATTTGTAGCTTACACAAAATTATATAGAAACTGCGTACATCCCAACGAGAGGTTTATGAAAAATGTTCCCTTAGATGGATGGAAAAGTATGTTAATCCATGCTTTCTCAGGAGCTATCTGATCCATGAGACCATAACTAATCACCACGATCTGGTAGCAAATGAACCAAAAGGGAAGCAGAGCTCTGAAGTTAAATGTATGAACTCCAACCCAATGATTTTTCAGTGGGAATGCAGCAAGAGTTGTGAGTGACGAGGAATTGGTTCATGAGGTTATGGAGGTTGAAAAGTCCTGCCATCTGCCAGCTGCCAGCTGCCAGCTGCCAGCTGAAGACCCAGGATAGCCAGTGGTGTAAATTAGTCTGAGTCCAAAGGCCTGAGAACCAGGGGAGCCAAGTGTAAATCTCAGTCCAAAGGCAGAAGACGAGATAAGATGTCTCAGGTCACACAGTGAGGCAGGAAAAAGGGGCACATTTCTCCTTCCTCTGCCTTTTGTTCTATTCAGGCCCTCAGTGGACTGGATGATGCCCACCCACACTGGGGAGGACAATCTACTTTACAGAGTCCACCAATTCAAATGCTGATCTCATTGGGAAACACCCTCTCAGACACACCCAGAAATCATGTTTAAACTGGGCACCCTGTGGCCTGGCCAAGTTGACACATAAGATTAACCCCCTGTCAATCTGACATCCACATGCATCTTCTTAAACCATACATAATCTTTAAATAAAACAGTAATAAGGTCATAATTCTGCCTAACGTGATATCACTACCTTGTGTATGCTGAAATCACACTAACCCCTTCCTCAGAACAGGAGGTAAAGTCCTCGAGTCATGTTTACTCTTCTTGATATCCCATAACTTATAGACTATGATGTAAATTGAACAAAACTTAAATACTGTGATATAAAATTAATACATCTAGGACTTCCCTAGTGGCACAGTGGTTAAGAATCTGCCTGCCAATGCAGGGGACACGGGTTCAATCCCTGGTCCAGGAAGATCTCACATGCCTCAGAGCAACTAAGCCCATGAGCCATAACTACTGAGCCTGCACTCTAGAGCCAACGTGCCACAACTACTGAAGCCCTTGCGCCTAGAACCTGTGCTCCACAACAAAAGAAGCCATCGTAATGAGAAGCCCGTGCACCACAACTAAGAGTAGCCCCATCTCGCCACAACTAGAGAAAGCCCGAGCGCAGCAACGAAGACCCAATGCAGCCAAAAATAAATAAATTAATTTTTTTTAAATTGTCATCTCTCAAACCACTAAAGAAAAAAAGTTTTAAAAAAAATGAAAACAAAATAAAATTAATACATCTTATGTTACATGATGAGGGAACGAGAGAGGAAAGGAAACAAAGATTATACACACACACTCACATAGGCACACATATTCACTGCAAAATAGGGAGGAAATATTCATGACACTACCTGTGAGCAGGGAGGGCTTTTCAACTTGTCAGAAAAAGGGAGATCCCAGCCAGAGGTAGCCAGCCGCCGTGGCCGTGGCCACATTACTACGTCATCTACTGTTCATAATCTACTCTGTCATGGACACAGCCTTAGGATCCACTGTGCATTCAGTCTTGCAAGCAGCCCCTGCAGGAGTCAGAACCTATAACATAGATGAGAAATACAGTGATGTTTTCACTGTGAGTGAGGACGGCTCAGATGACTTTCTCCTGCAAGTCTGACAAGGGAGCGCTTTCCAGAGGGAAGGGGGAAGGTTTCACAACAAGCTGAGAAGCCACAATAGAAACTGGGCGGCACATTCCACAGTTTAAAAAAAAGGAAGTGGGATGCTGGCCAGGTTGGCTGACAGGTTTGGTTCTTATGGACGCAAAGTCAGTTAGCAGTGTCATTTTGAGAACATCTACATGACTGGGCCGGCAACATGAAGCTATAATGTCCTCACCACACCTGCAGCTTTGACCCATATTTCCTAAAGACCAGCCACCCTCGCCTCTGCCAATACAACACAATGTGCTTTTCCCTCAAGATTCAACAGTCATTTGTTTTATTGGAAGTACTTTATGTTTAATCAATGTCTAACCACTTGACACCACTTTGCATCCTTTGTCCCTACTTTCCCGATCCTGTCACTTCCAAGAGGGGGAGAGAAAGTCAGGAACAGTGCCTAAGGGTATGGATTTTAGAGCCTGAGAGAACCAGAAACCTTGGGCAGATTCTTTAACTACTCAAGCCTCACTCTCCGTTTTGTATCTGTAACTCTTATTATGACTTTTAAATGAAAGTTAGCACACCGTAAGTAGTAGATACCAGCTAACTCACTGGCCAATATGCTCACACATGTGTGTGCATACACCTACACTCATACACAGCCTGGTGACAAGGAAAGCTCACTGGAATGAAAATCAAGGGATCTGCAACCTTGAACAATTCACACTCTTGTAAGCCACGGTGTCCGCATCTGCACAGTGAAATCTTATACAGTCCTCACTCTGTATCGAAGGGGCAGGATGGAGAGATTGGTTCCAGGAACCCCGGCAGATACCAAAATCCGTGGAGCTCAAGTCCTTTATATAAAATGGTGCAGTACAATGAGTACAGTTGGCCCTCGTATCCACGGGTTCCGAATTCAACCAAACGGCAGATCACTGGTTGAATCTGTGAATGCAAAATCCATGGATACAGAGAGCTGACTGTATTAGGGCATCTCTAAGAACCTAGTCCAAGACATAGAGTCCACATTAAGTCAACATTATGGCAGCTCAATATGAATTGGCATGGAATGTGTCCCAAGATACAGTACTAAGTGAAAAGGCAAGGTGAAGAACTATGCACGTGTAATCTCCCATTCAGGCATCGTATTCATAGACTATCTCTGGAAAAATATGTGATGAATTAGCAATAGTAGTTGACTCCGCAGAGGGGATATAGGAGCTTACTTTGCACTTGTATACCCTTCACAGTCTTGTACCATGTGCATTCTTCACCTATTTTTTTAATAATTTAAAGTCTAGAAAAGAGGTCCATATTACAAGTGGGTACAAAAATGGCTAGTTTTTATTATAGTGTATTTCCACCTGCATGTGTTTGCTTTTATAATAATTTTATGTTTACTATGTTATAAAATTAAATGACACAGTCTGCAGTTCTGTAGAATCTTGAGGCTACATTTTTCCATGTTAATAATTAGTCTTTAAAACCATGCAGTTCTCCTTGTAGGCTGTGTGAAGTTACAGGCTCCTGGTGAAGGGAAATACCTTCTAGGGAATATCATGGGTCAAAGGTGGGGAGAGCACCTTGATTATGGATCAGGCCCTTTATATACATTATACTACTTAATCCTCTTAACAGTTCTCTGTGCTGTTATTGTCTCCATTGCACAGAAGAAAAAAAGGAAGCTCAGAGAAGTGAGATGACTTGCCAAGGAAGACCTAAATTTTAAACCCAGCTTTAACCTGACTCCAAGCCTGTACGCATTCCAGTTTGCCATGCTGCCTCCTGGAAGTAATCGAAGGGAACAGGTTCATATTAAGAATATTGGTCATTTAAGTGAGTGGGGAAAGGAAGGGAAATGCCATATAAAAGGCAGACTAGAGCTGACTTAGTGACTATGAGCCATGTCTGCTTCCTGTTGGAGGCTTTTCGGCATCAGGGTAAAAGCTTAAACACATCCTCTGCTTCATGCCTCAGATGTCCCCCTGGACAATTTAGCTTTATTCCACATAAAGTGGATTTTAAAGAGTCTCTTTCCAGAGGATTAATGCTACAGATAGAGTTCAGGCTTAACAGATCGGCCAGAGCCACCAGAGCTCAGTGGTTCTGTTGAGTCTTCCTGCCGTGTGCAAAGCATGTGGTTCAGCCAGGATTCACTCTGCCTTTCAACAGCCAAGTCTTTCAGGCCCATTTTATCAACTCTTGTTTTACAGATGGAAAAAAATCTGAGACCCGGAGAAGCAAAAGGACAGAAAGAGGAAGCACTGAATCAGAACTCAGGGCTTCCACCTCTCTATCCTTCCTCCTACACCAAGATGTGGAAGTGGAAAAGGAGCCATTTTTCATTTCTGTGAGGTCGTGTAAGACAGTGGTTAGGAGTACAGTCTCTGAAATTCCAATGACCTGGGATTCTTCCCTACACAGTCATGTCCCTAATGTAGGATCCTGGGCAAGTTGCTTCACTTCTCTAAGCCTGTGTTCTTATATGTAAAAGGAGGATAACAATTATACCTACTTCACAAGTTAAACTTTGTGTGGATTAAATGAAATAATGCTTGCAAAGTGTCAGAGCCCACTACATCCAGGCGTGCAGTGAGGGGTTTCCTAAGGAAGATCACCATGGCTTATACCACTTGACTCCTCACAGAGACCAAGTACAGGTACCTTACCCATAAGGCCTGGCTGAAAGAAGACAACAAGAATTAACTGAACTCATCAGATCCCACTCTTAGGTTTGAAGGAAGGACTTACAGTAGGACGGAACAATAGATGGTAGAGAAAGAAGCCAAAAGACGCACGTAGACATAATAGTAAAGAGAAGCCTCCATGGGAAGGAAAACAGAGAAAAAAGAGTGGGAACTAGAGGAAAAGCAGACACAACCAGAAGATGCTTCATCAGAACAGAGGAGCCCCCCTTTATCAGGAGGAATTACATTTAGCTGTTTGTAACCAAGAGCCAGTGACAACGGCTCATGTGCATAAACAGTCATTATCTCCCATAAAAGATGAACGAACAGAGGAAAGCAATCCAGGGCTGCTATAGCAGATCCTCGAAGTGAACAGGCATCTAGGCTTTTCTGATTTCTCTGCTCCAACCTCCTTTGAACATGGCTGCCAACCTCAAGGTCATAAAATGCTACAGGATGCTTCCAAATTCCAGGAAGAAAGAACGCAAAAGAGAAAAAATCCAAATGTGCTCATCCTTGTTGTTTCAGTCCCTGTTAGAGAGATGTCCTGAAGTCCACCCACCTCATCATGGCCACATCTAGAGGCAAACCAGGCTGGAAATGCAGCCTTTTAGCTGGGCATGTCGCCAGTCCAAATAAATCCAGGGCTCTGCTACTAAAGAAGAGGAGAATAGCTATTGCAGAGACAACTACCAGTTTCTGGTACTTTTCCTAGGTCATGCATCTAGTTGCCAAGGGAACAACAAGGAAGTAAGGTTGCTAGACCTGGGCTGAACAACCTTCTAGTGCCCAGACCATATTCCAGTCTTTGGGAGACCTGCTAAGTGTCGAGATTTCCATCTTCCTTATTTCTTTATCTCACCTTAAAATAAAATCTTTTTTTGTAAATAACTTGAGTAGTCCTCTGGCTTCTTTTTTTCTACTTAAAAGAACCTAAATAACATAGGCTTACTTACCAGCATGTATCTAGCACAGAGAAAGTTCTCAATAGATGTTCATTAAACTGAACTTAATTTCATAAACAATCACAAAACCACATAGCTCTATCGTCTGTTCTCTGCCTGCCCTAAGTCTGCAGATGCATTATCTCAGAAGACAGTGCTGGGTATTTTGTGTTTGTTTTTCACTGAGATTTTGCCCATCGTTCATGCAAAGTCATCATTCAATGGCAAATGTTTAGGTGCTTTCTGGCTTGTGGATCACACTGGGTTCTTCATTGTTTTAGTGTGTGGGTTGGAGAATGATGGTCCTTTGTTGATTTCATGGTTACTGTCATCAAGCCTGAGTTTCACAGCAAACTGGGGGAACTGAGGCTAAGCCTATTCTGCTTGCCTGCAGGGAACTCCTGAATCTACAAGTTTCATTTTAAAAGCTCTGATTGAAACAAAAAATAGAGAGATAGAGAGTGAAAGAAAACTGCTCTAAACATGTTTAGATATAGCAAGCTAAAAAAAACAACATAACTAAGGGTGGTAGAGTATGATAAAAGCTTGGTACAATCATTAAATATTAGTGCCACAGATCAAAGTTTATAAACTGTAGAATCCAGCCATCTCAAGAACTAACAGCCTTACAAATTGGACCCCAGAAGGAAATAAGCCTAAGCTTACAGACCTAGAATAGGAAAAAAGAAAGTTAATCCAAAAATAAGTAAAATCAGGAGGGCAAGAATTCTAGTCCCAATTGAAAATCCATCACTCAGTACTAAGTGATGTCTTTACTATTTTACAGGGAATGGTGAACTTTCCTTCTTACTTCATCTTGACCTTCAGCCATTTCTTTGCTCTTTGGCACTGCTGAGATGTCCCAGAAGACATTCCAGAAAATTTCTTAATACAAGTTAATGCAAGTCTTTGATTCCACAATTAGAATTAAGCTTTTAAATGAAGATGATGTGATAACACACTCACTTAAACTCACATTAAAAGGTGCACGACTGACATTGGAGCCTCTCTGGGCAGAGTAGTGTTGGTGAAGAATGGAGATGGTTCACGTGCTGGGGGAGGGGCAATGTGGGATGGGTGTAACACTTGAGAAAACTGAGTTCCTGAAGATGGGAAGAAGGTGAAATCAGGAAGTGAGGACAGGGTAAAGAGATAGTTATACACACATGCTCACAGCAGCATTATTCACAATAGCCAAAAGGTAGAAGCAACCCAGGTGTCCGTCAACAGATGAACGGATAAGCAAGATGTGGCATATGCATACAATGGAATATTACTGTCTTATCAAAGAAGGAAATTCTGACGTATACTACAACATGAAATGAACCTTACAGGCAATATTCTAAGTGAAATAAGCCAGTCACAAAGGGACAAATACAGTATGATTCCACTCGTATGAGGTACCTAGAGTAGTCAGATTCATAGAAACAGACAGTACGATAGTGGTTGCCAAGGCTGGGAGGAGCAAGGAGTCACTGTTTAATGGGTAACAGAGTTTCAGTTTTGCAAGATGAAAAGAGTTCTGGAGAGGGATGGTGGTTACAGCTGTACATAATGTGAACATACTTAAATACCACTGTACATTTAAAATCGTGAATTTTATGCTATGTGTATTTTATCATAACTAAAAATACCAAATTGGAAGAACTGCTAGGCTTAAAAAGAGAGAGAACAGAAGCAACTTCTTTACTTCATGACTTTGCCTAGGTCTTCTACTCCTGCCACTAAAGGTTTAGAAAGAAAGCGAACTTTTTTAACTGACTTTATTTTTTTAGAATAGTTTTAGGTTCACAGCAAAATTGAGGGGACAGAGTACAGAGATTTCCCATGTCCCCCTACCTGACACATGCATAGCCTCTAGTGGACCCTCCCACTAGACTGGTCCATTTGTCGTAACTGAAGAATCTTCACTGTCACATCATAATCACCCAAAGTCCAGAGTTTACACTATGGTTTACTCTTGGTAGTGTACTTTCTATGGGTTTGGAGGGAAATGTTTAATTATTCATATATATTAAATTATTCATGATAACTCTATTGCATTAGAACCCAAAATCCACGAAAGAGTGTATTAAATGTGTATTAAAATAACAGAAATGTTGTAAATATTTGCTACTCAAAGTGTGGTCTGAAGACCAGCAGCATCGGCATGCCCTGGGAGGAGTTCGTTAGAAATGCAGAAGCTCAGGCCCATCCCATACCTACAGAATCAGAATGTGCATTTATCAAGATTCCCAGGTGGTTCACTGTCCATTCTCAAAGCTTGAGAAGCACTGTTGCAAACTATTCAGAACTGCTTGATCAGTTGAGATGGAAGGAAAATAGGTTATTAAAGTTGCATTATTGTACTGTGAGTCAAATTGAGGGAAGGGTCCATGTTTTACTATTCCTTAAGTTCTTAAAAATGATTAAAGCCAAATCCATTTATTGTCTTGAACATAAAAAATGCTTAAACCACAATTATAATTCAATATGTAGATGACAGTGTTCTCTGAAGACATTATAGCCAAATAGTAGCTTTTATGCACGTGAAATGATTAAAAGCAGCAAAGTGCCAAGCACAAAGCTCTCCCTGACGGGCTGATGGTAGATTTGGTAGGTTTGAAATTCCAAGAAGAACTCATCATTACAGAAGAACTAATGCGTGGTATAATACATTCGCCAAGGAGAGTACTGACCAGCATAAATGTTCAAGAACAATAAAATTTTGGTCACTGGTAATGTGAGAAAAACCACTTAATACCCACAGCCAACTGGATTCACTTAATGAGATTAAAATGATATACAGAGAGGACAGGAAACATATCCCCAAACGTCCATTGAACACAAAAGGGTAAGACATTTGACTAATATATGTATTCCAAATACTAAAATAGAGTAAGAAAAAGAAAAATCCATGTTTGGATTGAGAAGGCCTTCTCAATGGGATTTTTTAATGTGGGTTTACTCTAATGTGCTCTCCCCTGATACCTTTGCAGCAGTTAGTTTCAATGCCAAGTTTACACTTAACACAAAAAATAAATTCCTAGTAAGAAGATAAAAATTAATAACTGTATAGATAAAACAAAGATGACTGGGGGTTGGGGACAGAGGGGCAACTGCAGTCTCTGACACCAGGGCTTCATGGCTGGAAAACATTTTTCCACTTAATGAGAATCTTCAACAGTTATTGGGATCTCTGCCCACTTTCATTTTCTTTTTCTCTGGCAAACTTCCATTCGCTCTGGCTTTTGCAATAGTAAAAATAAGTAAATCTGACTCAACAAAACCAAGTATTATTTTACAAGTACAAACTGAAAATCAATCTAAGGTTTGGCTTGGTGTTTTTGCAATTGATGCTAATTTTAAGCAACAATTCAGAGGAACCCCTTGAGGCTTACATGAGCTCATCAGTAGCAAAAAAAGTCACTTTAAAAATAATTGTTAATGTTTTCCAGAGGAAGAAAGAAACTCTTTAAAACTGCCGAATGTCTTGGCACACCCCACACGCCCACCTCGTGTTCTTGTTACCCAAATGAGAGCAGAGTTGGAAGCAAAACCTCACTCCATGGCAAAATTAGAGGTGGGTGGGATATCTGGCTCGTGATTTCCTGTGTTGAAATGACCATAACATCTCAGAACTTGATTTGAGGTCCACAGGTGAGATCTTCAGGGAGGAATTTCATACCTTCATAAATGTCTCACTCTTGTTTTATCAATCATATAGAACAACAGTTAACATTTTGTTGAGCAAAACGAGGGGGTAATGATGAACTTAAAAAAGAAGCCACCCTTATGCTGTGATAAACATCTGCAGGCTTCGGCAACTGTCTGCTGAAGCAGTTTGAAGAGTAAATGTTTTTATCTCAGAAGAGAGTTACACTGATAACCTTTGACACTGGTGAAAATGTGGGACACAGAAAGCTGAGACTGCCAGACCAGCTGAGAGTCGTGACTCGGCCTGCTGCTAACTGCCTGCTGTCACCAGACCCCAGGGAAGAGCAAAGTAACACAGAACTGAGAGGGGGTTCAACCATGTGCTGGGGAAGCTGCTCTGTGGCCCCCAGCAACCTGAAAATCACAGAATGAATGTTCAACCTAGAAAGGAAGCCTGAGGCCCCACGTACACATCCCCATCAGGGAAGGAAACTGGGACTCATTCCAAGAACCCATGTCGTCGTATAAATGAGATATTAAACTTGATTGCTCTTCAATTCAACTTTGTCCAACCACATGAAATGAAGATTCTATAAACATAAAAATCTTCCCTATGTTCTCCTTACAGCTATTTTTGCCTCAGTCTTGAATACCTACATTTACATGTCCTCCAAAATGCACAACTAAGGCATTATAAGTGTTCTCCTATGGCCCCCAGCAACCATTAAGAGCACTTGGAAATACACAGGATCGTAGAAAAATAAAGAACACATTTCATGGACACTAGCTTTTTCACCTAGACAGAGAAACTATTTACTTCAGCAAATTCTGGGTCTTTTAGAAGACAGTGTCAATTTTATTGCTTTTTGAAATGCTGTGTAAAGCCTGAAACTTCACAATTTGCACATCAGCAAGATCCATCTTTAAGTTTAAATATATTTATGTGGTAAGGGAAAGTACATGCATTAAGAATATATAGAATTTTTTAAAATCATCATCATTTACATTAGAAATTTCTTTATACAAGCATCTCAACTTTTTTCTTTGAAAAAAAATTAGTGACTGGTAAGAATCCTCTGAGACTGCAGAAAATCCAGCTTCCCATTTAAGCAGCCTTTCACTGAGAGACATGAGTGATGGCAGACGAAGGCCTCTTAAGAATAGACTCAACAGAAAATGACAGCGGTTCATTCACTGAGAGTCTTGTTCCAACTTGTTTGGCTACGAAAAGGTCTTTTGCACATCTATCTATTGTAAATGTGTACTTCTGGTTCTCCTTGACTAAACACTCTCTGGGTTTCTTAGGGGCCTCTTCAAAGGCCTCTTTGACAGATGATGTTTTCAACTCGGGACCTGATTTGTCATTAAGAGTTTGCTGGAATAATGAGTGGAATGGATTATGTTTAAGTGGCAGAGGGTGCCTGGTGCTTTCTTTGCTGATCTTGGTTAAGACGTGCCCTTGAGCTGCCAGGGAGTCCGTGTCAACAACGGGCAAAAAATTCCGTTGGGGTGAGGAGAACGCAGACCTCTCGGGGACGGCCTGGTGACCCTGAAGGTCACTTCTTGAGATCTGGCCCTCAGGAGTGTGAGGCGGCACCAGAGAGCCTTCCAATTTCGGTGGCATTATATCATGATCTGTTCCGAGTCCATCGTGCAGTCGTACTCCCTTCAGGTCCCAGCTGGCCCCAGGCTTCAGGGCCTGAACTGACGTGGTAGCATTCAGCAGGCATTGCTGGTAGAGGAGGGTATCACTAATGGGGCCACACTTGGGCCAAACTAAAAATCTCGAGGACAGGGGATACTGCCTGTAGGTCGTGGCCACGCTGACATTGGAAGAAATTAGTTCCATATTCCCAGACCCTGAATACTGCATGGTGAGGTCAAGGCAGGTGGGCAAAAAATTGCAGAAGTCTTTGCTTGGTGGTTCCACTGGCGTGGGACTGTAGCCACTTTTGTAGGAGTTATACTCAGAACCATGTACCATGCGATTGGGCAGGAATAGGGCAGCAGCTTGGGAAGCTTCCAACATCTCCCTCTCTTTATATTCTCTCTCCAGCATAATGTTCTCCAACTCTTTATCAGCAAAGGCCCGCCTTTTCCTCATCCGGTCACTTACTGGGGGAGGTAGAGGTAAACTCCCTCCCACATAAGTCTCTGATGGAATGGGGCGGTAGCCTAAAATAAGCAAGCATTGCACATGAAAGACATTAACATCTGATGAGGAAAAATCTGGGAATCCAGAAGGTAACAGAAACACTGCAAATCAGCAGGACAGTTATTTACAGTTCCACATCACTAGTATTTTTATACAGAAAGCAAAAGTATGGGTTCAATTTAGAATAGATCCCTTCACGGGGAAGGATATCCATACTGCAACTTTTTATTGTTGTTGTTTTTGTTGTGATAGGTTTGTTTACTTTGACAGGCATACTTTACTGGCTGAAATTTTAATATTCTCCCCAAGCTCCTACACATTAAGAGACAAGGCTGCTCATGTCGCTTCAATCAATGCTTTATTACTATCCATGTCATCTTTTTCAATTATTAAAAAAAGATATCTATACCTAGAGCTGATGTCACTTTTATTTTCTAAAGTTGGATCATTATGTACACATTGTTACAGTTGTAGAATAATCCAAGGAGAACTAGGAAAAAAGAGAAAGTTAAAGCAGATTAGTGAAGAGAAAAAGAGGAAAGACTTCAGGAAACAGAAAAGCACAGAAAACTGAAAAGAGCTGTTAACTAGTTAAACAGACTCTGCAGTGAACAATTTAACCAGGTCCCTACCCCTACCTCTGACCATCAGTACAAACAAACAAAGTGGGGGGGATCCCCTGCTATACTGAAAATAACTGGTCTAAAACATTTTTCACCAGTACCAATCACGTTGGCCAGATACCAAAATGGTTGAACAAGCAATCACTAGAACCCAGATTAAGTCATTATACATTTTATAAATAGGGACAAAGTCAAAAACAAAGATTAGTATAACATAAATAGAATTCCTGGCAGCATAAAATACTTTATTTCACCATCCCCAAGCACTCACCACTATCAAATTTGTTTGAAGGATCCACTGTGATATCTGTGTGTACATAGTGACAAACCCATCATACTCATTTGCAAATAAAATAAAATTTGAAAATTAATGTGTACACTTCTATGGTAAGTTTTTGCCAGGAAGTTATTTACTTGAATGTTCTATTCCACTTAGTCCTCTCACTTCTCAAGTTGCTTTGGCAAAATTTCAATTTATCAGTGTGGTCCCTATGGTTATAAATCTGTTTACCCAGTTTGTAACCAAACTCATTTTGAATGCATGAGAAGCCATTCTAAGGTCAGAAGTATACAGCACAGGGTAAGACATGAACAAACTTTTAAACCTGTCCAGAAACAACTCAATTCAGAAGCCACATAAGAAAAAACAGAATACAAATGTCTACTTCAAAACAAACCAAAAAAAATCTGCTTTTCAACCTGACGCATAAAATGGCAGTGATTAGAGCAAATATAAACTTTCTTTTTCTCTAAACGGTGAAAGATAGTCAATATGTTATTTATTATGTCAATAAATAAATTCCATACCCAAACAGAGATGCTTTTAAAAAATCAGTAATATTTTAAGAAAAATTAATGTATTCCCAGGCTTTAGAGAAAGTGAACACATGAAGACTTCACTCTATTCAAATTCAACCTCCATTTCTCTTGTGTATTCAAAACCTCTTCCAGATTCTATGATCTCGACTGTCAAAATGGTAAAATGAAGTGTGGAATAACTGCAATTTAAGTAGATAATCCAGAGAGGAAAAGAATACAATTAAAAAGAGTGGGATTAAAGGCTGGATCGCCCAGACTAAAGGCCTTTATTGGTGTGGGTAGCTGTTAAACTCTTCACTTGACTCACTCTATTTAGCTCCAAATACAACTAAAGATTTCTTTTTTAAAAATTTATTTCCTTTCAGGACATCTGCTCTGGGATCATTTGGCAGTGTATCTGTACCTCCCTCACACTAGGGCAAACTTCATATGCACTCCATGTTAACCCATTAACTACGAAGCAGAAAAAATTATCAGTGATAAAAACCTCAGGAGGTATGTGAGATTCATTTTCTCACATCCTGATATCCTTCCAAAAGTTTCCAATAAAAAAGCATTTCCCCCTCAGAATGCTCCTTCACATGTAAATGGAAATGCCATGTGCCTGAATAATGAGAATCACTCAGAACATGGTTTAAAAGGCTAAAGAATAATTTTGCGTTGCTTTCTTTACCTTCTAAAATGCTTTTGGCCAGCAAACTGGGTGCCCTGACTTGCCTCTGATACATGGCTTTGCGCTCGAAATTATTCTGTTTCCCGGAAAGCCCCTTCTTGTCCTGTAAACACAAGAAACATAATCAATAATGCCCTGAAAAAAAACGTGGGAGACAAGGGAGAGGCATCAGCAACTCTCCTCATTCTAAATGTATTTATTTTCCCATCCCATGTGAAATTAATTCTAAAGGAATTAATATCAGCACCGCTTAATTCCAGGACAATGAGCTAAAAGCTCTGTCCGAAGCCTCCAACCGGTGAGCAGGGCCCCGGCTTTCCCTGGGGCCGCGTTGCTAGAGTCGGCCCAGACTCAGCCTGCAGCGAGAAGTGGGGGCCCAGCCTGGGAGGAAGTGAAATCCACAGTGGATGAGACGCTAGGAGCCTGGCCCTGAGAGAGCCGCGGCGGGCCGCTGCATCCTCGGAGCCCAGACTCGGGGCCGAAGACGCCAGGGACCTGACACTGGCCAGAGATGTGGGGCCGGTTTCTCCCCGCAGTAGGGCGGATGGGACCGGGAACAGGGGGTTGACAGAGAAAACTCAGAAGTTTTCGGGCCTGGCCAAAACTCCGGATTGCTTCACTGGGGGACTGGGACGCCTGAAGGCGAACAAAACCTTCAGAGTCCGCAGGAGACGGGCGCACGCTCTGTCACCGCCCGGTCGATGGAATTCTGGGCCCTTCTACACCCGCGTCCCGCCCAGCAGGTCGCAGGGAGCGCGAGGGATCTCAGAGCCCTCGGTGCAACACACGCGGGGACACGGGAGGGGGCCGCGCCCCAGCCCAGGGTCGGGGCACCTCAGGCGTCCAGCGCGCTGCGCTCTCCGGGGCCCTTGAGAGGTTTCCCATGAGGGTCACTCACTGCCTGCGGCGGGCACGGTGATCCACTCCCCAGCACCTTCCGGACAAAAAGTAAAAATCAAAACTCCTCCCGCGCCCTGAGCGCGAGCAGGCCCGCGCAGCCTCCCTCCTGTGAGCGCGCTTGTGCAGGGACACAAGGAAACATTCAGTGCCAGGTTCAAGAAAAACCTCTCCCTTAAAGAAGATTCAGGCTCTCCTCACAGCCGTAGACCCGCGGTGAGAGGCGACAGAGAACCGTCAACTGGTTCTTAGGTAGTTCTCGAGGCCAGAAGTTTCTTCTAAATTCCCACGTCACTTTTGGTCTCCTCTGTAAAATGGGCAGGACACGTTCTCTCTCTCCTAAATGGCCCGTGACTGCGGAAGCGCCGTGAGCACTACGTGCTAAGTGGTTCTTTTTCGCGATCAGCACGGGTAATACGGCAATGGACGTCGTGCACTGCATCAACCTCTGTCTTCTTCCCCCCAACACCACCAGAGTAAACGTTAAAATATAAAAAATCGAAATAAAATACCTTTCCCATAATGTACCGAACGGGACTAACCACTTTAAAGGCCTCTCTGCCTGCTTTTTATTACAAAATCTTCTCTGCCAAGTTCCCCAACGATGGCCACCGCTTCCTCCCTCCCGACCCTGCAGGCCAGCGTTGGCAGAGGTGTCTTCACCATCCTTCTGAGAAAGTGCCAGAAGCCTCGAGTCCCCGGGCCCGGGTGTGTGCGGAGCGCGCCCCTCCGACTCCCGACCCCCACGGCGTCCCCAGACAGCCCGGCGGGGCGAGCCGGGCCGGCAGGTACGCACCTCGGTGGCCTGCTGCCTCCGGAGCGCCACCTGGGCGGCCATGACGCGCTGCCGCTCTACCACCAGCAGACAGTTGGCGCACTGGCAGTCACGCCAGCGGCAGAAGCGCTTGTGGCCCTTGAGACAAGACACCACACCGTGGTTGCGGCAGCGCGCGCACTTGGGCGTGCGACTGAGCTTGCGCGGCTCCGCGCCGCCGCCGCCGCCCGCGTTCGCGCCGCGCTCCGGGGGCCCGGCCGGCGCCGACGAGGCCTGCGGCGCCGGAGGCGGCCTTGGCGCCAGGGTATCCTGCTGCTCCGGCCGGCCCGGCACGCCCGGGGACGCGCCCGCCTCCTCGCCATCGGCCTCGTCCTCCGCGTCGTCGTCGTCCTCGTCCTCCGCGTCGTCGTCATCCTCGCCGTCCCTGTCGGGCGGCGGCGGGCTGGGCCCGGGCGGCGTGGGCGGCGGCGCCTCGCGGCCGTCCTCCTCCAGCCCCAGGCTCTCCACGTCGATCTCCCAGTCCACTGCGGGAACCGGCTGCCGGACCGCCATGGCGCAGCACGCTTCGCCCGGGCCTACGCTGAGTCCCCTGCGCTATGGAGAGACAGGAAAAGAACCAGAGACCCACCGACCGCCGCCGTTAGGCACCGTTCCCGGGCCTTGGGCCCAGAGCTCCTGGTCTGCCCGCCTCCGACCCCTCGAGGAGCCCACTTCTCTACATGTCTTTCACATCCAGACCACACGTGCATTTCTTGAATCTTTAGGCCTGACCTTTAACCACAGCCCTCTTTGGCTTTACACACGCTTTGGGGACAAGGCCCTCGGTAAACGCACTGACCACACACAGAAGTATTGTGTCCAACTAGGTCGGCCTTGGCCACTTATCAGGCTTACCCATACCCAACTAGTATGGCCACGCTGAATATAAAAATGTCAATGGAAGAACTGTTTTCCTTCTGATCACAAGGGCCCTTCGGACCCTGCGAGGTACCACCCTACAACTCCCACACGCCTCTCATCCTCCTGCACCACTACAAGGAGCCCCTCTTGGGCTTGGAGAGGTTCTCTCATCCTCCCCCAATCCCCCCACCCCAGCACACCGCAGTTTTAATCAACTAAAAGCCAAAATTGTTCTGCTGCCAATAGAGCCCCATAGGGACACTGGGCACGGACCTGAAAACGCCCCCGTCCAGCATGGACAGTGTTTCAGCCCCGCAGAGCTAAGCCGCGTGGGCTCTCTTGTACATCGGACACGGTTTGCACTTTAAAGCAAGACATACAAGTAAAATAGGAAAGGTGATTCACGCCCTTCGCCCTCTCTGACACCCCAGCTACATCACAGCACTCACCAAGACTCTGAGGCCCCGGCTAAGCAGCCGAGGCAAAAGATATCCAGCCTTGGGACCTTGCTCTTGGGCTGCTGGCTGTGCTTGCAAACAGAAATCGGGGTTGCCACACCCTGTCACGAAATCGGGGGTTGACAGCTGGAGGCCCGAAGCCCAGTGGATGAGGAGTAGAGGAGAAGGGGCATGGAGAAGGTGAGTCAAATCCTCAGCGACCTCGCCCCGCACATCCCGGACTCTGCAAAGTTCTGATCTGTCCTCAGCAGCCCCGGGCGCTTCACCTCGCTGAGGCTGCTTTTGGCTTCCTCTGTCCCTAGCTGGGCGGGAAGGTTGGGCCGCCTTGACCAGGTTCAGGTCGCAAGCTCCCGTGGCAGGCGGGCGTACGCAGCAGTGCGCGACGCAGCGCCCCTCACAGCAGTCGCCAACCTCCGCTCCCTTTGCTAGTATTATCCGCTCGGGCCCCCGAGCTCTGCGCCCGCTGATTGGCCGGTTGTCAGGCGGTGTGCACGATGATTGGCTGAGGCGCTTTGGCCCGGCGCTCCCCGCCTCCTCGCGTCCGCCGGGCCCCTCCTGCCGCGCTCCGCCAGAATCCTGCCGCGCGGCCTTCGGTGCAGCCGGGAAGGCTGTCCCGAGGTTTAAACCGAAGTGTGACGGCGCCGGCGGGAGTCGCCATTTATCTCGCGGGCTAAAAAAATAGCAGAGACGCACTCTTACGAATCGCGTTGTCCTCAAGAGAAAGTAACAGACGACAAGGCAGAGATCGGAAAAGCTACGTCATCAGCATCACCGGTGTATCTGGGACTCAATCATTAACCCAAAGCTAGATGCGGAAATAAGAGCAGTGCACGGCGGCATCCTTTCTCCTGCGAGAATAAATCAATGGTTACCTTGCACCACAGCACCGGCTTAGAGGACTTACGAACTGTAGATACTTTTGTGGCTATCGCCACTCATCCTCAAGGTGCAAAGTGGTTCCTCGTTAATTTTCACCACGCCCGTGAGACAGGCAGGTCACCAAGTCACCTACGTCACTTATATTTTTCTATATGAATTACTATGAGTTGATTTGAGGGAGAACGGAAATACATGCCATTAAGAGATTTAAGTACAATATATTCACTCTAAGCATTTTTTAAAACGAAGCTCTTTTTTAAAGAGGACTTTTTGGTATTCATGAATGTATTTATAAGGGGGAAAAGGGGCTTCTTCATTAATCTCTTACATAAATGTTTAGTAACAGTTATGTTTCCAATATCCTGAAAGAGGGAATTAGTCTTCTAATTCAACGCTGCATTTTATTTCTTGAACTAAATTTAAAGTTACTTAGACGCTTTTCTACTTACATCTTTAAATAATCAGTGCCTCTTAAGATCTGTTTCGGAGACAGATTAGAAAATTGAGTGCCAATGCACTGAGCACATAGTAGGCCCCCTATATATTTGTTAAACGAAGGAAATTACTGAAAGTTAGAAATTAACCAGGCTCGGAGCGGCGGGAACGAGGAAGCTTAGGAATTACTACTGTGAAATTAACGCGATGTGCCGGAGGCACAGGTATTCCAAATCCTTTGGCGATGTGGAAAGTTCTTCCCTAGTTACCAGGCACTGGGATTTCCCTTTGTGCGGGTTCTTCTCCCCAGAGCCGCTTTCGATGCCCAGCGAAGGAAGTGGAGAAACAGTTCTGTATACTCCTGTTGGATGCTCAGTGGCTCTGGGCGTCTGGGAGGGTGGCTTGGGAGCTGTGTGCCCTCAAACACAGGACAAAGAATCAAGCAGACTTGTTCGTGCCTCCCGTTTGGCACCACCTAATAACACCAGTGAGTTTTACCTTTTGCGTAGTTTCTCATATTCATCAATGTGCATTTGTTCACCTATGTTAGAGCATTTGAATTCTTGAGCGCAGCAGAAGTGTGTTATTTTCCCCCGTTTTCCAACGATGAAACAGAAATTGAAAGAGGAGCCCTGGGTCACGAAATGGGAGGGCAATGGACTGGTGAGCACCCAGGTCCTAGGTCGGCCTCTGCTCTGAAGTCTCAAACTTTGACGACCCCTTCGCTCCACGCCAGAAAAACTCACAATGGGTTCGTGTTTTTATTTTATTCCCCTGCACCTTTTTCTGATTTTGGTACTTGGCATCATGACCTCCCCTTCTGAGTCTCCCCCTGTAGCTTTTTTACCTTTGCAAACAGGCATCTCAATGCTTCTACCCCGCGACGCGCAAGAAAACTGCAAACCCCCTCCACTGCCAGTGCGTGTGCAAGCAGTTGGCAGGCTGGGTTTTTATTTTATTTATTGTTTTTACGGCGGGGGGAGGGGCACGGAGGGGCGGAGGACAGGAAATCGTTAGCCCTTCACTAGTTATTTTGAATATTAAGAAACAAAATCAAGAAAGTAAGTTTGCTAAACTAGTGGTTACCCTAGGGGAGATGGAAGGGGGAGGGGCACAAAAAAGTAGGTGAGCAAATTTGGGGTAGCTAGATTGAGGGGAAGGGGAACCAGGAGGGAATGGCAGGGGAAAGAGGCTGTTTCCTAAACAGAAAATAAACAAGACGGCCAGCCCTTGAACTAGTTCGAGTGATAAAAGCTGCCACATAAGGAGAAAACAAGTGGGATTTGCGTACAGTAAACTGTGCGGGCTGAAGACAGAACAGGGGATAGGAGTTGGGGGGAGGGCGGCTCCTGGAAGCCTATGGCGAGAGCAAGGCCCTCAGAAGTCAGAGCCAGTTGTGCCTTCCCCTGTGCAGTGTCCGGCTGGACTTAGGGAAAATAGTGCCCAGGAACTTACTGGAAGGGGCAGGCTCCCTGGCTCCAGGTGGGTGGGCCCAAGACCAATCCCTCCACTGCACACTCATCCCCCCCATCAAAAATCTACACTACAGCCTCACTGCTTCCTCCAGGCTTCCCTGCCCATCTCCAGATACCCCCCCATCTCGTCCTATTCTCCTTGCACCCCATCTGCGGTACTTGCGGGCATGCAGCTGTAATCGTGATCCAGTTGAATTACACGCCATTCCCTGGCCCTGAACTCTCCAGAAAATCACAATCCCACCAATTGCTGAGAGGTGAAATGGTGTGGGAGTGGGGTGGGGAAAGAGAGGTTTTTCTATTGGGACGAGTCTCGGGAAGCCTGAGGAACTCTAATATTAAATAAGAAATTATCTGGATAATCTGGGGAGGGGGGTTTATGACTGCACAAACTGATTAGTAAACTAAATATTCAAAGGCAATAGGAGTCAGAGAGCCTGGGCTCCAGGCTGGTTGTTGGTTGTTCCACCCACTACCTGATTTGGTTGATTAACTCCCTGGACCTCAGTTGCCTCATCTGCAAAATGGGAAGAATGCCCTTCTTTGGCCTGTCTTGGCTGTGAAGATGGTAATAATGAGAATAGTCTTCACATCGTAAGAGCTCAGTAAACGTTTGCTTAGCCCGCTGTGGTAGCCCATGCAGCCCCAGGAGGGCCGGGCCACGGCATGCCTCCCAAGCTTGACTGAAAGGCAAGGGCGCAAAGAATCCAGCTCCTTCCTCCAGGTCCCTGTCTTAAAAGGGGTTAGGCCGTGACTGCGGACCTGTTAGGTGAGGAAACAGAAGTCCTCTGGGCTTGTAAACCGACACCAAATTACGAAGTGCAATTGGGGCTTCCTGCTTGTAAATTACAAAGCAGCGGGCCGCCACTGACTCTGCCAGTCCCCCCTGGTGGGGGCGGCTTCGGGGGTTGCGTCTCTCAGAGCTGGCCGTCGCTGAGGGACCCCCTCTCCTCCCTCTCCCCTTCCCCCAATTCTCTCTCACCCCGCACCCCTTCACCTTCTCATGCAGCTCGGACACTCGCGGTCCTAAGCGCCCGCCTCCCCCACCGAGTCAAGCAAGGGAACCTGAAGGAAAAAAGCAGGAAAAGGGGGACGAGGAGTCTCCCTCTCTCCTCTTTCTAAATGTGTGTGTGGCGGTTCTTTTCTACTCTCAAAAAAAAAAAAAAAGGGGGAGGAGAAGCGTGTTTCAGATTGGCCCCCGCTCACCCATCAATTCCTTGCTACGAATCCCAGCGGGTCCGGCCGCCGCCTTCCTCTGCGTGGCCACGCCGGCTGGGATCCGACTCCAGGGCGTCTAGCTTCCCAACCTGGCCCGGCCACCTCCCACCCGATCACTGAGGGCCGGGCCACGGGAATGCAGCGGGGTTTCAGGGCCCAGGCTCCACGCAGGCAATCCGGCTTGGAGGCTGAGCGTCAGGGTTTCGGAGCGGGCTCACGGGGGTTAAGATGCCAGATCTGCTGCTCCTTGGCTGGGGGAGAGCGAGGAGTATCCTAAACTGCCTCGGCACCTCACTCCACAACTGCAAAATGAAGTTAACCCTACTGTTGGTGATGTGTGTAGACCCCCCTGGCACGGTGACCCGCCAATACTGAGCACTCAGTACTTGGGAGTTGTTGGTGTTTTTTTTGTTTTTTTGTTTTTTTGTTTTTTTTTTTGTATTAGTTGTATCATTGTAACTCAAGGAACTGGCCTGCGGAGAGCCCGAGCCCGGGAAATTCGAGGCCAATTTCCTCGGACCTCGCCCGACTTCCCAGCCTCCGAGGGCCTGTGAGGCCTGCGCCGCACCGCCAGGCTGAGTGGCCTCCCTACATCAACCTGCCGCGAGCGCCCGGGGAGGTGAATGGTTTTTGGAAACACCTGGGCATGTCAGGAGTGCTTTGCTGGGGCTGGCTACGGCTGTTTTCTTTCCAGAAGGCAACCTCGAATCCACCGCCTCTCGCGGAAAGTTACTCTTAATGTTGTATCGTCTCACAACTTTGACCGGCTGTGGACCGGGCTAAATAAATAATCCCAGATGCGATTGCGGAGATACGATTTCCCAATCTGCTTTGCGTAATCAAATATACGACCTGTCACAAGCAATGGGGGGTGGGGGGCCGGGGGGCGCGTGGGGGGATGAGACAGCTTGCGGAAGGTAACCGTTCTCCGAGAACTCTCCCTTTCCCTGCTCGGTGTGTCCCAAAAAAAAAAAAAAAAAAAGCTTAATAAAAAAGGACAATGTGATCTGGGCTCTCATCCCTCCTCCGTGGAAGCAAGGTTTAAATCACCGGTATTTATGACAGAAAGGGACGCGCTTAGTCCACGCCTCCTTGTTTTACAAACGGAAAGGAAAATTGAGTTTACAGAAGTTCACGGCACTTGCCAGGGAGACGCATAGCTCCATAGTGACTGTGTGGGACCAAAGAGGCCAAGTAACTCCCCCCCCACCTCAATGTCTTCACACCATTCAAACAAAAATGTGCCCTTTGCGGCGGGATGCGGAGTCAGATGCCGGCTGTGTGAAGCAATCCTAGAACATTCAAGCATCTGCCAGCCAACCCACCCCAACCCCCAGGCAGCTTCCATCCTCCGTGCTGGGAAATGTGGCTCAATTCACTTGGGGGTCAAGTAGCAGCTAGGAGATGAAGCAACCACAGACCTCCTTGACTTCTTAGTACCCGGTCCAAATGGTCGTCAGGGGAGGTAGAGACTCAGGGTTGTAGCTGAGGCCTGCGTTCCATCGCAGGGGCGGTGTCCTTGCTTGTTGCCACATCAGGAGGCACAGAGAGCTCCTGCTTGGGGCCTCTCTGCAGCCCCTAGGAGGCCTCATGATCACCTGACGGTGAACCCTTAACTGAGAACTGTCCACCCCTACTCCCATCCCATATGGGGCCTTCATGTTTCTAGGGGGCAGATTTTAACCACACTCAAATGACTTTCCATATTTTCCCAACAATCCAACTACCAAGTAGAAAGGAGGAGGAAAGCAAGGTGTTTGCAGGGCAGGCACTATGGTGAAAATTTAACTCATCCATGGCAGAAGCCATTGGGCAAACCTCTTCACCTTCCTGGGCCTCAGGTTCCTTGACGAAAGTGAGCAGTAAATTTCAGTGGTTTCCAAGTTCTTTCTTAAACATTAACATCAATAACAAATGCTAACTACCATTTGATGGTTATCATGGTTCAGATAATAAGTTTGAGGCATGAAGCAAGTCCAAGAAGGACAAGAAGAAGAGGAGGGAGGAAAAAGAATTAGAAACAAACCAACTTCGGTGTTGATTTTGGCATCTTGGTGACAGTTCTGCTCCTCCCTACTTCCGTTGTTGATCCTAATCAAAATCCTAGTTAAAAATGTGATAATGAAACCCAAAAATGTCAACTAGTGAAAGATGGGGACATGGAATAGTTTCACAAAAGATGCAGGTCCCCAGAGCCCAGATCCAATGCAGACTCATTCAAGTGACTCTTAGAGGGTTCTCACATGTTCTATGATCTTGTGACTTCTAGATTAGGTCCGTATGGCCGGATTTTAAGCAAAAAAGTTACCAGGCCACTCAAACAGGCCTCCCTAGCCCTGTCCTGTGTGATATGCTCCCTCTGGGGTCTGAGTTTGGGCTCTGGAGAAGGCCAAACATTTCCTTTGCTGTTAGCCCAGAAGTCTCCCTGAAATGTGTCCTTGCCAGCCGGAGGAATTCCTCCCAATTTCTACCAGAAGCATCCCTATGGTCAAGCTTTACCCCAACCCCAACCTAGTAGAAGATTCCAACAGTGTGATATGCACAGCACAGATGCTCCACGATGTCCATCATGATGGATTGGGGGGAGGGAAGGAGTGGCTAAGAAGAGAGGATCAAACCATACTGGGCTCTGTCTTTGCTTTCACCTGGATAGCAAGCGACCATCCATATATCCAAGCGACTGAAGTGTGATCACCAAAACACAGACACTTCTATATACATAGTACTTGACCTGCCTGAGTTTTGAGATTCTCTCCCTCTATGAAATAATTAGTGAAGAAAAGTAGAAGACTCTCCAGGGATTCTGTTCTAGCCCTTGTTTTGCCAACTAAAGTAACCCTTGACCTTGGGCCAATTTACTCACCATCACTCCTTTAGGCTTCAATTGGCTACTCTGCAAAATGAAAGACTTGAACCAAATTACGTCTAAAGGTCTTTCCCATATTTTTAAAAATACTTTTGGGTGGAGTGAGAAAATGAAAAAGGCTTGTGTGACGGTTTCTCCATGGAGGTGTGTGGGAAGGAGAGAGAGGGGACAGGGAAAGAAGAAAGCCCAGCTTGAGGGCGCACCCCTTATAACAAAGTGCTACATAAACTTTAAGAGCCATGAGGAAATATTCTCTTTGAAAACGCTGACCCCAGCCAGCAGGAGGGTGTTCTAAGGGAGAAAAGATGAGGAGTTCGAAGGGGGCAGGCAAAGGGGAGATGTCACTTGCTTCAAACTGATTTAACGGGGTGAGAGTGCAGGTGCAAGAAACTCCTGTCCTCACCTCCTGGCCACCAACCCCCCGCCCCCGCCCCCAGCCCTCCACCCCTACCTCTTCTTTTGCAGAAGATTTATTGGCGAGGTGAGGCCAGGCTAACAAAACTGCAACCCCGGGTGCTTCGGACCCCGCAAGAATGCTTTGATCCTCCCACAGTGTCTAGTGGTCCCCAGCGGATTGCATTGCCAAATGCCAGGGAGCCCCTGGGCGGGGCCACTGCCCAAGGATCCAGCTTCCCCAAAACCAGCGGTGGGTGCATCCGCCCTGCGGCAAGAAGCCGCGTGGGGGCGCGCCAACCAGCACTAGATAGACACGGCGGAGACCCAGAGGCGCCGGGGTCCCGCGGCCTCGGAACCCGAGCAGCACCGCGCACCAGCCGCGTGAAATCCTCGCGCCCTCCCGCCCTCTTTTCTAGGTGGGGTCGGCGGTCAGTGGCGAACAGTGATCGATTGGAAGTCTGAAGGGTCATCGGCGAAGGAGGGAGAGACTGTAGGGGTCATTTGCTTGTCTGGGGGCTTCTGAATCCTACTCCTTCTAGTCTTTTAAGCGTCTACTTGGAGAGGAGGCTTTCTTGCGCTGATTCTTGGATTACTTTTCCCGGGACGGAAAGGAGAAGAAGGAATCACAGTTATTGACGGCCCACCGTTTGTCAGATTCGTTTGTCAGATTCCATGCCAGATCCTTCCAACTTCGTGCTATCAACTCTTCACAGCTTTCCATTTTACAGTTAAAGATGCAGGTTCCAAGAGGCTGTGCTGTCCAGGGTACAGGGCTAGGACAACGGAACCCAGATCTGAATTTGAAGCCTCCCATTCCAGCATGCTTCCCACCAGTAGTTACCTAGACCTAAGTCCCAGCTGCTTCCGCAGGAAACCAATCCCCCAAACCCCGAAGTTAGGAAATGACCCAAGACAAATCCTCACAATGCAAAGATTACAGGAAGCTGTGTAAACCAGCCTGGGCTCTGAAAGCATAGAAGACCCCAAATCACTTCTGAGGCTCCTGAGAAGTTTTGGACAAGTCACGTGACCTCTCTATGTTTCAGTTACTCATTTGTAAGATGAGGATAATAAATACTTTTCCTTGCCAATACCAGTGGTTTCCTAAGTTCAAAATGGAAAAAAAAAAAAAAAACTAGAATTGTTTGGAAATAATAAAGCATTCTGAACATAAGGTATTAATGAGGTCCCCCTTGTCTTATTTTGCCAAATCAGGAACACCATGCCCTGTGTAGCAAGTTGATAAGATCAAATAAAATGATGGCTGTGAAAGGCCACAGAGGGGAATACTGTGCTGTTTTATTAATGATTGTTCAAGCAATACCCTTCTCAGAAATGAAGCTGCCATTATGTTCCTTCATTAGCCAAATTAAAACTTCAGTGCTTCAAGCTTTGGAATGCTTACACAGATTTCTTTAACCCCGTGGAAGCATTGAGAAGGAAATATTATTCTCACTTTGAAAAGCAAGAGGGATGCAGAAAGTTAACAAAAAACCTTGCTACATAAACGTATTGACCAAAAGGCTTTCCATTTCTCCTCCAAAAAAAAACTTTGTGTCATTGTGCAGGGTAGAACAGATTCATCTTTAACTCTCTTACCTCAGTCTGCTAAGGCTGGTTTCCAGCCTTTTCTTTTTCTTATACTTTTAATAATGGAAATGTTAAACAATATACAAAAGCAGGCCAAATAGTGTAATGTCCATTAGCATAATCCAATAGTATAATATCCATGCTATTCATAGATCCATATGGATACACAATATCTATATAACCGTTAGCCAGATTTAACAGTTGTCCTGGGCCATTCTTTCTGTCCCTCCTTTCTCAGAAGAATACTTTAGAAGGTCCACTGCATTTCTGTCGATTAAAGCTGCAGCCCCACTGACTGAGTTGGTAAGATTTAATTACAGTAATTGGATAGAATTTCTTGGGCCTCAGATCTGATATCTCTTTGAACTCACAACCTTGTGATAAATCATTCCAGCAAAATACTCATTGTTTGAGCAATTGGCTTTATATGCCAATGGACTGGAACCAGAGACACAGGTGGCAGAAGTGAATCATGGCTCTAGATTCTAGAAACTGAATTCCTTCTTTTCTAGTGCAGCCTTTTCTAACCAAAACACACAGTAATTAATTACTCCTTCAAAAGGTTTAGGATTCTTATACTGTACAGGCCTGGAATTAGTTCCTTTAGCAGAGTTTACCTCAGCCCTGGGTGTAGATCTATGAACCTGTTGGACTCCCTACACTCGAGAGAATTTTACTTTTTGCCCAAGACACACCTTGAGCCCGGCCTAAGACATCTTCAACTGTCTCACATTTACATTAAAACCTCCCCGGAGCTCAAAGAACAGGAGTTTTGTTGTCACTGTTTTCTTTTCTATGGTTTTTCTTTATCCTGGTTTGCACTGTGCATGCAGACATCTGTACACTTAACTTTCATCTACTTAAGAGTTACAAGTCAGTAGACTTGGCTTATCTTTTCCAAAAGCACTAGAACTGGCCTCAGTACACAGTCCAGTGTATGAAAACACGTAATCAAGTTCCAGTTACAGCATTCCCTATAGTATTCCCAGATGCTCCCTGTCATTTGGCAAATCTATAATGTAATAAATATTGATGGTTCCCTTACATGTGGTGTTAAGATCTGCCCAGCCAAATGTTTTTTTTCTGCACTGTCTTTTAAAAATGTGTTGCTAAAGTTGTTGTCCTGAATTTTGTTTGTACTCTGGCAGCTTTATTTAAATGTCAACCAGATGCAGAATTTCATCGGAGTGTTTTCCTTTTTTTTTTTTTTAATTTGTCCCTGTGGCTTGTTGTGTTTTAAGACATTTTTTAAAAGTCTTTCTAACATGCCTGTTCCTGACTGAAGATAAAACATTTTAAAAATCAACGAACTTCTTCAATTAACACGTTCTAATTTTCCTTTCTGGCTACAAGATCACGGTTTCTGAATTTCAAATGGTTTTCAAGGCAAGATACAAGTAGAGTAACTGCCTCATTCAGTGTAGCTTAATGTTACTGTAACGGTGACTTCTGCACCACGGAAGGGAACTGTCACTTACAACCTTTTTCCCTCCTCTTCCAGTTACACACACGCTTCCATTCAAAGCCCTGTTTTCTCTCCTTTCCAAAAATATTATCCTTCTGGGGAGAAATTTTTCATGCATAAACTCAGCTCAACCAGTGACTTTTTTCAAACAAAATTTGAGAAAACCAATTCTTAATTATTTTAGGGAGGTAACATATACACTAGTTTTTAAACCTAGCTTTGAGCATGTTGATAATTAAAAATTTAAAGAGAAAAACCCATGCATTTAGCCTGTGATGAGAAAGACTCTTGAGTCTTTTGGAAGTTACCAAACTCTTAGTAAAAGCAAAAGGGTTTTTATAACTACTTTACATTACAGACGCTACAGCAGGACAGAATGATTTCTATTTTTCTCAAGTTCCATAATTATGAGCATTCAGTGCTACATGCGTACACATATTTGGTAGGGTCAGATAAATAATGGTAATTTTGTTATCACTGCTACAGGAAAGGTTTTTGTTGGTCTTTTTAAACAACTACTCGATTTAAAAAACAAAGCAAAGAAAAAAAAAACAAAGCAAAGGAAAAAAAAGCAAAAAGCTTTTAACAACTCCTCTATTAAAAAAAAAAAGCAAAAGAAGCTGATTATTCTGTATGGTACACAGAAGAACAAAATAAGTTTCAGGAAATTTAGAATATTCACTTAAAAATCTACATTGTCTATACACTTTCTGGGAGGATATTAAGTGTGGAATTTTATCTAGAAATGTTGATAAATTTACATCATAATGAGATTAACCCTAGTTTGTTTTTGTCTGTGTGTCTGTTATAGTTTTATTAACCAAATTTCTCATACTTGATACAAATTAGAAATAGAATTTAAAAGCTTTCTAAAAGTACAATTTAGCTTTTACTTCTGTTGTAAAATTAGTTTCTCTAAAAACTATAAAACTAATTAAACTGATATGAAAAATTCAAAGTCTGTGCTGCCTGGTTTAGGAAAGGAGACAACTCAGTTAGGGCCAACCATTTCATTTCTATTTCTTGTTAACTGCTTGCGCATCTTGAAATGAAAACAGCCAGAATAGGCTACTTTTAAATTACTCAATAATTACAATATTCTAACGAAAGAAGTTGGGATTTATCATGTGCAATAGAGTTGTTCAGGAGTGACAGGCAAGGGATTTTCCATGCGATGCTGCTTGCTTTATGCTGCTGTGTTATTTGATAACCATCCCCAGGGACCTGGGTCCCAGTCCTATCTTCAGTTTGAATCTCATCCAATCAAGAGACAATTAATCTCAATCTGAGTCAGTCCTACTAAGTTTCAGTAGAGCCATGCTGAAGTTTGGGGCAGCCACTTACAGAAAACCCAGAATGGAGGGGAAAGCTACACGTAATAGCTTTCATTGTACCATTCACTGCCTCTGGGAAAGCAGATCTTAATGGGCTTCAAAAGGCATTTCTATGAATGCATTTTTTTCACTCTTACTTAGGTTCAAAACATTGAAGGGGCTTCCTTCCTCTGTAGGCAGTGAGGTTTTTTTCTTTTTAATTCAACTGTCAATGAAATTGTAAGAAGAATTATAAGTCCATATTTGATGACTCTCCAAGATTCCAAGTCATAATTAGATCATTCTAATGTGTTTGAGAAGTTAAATTCACATCCATCACATAGGCTGTTAGCAAAAGAACACCCAGAAGACAGTAGAGGCAACAAGCTAAGTAATTCTGATATTGAAACTGCTCTGCCTTGATCATTTGGGTTTGGGGAAGGGGGAGCAGGCCATGTCTCCAAATAGAAATGAGCACATAATTCTTACAGGCATAAGCAGCAGTCCATTGACCTGACAGGGCCTCAGAGACCAGCAAAACCCTTGTCTGACTCTGACAAGTGTCAGAGTGGTACGCCTTGCCAGTGAAGCAGTTTCTAAGCAAAACCCACTTGTGAGCACTGTGGTAAGACAGCCGAAACAGTTTATAGGAGAGAGTCCTCATTGCCATCTTGGGCTTGTGGGACTGGGGATGGGCAGGGGATGGTAACTATCTTGATAAACAAGCAGCCTGATGTAATTAATCTTTGTAAAACATTAAATTTAACGCTCGTAATGGTTTGTTTTTTGTTTCCTGGACACGTTGCACGGCTGGTGGGATCTTAGTTCCCTGACCGGGGATCGAACCGGCGCCCTCGTCAGTGAAAGCACGGAGTCCTAACCACTGGACCGCCAGGAAATTCCCCTGTAATGTTTATTTTTTTAATATTCATAAAAGCCCTGGACCCAAGTCTCTGGCCCTCTGCAAACTAAGTTTAAAACTGCGGTTGAGAAAAGTTTTAAACAGCTAAGTCTCACCTTTATTATCTGGGGCCAATGAGCTATGAAATGACCAAAAAACTAAGTGTTAATATAAGAAAAATAAAATGGGACAATAGGCCTGGATAATCCCCATGCTCTCTAACCAGCCTCTGTGTAATCAAGAGTTTATTTTCAAGGCCAGCCTTCCTGTCTGGTGTGTGGCTCAGTCTCCCATGCCCTCAGCCTGGCCTGTCTCCACAGCCTCCTCTGTTGGCAAGCCTCTCCAAATTCAGTCCTCCTTTACATCAGCAGGTGCATCATCTGAAGACATCACTGTGGTCCATCCTCCAACTATATCACTCCCTGCTCAGTGCCCCAGGCCAGTGCCACCAGCCCTAACTCTCGTCTAGCACGCAAAGCCATCCACAACCTCAATTTCCGCTTCTGTCTATGAGAACCCACCCACACTGGGCTGCCCAATACCCTCTATTGTACCCACAGGTCTTTACTGACACCTCCTCTCTATCTGTCCACTGCTACCAGCCCCTCAGTACTCCACCAATCACAATCCACCATCTCTTAAGGATTGGTTCACATTTTATGAAACCTTCTCTGCCTATCCCATCCTTTGACCTCTGATTTATCTCAATATCTATGCTCTTTATACTCTACCTTGTATTTTTAGTTATTTTTATATTGTTTTATTTACTTTTTATCATTTTGGTAAGTCATTTTTCTAAATCTAGGCTGCAGGCTCCTTAAGAATAGGGACCATATCTTAAAACTCGTGTTCCCAATATCACCTAGAACAACACCTTAAAGAACATACGTGGTCAGTGGATATTTGCTGATTAAATGATTAGGTCACTAGTTTGTCAGTGGAAAATAAAGGTCTTTCACTCATTAATATAACAGATACTTATTGAGTACTTATGTGTTAAGCCCAGTTCTAAGCTCTGGAGACACAGCAGCGAACAAAACAGACAAAATCCCCTGGCCTTATGGAAGGAAGACAGACAATTACAAACATATAAGAAAGTATATAATATGTCAGATGGTGATAAGTGCCATGAAAAAGAAAAAAGTCCTCTCAAAATTCATATATTGAAGCGCTAACCCCCAATGTGACTGTACTTGAAGACAGGGCTTTTAGGAGGTGATGAAGGTTAAATGAGATCGTGAGGGTAGGGTCCTAGCTGATAGGATTGGTAGACTTATAAGAAGTGAGATTGATCACTGTCTCTCTGCACACATGCTCTGAGGGACACAGCAAGGACACAGGGAGAAGGTGACCGTCTGCACACCAGGACGAGAGCCCTCACCAGAACCTAACCATTCTGGCACCCTGATCAAGGACTTCCAGACTCCAGAACTGTGAGAAAATGAATGTCTGTTGTTTAAGCAAAAACAAAACAAACAAACAAAAAACCCCAAGTAAGAGGAATAAGGAGTGTCTGGAAGGGGTGCTATTTTATACAGAGTGGCTTCACTGATAAGGGACATTTGAACAGAGACCTAAAGAGGTGTTGCTATCTGATGGAAGAACATTCCAGCCAGAGAAAATGACAAAGGCCCTGAGGTAGGAACATGCTTGGCGTGTTCAATGAACAAGAAGCGGCACAAATGCAACTGTATCAGAGTAAGGGAGACAGTGATGGTGAACGGAGTGTTTGAGAAGTGGGGAGGGACAGATCATATAGAACCTGGGCTTTCACTGTGAGGAAGATGGGGAACTTAAATAAACGGAAGTGTAAAGCATTAAAGCAGTTTGTGTCATTTAAGCATGAATGCCAGTGTCTAAAATCAGACCAACACTCAGGCTATTTGTGTAAAATAAAATCACTGCTACATTTATAGAGCACCCACCTAAGGCCAGGTGCATTAACAGATTATCTAATTAATTCCTCTGAGTTGAGCAATATGTCCATTTTGTAGACATACAGAGTTTAAGAAACTTTCCCATGGCTACACATCTGATCAATTATCGGTGGGCCTAGAATTCAACTCCAGATAGATCTAACTCCAGAGCCCATTCCTTTAACCATTGTTGGTGGAAACTGAAGAAGTCTCAAATATACATTATACTTGAATACAGATGACTTGTATATAAATGGTCAATGTCATCTATATATGAGTGCTTTTAGTATTGCTAACATTTGAGAATCTGGATATAGACTCTTGGCAAGTGATACTACATAAATAAATGATAAGTTAACTGCCATTAACATTATCACTAGCAATTCTCTCATGGAACTACAGTGCATGGAGGCTTGAGAGCTAAAGTCCAGTACTTCGAACTCCTCAGCATCCAGGCCCCAGTGTCCTCTTACTGAATGAAGCCTCTCCATTGGCCTCAACAACACCCAAAGGGGCAAATACTGCACCTATCCTGACGGTAGAAGCTCTCAACTCCCAGAATAGGTGGAAACCACCTGCGAAATTTTGGCTTTCCCTCATCCCCAAAAAAGTGCCCAGGCCAGCAGCCCTGCAGGTGCTGAATCAGGAACCAGGCACTTTTATGGCCATCAAAATTAAGAATCACTGACCCAGGGTCTCAAATAGTCTGTTAGACCCATGATATCCAGGGACTTGGTCCAGCTCCGACTTAGTAACTGAAAGGCTTACTTGGCAAATATCTAGCCAACAAATTCTCTTTTTTTCTATTTCAGAATCATAAAACATGTGTCAGTCAGATGCACTTCTAGACTCTGGATTTGGACCTGCATATGTAAAAGGAGGAGCTATTGAGGGGTACTCTAACAAGCAAAAAGTGTGCAGGAAGTGTTGTTACTACAAAGAGAGAGACCAACTGGCCCAGTGGATCCTCAAATCAGAAAGCAGTGGTGGGCAGAGGCAGGATGGCAAATGGGCTTCAGTTCCAGAACCAACTCAGATTGCCAGTTTGCAGCTGCCAAGAGCATTGCACCAGGCAAAGGAGTCTGAGGCCGGGCAGCAAAGAGCAGAGTTCAATTAGTAATGACTACCACGGACGTGCAGATGAAACAGCACACTTTATATATAGAGAGAGTTAAGTGGGAGAATATCGTGCTAGGGAAAGACATCCTACCTGATCCAAAAAAGAAATGAAATTGCAAGAAACATCAAAATTGATATTTAGCAGGTAAAAATCCATCTAGTCTCCATTTAACCATCGGAATATTCAAAATGAGATCTCAACAGAAAAAGCCCAGTATTTATAACATTTATTAACTTCCCTAATAATGCTAATATTTAAAAGGAAGCATACATTTAATTTACCAGGTGGTTTATCAAGCTATCATGGTTAATGCAGTTATATTTTAGGGTAATCCTGCAGGTGGAGCAAAGTCATCAACAGTTAGCTAATTTACAACTGTGCTGACACTACTCTTCTTCCTAATCTAATGGTTTATTTAACTGCTGTCTACTGCCTCCTTTATGAGCTTTTAGCTTCTTCCTGTGATTTTTCTTGAGCCTGACAATGTGACATTGTTTGTTTGTTTTTGTCTTTTTTCCCAAGGTTTATGTTGACTTGTATTATTCTCATCATGTGCCTACTTGTTCAACACTTATATAAGCAAATCCCTAGGCTAAGAACATGTGAAATAGAAGTTATCATCTACCAACAACCTGATCTTTAAAAATATTTAGGCAGGGAGGGGCACAAACAAACTATTTTTAGGTCATCTTTCTCTCTCCATGCAATACAACTCTTAAAGTTACTTTTGCTTTTCCTCCTATTTTTATGGAACAATTTCTGCCATATAATATTTTAAATATTACAATATCCTAGATTATGCGTAGTTATTTTCTATTTCATGGAACTATTAAGTATACGTATATATCACATATATATATGTATGTGATTTCATGGAACTCTTAAGTACATATAATATCTTACATTATGCATAACTATTACTTTTGCACATTACATGTTAGACATACTTCAGCATAAAAGATTTGCTGACTCTGGAAAGATAACAAAGAACATCTCACGTGATAATGTATGCTTATGCAAATAGCTCCTCTAATTATGCTACAGAATGATAAATATATTAAATTGACAGCTGGAATCATTTGCTCATGATTTTCAAACATACTTTAGCTTACGAACCTTTCTGCAAAAGAAAGCACCCTACAAGGCCCCAACATGAAACAGTTAAATTCTGAGCTACCCTCATTGAAACAGGAATGGGGACCCTGTGTGTCTCTTCTTCTCCAGTTCCCCCAGCCCAGCCCAGCGTGGCAGTCCCTAAATCACGGAAACTGAGGAAAGGGAGGCTTAGCTGGATGCTATATTATGCAGGATTTGTTTGCTGAGCATTTCAACACCAGACTACAAATGCTTTATCATGTTTCCCTTGGATCAATCGCCCCTTTATGAGAGGTTTCTAAAGCAGGAATTATTTGATGAGGCTCCACCATGATGGGCTTTGAACATGCCCTTCCTTTTACTTTGAGTAATTTATTTTTTACGTTTACATCCAAAGTCACTTAAATTAATGAGAATAATGTCATTAGAGAATAATGATCACAAGATGTGACAAGGTGATGGACGCCTATTATACTAACTTCAGCATCTGTTTCTATAACTTGTTTTGACTATAAAACACTCAGAAACTCCTGATCCATTCAGACAGGTAGCTGCAAAGAGTAATTTTTAGAACTTTTTAATTGAGGGAGAATTTATATACAGTGAAATGCATAAGCATTAAGTGTACAATCCAATGACTTTTTATAAAGGTGTGTACCCGTGTAACTAACACCCCAATCAAGATATAGATGCCTATCTGTGTGGCTGACTTTGGGGTGAGGGATAAATGCCTTTGGCAGTGTGCAGGTAAGCCAGTTTTCAGTCAGAAAATCATCCTGAGAGGCCTGCTTAAGAGCTGTGAACCAGGCAGGGCCCCCAATCCCAGTCTGAACAGTAGCCCAATGTGTTAGAGAAACAGTCCCAGTCAGGCACAGCTGGGGAGCCCCACCCCAGCTCTGTGAACTCAGGCACCATCCCTGAAGCCGAAACACCAAGGGGACAGTGGGCACCACAGTTACAATGATGCGCGACGGCATTCTGCATGCGGTGGGGCAGGCCTAGCCCAGGGAGAAGGGGCCGGAGCTCCTTTTCCCAACGTGTGCTCTCCTTGGGTCAATAGTGAGGTTGTTATGAGAGTGTAACCTGAGCCGGGTAATGTGTGTAGGATCTGTGGCTTTCTTGTGTCCCTGCTATGTTCATTAGTATTAGGAGTGTGATGGATTGGCAACACGTGTGCGCTCTGAGTCTTAAACCAGCCCTGAGAGTTTAGCACTCTATTAGTTACACATCACAGAAACCCAGGGGATGTTTACTCAAAAAAGAGGATCACTTACCAGAGGAAAACATGCTAATTCATTCCTGATACCGTCTGGGGAGAGGGACACCCCATCGGCCGGGGAGTGCTGTAACCCGTCATCCAAGACAGAGGTGCAATGAGGGGCTGGTGGGAAGCTCCCCCCGGCCTGGAAACCCTGAAATCTCAGATCCTCAGTTGTTCCTACATGAACCCCTCCGGGACAGAAGTTCACAGAAGGCTCTGTGTTGACATTTCAATTCATTACCCTGTTCCAGAAGCAGGGAACCCTCGACGCCATCTCTCCCACACCCTTGCCAGGCCACAGAGAAGGGAACTCCCACTCTGCCCTCCATCTCACCATTTTTTCCACCAGCTGCTGCCTCTCAGGCCTGGACCAGCTGTATCTACTCCCACCTCAGCCCAATAGGTACCAAAAGGGCCCAGAAAGGATGTCTCAAATCCTGGAGCTCCTCTGAAGCAGGTGACATTACTGTCCTTTTTTTTTTTTTAAATGTAGAGTACTTTGAGAAGATAAATGCCAAGTTCACTTCTCACTCTAAGTTTCCAGCGTCTTAATGTTGTCAAAGCAATTTTGTAGACATGAGGAAAATACAGCTGTGGCTAAAATATCAATGAATCCATGAATGGTGCTGGCTTTAAATTATCCTGTATAATTGGTATGTAATACCTACTAAGAATATAGACTATACACACACACACATTTGGGCAGTGGTGTGCTGGCAAAGGTTTAACAACTGGCTGAGGTGGGGGGAGCCCCGATTTGCAATGCCTGATAGTTTCTGGGGTGTAAATATTCCCACCATAAATGAATTTCGAGCAACCAACCTGATATCACTGAACTCCAAGTTGGAAAGAGATGTTCACAACTGGTTTTCACAAGCTGGTAGGAACAGGTGCCAGCACACCGTTAGAAGCTGGATAAATACAACTAAATAAAAATCACCCCTGTTTCTCATTATCTGCAAAGTTTGTTCTCCTCTCCTTTCTGTTACTGTTCCCACATCTCAGGGTAGTGGTGAAGATCTGGGACCCTAAGTCAGCATATCTGGTTCAAATCCTAGCTCTGCTAGTATGAAATCCTGGGCGAATTCCTTTGCCTTTCCTTGTCTACAAAATTGAGACTTTTTCAAAGAGGTTCTAGGGCTTCCCTGGTGGCGCAGTGGTTGAGAGTCCGCCTGCCGATGCAGGGGACACGGGTTTGTGCCCCGGTCCGGGAAGATCCCACATGCCGCGGAGCAGCTGGTCCCGTGAGCCATGGCCGCTGAGCCTGCACGTCCGGAGCCTGTGCTCCGCAACGGGAGAGGCCACAGCAGTGAGAGGCCCGCGTACCGCAAAAAAAAAAAAAAGAGGTTCTACTCCATAGGGCTGTCGTGTGGATTAATTAACTTACTTAGTACTCTCTACAACAGTGACACTCTTCCGTGAGCATCAGGGTCCCCTACAGGGCTTGCTAAGACATAGATGGCTGGGCCTCATCCCCAAAGTCTCCAATTCAGTAGGTCTCAGTTGTGGTCTGAGAATGTACATTTCTAACAAGTTTCCGGGTGAGGTCTGAGTTTGCATTTCTAGCAAATTCCTAGGTGGTGATGATATGGTTGGTTCAGAGCTCACACTTGGAGAAGCAGTACCCTAAGGGTTTCAGTATGGTGCCTAGAATCCATTAAATATTGGCCGTTGTATTGTCAGTTCTAAGAGGTCAGAGCCATTGCTTCTAACTAAAGACCATACCAGGAAGACCCCAGGCGCTTCCTAAATGAACATACTATCTCAGAGGGGGATCTATGAGCAACCTCAGCTGCCCTCAAGCAAGGAATAGCAGGAGAGCACCCACTCTTCCCTTGCCGCTCCCTCCCTCAGTCAGCAAGGCAAACGCCAGCCCCCCACCCCGAGGGTCTACTGTGGGCCAGATCGGACAGAGGAAGATCAGGTAGGGCTAAAAGACACATACGTTAGAGAGGCAGGAAGCAAAAACAATTACCTCCTGACGTCACCAGCCAAAAGGAGAATCCCCTGAAAGGCAGCTGTCCTTCCGTCAGGCATTCAGGTTTGCCTAGTGGCTTGTTTTTCAGTAGTTGATCACATCTATGCCTGGAGAGCACTAATATTTATTGGTAATGACGGGGGCTGATAGGGGCCACGCTTAGAATCAGACGTTACTGAATCGTACGTGAAGCACAGAATTCCTCTGCTGTGTCATTAATCCTTCATAAATCTCCCATTTTGAGTTTCACACCACACTGAGATCAAAATTATGTAACTTCTTATACTCACCTCTCATTACAATTACTAATTGCTCTAAGTGCACTGTGTTCACTGCATAACTAAGGGGGGAAGTACGAATGGTTACATCTCAAAGGCTTTTTAGGTCAATTATGTTAGTTTATCAAGTAATTGTTTTTTGCTAAAATACAGCACTCAAGCCACATGCTATGGTCAGGCCACAGGGCAATGAAAGCTTAATGCTTAAACTACACATGGAAAAGTAGGACTCGCCCACTGAGAAAGAGGATGTTTATGGCCCCCCTCATTCCCACGTGAACTGTCCGGACAGTAGTTCCCAGCACGGGCAAGTTGGGACACATGCTCTGTTTGGTTATGTAACAACTAGCACCATCCCTGCCCCACACACAGCCACCACGGGAAACACAGAAGATATTGAAAACCCAGATGGGAAACCCTGGAGAGGGAGGCCCTTCAGATCTTCCATGCAACTAGCCTTTGGAAGCCTCAATACTCTGATTTTCGGATATACCCAGAGGAGGCCTGACCTAACATTTCCATCTCACTTAAGGGCTAATTTTATTCCCTTTGGTGTAATGCAGTTGCACACCGGTGCCAGCACAAACATTCCCACTGTGCACAGGCCCCCTAATTCAACCCTGAGAGCCAGCTTTGCACGAGCCAAAATACACTGACTCCGGCCTTCTCTTTCCCACACTTTTCACTGAGAAGGCAGTGAAGCGCATTTCACTATCGTAACAACCTCTTCTTCCTCCAGCATTCACACCAGCTACCTTTCTCCTCCCCTACCGTCTTCAGAGTCTTCACAGAGGGAGCATGGAGGGAGGAAGAAGCAGAGTGAGCCTTCTGCCTGTTTGTTGCTCAATCCCATAGGACAAAGGTGCGACGCCAAAAGTGTTGGAACTGTATCATACCCTTCACACTATGAACTAATCATATGACTGAAAAATTCTCTAAAGTAGAGAGAGGTGTAAACTAGCCAGCAACACAAAACAGGAGAAATTTTCCCACCTCGTGTATTAGGTGCCTGTCTTTCCCCTCTGTTACTAGTATTCACATTCTTATGGCTTATAAATTAAAAAGTCAAAGGAAAAGTTCAACAGATTTGACCACCTGGATATTAAAATAGAAGGGGGTTTCCCTTGTGGTGCGGTGGTTAAGAATCTGCCTGCCAATGCAGGGGACACGGGTTCAAGCCCTGGTCCGGGAAGATCCCACGTGCTGTGGAGCAGCTAAGCCCGTGCGCCACAACTACTGAGCCTGCGCTCTACAGCCCGCAAGCCACAACTACTGAGCCCGTGTGCTGCAACTACTGAAGCCCGCGTGCCTAGAGCCTGTGCTCTGCAACAAGAGAAGCCACCGCAGTAAGAAGCCCGCGCACCGCAACAAAGAGTAGCCCCTGCTCGCGGCAACTAGAGAAACCCTGCATGCAGCAAGAGAGACCCAACACAGGCAAAAATAAATAAAATAAATTTATTTTTAAAAATAAATAAAAATAAAACAATAGAAGGAAAAAAGGAAGGAGGGTAGGCAGGAAGGAGAAAGAAAGAGGAAATTCTTAAAAATAACAGACTAGGGAAAACATTTACAGCAAATAGGATAAAGGGCTAATAACTTTGTAAGATATAAGTGTCATTTCATTGATAATAGAACACAGTAGGGAACAAACTCACAAAATAATAAATTCAACCAGTAATCAAAAACAGAAAAATAGTCATTGGAAATCCAAAAAAATGCAAAATTAAAATATCAAGATACCATATTTATCTGATAAAGTAGCAAAAAAAATTTTATGTTAGCACCCAAAGCCAGTAAGGGTAGTGTGAAACTGGCACTCAAACATTGCTGGGAGCATGAGAAATTGGTACAAATCTTGGGCAAAGAAGTTTAGAATTACACATCAAATGCCATAAAATTATTCATTCGCGTTGATACAGAAATCTCACTTCTAAAAGAGTAAATAACCCAAAAGAAAGGAAAAGCTATACACACACATATATACTCAAAGTAACATTTATAATTTTTTTAAAAGGAAGCAACCTAAAAGTCCAACGATAGGAAACAGCTAAGAAAACCATAGTATGTTCATCCATTCATTTATTCAACAAGCATTTATTAATCACCCTCAGTGTGCTAGTGAATCCTTTCCCAGTGTTAAATTCTAAGGATAATCAATAACAGATAAGAGAGATAGAATATACATATAGATCTGTTCCCTTTAAATCAAGAAATGTCAGTCTTTGGTGGACCATGTATAGCATGGACCATGTATAGGCATGTATTGATAGATCACTCCCAAATCATCAGGGAATAAAATGCCCAGTGTACAGTTAGAAAGGCTATCATCAAAAAGATAATAGATAACACATGTTGGCCAGAATGTAGAGGAAAAGGAACCACTGTGCACTGTTATTGGGAATGTAAATTGATACAGCCACTATGGAAAACAGTATGGAGGTTCCTCAAAAAATTAAAAGTAGAAATACTATATGATCCAACAATTCCACTTCTGGGTATTTATCTGAAGAAAATGAAAACACTAACTCGAAAAGGTATCTGCACCCCCATGTTCACTGCAGCATTATTCACAGTAACCAAGACATGGGAACAACCTAACTGCCCATCAACAGATGAATGGATAAAGATTATGTGGCATATGCACACAGTGGAATATTATTCAGCCATGAGAAAGAAGGAAATTCTGCTGTTTGTGATGACATGGATGAACTTTGAGGGCATTAGGCTAAGTGAAACAAGACAGAGAAAGACAAATACTGTACGATCTCACATGTAGAATCTAAAAAAGCTGAACTCATTGAAATAGAGAGTACAATGATGGTTACCGGGGTGGGGAGTGAGGGAAATGGGGAGATGCTGATGAAAGGGTACCAACTTGCAGTTAGAAGATGAACAAGTTCTGGGGATCTGATGTACAGCATGGTGATTATAGTTAATAATACTGTATTATATACTTGAGAGTTGCTAAGAGAGTAGATCTTCAATACTCTCACCCAAAAAAAGACGTGATGTGTTGGAGGTGTGAGCAAATGCTATGATGGTGATTATTTTGCAATATATTAAGTGTTTTCAAATCAATGCATTGTACACTTTAAACTTACACAGTGTTATATGTGAATTATATCTCAATAAAGCTGGAAATAAATAAAATAAAATGAAATAAAAGAAACTTTTAAATAAAGTGCCCAATGTGACTATCAAGGAAACTGACGGCAATTGTCCTTGAGGTCTACTTAACTATTTAGGGCATCTGGATGTGAGCCTTGGGAAAATCACGGGAGACAGCTATGTGAAGGGCTCCCATTAGCGCAGAATTCACAGTCTACTGCTTTAAGAACTTGAACTTAAGTGTACGGAGCCCCTGGACCTGAGCAACCACTTGCATTCAGAGAGCGCTTATAAATGTTTACATGACACCTGGGTCTTGGGGGGGCAGCAGAAGTGACAGGCAGAAACCGATGAAATGACTTTGCCCCCCAATGGGACGCCTTTCCTCCAACGCATTCCCTTATTATGTGCCCGTCACTGCACCCCCAGGTCTTTGGAGGCCCCACTCACTGTCCAGGAAGAAAGTCAGGGAACATTGAGCGTGGTGGGAGGGAAGCAAGCCGTGGGCAAGGAAGCCGACCCGCCTGGGGACCCTGGGCTGCTGGGTTCCCTGAGCCGGCCAAAGAGAGCTCTTCCGGCTACACCACTTGCCACTGGCCTCTGAGAGCAGCACCCGTCTCCCTGGCAGAGAGGGCTGCTCCTGGCTGTGAATGAAGGAATCAGCTAAGATGCCCCCCTCTAAAGAAGCCACTTCCCCACCACTCCCTAAGAGCTAAGGTATTTTTTCAATAGGAGATAACCCTTCATTTCACAATTAGAGATAAGGGTTAAAATTGATACCCCTGGCAGACATAATAACACTAAATTAAGTATTACTATACGACTTGCTACGTGCCAGATATTATTCTAAGTGTTCTTCGTACGGTAACTCATTTAATTCTCGCAACAAACCTGGGAGGAAAATACTATTATGCTCAATCCCACTTTACACATGAGGAAACTTAAACATAGAGATATCAAGTCACTTGTCAAGTTTACACACTAATGGGTTGCCTTTTGACCCAGCGATCCCACTTCTAGGAATAAATGAACCTGCAGGAATGAAAAATTCTATATACAAATATATGTGTGGTGTCATCGTGTAACATGGGAAGAAGTTGGAAGCAACCTAAAACGAGTAACAAGGCAAGAAAAGCTAAGTAAATGCATTCATTTATTATGGGATTTGGACACAAGCAGGCTGGCTCTAGCATATTAACCACTACACCACCCTGCCTCCTTAGAAAGAGACTAATCACCAAAATCTACACATGGGTAGATGGCTGGTATACAGAGCCCTTCCTGGAAGCAATTTGAAAATGAGGGTCCACCTGCCGATGCAGGGGACACGGGTTCGTGCCCCCGGTCCGGGAAGATCCCACATGCCGCGGAGCGGCTGGGCCCGTGAGCCATGGCCGCTGAGCCTGCGCGTCCGGAGCCTGTGCTCCGCAACGGGAGAGGCCACAGCAGTGAGAGGCCCGCGTATCACAAATAAATAAATAAATAAATAAAATGAGGGAGAAACTAATGCCTGAAGGATGGGGGATGTTGTGGTGACGATAGGAACAGGGCTCAGGCAACACATTTTTGCGCTGACCTCACGTTCTGCTGTACTGGGTCCAGGTGCCACTTCCTCCCCAGCATCAAACTCCTTACCTCTCCCTCCTCCTCTTCTTCAAAATCAAAAATAAACAGGTACTAATCTAGGTACTGACCTAATTTTTTTAAGGAAATAATTGTGTTTTTATCCTCCCCAAAAGCCTCAGAACCACTAAGCCAATTTAAACCAAAACCAAACTTCTATCCACTGCTCAGCGTTGGTAAAAGAACTTGTTAACAGCTTTTGGGGTGGCCATTGATCAAAAGCCTCAACACGCTAAGTGAAGTAAGCCAGACAGAGAAAGGCAAATATCATAGGACATCGCCTATATGTGGAATCTAAAAAAGAAAAAAAAAACTGATACAAGTGAACTTATTTATAAAACGGAAACAGATTCACAGACATAGAAAACAAACTTATGGTGACCAAATGAGAAAGGTGAACAGGATAAATTAGGAGTTTGGGATTAAGAGATACACATGACTATATATAAAACATCAATAGATAACCAACAAGGTCCTACTGTATAGCACAGGTAACTATACTCAATATTTTATAATAACCTATGAGGGAAAAGAATCTGAAAAGGTATGTATGTGTGTGTGTATATATATATATACACATACATACCTTTTCAGATTTTATATGTATATATGTAACTACTTATATATATAACTAAATCACTTTGCTGTATACCTGAAACTAACACAACATTGTCAATCAACTGTACTTCAATTAAAAAAAAAGAACATTGTCAAGCTGAGCTACCCCACAGCCTAGCAGCTTCCCACTATTCCAGGCCACTGAGCAGTGCTCCTGAAGTGGGTTTCCTCATATTCCAAACCCCTTCAGTCATGCCAGGGTCCGGCAGGGGCACAGAGCACAGAGAGGACTGACGTGCCATCTGCAGTGGCCTCAGCCACACCTCCTGCCCGCCCGCCCGCCCGTCCGGCTGGAGCGTGAGCCTGCGGGCACAGACGTGCACTCTCCTTCTCTGGTTTGTCTCTGTCTTACCTCCTCCATGGTCCTCACTGCTGAAAAGCCCAGCCTCCCCTAAAGGTTCTGCTGAGACGTGTCTACGGATACGGTGAGGCCTTCCTGAGCTTCTGCTCCCATATGACTTTGGGCATTTTTCCCTTTTACTTTTGAAAAGAACTTTCCTAATTCCTTAATTTAATATCCAAGGATGTGGACAAAGCTATTTGGCACAGAAATCAAGGGCTATCCTGGATTAAGTACTGTGGATTCCTGGCATTCCCAGTTTTGACATTCACGGTTCCAGCTCTCTAAGGAATCTTGAAGGTCAGGACTTGTGGACAATTGTGTTTGGGGGGTGGGCAACTTGAATCAGACCCACTGCATGGCTGGTATGGAAGCGAGCCCCTTAATTATGGTGAGTGAGCTCAGCTGAGCACCCAGTGGGGCACCTCAGCTCAGCCGTGTGGCTCTCTTCTCAAAATCTAGAATGTGTTTGATGGAAGAAGGAAGCAAACTGATACACATGGGCCTCTTGTGAAGGTCTTGGAATGTATCTGCAGAATGTCATGGGTCAGCCTTCTCTCTCACTATCATAAAGCAACCAGGAACTATATCCTTAGCACAGCTGGGAATAATAGATTTGGTTCTAGGAGCTGTGTTCACAGTGCAGTCTGCAGGGATCAGTCAGTAAGTCAGCATGCAGAGGTCCCACCAAGTCAGGAATTCTGTCCTAAGCAAAGGAGTCAGAAAAGCAATGGGCCCCATGCCTTCCTCTGGGAACTTGTGGGATCAGCAAAGAAAAGGCAGCCAGAAAGGAAAAGGAAAGTGTAAGCTAACAACAAAGACTAACCCCTTGTCTGTGAGGGATAACATTTTCTGAGGTATCTCAAGGCACAGGTTTGGTGTCAGACATGAGTTAATGTCCCAGCTCTGCCGTTATTGGTTATGTAATCTCTCTAAGCCTCAGTTTCCTTACCTGAAATGGGGATAACAAAAGTGTCTTCCTCTTTGGGTCCTTATGAAGATTCAAGGAGAAGATCTGTGTGAACTGCTTAGCACGGTGTCTGGCAGCTAGCAAACACCTGATTAACATTAGACGGTATTTTTGTTATTTTACTATCTGTTAGAGAATGACGGAAATTAGAAGTTTCCTGACTGCCTAAACCACCATTTTCTCCTTCACTTGCTTTGGGCTTAGAGGTTATTTTCCTGGCCTCCTGGGTCCTTCTCCTGTGGGGTCAGAGTGGCCTCCAGCGGCCATCCTCTAAGCCTAGAGGACATACTTTGCCCATCTTGGGTAACTTCACTCTGTCAGAAGGGAATCAAAGAGGCCAGAGATGGCCCATCTGGTCAGACTGCTCACTAATAAAAGCCAGGATGGTGCAGAAGAAAGAGACAACTTTTCAGAAATGTGATAGACCCCCTCCTGTGATGAACAAAACATCTGTTTGTTCCATCTTGCAAATTTGGGAATGCTGGGTCTGAGAGCTGTTTTTTCTGACAGCATTAGATGGAATGCTGTTTCTAGGTTCACACAGGGTGTCTTTTCAACTCCAAATGTAAACATTTAGCTCCAAGAATGGAAGAAATACCAGGTTGCAGTGGCAAGCAATTACTTGGTGTTTCTTTAAGAGATGCCCTGGTTTGCGACTACTTGAGGGTAAGTTAACTCTTGAACAATACCTGATATAGCTTGGAAGGAGCAAAAGTTTTAAAAATGAGCTTGGAAGAAAACAATCATAAGACAAATATTTGACAATGGACTTGTAACTAAAATATGTAAAGAACTCTTACAACTCAGTAATAAAAAGACAAGTAATTCAATTTAAAGAAAAATGAGTAAAAGATTTTAACAGACACGTCGCCAAAGAAGATATACAAATTCCTAATGAGCACTTGAAATGATGCTTAATGTGGTTAGTCATGAGTGAAATGAAAATGAAAACCATAATGAAACATCATCATATACCTATTAGAGTAGCTCATTTTTTAAATTTGACAATACCAAGTGTTGGTGATGTGGAGTAACTGAAACTCTCACCGGTAAGGATGAAAAATGGTAACATTTTGGAAATCATTTTGGAAGTTGCTTATAAAGTAAATCATCTACTGGCCAGAGCACCCAGCAATTCCACTTCTGGGTATTTACTCAAGAGAAGTGAAAACATGTGTCTACAGAAAGACACCTACATGAATGCTCGTAGCAACCTTATTCATAATAGCCCAAATTGGAAATAAAACAAACGTTCATCAATAGGCGGATGGATAAACAAAGTGTGATGTGGATACGTCTCCACCATGGAATACTGCTCAGCAGTGCAAAGAAATGAACTAATACACAGGACAACACAGTTGAACCTGAAAAACATTATGCCCGATAAACTAAGTCAGACACAGAAGACTCCATACCGTATGCTTCTATTTACATGACACTAGAAAGACAAATGGAATGTACAGCGACAGAGGCAGGATAGTGGTTGCATGGGGCTGGGCTTGGGAGTGATTGACTGGGAAGGGACATAAGAAAGTCAGTGATTCCTGGGCTTCCCTGGTGGTGCAGTGGTTAAGAATGCGCCTGCCAATGCAGGAGACATAGGTTCGAGCCCTGGTCCGGGAAGATCCCACATGCTGTAGAGCAACTAAGCCCGTGCACCACAGCTACTGAGCCTGTGCTCTAGAGCCCATAAGCCACAACTACTGAGCCCATGAGCCACAACTACTGAGCCCATGTGCCACAACTACTGAAGCCTATGTGCCTAGAGCCCATGCTCCGCAACAAGAGAAGCACCAAAATGAGAAGCCCACGTACTGCCACGAAGAGTAACCCCCACTCGCCGCAACTAGAGAAAGACTGCACACAGCAACGAAGACCCAACACAGCCAGAAAATAAATAAACAAATAAATTAAAATTTTTTTTAAAATTCAGTGAGTCTCAATCTATTTATCTCTTTGGCTGTAGAAATATGCATCGATATTCCTTATCAAACACTTCTTACCGAATAAGAAAGACAAAAAAAATGTAGCTAATGAGAATTTAGTCTAAGAATAGATTTTTTTCCTATTATCCAAGGTGAAATAATAATAGAGAAAAGTTATATGATGTTTATTCTTTGCCAGTGCCCTTTCTGGACACTTCAGGTATTTAATCCTCTCAGGAGCCTGTGAGGTACATACTCGTATTACCCTCGTAGTTGAGGAAACTGAGGTGCAGAGAGGATGCCTCGCCTAGTAAGCGTCTCAGCTGGTAAGTGGCAGAACGAGGATTTGGACACAGGCAGTGTGGCTCCAGGAATCCTGCTTCCTTAACCATCTTGCAGTACTGCCTCTTGGAGCAGATCATGTTTTGGTCCCAGAGACTTTAAGTTCCCAGAATTAAAAAGATCTCCTAGGGACAGAAGCAGCACTGAGTAGCTCTAGGTGGTAGAGCAGGGACACCGCCCAACAGGGATAAATAGACTTTCCTGCTGAGAAGAGTTTCTGAAAAAGAATGGGCAGCTCTGCTCACAGGAACAGGAGAATGGATTCAAATAACCTCTGAAAGCCCCTCCCCATCCCTTACCTGGCTGGAGGTCATAAGAAAGCGGATTTGTGTGTCTGGTAAAGGCAACACATACCTGGGCCACATATTGAGCTCCAAACTAGTTCATCCAACAAGGGGCATGAAAAAACACTCGAGAACAAACTGTGAGAAAGGAAAGGTCTACCACATGCCCAGGGTGCAGAAAACAGCCCATGCGATAGAGGTGGCAACTGGCGAGTCCTTTGTGTGCAGAGGAACTAAGCAGGAAAATGAGAAAAGAAACTTGGTGCTCACTTTTGCAGGAGCATTCGAAGCTCCTCCTCAGCTAATCCCTAAGGGCAGGACCAAGGGAGTTACCTCAGTGCCAGGCATCATTACACAACTTGAGTCACAGCTACGTAATTACCCTTAACAGCCCCCTTCCCTCCAACCTGAGGTTTACAATCTTGGGGTACTTTTCAGACACAGTCATGCACACATTGTATATTTTTTGTTTCCCACTAGAATGAAAACTCCATGAAGGCAGGGACCCTGCTTAAACCTCTGTGTATCCACCTCAGCATCTACTATACATTAGTAACAGAACATATTTGATGGATGAAAAGAAGGAAAGAAAGAAGGAAGAGAAGGAGGAAGGGAAGGAGGGAGGGAGAAAATGAGTGAAGAAATGAATGAATCCATATTTTCTTAAAATACTAATGTCAAGCAACTATACCTCAATTAAAAAAATACTAATGACAGTAACCAGAAATGATATTTAGAAGCAAACTTCCGCAGCCTGCTAAGACCTCATGCTTCACGATGTTAAAACATCCTTGATGGCTTTACATCTACTTAGAGGCCCTGCTGCTTCAGCACCAAATGATGACTTTTTTTCCTATATTGTTGGTCTGCCATTCTAACACTGGTTAATAGATAACTCTTTGGATTGTCATCAATGAATGATATTTTCCAGGTGCTGAATGTTGGATAAATACATTTGTCTTACCAGAAAGCTCAAGAGGTTTGGGGTTTTTTTTTAATGGGAAACTATAAAACTCCAAATGGATTCACTTCTGCTGGGTCCATCCTCTTCTATCATCCTTATCCTGGTTTGAGTAACTCGGTCCAGATGAACTGTAACGTTAGTTAATTTCTCTCTGGGCCCTGATTTCCTATGAGACAGGAAGCTGAATGACATTTCAAAAGAGCTTTCTGAGATTTACGTTTTTGTATCCGTGGAGGTCTTTCAAGATCCCAGCATTTTCTCATAACCTGTGGAAGCTCCTTTTGTCTGCCTTTGAACCTATTTATTAGCTGGACAATATTTTTAGGCAAACTTAAAAAAGCAACAGTCTCTAACTAGAAATAGAGAGGAGTTAGGAAAAGTAATAAATCATTTATGGATTTCCAGGTAAGAAATGGTTTCACTTGAAAAAAATTATATATATATATACACACACACACACACATATATATATATACACACATATATATATACATATTTATATATATGACTACATATATGTGTGTGTGTACATATGTAGAGAAAGGCATCTATCCTTTTAGTACACTAAAATAACCCTAGTTTTCACGGACTGCGTTACAGGGAACACAGATATTCTCTTATGTAGTGCAACAAACAAACTTTTAAACTTCAAGTTAAATGCAATCCTACGTGAATCAATATCACAACTCACCCTGCCAGGCCCTGGTGACGTGCACAGCACAATGCTGGCACTGAAGCAGACAAACATAAGACTCTGGCCCTGCTTTGAAGAGCTTACTATCTTCATAGAGACACTCAAAATGTGCATATAAATCTGATTATATCAGTCCCCTTCTGAAAGCCCTAGAACGGTTTCCCACTGCACTCAGGATAGAAAGTCAAAACATGTAGCACATCCCACTAAGTCTTTTAGTCTCATCTCATCCATCACTCTCTGCATGTTCACCCAGGCACATGGGGCAGGGGCAGGGAGGGCTTCTTCACTTCCTCAAATATACCAAGTTCATTCCGACCCCAGGCCCTTAGCATCTGCTGTTCCCTCTTCCTAGAACCTTCTTCCTCCCACTATTCCTCCTTCAAGTCTGTCACATAGTCAGTGTATTAGAGTTATCCAGAGGAACAGAACCATATAAGATTTATTACAGGAATTGGCTCTCAAGGTTACAGAGGCCAGAGTCCCATGAACTGCTGTCTGCTGAGCTGGGGGAGCCAGAAAGGTGGTGTAATTCAGTCTGAGTCCTAGAGCCTGAGAGCCAGGGGCTGATAGCCTACGCCTGAGTCCAAAAGCTCGAGAACCACCATCACTCCTGTCCAAAAGCAGTAGATGGATGCCTGAGATCAAGCAGAGAAAAGCGTGAATTCACCCTTCCTCTGCCTTTTTTTTTTTTTTAACATCTTTATTGGAGTATAATTGCTTTACAATGGTGTGTTAGTTTCTGCTTTATAACAAAGTGAATCAGTTATACATATACATATGTCCCCATATCTCTTCCCTCTTGCGTCTCCCTCCCTCCCACCCTCCCTATCCCACCCCTCTAGGTGGTCACAAAGCACCGAGCTGATCTCCCTGTGCTATGCGGCTGCTTCCCACTAGCTATCTATTTTACATTTGGTAGTGTATATATGTCCATGCCACTCTCTCACTTTGTCACAGCTCACCCTTCCCCCTCCCCGTATCCTCAAGTCCATTTTCTAGTAGGTCTGTGTCTTTATTCCTGTCTTACTCCTAGGTTCCTCATGACATTTTTTTTTCTTAAATTCCATATATATGTGTTAGCATACGGTATTTGTCTTTCTCTTTCTGACTTACTTCACTCTGTATGACGGACTCTAGGTCCATCCACCTCATTACAAATAGCTCAATTTCGTTTCTTTTTATGGCTGAGTAATATTCCATTGTATATATGTGCCACATCTTCTTTATTCATTCATCCAATGATGGACACTTAGGTTGCTTCCATCTCCGGGCTATTGTAAATAGAGCTGCAATGAACATTTTGGTACATGACTCTTTTTGAATTATCGTTTTCTCAGGGTATATGCCCAGTAGTGGGATTGCTGGGTCATATGGTAGTTCCATTTGTAGTTTTTTAAGGAACCTCCATACTGTTCTCCATAGCGGCTGTATCAATTTACATTCCCACCAACAGTGCAAGAGGGTTCCCTTTTCTCCACATCCTCTCCAGCATTTATTGTTTCTAGATTTTTTGATGATGGCCATTCTGACCGGTGTGAGATGATATCTCATTGTAGTTTTGATTTGCGTTTCTCTAATGATTAGTGATGTTGAGCATTCTTTCATGTGTTTGTTGGCCATCTGTATATCTTCTTTGGAGAAATGTCTATTTAGGTCTTCTGCCCATTTTTGGATTGGGTTGTTTGTTTTTTTGTTATTGAGCTGCATGAGCTGCTTGTAAATTTTGGAGATTAATCCTTTGTCAGTTGTTTAGCCAGACTTATCAAGAAAAAAAGGGAGAAGACTCAAATCAATAGAATTAGAAATGAAAAAGGAGAAGTAACAACTGACACTGCAAAAATACAAAGCATCACGAGAGATTACTACAGGTAACTCTATGCCAATAAAATGGACAACCTGGAAGAAATGGACAAATTCTTAGAAATGCACAACCTGCCAAGACTGAACCAGGAAGAAATAGAAAATATGAACAGACCCATCACAAGCACTGAAATTGAAACTGTGATTAAAAATCGTCCAGCAAACAAAAGCCCAGGACCAGATGGCTTCACAGGCGAATTCTATCAAACATTTAGAGAAGAGCTAACACCTATCCTTCTCAAACTCTTCCAAAATACAGCAGAGGGAGGAACACTTCCAAACACATTCTACAAGGCCACCATCACCCTGATACCAAAACCAGACAAGGATGTCACAAAGAAAGAAAACTACAGGCCAATATTACTGATCAACATTGATGCAAAAATCCTCCACAAAATACTAGCAAACAGAATCCAACAGCACATTAAAAGGATCATACGCCATGATCAAGTGGGGTTTATCCCAGGAAGGCAAGGATTCTTCATTATATGCAAATCAATCAACGTGGTACACCATATTAACAAATTGAAGGAGAAAAACCATATGATCATCTCAATAGATGCAGGGAAAGCTCTCGACAAAATTTAACACCCATTTATGATAAAAACCCTCCAGAAAGTAGGCATAGAGGGAACTTTCCTCAACATAATAAAGGCCATATATGACAAACCCACAGCCAACATCTTCCTCTGCCTTTTTGTTCTATTCACGACCTCAAGGGACTGGGATATGTCTATCCACCTCCGGGAGGGCTCAGTTCACCAATTCAAATGTTAATCTCTTCCAGAAACACCCTCACAGACACACCCAGAAATACTGTTTTACCAACTACCTGGGCATCCCTTAGCCCAGTTAAGTTGACACAGAAAAATTAACCATCACACTCAGAAAAGCCTTCCCCCAATTAATCAGGCTCTTTGCTATCCTATCTTGTTGGACCCTTTAATTTTCTTTCTTCGTAATAGTTATCAGTTTGTAGTTTATCTGTATTTATATTTATTTCCAGATTTCTATCTATTTCCAGATTTCCTCCACTGGACTATAAACTCCATGGCAGCTGAACTCTTTTGTTCCCTGCTAGCCCAGGCACCATGCCTGGCATACAGTGGGTATGCAATAAATATTTGTTGAGTGAATCAGTAACTGAATAAGTACAAACCTTCCCTGGCAGCTCAAGACCAGTTAAGATGCTTGATACGGAATAATTCAGTGAGAGGGACAATTCAGCCACATTTTCTCAACTTGTTACATATGATTTCTCTTAATTTCTTATTTTTCCTTTTGTATTCTTCAGAGACATAGAAACATGTGATCATCGGCTCCACTACTCAGCTGACACGTCTGATGCAGCTCTGAGCCTTCAGAATATCAGAGATTCTTGCCGGAAAGTCTTCCCTCTGCTGGCTAAACACTCCCTCCTAGCGCTGGTTCTGCCTTCTGCTTTTTTAACGTGGGGAGAGTATGGTAAGAAGGTGGATTAAATCAGGAGTTTCTGTAAATTTTCCAGAGGAAAAGCCATTTACAAATTGTAAGTGATTGTTGAACACTGGGCCAAGACCAAAACCCACAGGTACATAGTCCTTTATATTCATCAGGTTATCATCCAGATATCTCGACGCACTTCATGAACAGTGTCCAGATGTAAGGATTCATCCCAAATTTCAGGAGGGTAGTGGTATTTTCGTCTTTATGCTTAAAGACAGAGATTACAAACCCCCATTTTCCAGAAGAAGAAATAGAAGTGGCATGCCCAAAGTGACATGGTAAGTTCTAAAGACTATTAAAAAGCGGGCCGAGTGCTGGATGAGCATTGGACACCCAGGAAATCGTCAGGCATTCAGTTGCATTTATGATGTTCCTTTTGGGGAAAGAAGAAGGCATTTTGCTTTAATGACCATAGTGGCAAGAGTCAGCACCCCGTCAGAACCCCCCACGAGGGAACTGGTTTGGATGGCAAGGCTTCAGTAGAAAGAGCAACACTGCAGGTGTTGGAGCAGAGCAGTCTCTAACTGCCAGACCAGGTGTTTCCTTCCACCATAGAAAACTGGGGTGGGTCTCTTTTGTAATGCAGTAGCCTGACCACTGCCCACCCCAGTCTTCCACGAAATTATACGTATATCACACCAAACTCTTACACTCCTTCCTCTGTACTAAGTCATGAAGACAGCAAAGCCTAACGTTCTTGAAGTCACCTCTAACCTAATCCAGGTCCTGGGGAAGAAAGGGGTAAGAACCAATACCAACACAAAGGAAACGTCCCAGGAATCAGCAGGCCATGGGTAGGCATGAGGGCATGTAGAACGGAGGGTCCTGGGGTGATTGAGAAGAACTTGATGAAGGGAAGGGACTATTTAGAAGGATGTGGGACAAACAGTGCTGGGACAACTGGATAACCACGTGCAGAAGAATGAAGGCGGGCCCCTTCCTTACACCACACACCAATATTAACGCAAAATGAATCACAGACCTAAATGGAGAATGAAATGTAAGAGCTAAGACTATAAAACCCTGAGGAGAAAACCTCTGTGACCTTGCATTAGGCCAAGCCTTCTTAGATACAACACCAAAAGCACAAGCAATAAAAGGAAAGATAAATATATTGGACTTCATCAAAATTAAAAACTTTTGTGCTGCAAACAATACCATCAAGAACTTGAAAAGACAGCCCACAGGATGGGAGAAGATATTTGCAAATTGTATATCTGATAAGAGACCGGTACCCAGAATGCATGAAGAGCTCTTACAACACAATAATAAAAAGATGACACAATTTTAATATAAACAAAGGCATATACCCAGAGAAAACCATAATTCAAAAAGACACATGCACCCCAGTGTTCATTACAGCACTATTTACAATAGCCAGGTCATGGAAGCAACTTAAATGTCCATCAACAGATGAATGGATAAAGAAGATGTGGTGCATATATACAACGGAATATTACTCGGCCATAAAAAGGAACGAGATTGGGTCATTTGTAGAAACGTGGATGGACCTAGGGACTGTCATATGGCGTGAAGTAAGTCAGAAAGAGAAAAACAAATATCATATATTAATGCATATATGTGGAATCTAGAAAAATGGTACAGATGAACCAGTTTGCAGGGCAGAAATAGAGACACAGATGTAGAGAACAAATGTGTGGACACCAAGGGGGGAGAGCAGTGGGGGGTGGGGTGGGATGAACTGGGAGATTGGGATTGACACGTATACACTAATATGTATAAAATAGATAACTAATAAGAACCTGCTGTATAAAAAAATAAAATAAATAAATAAACAAAGGCTCTGAGTGGTCATTTCTTCAAAGGAGATATACAAATGACCAAAAAGCACATGAAAAGATGCTCAGTGTGATTAGCCATTAAATAAATGAAAATCAAAGTCACAATAAAATACCACTTCACATCCACTATGACGGCTATAATTTAAAAAATAATAATGGAAAGGAAATGGAGATTTCTGGAGCCAAGTTCCCAGAAGGAAGAGAGGCATGGAGAAGTGAGCCTGACATTCAGCTCCACTTCTCCCCTCAGGCGTTTTCCAATACATAATTGGTGACCAAGAGGCTGAGAAGCTAAACAGGGTTTCTGGAGCTGGGGAGAGAAAATTGGGGTTTAGGAGGAGAGGCCCTGTGAAACACCCCAGCTTTTGTTAGGACCCCTGAAAGCATCTACTCTAGGATTAAGGACAATGGGAATAAGCCAGCTCTCACAAATACAGAAATGGAACTTCTAATTAGCTCAAATCCAGATTGGATAACGTAATGCACCCCAGCCCATCTGTCTGACAGAATAAGATCACATGATTGTTGTAGTTAAAAAACAAACGGACAAACAAAAAACAGAAGAATCAACAGATAAACTGTTAGAATTAATAGGTGAATTTAGTTAGCAAGGTACATGGATAAAAGACCAAGGTACAAAAACCAATTGTATTTCTATATATCACTTAGAAAAAAATTTTTAATGAAATATTTATTACTTGACCATTTGCAATAGCATCACAATATCAAATGTCTGGGAATAAATCCATCAAAATATATGTGAGACCTTTATACAGAAAACTACAAAATATTACTGAGTGTAATTAGAAAAGACTTAAATAAATGGAGGGATACATCCTGAGTTGGAAGACTCAAGATTGTAAAGATATCAATTCCCCCCAACATGATCTATAGATTGAATTTATTCCCAATCAAAACCCCAACAGACTTTTTTTTTTCCCCTGAAGAAATTGACCATCTAAAGCTAAAATTTATATGGAAATACAAATGACCATGAAAAAGCAATAAATTCTTAAAGAATAAAATTAAAGGAATTCTATGGCAAGATATCAAGACTGTAAAGCTATAGTAATTAAGACAATGTAATACTGACAAAGGGATAAACAGATTGACCAAAGGACCTAAAAGTAGTCCAGAAACAAACGTTCACACAGTCACGTGATTCGTGATGGAATGGTAATGCAAGGAAGAAAAGACAGCCTTTTCGGGCTTCCCTGGTGGCACAGTGGTTGAGAGTCCGCCTGCCAATGCAGGAGACGCGGGTTCGTGCCCCGGTTTGGGAAGATCCCACATGCCGCAGAGCGGCTGGGCCCGTGAGTCATGGCCGCTGAGCCTGCGCGTCCAGAGCCTGTGCTCCGCAACGGGAGGGGCCACAACAGTGAGAGGCCTGCATACAGCAAAAAAAAAAAAGACAGCCTTTTCAATAAGTGGTGCTGGGTCAACTGGAAACCTATATGAAGAAAAAAAAATGAAGCTTGACCCCTACCTCATCCCATACACAAAAATCAGTTCCAGATGAATTGTAAATCTAAATATGAAATGTAAAACAATAAAGCTCCTAGATGAAAACATAGAATACCTACATCACCTTAGACTTCACTAAAATTAAGAACTTCTGTTATATAATACATCCAATAATAGACTTGAATTCACAACATATAAAAACGTCTACAAATCAGTAAGGAAAACGACAGATAATCCAATTGTAATGAAAAAAACTGTGAATAGGCACTACCTAAAAAGGAATATCCAGACGGTTAATAAACATGTGAAAAAGTGCTCAGCATCATTAGTTGTCAGCGAAATGCACATAAAATTGCAGTGAGATAATCACTGAACACCCAACAGAATGGCTAAAATTAGAAAGACTGACAGTACCAGCTGTTGGCAAGTATACGGAACATCTGCAAGTTCCATGCACTGCTGGCGGAACTCTAAATTGCTACAACTCCTTTGGATGACTGTTTGGCAGCATCTGCTTAAACTGAACATATGTATACTCTGCCCGAGCAACTCCACTTCTCGGAATATATGTAACAGATAAATGCACATATGTTCACCAAAAGACATATGTAAGAATGTTCACAGAAGCCCTGTTCCTAGTAGCCAAATCCAGAAATAGCTCAAAGTCCATTAACCATAGAATGGATAAACTATGGTATATTCATACAATAGAATACTACGTAAAATAAACTAACAACATGGATGAACGTCACAGGGTCTAACGTTGCGTGAAAGGAGCCAGTCACAAAAGAGAGCACACTGTTATGGTTCCATCTTTGTAAACTTCAAAAAAGGCAAAACGAAGCTAGTGTTAGAAGTCAGACTTGGAGTTACCTTTGCCGGGGGAGCTGATGATCGTACGGACGAAAAATGTTTTAGGTCTTGATCCAGGTGCTGACAATGAGTGTGTTCATCTTGTGAAAATTCATTTTGCTATACAGTGATCTGTGCTCTTTTCTGTAGAGATGTTATACTCAAAATCTATTTTTAACTTATTGTTGCTAGATTTTACTAGTTTTGTCTGTGTTTACTTTGTATAAGAACTATGAGGAACGGAGATCTTCAAGATGGCAGAGGAGTTAGACGTGGAGATCACCTTCCTCCCCACAAATACATCAGAAATACATCGACGTGTGGAACAACTGCTACAGAACACCTACTGAACGCTGGCAGAAGACCTCAGACCTCCCAGAAGGCAAGAAACTCCCCACGTACCTGCGTAGGGCAAAAGAGTAAACAGAGACAAAAGAATACAGACGGGACCTGCACCAGTGGGAGGGAGCTGTGAAGGAGGAAAGGTTTCCACACACTAGGAAGCCCCTTCGCGGGCAGAGACTGCGGGTGGCAGAGGGGGAACCTTCGGGGCCGCGGAGGAGAGCACAGCAACAGGGGTGCGGAGGGCAAAGCAGGGAGATTCCCGCACAGAGGATCAGGGCCGACTGGCACGCACCAGCCCGAGAGGCTTGTCTGCTCACCCGCCGGGACGGGCGGGGCTGGGAGCTAAGGCTCGGGCTTCGGTTGGATCCCAGGGAGAGGACTGGGGTTGGCGGCGTGAACACAGCCTGCAGGGGGCTACTGCGCCACAGCTAGCCGAGAGGGAGTCCAGGAAAAAGTCCGGACCTGCCGAAGAGGGAAGAGACTTTTTCTTGCCTCTTTGTTTCCTGGTGCGCGAGGAGAGGTGATTAACAGCGCCGCTTAAAGGAGCTCCAGAGACGGGCGCGAGCCGCGGCTATCAGCGCGGACCCCAGAGACGGGCATGAGACGCTAAGGCTGCTGCTGCCGCCTCCAAGAAGCCTGTGTGCGAGCACAGGTCACTGTCCACACCCCCCTTCCAGGGAGCCTGTGCAGCCCACCACTGCCACGGTCCCGTGATCCAGGGACAACTCCCCCGGGAGAACGCACTGCACGCCTCAGGCTGGTGCAACGTCCTGCTGGCCTCTGCTGCTGCAGGCTCGGCCCACATCTGTACCCCTCCCTCCCCACCGCCTGAGTGAGCCGGAGCCCCCGAATCAGCGGCTCCTTTAACCCCGTCCTGTCTGAGCCAAGAACAGACGCCCTCAGGCGACCTACACGCAGAGGCGGGTCCAAATCCAAAGCTGAGCCCCTGGGAGCTGAGCGAACTAAGAAGAGAAAGGGAAATCTCTCCCAGCAGCCTCAGGAGCAGTGGATTAAATCTCCACAATCAACTTGATGGACCCTGCATCTGTAGAATACCTGAATAGACAACGAATCATCCCAAATTGAGGAGGTGGACTTTGGGAGCAACTGTAGACTTGGGGTTTGCTGTATGCTACTGACCAGTTTCTGATTTTTATGTTTATCTTAGTTTAGTTTTTAACGCTTGTTATCATTGGTGGATTTGTTTATTGGTTTGGTTGCTCTCTTCTTTTTTTTTTCTTTTTTATTACTTTAAAAAAAAATTATTTTATTACATTTTTTAATTTTAATAACTTTATTTATTTTAATTAATTAATTTTTTCTTTTTTTTTCCTCCCTTTTCTTCTGAGCCATGTGGCAGATAGGGTCTTGGTGCTCCGGCTGGGTGTCAGGCCTGTGCCTCTGAGATGGGAGAGCCAAGTTCAGGACATTGGTCCACCAGAAACCTCCCGGCTCCATGTAATATCAAAAGGCAAAAGCTCTCCCAGAGATCTCCATCTCAGTGCTAAGACCCAGCTCCACACAACAGCCAGCAAGCTACAGTGCTGGACACCACAAGCCAAACAACTAGCAAGACAGGAACACAACCCACCCATCAGCAGAGAGGTTGCCTAAAATCATAATAAGGTCAAACACACCCCAAAACACACCACCAGACGTGGACCTGCCCACCAGAAAGACAAGATCCAGCATCACTCACCAGAACACAGGCACTAGTCCCCTCCACCAGGAAGCCTACACAACCCATTGAACAAACCTTACCCAGTGGAGGCAGACATCAAAAACAACAGGAACTTCGAACCTGCAGCCTGCAAAAAGGAGACCCCAAACATAGTAAGTTAAGCAAAATGAGAAGACAGAGAAACACACAGCAGATGAAGGAGCAAGGTAAAAACCCACCAGACCTAACAAATGAAGAGGAAATAGGCAGTCTACCTGAAAAAGAATTCAGAGTAATGATAGTAAAGATGATCCAAAATCTTGGAAATAGATAGGAGAAAATACAAGAAACGTTTAACAAGGACCTAGAAGAACTAAAGAGGAAACAAACAATGATGAACAACACAATAAATGAAACTAAAAACACTCTAGAAGGAATCAATAGCAGAATAACTGAGGCAGAAGAACGGATAAATGACCTGGAAGATAAAATAGTGGAAATAACTACTGCAGAGCAGAATAAAGAAAAAAGAATGAAAAGAACTGAGGACAGTCTCAGAGACCTCTGGGACAACATTAAACACACCAACATTCAAATTATAGGGGTTCCAGAAGAAGAAGAGAAAAAGAAAGGGACTAAGAAAATATTTGAAGGGATTATAGTTGAAAACTTCTCTAATATGGGAAAGGAATAAGTCAATCAAGTCCAGGAAATGCAGAGAGTCCCATACAGGATAAATCCAAGGAGAAACATGCCAAGACACATATTAATCAAACTGTCAAAAATTAAATACAAAGAAAGAATATTAAAAGCAGCAAGGGAAAAACAACAAATAACATACAAGGGAATCCCCATAAGGTTAACAGCTGATCTTTCAGCAGAAACTCTGCAAGCCATAAGGGAGTGGCAGGACATATTTAAAGTGATGAAAGGGAAAAACCTACAACCAAGAATACTCTACCCAGCAAGTATTTCATTCAGATTCGACGGAGAAATAAGAACCTTTACAGACAAGCAAAAGCTAAGAGAATTCAGCACCACCAAACCAGCTACAACAAATGCTAAAGGAACTTCTCTAGGCAGGAAACACAAGAGAAGGAAAAGACCTACAATAACAAACACAAAACAATTAAGAAAATGGTAATAGGAACATACATATCAATAACTACCTTAAATGGAAATGGATTAAATGCTCCAACCAAAAGACACAGACTGGCTGAATGGATACAAAAAGAAGACCTATATATATGCTGTCTACAAGAGACCCACTTCAGATTTAGGGACACATACAGACTGAAAGTGAGTGGATGGAAAAAGATATTCCATGCAAATGGAAATCAAAAGAAAGCTGGAGTAGCAATTCTCATATCAGACAAAAGAGACTTTAAAATAAAGACTATTACAAGAGACAAAGAAGGACAGTACATAATGATCAAGGGATCAATTCAAGAAGAAGATATAACAAATGTAAATATTTACGCCCCCAACATAGGAATACCTTGATACATAAGGCAAATGCTAACAGCCATAAAAGGGGAAATCGACAATAACACAATCATAGTAGGAGACTTTAACACCCCACTTTCGCCAATGGATGCATCATCCAAAATGAAAAGAAATAAGGAAACACAAGCTTTAAATGACACATTAAACAAGATGGACTTAATTGATATTTATAGGACATTCCATCCCCAAACAACAGAATACACATTCTTCTCAAGTGCTCATGGAATATTCTCCAGGATAGATCACATCTTGTGTCACAAATCAAGCCTTGGTAAATTTAAGAAAACTGAAATCATATCAAGTATCTTTTCCGACCACAACGCTATGAGACTAGATATCAACTACAGGAAAATGTGCTGTAAAAAATACAAACACATGGAGGCTAAACAATACACTACTAAATAACCAACAGATGACTGAATATATCAAAGAGGAAATCAAAAGATACCTAGAACCAAATGACAATGAAAACATGACGACCCCAAACCTATGGGATGCAGCAAAAGCAGTTCTAAGAGGGAAGTTTATAGCAATACAATCTTACCTCAAGAAATAAGAAACATCTCAAATAAACAACCTAAACTTACACTTAAAGCAATTAGAGAAAGAACAACAACAACAAAAAATAAAAAACCCAAAGTTAGCAGAGGGAAAGAAATCATAAAGATCAGATCAGAAATAAATGAAAAAGAAATGAAGGAAACAATAGCAAAGATCAATAAAACTAAAAGCTGGTTCTTTGAGAAGATAAACAAAATTGATAAACCATTAGCCAGACTCATCAAGAAAAAAAGGGAGAAGACGCAAATCAATAGAATTAGAAATGAAAAAGGAGAACTAACAACTGACACTGCAGAAGTACGAAAGATCATGAGAGATTACTACAAGCAACTATATGCCAATAAAATGGACAACCTGGAAGAAATGGACAAATTCTTAGAAAAGCACAATCTTCCAAAACTGCACAAGGAAGAAATAGAAAATATAAACAGACCAATCACAGGCACTGAAATTGAGACTGTGATTAGAAATCTTCCAACAAACAAAAGCCCAGGACCAGATGGCTTCACAGACGAATTCTATCAAACATTTAGAGAACAGCTAACACCTATTCTTCTCAAACTCTTCCAAAATATAGCAGAGGGATGAACACTCCCAAATACATTCTAGGAGGCCACAATCACCCTGATACCAAAACCAGACAAAGATGACACAAAGAAAGAAAACTACAGGCCAATATCACTGATGAACATAGATGCAAAAATCCTCAACAAAATACTAGCAAACAGAATCCAACAGCACATTAAAAGGATCATACACCATGATCAAGTGGGGTTTATCCCAGGAATGCAAGGATTCTTCAGTATACGCAAATCAATCAATGTGATACACCACATTAACAAACTGAAGGATAAAATCCATATGATAATCTCAATAGGTGCAGAAAAAGCTTTCGACAAAATTCAACACCCAATTATGATAAAAACCCTCCAAAAAATAGGCATAGAGGGAACTTACCTCAACATAATAAAGGCCATATATGACAACCCCACAGCCAACATCGTTCTCAATGGTGAAAAACTGAAACCATTTCCTCTAAAATCAGGAACAAGACAAGGTTGTCCACTCTCACCACTATTATTCAACATAGTTTTGGAAGTTTTAGCAATCAAAGAAGAAAAAGAAATAAGAGGAATCCAAATTGTAAAAGAAGTAATGCTGTCACTGTTTGCAGATGACATGATACTATACATAGAGAATCCTAAAAATGCTATCAGAAAACTATTAGAGCTAATCAATGAATTTGGTAAAGTTGCAGGATACCAAATTAATGCACAGAAATATCTTGCATTCCTATACATTAATGATGAAAAATCTGAAAGAGAAATTAAGGAAACACTCCCATTTACCATTGCAACAAAAAGAATAAAATACCTAGGAATAAACCTACCTAGGGAGACAAAAGATCTGTATGCAGAAAACTATAAGACACTGATGAAAGAAATTAAAGATGAAATAAACAGATGGAGAGATACACCATGTTCTTCGATTGGAAGAATCAACATTGTGAAAATGACTATACTACCCAAAGCAATCTACAGATTCAGTGCAATCCCTATCAAACTACCAATGTCATTTTTCACAGAACAAAAAATTTCTCAATTTGGAAACACAAAAGACCCCGAATAGCCAAAGCAATCTTGAGAAAGAAAAACGGAACTGGAGGCATCAGGCTCCCAGACTTCAGACTATACTACAAAGCTACAGTAATCAAGACAGTATGGTACTGGCACAAAAAAAGAAATATAGATCGATGGAACAGGTTAGAAAGCCCAGAGATAAACCCACGCACATATGGTCACCTTATCTTTGATAAAGGAGGCAAGAATATACAATGGAGAAAAGACAGCCTCTTCAATAAGTGGTGCTGGACAGCTACATGTAAAAGAATGAATTTAGAACACTCTCTAATATCATATACAAAAATAAACTCAAAATGTATTAAAGATGTAAATGTAAGGCCAGACACTATTAAACTCTTAGAGGAAAACGTAGGCAGAACACTCTATAACATAAATCACAGCAAGGTCCTTTTTGACCCACCTGCTAGAGAAATGGAAATTTAAAAAAATAAACAAATGAGACCTAATGAAACTTAAAAGCTTTTGCACCACAGAGGAAACCACAAACAAGACGAAAAGACAACCCTCAGAATGGGAGAAAATATTTGCAAGCGAAGCAACTGACAAAGGATTAATCTCCAAAATATAGAAGCAGCTCATGCAGCTCAATATCAAAAAAACAAAACAACCCAATCCAAAATTGGGCAGAACACCTAAGTAGCCATTTCTCCAAAGAAGATATACAGATTGCCAACAAACACATGAAAGAATGCTCGGGGGCTTCCCTGGTGGCGCAGTGGTTGAGAGTCCGCCTGCCGATGCAGGGGACGTGGGTTTGTGCCCCGGTCTGGGAGGATCCCACGTGCCGCGGAGCGGCTGGGCCCGTGAGCCATGGCCGCTGGGCCTGCGCGTCCGGAGCCTGTGCTCCACAATGGGAGAGGCCACAACGGTGAGAGGCCCGTGTACAGAAAAAAAAAAAAAAAAAAAAAGAATGCTCGGGGCTTCCCTGGTGGCGCAGTGGTTGAGAGTCCACCTGCCGATTCAGGGGACACGGGTTCGTGCCCCGGTCCAGGAAGATCCCACATGCCACGGAGCGGCTGGGCCCGTGAGCCATGGCCACTGAGCCTGCGTGTCTGGAGCCTGTGCTCCACAACAGGAGAGGCCACAACAGTGAGAGGCCCACGTACCACAAAAAAAAAAAAAAAAAAAGAATGCTCAACATCATTAATCATTAGAGAAATGCAAATCAAAACTACAATGAGATATCATCTCACACCAGTCAGAATGGCTATCATCAAAAAATCTACACACAATAAATGCTGGAGAGGGTGTGGAGAAAAGGGAACCCTCTTGCACTGTTGGTGGGAATGTAAATTGATACAGCCACTATGGAGAACAGTATGGAGGTTCCTTAAAACACTAAAAATAGAACTACCATACGACCCAGCAATCCCACTACTGGGCGTATACCCTGAGCAAACCATAATTCAAAAAGAGTCATGGACCACAATGTTCATTGCAGGTCTATTTACAATAGCCAGGACATGGAAGCAACCTAAGTGTCCATCGACAGATGAATGGATAAACAAGATGTGGCACATAAATACAATGGAATATTATTCAGCCAGAAAAAGAAACAAAACTGAGTTATTTGTAGTGAGGTGGATGGACCTCGAGTCTGTCATACAGAGTGATGTAAGCCAGAAAGAGAAAAACAAATACTGTATGCTAACACATATATATGGAATCTAAAAAAATGGTTCTGGTGAACCTAGGGGCAGGACAGGAATAAAGACACAGAAGTAGAGAATGGACTTGAGGACATGGGGAGGGGGAAGGGTAAGCTGGGACGAAGTGACAGAGTGGCATGGACATATATACACTACCAAATGTAAAACAGTTAGTGGGAAACAACCGCAAAGCACAGGGAGATCAGCTCAGTGCTTTGTGACCACCTAGAGGGGTGGGATAGGGAGGGTGGGAGGGAGATGCAAGAGGGAGGATATATGGGGATATATGTATATGTATAGCTGATTCACTTTGTTATAAAGCAGAAATTACCACACCACTGTAAAGCAATTATACACTAATAAAGCTGTTAAAAAGGAAAAAGAACTATGAGAATAGGACGATAATATCTAGTCATGTTAATACATATTTAAATTATGTTATAATAAAAATAATTTTAAAGACATTGGTGCGAAGGTTAATATATTGGAATCATTTTTTAACACTGGTTGAATTTTAGATATTACAGCCAAATGATACAAGTAAAACACTCAGGAAATTAAACATCTTAAATTTCCTCCACCTCCCTCCCCCAACCTTCTGTTTTTGTTGTTGTTGTTAGTTATATTTTACTTTGTCATTTTATAACATTTACATCCTATTCAATAATCACAACTTCATGGTTGTTCTATTTGTTCCAGTTTGAATCATTCACTCCTCACCACCGATTTCTTTTTCATTCAACTTCTTCATTCCTGAATTCGTCAAAGCATGAGACCATCATTCAATATCTGAAATAAAAAAGACATACCTGGAGCGATCGCTGTATTAGGGTCTCTCCCAGCAGACCAGACTCTTGATCTCACCTAGGGGTTGGGGGAAGGTGGAGCTTAGGGACATACCTGGATGACATCATTGGGTGAGACAGTTGTTGACTGGTTGGCACACAGAGGTGTGTTTTTTTTTAATAAATGTATGTATTTATTTATTTTTGGCTGCTTTGGGTCTTCATCGCTGCACGTGGGCTTTCTCTAGTTGCAGTGAGCAGGGGCTATTCTCCCTTGTGGTGTGCGGGCTTCTCATTGCACTGGCTTCTCTTGTTGCTGAGGACAGGCTCTAGGCGCGCGGGCTTCAGTAGTTGTGGTGTGTGGACTCGGTAGTTGTGGCTCGAAGGCTCAGTAGTTGTGGCTCGCAGGCTCTAGAGCGCAGGCTCAAGAGTTGTGGCTCACGGGCTTAGTTGCTCCGCAGCATGTGGGATCTTCCCGGACCAGGGCTCGAACCTGTGTCCCCTGCATTAGCAGGTGGATTCTTAACCACTGCACCACCAGGGAAGCCCCCAGAGGTGTGTTTATTGGAGCGAGTCCCTCTCTGCTTGGCCAACTTTCCAAAGGCAGGCGACAGCACCCAATGGTTGGCTTGTAAAAGCCTGTTCCCTGAATTCCCGTGTTGTTGATCCATTGATGGGTTTAAGATCGGGGATATATCTCAAATCTCCTCAAAGTATAATGGATCCATTTTCTTGCCATTTTATCATCTCATTTTTGAGTTCCCTTTTCCTTTGGGTATTTTTTCCTTCTAGACTGAGTTGTTCATTTATCTTTACATGCTCTGTCTCTCTCATTCCTTTCCTTTCCTTTCCTGTAGTATTTTATACATTTACCATGTCATTTCTTTTCATCTTTTCCATGCTTAACATGGGCAATTTCATCCAGATGTTCTACATCAAACAGACTTGCACCCTGTGAAACAATCATGTATTTTGTTTGGTCCACTTGGTATTTCTACAAAATGCAAATCTGTTACCAACATTTAAAAATTAGGAGGTTCCACATGGAATTCCACAGTTTTAGTTTCTCTTGAAAAAAAAATCATAAGACATGACAACACTGGACCTACCTTCTCAGATAGCAACAATCAGCCAGAGACTCTTTACACTGGCAGTTCTTAATCTTCAGTGAGCATCAGACCCTTCTGGGGAGCTTGTTAAAACAGTTTTTCCACCCACAGGGTTTAAGAAATTTGTATTTCTAACAAGTTTCCAGCTGATGCTGATGTTGCTGGGGCCCACACTTTAAGACCCGCTGATTAAGGTGAAGCTTCTGCTCTCTAGTTTACAGTGGACCACACCGCTCCCTATGGCCTTACACCTAACCAGCATCATTTATTTATAGCACCTGCCTGGCCCCTGTAGGCAGTTATAATACCTGTGATCTGGTTGTCCATAGTCCAAACTGCTGTTGGAAGGCTGCAGAGTGTGTATTACCCAATTTTCCCAGTCTAAAGGCACAGAGAAGTTCTGATAGGGCTGTGGAGGTTTTTACTGAAGGTCCTCGGCTCCCCTGTCAACATGAGGTTTTATACACATCCTGTACCAGGAGATGAATCTTACTTCCGTGAGCGGGTACCTGCAGGGGGGCACTCACCAGGTTTCGATGGGTCACTGGGAAACAGCCAATCTGCTGTTTTTCTCACCTCTGCTGAGGTCTCAAGAAGTCACAATACTCTTCACTTTTCCTTTACTCTGCCTACTTAGTCTTCAGGCCTTTTTTTCCCCCTTTATATTGGTGGATAGTAGTGAGAATTCTCAGGATTTTCTTACCAGCCTCCTTTCCTTTAAACACCGTCTGGCAGAAGTTTGGGTAGGTAGGTCTTCTCTGTTCTACACCAGAGTCTTCTATTTATTTTCTTGTCCACCACATTTTAAAGTTTTAAAGACTCTTGCTAGAATTTGTACCTCTTCCTTAGCTTGTTAGCTATAGAGCATTTATGCTTGGTTCTGACACTTTTTTGTGAGGTCTTCAAGAAGGAAGAGTCTGTGGTCCAGCTTCCTTGAACCGTATTTATGGGGAAGTCCAGCTCTGGATAATTGTATGGACCTATTTTAATGTTTTTTATTTATTTATTATTTTGCGGTACACAGGTCTCTCACTGTTGTGGCCTCTCCCGTTGCGGAGCACAGGCTCTGGACGCTGCAGGCTCAGCGGCCATGGCTCACGGGCCCAGCCTCTCCGCGGCATATGGGATCCTCCCGGACCGGGGCACGAACCCGTGTCCCCTGCATCGGCAGGCGGACTCTCAACCACTGTGCCACCAGGGAAGCCCTGTATGGACCTATTTTAAGTGGTCAACCTCTTTCTAAATTTGTGTCTTACTCCCAGAGAATCTAATGCAATTAGTCTGGGGTGAGCCCTGCGTATCAGGATCTTTAAAAACTCCTGGGTTATTCTGACATGAACAAAAGTTGAGAACGGCTGCTATAACTCAGTGCTTTTCCAATTTTAAAGTGCATACACATTACTGAGGGTCTACTTAAAATTCGGAGTCTGAATCAAAAGGTCTGGGTTGTCACTCAACAGTCTGCACTACTAACGAGCTTCCGATGCTTCTGCTGGTGGTGGTCCTTGGACCACACCTTGTAGCAAGCTTCTGGAATTAACTTAGCAATAATCTTGCCTGGACAGTCTTGGCCCCTCACATCCTCAGACACACAGTGGCCTCATCCACCCTCTCAGTGCACAGACACCCTGCCTGCAGCAACATACAGTCATGCATATAGACTGTTCCTTTTTGAAAGTGCTCCAGACTTGGGTGGCAGTGAGTTCTAATTTCAGAGACTAACTTCTCAAATACTTAGGGTTCAAAGAAGGACGTATAAGAGTTAGAAGCGGGACTTCCCTGGTGGCGCAGTGGTTAAGAATCCACCTGCCAATGCAGGGGACATGGGTTTGAGCCCTGGTCCGGAAAGATCCCACATGCCGCAGAGCAACTAAGCTTGTGCGCCACAACTACTGAGCTGCGCTCTAGAGCCCGCAAACCACAACTACTGAGCCCTCTTGCCATAACTACTGAAGCCTGTGCACCTAGAGCCTGTGATCCGCAACAAGAGAAGCCACCGCAATGAGAAGCCCATGCACCACAACGATGAGTAGCCCCGGCTCTCCGCAACTAGAGAAAGCCCACACGCAGTAGCGAAGACCCAATGCAACCAAAAATAAATAAATTTTTTTAAAAAAAAGAGTTAGAAGCATCCCCTTAAATCCTACCTCAGAACAGACTTAAGTTGTTTTTACCCGGGTACCTGGCATTTGTCATCACTTCTCTCAAGCATGTATAGGGCCACACAAGTAGAAACGGCATTGCCCATGTGGCCCTAGTGAGCTGCAATGAGAGGCACAGGGGCGAGATGAAGCCAGAGAGTGAGGAACAGTGAGCAACGTTGCCATCATCTCTGGAGCCGATGGAACCGAGGCACCTGACTGCACTTTATTAAGTGTGAAAGACAAGGTGAGATCACAAAAACAGGGATTCTTGGGAACACTTGTGGCAAAGCTGAGAGTGGATGCAAAACCTGGGATCGGTGCCAAACTGTGTTAGCGGAATTCCACCAGAAGATGGCGCCATTGGCTCGAGGAACATAAGATGTCCGTAACGGTGCGGTGTGGATTTTGTTTCAGCCCTACTTCAGGGACTAATCCTTAAACAGGTGGATTGAAAACGATAGGAGTGCAAAATCAGAGCTGCTAGAAGCTGCTTTTCATCTAGCCAGGAACCTTTGCATCCGGAACAATCTAGCAATGTCTAAGGGGCATCTGGGTCACTCTTGTTTACACGACAGAAAGATCCCTGGAGGAGTTGTGTGCCCACTGGATTAGTGAAAATTAAATCTTCTTCTACAAACAGTAGTAGAATCCTTTCATGAAGTGAAAAAAAAAAACTTTTTTTGATTTTAAACTGCTTTTCAAAGTTATTATGTATTGAGGCCTTGTGTAAACAGAAATGTGTTTAGTGCTTGAAGTCATTTTTCACTTATCTTTCTAACAGCCTTATGGCCTTATTATTATCCCCATTTTACAGGTGGGGAAACTGAGGGCTGAAACTATTAAAGCAGCTTGTCCAAATGATGACCTCAGTTTGATCTGTCCCCAAATCTCGTGAACTTAACCACTGTGCTATATTAACTTCCCAATCAATATTCATTCACAAATGAACATGTCCACACAGTGGTCTTTCTTAGTCTGGTATTCTTGACTTTCAGCAAAAAGCACCTTTCATGACACAGTGTGATAGGGGAAGAATAGGTACTCTAGCTGCCCATAACAGAGGCACCTAACCTGTTCTTGAGCAGTAAAAATTCCCTGGCACACCTTTACCTTTCTCTCCTTCCTAGTACTTAGTTGCTCCGCAGCATGTGGGATCTTCCCGGACCAGGGCTCGAACCTGTGTCCCCTGCATTAGCAGGTGGATTCTTAACCACTGCACCACCAGGGAAGCCCCCAGAGGTGTGTTTATTGGAGCGAGTCCCTCTCTGCTTGGCCAACTTTCCAAAGGCAGGCGACAGCACCCACCCAATGGTTGGCTTGTAAAAGCCTGTTCCCTGAATTCCCGTGTTGTTGATCAGCTCAGCCTTCTCGCAACCACCTAGGCAGTGACCTGCAACCAGTAACTTAACTCCCTCTGCTTCCTTCCCAGGCCTGTTTCTCCTCACCAACTCCCAAATCAATTTACTTTCCCTCAGTAAACGAATCTGTGAAATGGAAAGCAAGCTGGTTGCATTCATTCTCACTAAAGTATGACGGTCACTGTGGTATATTATCTAAACAAGAAGTGTTTGGCTTTGGGTCTAAAGGGATATTCAGTGATGATATTTCAGACTTCATGCTTGCTTATATCGCAATACTTTGCCTATTCAAGGAGATAGACCCTGAGGAGAAGACAAAAGGCAGGGAGAAAGGCTAAGACCAGCGATTAAAAAGAATCAATTAGGAATTATGAAATTACACACACACACTTGGTGCTGAACATTCAATGATAATGAGAAAAGCTAAGAAGCTCTCTCCTAGGCTCGTTTCATGGTCTGAACATGATATGGTCCTATTTATTTATTATTTATTTATTTATTTATTTCTCAAGTGGGAAAGGATAGACTAATTAAGCAAAGACACCTGAGAATAGCCAAGCCCTCTTTCCCCTACAGAGTCATTTATATTCAGCTTAAATATTAGCTCACTTTCTATTGACATAATGGCAGTGTTCTTAAAGAGATTTTATGTAAGTGCACTTGGAAAGCTAGTTATTTAATGTTATCCTATGGTGAATTCTTTATTGAAATAAATACTTGTTACCAAAAAAAAAAAAGAAAGAAAGAAAAACCTGAGAAAATCATTGGCCATTTTAAGACTGGTATAAACTATTCCAGGGTGACCAAATAGCCCTAGTTTTCTTCATATTAAAAAAAGAAGAACAAAAAAGGAAAAAATTAGCTAATAAATGTGAAAGGAATGATATAACTTGAAAACCTCTATTTTTCAACCCCTAATGAAATACCTGATTCTGGCAACACAGTTGGTAGAGGAAAACACTGTGTGAAAGGTTGAGGGGAAAGACTGAAGGAGACGTTTGCAGTGGAGAGGCCTGCCGGGCATCACTTGACCCCACTGACCTTGCTTAGTGGGATGAAAGACCCACCGTGTGTTTTCTGAAACGATGCGGGAAGAGGTACCCAGCATGTCCTCGGGACTCTCACCCAAATATCCGAACCCATATCAAATTAGCTTCTAAAAGTCGCTTCTACTCTGCAGGAAATATAGAGGATACAGGAACAAATTAATGACTCCACGGGAAGCAAATATGCAGATTTAGAATGGAGGCGCTCTGCTGAATAATGGCTGGCAGTGGACTCAGTTTCCTCGCAAAAGGAGAAAGGGTCTGCTCTAGAACAGAGAGTCTTTAAGAAACATAAGAACCAAATGCAGCATGTGGACTCTGAATCAAACTGACGGTAAAGGGAGAGAGAGATGTGAGACAAATTGCGGAATTTTTACAAGATCTAGGTATCTGATGATACCAAGGAATTACCGTTAATTTCGTCAGATATGGTAATGGCATTCCACTGATGTATGAAAACATCCATCTTTTAGAGATGTTGACTGAAGTATATAAGAGTAAAATGACATTATTTGCCTTAAAATCTGAATCAAAAGGAGGACAAGATGGGATATATGAATCAAGCGTGGCATAATCTTCATCATGGCTTAATTTTGGTGATGTGTGTACTGGGGTTCACTTTACTATTCTCTATACATGTTTTTTTGTTTCATAATAAAAAGATTTTTTAACGATCAAAAAGTAAAAAGGCATGCCCACTTCCATGATATTGGGTGGGACAAAAGAAAATTCAGTAGATCGGTGAGGTCATTTTCAGCTTTGATGGGACACACCCAGGGCCGACAGTAGAGCTCCATCTGTGTTAAGCCAGGACCCAAATGTCCCCCGTATCAAACTGCGTCGCATTTATCCATCTCAGAACAAATGGCGCCCTCAGCCTGGTTAGCACTAGGTTCTGTACCTCCAAGCGCTTCAGCGGAACGCACTGCAAGCAACTTGCTCCCTCAGGCATTCACCTATGAATCCGGGTGGTTGGCAGCGAGTTCTGCCAGCTTTGAGCTTAGGTCAGGGACCTGCTCAAAGCCACCTGTACCCCCAGAACTCCGAGCAAGAAATGCTCACTGATGCTGACGGCTCTAAAACATGAAAGAGGCTCACTCCCACTCATAATAAGAGAATGCGAGTTAAACACACTGAGATGTTCCGGTTGTGGAAAATCAGGACCATTGAAAACACACTTGCCAAAGATACAGGGAAATGGATATTCTCAGACTTCAGTAGTGGGAGTATAAACTGGAACAATACCTATGGGGGACAATTTGCAGCACCTAGTAAAATTACAAATGCATATGCCCTTTGGCCCAGGAATTCCTCTTCTATGAATTTATCCACTTTACACTTGCCACCAACTCAATCCACATTTGTCTAAAGTTATGCATTGCCGCATTGCACGTAATAGATGACTGGAAACTGTAAATACCTATCAGAAGAGGACCGCTAAATAAATTATAGAACAGCTACAACCAATGGAATACTATGTAACTTTTTTAAAATGAAGAAATCATATCAAACTGTCTACAAGACATATTAAGTGAGAAAAAAAGCTAGATAAAACAACTGTATATATAGTATGCAATCATTTCTGTAGAACAGGAAATAAAGAATACCTCTGCTCATGTGTGCATAAAATACTTCTGGGAGGATGCCCAAAACACATTAAACTGTATTAAGACTGGTCACCTTCATGTAGCTGAGAGGAGGGAGAATTTTCTCTTGACCTTTTTTTTTTAAATAAATTTATTTATTTTATTTATTTTTGGCTGTGTCGGGTCTTTGTTGCTGCACGCGGGCTTTTTCTAGTTGTGGCGAGTGGGGCTACCCTTCATTGTGGTGCGCAGGCTTCTCACTGCAGTGGCTGCTCTTGTTGCGGAGCACGGGTTCTAGGTGCACGGTCTTCAGTAGTTGTGGCATGTGGGCTCAGTAGTTGTGGCTCACGGGCTCTAGAGCGCAGGCTCAGTAGTTGCAGTGCACGGGCTTCTCATTGTGGTGGCTTCTCTTGTTGCAGAGCAGAGCTCTAAGTGCACGTGCTTCAGTAGTTGCAGCACATGGGCTCAGTAGTTGTGGCTTGCAGGTTCTAGAGCACAGGCTCAGTAGTTGCGGTGCGCCAGCTTCTCATTGTGGTGGCTTCTCTTGTTGCGGAGCACGGGCTCTAAGTGCACGGGCTTCAGTAGTTGCGGCACATGGGTTCAGTAATCGTGGCTTGCAGGCTCTAGAGGACAGGCTCAGAAGTTGTGGCACACGGGCTTAGTTACTCCGTGGCATGTGGGATCTCCCTGGACCGGGGATCGAACCTGTGTCCCCTGCATTGGCTGGCGGATTCTCAACCCCTGCGCCACCAGGGAAGCCCTCCCTTGACTTTTAAACTCTGTAAATGTATCACCTGTTCAAAAAGTAAAGATAATAATTTCCTAATAACAAACAAAAAGGCTTCAGTTGACTCTGAGACCAAGCTTATAGAGAAACAATAGTTATTTAGATTCAGGGCTGGGCTGGACTAGAGCCCCAGAGAGCTGGAAAACATCCCTGCTGGAACATGGGCCACCAGGCAGTGTAAAGAACAAAACCCATTTCAAGCCCCTATAGGGGTAATGTATAATCCATTTTAAATCAAATTAAAGCCAAGTCACGATAGTTGGTCAAACGAATGCCAGTTTCATCTTGTGCTCAGGATGGAGTCTCCAAGGATGAAGGTCTCTGAAATCCTGGGGAAGGGGCTGTGGAAGCTAGCTGGACTCGTCCAAGGCCCAAAGCCTAACGATCCGAGTGCCAGCAAAGCTGCTAGGGTCCAGGCTCTGCAACGCAGCTCTCAGGAAGCCCAGCCCTACCCCCCAGCCAGCTGTGTGACCCTCCAGCAAGTGATTCCAGTGACTGTAGCCCCTTCTGCTGAGTAAACGCACATACAAAGAAGGAAACAATGAAACCGTGTGCGGTGGAATCCAGGTCATTTTTCAAACATGACAGTTCAAATACAGACAGCACCTGTTTTTTAAATCCATAAAACATGTACCAGTAAAAAAAAAAAAAGAAAGAAAGAAATAGAAAAAAAAAGTATCTACCTGGTAGGGCTGTTGTGAAGATAAACGGGTCAATACACGCATATAGTAAGAGTTAAAATAAAGCTTAGCTATCAGTATCAGGAAGAAAAAGATGGGACTTGGAAACACATAAAGATCAGAGTATCTGTAACATCTGTTCTGCCTGCTGACTGTCAGGCACCATAAAGCGCGAACAGGTGTATGTGTATACTACACCACACCTGTGACCACTCTGAAGGACAGGATGTAGGACCTGGGGGCTGAAAGTGGCCCCCTGGGTCACCAGATGTCCCTGGGGTAGTCCCTTTTAGCTCACTATATGCATGTCTCTGCTGCTTCCCAGGCACACAGAAAACTGTAATTCCCAGCCCCTTGTCCTTAAGCGAGGCCATGAGACCAGATCCTGCCAATGAAACATGAGCAGAGGAGGGGCCCTAAAAAGCTCTCTCTTCTCCCAACACAAAAGCCCCATGTTGAGATGGCAGAGCCACAGGGGAGGAGGAAACGGAATCCTCCTGTCAGAACCTACAGAGCTGCCGAATCCCTGGCACAACTGCATGGGCTTGAACTTTTATGTGGTAAGCCACCAACATGTTGGAGTTTGTCTCTTACTTCAGCATGGCTTAGACTAAGCTCACTGATACGGCCCCCAACCCCTAGGGGCTCTAAAGGTAGCCTGGGGCACCTACATGTATTTTCAGTCAGGTTACATGAGCTCACGGAATGTTTCTGCTTTCACAGGGAATTTGACCAATGAGGTGTGGTGACATCGGTTAGCTTTCAGGCTGCCCAGAATTCACAGGCTGCTTGTAGCACATGTCATCTGCTCAGGTAAACAAGATCTTTCAAGATATTAGCTCCACAGTGACATGAGGTTGTTAAAACACAACTTTTGGGGCTTCCCTGGTGGCGCAGTGGTTGAGAGTCCGCCTGCCGATGCAGGGGACACAGGTTCGTGCCCCGGTCCGGGAAGATCCCACATGCCGCGGAGCGGCTGGGCCCGTGAGCCATGGCCGCTGAGCCTGCGCGTCCGGAGCCTGTGCTCTGCAACGGGAGAGGCCACAACAGTGAGAGGCCCGTGTACCGCAAAAGAAGAAAAAAACCCCCACAACTTTTGGCACCAAAAACGAAAAACATAATGTTGGGAAACATAGATTTGCTTCCCTCTCCTTTTAGAGATAATAACAGACTCAGAGGGAATTGTGGGGACTAGTCCCACATCACACCTAAGCCCTCACGAGGAGCGAGTTCCCAGGTCAGAGCAGAGAGTAGGAGATACGGAGTCCTCACAACTTAGATCCACCTGGTCAGGGTCAGCAGTCACCCTGGGCTTTCGGGACCAAAGAAAATGCCTCCCTGCTCAAGGGCAAGATTGAGGAAACTAAATGCTCTGGGTAAGCCGGTCCCAAACTCAGCTGCAGGAACCAGGCACAAATGAGTGAGACCAAGGCAGGCACCAACCAATCTGTCTCCGTGCAATACTGCCAGATATCCCACTTTTTCTAGAATAGCCCCAAAACCTTGTTATATGTGAGGCCTCCCAATTTTTAAATGTTGGCAATCATTTGAAAATGAAAATTAAAACTCCATACTGGGCAAACAAAATACATCTGAGGGCTGGATGAGTCCTTCAGCCCAATATAAAACTTCAGCTCTCCTGTTTCCTTGACTATAGGGGTATGACCACAGCCATGGCCACAGTCAGGCCACAAAAGCATTGTTCTGGTAGAGTTGCCAGATTTAGCAAATTAAAGCACAGGATACCCAGCTAAATTCAGGTAAACAATGAGTAATTTTTTTAGTACAAGTATGTATAAGTAATACTTATATTGAAGTATTATACTTATATAAATACTTACATTGAAGTAATGAATACTTTTATAAATACTGCCTGGGTTATACTTATACATACTGTATAAATACTTATACATATATACATATATACACAGATGCTGATATAAATATTTCCTGGGACATACACTAAAAAATCATTCACTGTTTATCTGAAATTCAAGTTCGGCTGGTGTATTGTATCTGGCTCCTGACCAAGGCAGCTCATTAGTGAGTTCTTCTTTTTCAGCCTCAGTTAGCCAAGAAATCTGGAAACCAGGGGTGTTTGAAGCCAGGCAGGCTCAGAGCAAGTCATCAAAGCTCTGTAGTGTGAATGACTGCCCGGGGCAGTGCAGGAAGGAGTAAACTTCATCCCACCCACAGAGAGAGGCACTCCATGGGCAAGGGGGCTCTGAGCCACTGGAAGTGGCTGTCAGTTCAGGTACCCCTATGCAGGCTGGTTACCTCGGGGGCAGTCCTCAGGCTACAGTGGGAATACATGTTACTTTCCCCATCCCTATGACCCCCTGGGGGCCCGGCCCACTGCCCAGGGGTTGATTCTCTGCAGGCTGCACTGGCGTCCATAGCCCATTGCTGTCTCTGCCATGAGGACTGCAGTAGCTCGGCATCCCAGGGCACAGGTTTGCTCACCTCCACCACCCTCTGAACACTCATCCTGCCCATGGGTCCTGGGGGCTGGGGGCTTGTGGAGCTCTGCTGGGTGTCCCCCACCTACCCGCTGTGAGACGAGGCCAGGCCAGATACCACCATCCTCCTTACGGTGGTGGACTTCACTGTGCGACATTGTCCAGGTCAGGAAGGAACAGCCTTTCCTCTATGCTCTTATGTTAAGTACCTGGGGACCTGCAAATTAAACTAACAAAAGACAGATTAACAGGAGAAAAGGCACACAATTTTCATTAATATTTATAGGCATATGGGTTTACAGAAAATAAGTGAAACTCAAAGAAGGAGTTACACTCAGGGGCTTATATATCTTTTTTTTTCAACATCTTTATTGGAGTATAATTGCTTTACAATATTGTGTTAGTTTCTGCTCTATAACAAAGTGAATCAGCTATATGCATACATATATTCCCATGTCCCCTCCCTCTTGCGTCTCCCTCCCACCCTCCCTATCCAACCCGTCTAGGTGAACAAAAAGCACGGAACTGATCTCCCTGTGCTATGTGGCTGCTTCCCACTAGCTAGCTATTTTACATTTGGTAGTGTATATATGTCCATGCCACTCTCTCACTTCCTCCCAGCTTACCCTTCCCTCTCCCTGTGTCCTCAAGTCCATTCTTTATGTCTGCGTCTTTATTCCTGTCCTGCCCCTAGGCTCATCAGAACCTTTTTTTTTAGACTCCAGATATATGTGTTAGCATACGGTATTTGTTTTTCTCTTTCTGACTTACTTCACTGTGTATGACAGACTCTAGGTCCATCCACCTCACTACAAATAACTTAATTTCATTTCTTTTTATGGCTGAGTAATATTCCATTGTATATATGTGCCACATCTTCTTTATCCATTCATCTGTTGGTGGACACTTAGGTTGCTTCCATGTCCTGGCTGTTGTAAACAGTGCTGCAGTGAACATTTTGGTACATGACTCTTTTTGAATTATGGTTTTCTCAGGGTATATGCCCAGTAGTGGGATTGCTGGGTCGTATGGTAGTTCTATTTTTAGTTTCTTAAGGAACCTCCATACTGTTCTCCATAGTGGCTGTATCAATTTACATTCCCACCAACAGTGCAAGAGGGTTCCCTTTTCTCCACACCCTCTCCAGCATTTATTGTGTGTAGATTTTTTGATGATGGCCATTCTGACTGGGGTGAGGTAATACATCATTGTAGTTTTGATTTGCATTTCTCTACTGATTAGAATGTTGACCATTCTTTCATGTGTTTGCTGCCAATCTGTATATCTGCTTTGAAGAAATGTCTATTTAGGTCTCCTGCCCATTTTTGGATTGGGTTGTTTTTTTGATATTGAGCTGCATGAGCTGCTTGTATATTTTGGAGATTAATCCTTTGTCAGTTGCTTCGCTTGCAAATATTTTCTCCCATTCTGAGGGTTGTCTTTTGGTCTTGTTTATGGTTTCCCCTGCTGTGCAAAAGCTTTTGTTTCATTAGGTCCCATTTGTTTATTTTTGTTTTGATTTCCATTTCTCTAGGAGGTGGGTCAAAAAGGATCTCGCTGTGATTCATGTCATAGAGTGTTCTGCCTACGTTTTCCTCTAAAAGTTTTATAGTGTCTGGCCTTACATTTACGTCTTTAATCCATTTTGAGTTTATTTTTCTGTATGGTGTTACAGAGTGTTCTAATTTCCTTCTTTTACATGTACCTGTCCAGTTTTCCCAGCGTTACTTATAGAAGAGGCAGTCTTTTCTCCATTGTATATTCTTGCCTCCTTTATCAAAGATAAGGTAATCAGGACTTCCCTGGTGGCGCAGTGGTTGAGAGTCTGCCTGCCGATGCAGGGGACACGGGTTCGTGCCCCGGTCCGGGAAGATCCCACATGTCACGGAGCGGCTGGGCCCGTGAGCCATGGCCACTGAGCCTGTGTGTCTGAAGCCTGTGCTCCACAACGGGAAAGGCCACAACAGTGAGAGGCCCACATACCGCAAAAAAAAAAAAGATAATCATATGTGTGTGGGTTTATCTCTGGGCTTTCTAACCTGTTCCATTGATCTATATTTCTGTTTTTGTGCCAGTACCATACTGTCTTGATTACTGTAGCTCTGTAATATAGTCTGAAGTCTGGGAGCCTGATTCCCCCAGCTCCGTCTTTCTTTCTCAAGATTGCTTTGGCTATTCGGGGTCTTTTGTGTTTCCATTCAAACTGTGACATGTTTTGTTCTAGTTCTGTGAAAAATGCCATTGGTAGTTTTGATTGGGATTGCATTGAATCTGTAGATTGCTTTGGGTAGTATAGTTATTTCACAATGTTAATTCTTCCAATCAAAGAACATGGTATATCTCTCCATCTGTTTGTATCATCTTTAATTTCTTTCATCAGTGTCTTATAGTTTTCTGCATACAGGTCTTTTCTCTCCGTACGTAGGTTTATTCCTAGGTATTTTATTCATTTTGTTGCAATGGTAAATGGGAGTGTTTCCTTAATTTCTCTTTCAGATTTTTCATCATTAGTGTATAGGAAAGCAAGAGATTTCTGTGCATTAATTTTGTATCCTGCTACTTTACCCAATTCATTGCTCTAGTAGTTTTCTGATAACATCTTTAGGATTCTCTATGTGTAGTATCATGTCATCTGCAAACAGTGACAGTTTTACTTCTTCTTTTCCAATTTGGATTCCTTTTACTTCTTTTTCTTCTCTGATTGCTGTAGCTAAAACTTCCAAAACTACGTTGAATACTAGTGATGAGAGTGGGCTACCTTGTCTTGTTCTTTATCTTAGGGAAATGGTTTCAGTTTTTCACCATTGAGAACGATGTTGGCTGTGAGTTTGTCATACATGGCCTTTACTATGTTGAGGTAAGTTCCCTCTATGTCTATTTTCTGGAGTGTTTTTATCAAAAATGGATGTTGAATTTTGTCAAAAGCTTTTTCTGCATCTATTGAGATGATCATATGGACTGTATCCTTCAATTTGTTAATATGGTGTATCACATTGGTTGACTTGCATATACTGAAAAATCCTTGCATGCCTGGGATAAATCCCACTTATCATGGTGTATAATCCTTTTAACGTGCTGTTGGATTCTGTTTGCTAGTATTTTGTTGAGGATTTTTGCATCTATGTTCATCAGTGATATTGGCCTGTAGTTTTCTTTTTTGTGACATCTTTGGTTTTCATATCAGGGGGATGGTGGCCTCGTAGAATGAGTTTGGGAATGTTCCTCCCTCTGGTATATTTTGGAAGAATTTGAGAAGAATAGGTGTTAGCTCTTCTCTAAATGTTTGATAGAATTCACCTGTGAAGCCAGCTGGTCCTTGGCTTTTGTTTGTTGGAAGATTTCTAATCACAGTTTCAATTTCAGTGCTTGTGATTGGTCTCTTTATATTTTCTATTTCTTCCTGGTTCAGTCTCAGAATGTTGTGCTTTTCTAAGAATTTGTCCATTTCTTCCAGGTTGTCCATTTTATTAGCATATAGTTGCTTGTAGTAATCTTTCACGATCCTTTGTATTTCTACAGTGTGTGGTGTTACTTCTCCTTTTTCATTTCTAATTCTGTTGATTTGAGTCCTCTTCTTTTTTTCTTGATAAGTTTGACTAATGGTTTATCAATTTTGTTTACCTTCTCAAAGAACCAGCTTTTAGTTTAATTGATCTTTGCTATTGTTTCCTTCATTTATTTCTGGTCTGATCTTTATGATTACTTTCCTTCTGCTAAATTTGGGGATTTTTTGTTCTTCTTTCTCTAATTGCTTTAGATGTAAGGTTAGGTTGTTTATTTGAGATGTTTCTTGTTTCTTGAGGTAGGATTGTATTGATATAAACTTCCCTCTTAGAACTGCTTTTGCTGCATCCCATAGGTTTTGGGTCGTCGTGTTTTCACTGTCATTTGTTTATAGGTATCTTTTGATTTCCTCTTTGATTTCTTCAGTGATCTCTCGCTTATTTAGTAGCGTATAGTTTGGCCTTCATGTGTTTGTATTTTTTACCGTTTTTTTTCCTGTAATTGGTATCTAGTCTCATAGCATTGTGGTCAGAAAAGATACTTGATACGATTTCAGTTTTGTTAAATTTACCAAGGCTTGATTTGTGACCCAAGATATGATCTATACTGGAGAATGTTCCATGAGCACTTGAGTAGAAAGTGTATTCTGTTGTTTTTGGATGGAATGTCCTATAAATATCATTTAACACCATCTTGTTTAATGTGTCATTTAAAGCTTGTGTTTCCTTATGTATTTTCATTTTGGATGATCTGTCCATTGGTGAAAGTGGGTTGTTAAAGTCCCCTACTATGATTGTGTTACTGTCGATTTCCCCTTTTATGGCTGTTAGCATTTGCCTTATGTATTGAGGTGCTCCTATGTTGGGTGCAAAAATATTTACAATTGTTTTATCTTCGTGGATTGATAATTTGATCATTCTGTAGTGTCCTTCTTTGCCTCTGTAATAATCTTTATTTTAAAGTCTATTTTCTCTGATATGAGAATTGCTACTCCAGCTTTCTTTTGATTTCCATTTCCACGGAATATCTTTTTCCGTACCCTCACTTTCAGTCTGTATGTGTCCCTAAGTCTGAAGTGGGTCTCTTGTAGACAGCATATATATGGGTCTTGTTTTTGAATCCATTCAGACAGTCTATGTCTTTTGGTTGGAGCAATTAATCCATCTACATTTAAGGTAATGATCAATATGTATGTTCCTAATACCATTTTCTTAATTGTTTTGGGCTTGTTATTGCAGGGATTTTCCTTCTCTTGTGTTTGCTGCCTAGAGAAGTTCCTTTAGCATTCATTGTAAAGCTGGTTTGGTGGTGCTGAATTCTCTTAGCTTTTGCCTGTCTGTAAAAGTTCTAATTTCTCGGGGCTTCCCTGGTGGTGCAGTGGTTGAGAGTCCGCCTGCCGATGCAAGGGACGCGGGTTTGTGCCCCAGTACGGGAAGATCCCACATGCCACGGAGTGGCTGGGCCCGTGAGCCATGGCCACTGAGCCTGCACGTCTGGAGCCTGTGCTCCACAACAGGAGAGGCCACAACAGTGAGAGGCCCGCATACCGCAAAAAAAAAAAAAAGTTCTAATTTCTCCATCAAATCTGAATGAGATCCTTGCTGGGTAATCTTGGTTGTAGGTTTTTCCCTTTCATCACTTTAAATATGTCCTGCCACTCCCTTCTGGCTTGCAGAGTTTCTGCTGAAAGATCAGCTGTTAACCTTATGGGGATTCCCTTGTATGTTATTTGTTGCTTTCCCTGCTGCTTTCAATATTTTTTCTTTGTATTTAATTTTTGATAGTTTGATTAATATGTGTCTTGGCATGTTTCTCCTTGGAATTATCCTGTATGGGACTCTCTGGACTTCCTGGACTTGATTGACTATTTCCTTTCTTATATTAGGGAAGTTTTCAACTATAATCTCTTCAAATATTTTCTCAGTCCCTTTCTTTTTCTCTTCTTCTTCTGGGACCCCTATAATTCGAATGTTGGTGTGTTTAATGTTGTCCCAGAGGTCTCTGAGACTGTCCTCAATTTTTTTATTCTTTTTTCTTTATTCTGCTCTGTGGGAGTTATTTCCACTATTTTATCTTCCAGGTCACTTATCCGTTCTTCTGCCTCAGTTATTCTGCTATTGATCCCTTCTAGAGAATTTTTAATTTCATTTATTGTGTTGTTCATCATTGTTTGCTCTTTAGTTCCTCTAGGTCTTTGTTAAACATTTCTTGTATTTTCTCCATTCTATTTCCAAGATTTTGGATCATCTTTACTATCATTATTCTGAATTCTTTTTCAGGTAGGCTGCCTATTTCCTCTCCATTTGTTTGGTCTGGTGGGTTTTTACCTCGCTCCATCATCTGCTGCGTGTTTCTGTGTCTTCTCATTTTGCTGAACTTACTGTGTTTGGGGTCTGGTTTTCACAGGCTGCAGATTTGTACTTCCTTTTGTTTTTGGTGTCTGCCCCCAGTGGTAAGGTTGGTTCAATGGGTTGTGTATGCTTCCTGGTGGAGGGGACTGGTGTCTGTGTTCTGGTGGATGAGGCTGGATCTTGTCTTTCTGGTGGGCAGGACTGCGTCCAGTGGTGTGGTTTTGGTTGTCTACAACCTTATGATTTTAGGCAGCCTCTCTGCTAATGGGTGGGGTTGTGTTCCTGTCTTGCTAGTTGTTTGGCATAGGGTGTCCAGCACTGTAGCTTGCTGGTCACTGAGTGGAGCTGGGTCTTAGCACTGAGATGGAGATCTCTGGGAGATTTTCGTCATTTGATCTTACGTGGAGCGGGGAGGTCTCTGGTGGACCAATATCCTGAACTTGGCTCTCCCATCTCAGAGGCACAGGCCTGACACCCAGCCAGAGCACCAAGACCCTGTCACCCACACGGCTCAGAAGAAAAGGGAGAAAAAAAAAGAAATTAAAATAAATATAGTTATTAAAATAAAAAATTTAAAGAATTATTAAATTAAAAAATTTTTTAAGTAATTAAAAAAAGAGAACAACAAAACCAATAAACAAATCCACCAATGATAACAAGTGTTAAAAACTAAGATAAACATAAAAATCAGAAACTGGTCAGTAGCATACAGCAAACCCCAAGTCTACAGTTGCTCCCAAAGTCCACCTCCTTAATTCGGGATGATTCGTTGTCTGTTCAGGTATTCCACAGATGCAGGGTACATCACGTTGATTGTGGAGATTTAATCCACTGCTCCTGAGGCTGCTGGGAGAGATTTCCCTTTCTCTTCTTTGTTCGCACAGCTCCTGGGGTTCAGCTTTGGATTTGGACCCGCCTCTGCGTGTAGGTCGCCTGAGGGCGTCTGTTCTTCGCTCAGACAGGACGGGGTTAAAGGAGCCGCTGATTCGGGAGCTCTGGCTCACTCAGGCCGGGGCGAGGGAGCGGCACGGATGCGGCTCGAGCCTGCGGCGGCAGAGGCTGGCATGTTACACCAGCCTGAGGCGCACCGTGCGTTCTCCCGGGGAAGTTGTCCCTGGAACCCGGCACCCTGGCAGTGGTGGGCTGCACAGGCTCCCGGGAGTGGAGGTGTGGACAGTGACCTGTGCTTGCACACAGGCTTCTTGTTGGCTGCAGCAGCGGCCTTAGCGTCTCATGCCCGTCTCTGGGGTCCGCGCTGATAGCCGCGGCTCGCGCCCGTCTCTGGAGCTCGTTTAGGCGGTCCTCTGAATCCCCTCTCCTCGAGCACCCCGAAACAATGGTCTCTTGCCTCAGGCAGTTCCAGACTTTTTCCCGGACTCCCTCCCGGGTAGCTGTGGCGCACTAGCCCCTTCAGGCAGTGTTCACGCCGCCAAGCCCAGTCCTCTCCCTGGGATCCAACCGAAGCCCGAGCCTCAGCTCCCAGCCCCGCCTGTCCCGGCGGGTGAGCAGACAAGCCTCTCGGGCTGGTGAGTGCCGGTCGGCCCTGATCCTCTGTGCGGGAATCTCCCTGCTTTGCTCTCCGCACCCCTGTTGCTGTGCTCTCCTCCGCGGCCCCGAAGCTTTCCCCCTCCGCCACCCGCAGTCTCCGCCCGTGAAGGGGCTTCCTAGTGTGTGGAAATCTTTCCTCCTTCACAGCTCCCTCCTAGAGGTGCAGGTCCTGTCCCTATTCTTTTGTCTCTGTTTATTCTTTTTTCTTTTGCCCTACCCAGGTACGTGGTGAGTTTCTTGCCTTTTGGGAGGTCTGAGGTCTTCTGCCAGCATTCAGTAGGTGTTCTGTAGGAGTTGTTCCACATCGCTGTATTTTTTTTTGTGTGTGTGTGCGGTACGTGGGCCTCTCACTGTTGTGGCCTCTCCCGTTGCGGAGCACAGGCTCTGGACGCACAGGCTCAGCGGCCATGGCTCACGGGCCCAGCGGCTCCGCGGCATGTGGGATCTTCCTGGACCGGGGCACGAACCCGCGTCCCCTGCATCGGCAGGCGGACTCCCAACCACTGCGCCACCAGGGAAGCCCACGTCGATGTATTTTTGATGTATTTGTAGGGAGGAAGGTGATCACGTCTTACTCCTCTGCCATCTTGAAGGTCCTCTCTCTATATCTTTTTAACAAAGCAAAGGGTTTGAGCTTCAAAAGGTGATAAATTGTGGGGAAGTGACTAGGAAATATATGGGGAGGAGCTAATGGAAGATAGGGCTATTTTAGTAAGGTCTGTTTATGCAAACTCGTCTTAGTGTTGACTCCCCATCTGCAATGATAAGAGTCGCTCTTCTCTCCCTGGTACAGGGCTGGTACCTTCTTCAAAGGGAAATTTATGCCCTGCTTTTAGGCAGATATGAGGAGGGCAGAGAACTCTCCCTGCATCTGCTGAGTCTCAGTTTCCTTCAACTCAAAATAGTCTTTGTGCCAAAGTGGCCTATTTTGGGGTAACATATTCTGATCCGCTTCCCCACGCTGCTTCAGGTGGGGCTGTGGTGGATATTCCTGTTGGCCAGGAAGCCATGCGGAGGCCCAGACACTACCACCACCATCCCCAAACTCATGCACAGCCTGTGGACCTCCCAAAATCGAGAAGGTGCTGAACTACACAACTAGGCCTGGCGGAAGCCCTGCTCTGCCCCCGAGGGAATCTCCATCTTCACTGCCTCTTTCTCCGCTCCTTCAGCCCACTCACAAGGAGCCCCTCCTGTAAGGCACTGGCTCCTTCACCTACATTTCAAAACCCTTACTGACTGCATCGAACCCTAAGTTTAGGGGGAAAAATTCTCCTTGAGTAATTTTTCTTGTAATTAATCAAACCAATCCATAACTGTGAAGGGTAAAGAATTGTCCTCTCACCCCCAGCCCTATGGGGGTGATTTACTTAATGTCACTAGTTACTTCTGAACACTGGTATTAACCACCTCCAACCTGGGAGCCTCCTTACAGTGATTTGGACCCTGAGAGAGTCTTTTATTCACCTGAGTGGGTAACGTAAAGATGAGCAATCTCGGGCTTCCCTGGTGGCTCAGTGGTTGAGAGTCCGCCTGCCGATGCAGGGGACACGGGTTCGTGCCCCGGTCCAGGAATATCCCACATGCCGCAGAGTGGCTGGGCCCGTGAGCCATGGCCGCTGAGCCTGCGCATCCGGAGCCTGTGCTCCGCAACGGGAGAGGCCACAACAGTGAGAGGCCCGCATACGGCAAAAAAAAAAAGATGAGCAATCCCTTCTCAAATATTATGACCAGTAGATTTGTCTTTTCCTCCCTTACTAGAGGGCTGGATTGGGCTCTAGAAGACTGTTCTCCAGACAGGAGTAGATTTTGGTGGTTCTTGTTGCCACTGTAGATTCTTGTGGAAGAGGCGGAATGTCTCCTCCCAGAGGTTTTGATTTAGACGGTTTGAGGGGAATCCAGGATCTAGATTGTTAACTGACATCTCAGGGCCTTCCAAATCCAGTGATTCACAGACAACACTTGGAGAAACTTTGGATTCAATGATCTTCCTAGTTTTCTATTTTTTGTCTAGTAGATTTAATAAAGTTGTGACTTAAAGTTATGTTTCCTTCCTGGTGGTTTTAGACAATTCATATTTGAGTTTAATCTGGGAGCCACAGTATTGTCCATTTACCCAAGACGCCTTCTTCGGGAATCTGTGGTCAACAGCACAGCCATCTGTGACACCGATACTTGCTCAGTGGGAATTCATTCCTCGGTAGGCTGGGGCTTCTCAGGAATCCCCTGCAGGTCCAGTGTCACAGGGCTGTTGGGTGTGAATGTCTTGGTCCATAGCAACAACTGTCCTGGAGGAGAGATCCTAGAACTTGAGTGAAACAGAACGTAGCAAATATGCCTTTGAAAGACTCACACCTTTCTTGTTTAGTCAAGGGATTAACTATGACCAAGGAGCCGAGGGAAAATGCTGAATTCATCCACTTTACCCCTACCGACCTCTAGGGGGCAGCAGAGCCAGGAGAAACATTCATTAACGCCAGTCCGTCTGTAGTGACTGGCTCGCTGATGGAAAGGGAAGACAGGGAGAGCTCTGAATGCTCAGGATTCTACAGCCATGGCCGCATTTCCCACTTCCGATGGAGGCATCTCCGGACCTCGGAGAAAACCAGGGGTCTGGGCAAAGAAAGGCACAGGACTTCTAAAACACCCTGTGAACTCTAAGCCCATACGATGGCCCAAACTGCTGAGATGGAAACCCACATCCACCACCTCCAGGGATTGCCTTTGGGTAGGTTACTTCTTTGCTTCCTTATCTATCAAAGGGGAAGAGTAATACTACCCACCTTAAGTGACTGAGGAGAGATGAAATGAGTTACTAGATGTAAATCGTGTAGAAGAATGGCTAGCACAGAGTAAGTGCTTTCTAAATGACTGCTCCTCGAGTCACAAATAACTCCAAACCATTTTTGGAAAATGCCAGATTCGGGATAGCGCTGATTTTTAATAATTTTCATTTGGGTTGGACCCAGACAGATCTTTTAAAATAATTAATAATATCTAACAGGTGCCTGGAATTGCTGATTTGAATAAGTCAGTGTTGGATTAACAAGATTTTGTCTAGGGTAGGTATAAACAGGAATATATAGAACATGTTTCTGACAGATACATACAGGGCCTTTGGCAAATCAAATACTCCATGTAATAGGGAGCTACGTGTGCATCATACCCAATTGCCAATTTTCAAAAATCTCTATAGAATAAAATATCTCTAACACTAAACCACATTAGATATAATGTTTCTTGAAGGTTCAGGGTCTGCGGTGAACCACAGCTATTACTGTAGTGGAGATGCTTTGGCAGGCTGGTTCCTAGTGCCTCAGTGTTTGCTGGTATTTTCATTCATTCATCAGCTTTGTTTTCCACAGACATTTGGAGTCTTTCATTCAAACCACAGTGCAAGTGTGAGGTCATATCTAAAACCACTAAGCAGTGACTCAAGTCCTCTGGAGGGACTTTTCTGAACAACTGCTGAGTTTACTTTCGGTTAAGTCCAGTAGCTTTGCCGGTGGGATATATGAAACTCTTGACACAGCCAAACAACCCCAGCAAACTCTCAGAATCCAGTTAGTAAATAAACTCCATTGTAATGTAAGAAAAAAACACTGCCCTTGCTATTTACCCTTCACACCTAAAGAGTAAATGATACTGTGGGAACAATGAAGGATATCACTGAAAAGAACATGAGCAAAAGGCAAAATTGCCTCTTCTAAGACTCCTCTTGCCCACTAAGAATGGGATTTGGGCAGGATGCCTTCAGAAATGATTTTTTTCCCCGGGAATGACAACATTCAGTACCACATAAGAAGTGAAATTGAAGCATTGATCTTATTCTTCAAATACAGGATAGCTTCAATATTAAAATTAACATATAAATGTAGCATCCATCTTATTTTGAACTCACTTCTGCTGAGTAAATGCACATATAAAGAATGAATCACTGAAACAGTATGCAATGAAATCAAGTTCATTTTTCAAATACGTCAGTTCAAATGCAGTCAGTACCTGTTTTCTGGGCACCCAACAAATGTTCCCAGGATGCCTCCCCTACCATCGTCTCCCACAGATCCAGCCACAGGGCAACCTGGAGACCCTGGAAGATGAGTCCCTGAAGAGCAAACCCCATAATATATGACTGCTACACTGCACTGAATAGGATCCCCTCCTCTGGTCCTATTCTTTTCATAAATTTTAAATGTTCTTAGGCTCTTAGAAGCTGGCCAATTAACTGTAAGAGCCTAGACCAGAGGTCTACAATCACTGCCCCTTTTCCCTGGTACCTGTCCCCTTTCCAGGTTGCTCTTCTATTAATTTCAACGACAGCCATACACCTGGCTAACAAATGCCTTGCTTCTCAAGACGTTTGTGAAACTACTTCTGGTTTTCCCATCATATCTGTTGAGATAATACAGATATAATAGAAATGCTTCTACTTTTCACTGTGTATTTCCTGCAATCTAGCCCAGATGCTATAGAGCAACTTTAAAACACATTTGGGAGCCAGCAACTGAAATTCACTTACAATTAACTCTTGTTTCTACATATTATTTCTGGAGATTCCACTATGGAATTATGGAAGTATACAGCAAATTACTATGTTAATTTTTTTCTTCTGCAGGACTGGCATGTTTGTAAGTCTATTTTAAACTCACTCTTATTCACTAAAATTCAGTTAAGAGCAACATCTCTTTTGAAAAACTTACTGCTTTATACTCAGATTATATTATCACCAAACAGCTAATGTTAAACATGGACAGCAGAATGAAATCAAGTGATCTAAAAAGGACAAAACAAAACCAAAAATAAAAACAAGAAACAGAAAAAGAAACTGTTGATATTTCACAGTGAGATATCGCCTCACACCTGTTAGAATGGCTATTACCAAAAAGACAAGAGGTAAGTGCTGGAGAGGGTGTGGAGAAAAGGGAACCCTCTTGCACTGTTGTTGGAAATGTAAATTGGGGTGGCCACTATGGAGAACAGTATGGAGGTTCCTCAAAAACCTAAAAATAGAACTACCATATGATCCAACAATTCCAATTCTGGGAATATATCCGAAGAAAATGAAAATACTATCTCAGAGAGATATCTGCACTCCATGCACTTTGCAGCATTATTCACAACATACGGAAACAACCTAAGTGTCCATCGACGCGTAAATAGATAAAGAAAATGTTACATCCTAAGTGAAATAAGCCAGCCACAAAAAGACAAGTACTATATGACCTCACTTATATGTGGAATCTAAAAAAGCCAAACTCACAGAAACAGGGAGTAGACTGGTGGTTGCCAGGGGCTAAAGGGTGGGGAAATGAGGAGATGTTGGTCAAAGTGTACAAACTTCCAATTACAAGATGAATAGGTCCTGGGGATCTAATGTATGGTGATTATGGTTAACAATACTGTATTGTATACTTGAAAGTTGCTGAGAGAACAGATTTAAACCACAAAAAGAAGTAATTATGTGAGGTGATAGATGTGTTAACTAACCTTATTATGGAAATCATTTTGCAACACATACACATATCAAATCATCACATTATACATCTTTAACAATGCTACATGTCAATTATATCTCAATAAAGCTGGAGAAAGGGGAAGGTTTGTTGATATTTCTTAGAACCCAAAGCTCCAGGGCAAAACCTATTTCCAGGTGTCACGAGTAAGCCAGGAATCACAGAACAACTGAAAAACTGGCAGCAGTCCCCTTAGGGGAAAGGATAGCATGCTTATGCTAATATCTGGTCCTTTACCAAACCCAAGTTTCCAGAAACAGGCATTTCTGATCCCAAACGTGTACTCGATCTAATCATTAACACTGACACTACCATTATTTGAACTGGCTCTAGGGCGTGAATTAAGACTGCGTACACAGTGAACTTTACTCTTGCCGTAGGAAAGTAGATGTGAGTGGAATGGGGATCTTGAAATCCCCAGCATCACAGTTTGTATCCCTCAGCTCTTTTACTTGGCATAGATCTAAGAAGGAAACCTAAGGATGTGATGCAGAGTGAGGCAGATCTCAAATCTTAGTGAGTTTAAGAATTACGTGGAGGGACTTCCCCGGTGGCGCAGTGGTTAAGAATCCACCTGCCAATGCAGGGGACACGGGTTCGAGCCCTGGTCCAGGAAGATCCCACATGCCGTGGAGCAACTAAGCCCGTGTGCCACAACTACTGAGCCCGTGTGCCACAACTACTGAAGCCCACGCGCCTAGAGCCCGTGCTCTGCAACAAGAGAAGCCACTGCAATGAGAAGCCCGCGCACCGCAATGAGAGTAGCCCCCGCTCGCCACAACTAGAGAAAGACCGCACGCAGCAACAAAGACCCAACGCAGCCAAAAATAAATAAATAAATAAATGAAAAAGAATTACCTGGAGAGGATGGTAAAAATGTAGGAGCTTAGGCTACAGGGATTCTGCACTCAACAAGTGGGGCCCAGGAATCTAAACTAGAGACTAAGTATCAGGTGCCTGGACCACACTTTGAGACAAACTGCTGCAGGACAACACGAGTAGCCCACCCGCCATCACATCAAAGATGAACAAAGCATCTACTGTAAGACTAGCAGGGGGAAAGGAGCACTGTGGGTTAATAGGAATTAACTCTCTATAAGCCTGGCCTGACTCGACCGCAAGTGTACAGCCGAGGACCCAGATATTCTGTGTGACAGATGGGATTTAACTAGGAACTGGTTGATGTTGTTTTCCTCTTTTCATCCAGGTGTTGAGTTTCCTGTGAAAGAGTGACTGAGTGCCCATGGGCAGAGCAGTGTTCATTTCCCTTGAATTCTTACATGCCAACCGTAGCAGGATGGTCTTTGAGAGCTGAGCTAGAATCTAAGAGGTTTTGCCACTTTAACCAGAGGGGCCTCAGTTGTCACGACTGCAGAGGAAGCAAAACTGAATGCAGGAAGCAGGACATAGGATCTTAACGAACAATTTTTCCCTCCGACCCCGTACCACACTTACCGCACCGAAACAAACACATCTTGCTTCAGAAGTACACTGAGGATCAAACATACCTGTAGTAGCCCAGAAATAAGCTGTCTTATAGGCAGTTCCATTTTGCTGGCCATTGGGAAAAGAGGGCAAGGACTTTGATGATCTGTGGGCAAAATCAAACTGTCAGGATACCATGTCTTAAGCCGTTTTGCTTAATCCAGGTCACTCAACCTCAAGATATGACAGATTTTATAGCACTGTCATCTCATATAGAATCTGTTATCATTGCTGCTTGTTAGATAAATATAGATAAACTTTTGAAGATACCTTTGAAAATACATTTTTGCTAGGTAGGCCCAGACATTAGCCCATCACTACCATATAAAATGTCCTGCACATGTATTTTTAGAATCAGGGGTCACATTCTTCTCCTCTCCAGCCCCTCACTAAAACATAACCTTAACAACAAATCGTATTTACTTTTAAACACTCTGGTATGTAACCATGTCAACTAAATACACATTAGTCCAACTAATATAAGGAATTTTTCCCCTCAATGATTTCTCATTCCAAAGGTGCCCAGTAGAAATAAAAATGAGATTTTGTTTGAAATATGTTTTCCTCCTGGGACCCATGCAAGGATGGTGGGCAGCTGACATCAGCTCCTGTTCCCACTGAGGGAGGAGCATCTCAGGCCGAGAGGATTTGCCCTTCTTCCTCCCAGGATGAAGGTCCCTTCAAGACCTATTCTTGTGCTGGGAGCTCTCTCTGCATCCTTGTCATGTAAAGGGTTTCACTTATTTTCTTTCCCTTCCACATTCATAAGTTTATTGTCTGACCTGGGCAGTCATCTTTCCTCTCCAGCATTCTGAAGAAAGGAGTAAGAAGTGGTTGGTGTGAGCACCACTGCACATGATTGTTCTAAAACTCACTTTTAAAAATACCTGAGCAAGAAGTTTGCCACATACAGTAGCCCCCCCAAAATGCTTTTTAAATGAAGGGGAAAAGCCCTGAAGTTTCGCTGTGGTCATCCCCCAAAGCCAGAATGGCATCTTCTCCAAGCGAAAATGAGGGAATCCACTTCTTCATCCTGAATGCAAATAGGAGGATATACTGAACTTAACAGGAGTAACTGCTCTCACGGATGGAGTACTTTCTCTGTGTCAGGTACCGTGCTATGCACTTTGCTTACTTTCCACACTGTAGATGTTTTCATTTTTACTTTGTTTTTAATGAGATTCTCCATCATATAATCCCTGCTGTCTTGGACTCAACGGGCAGGTAACTCGGACAATAACATACAAAGAGCATCCTCTTACACATAATAGGCACTCAATAATTATCTGTTGAAGAAACAAACGGATGGAGGGACTGAATTATGTCTATTCTTGAAAAATAAATTCTGTCTTTCTGAATGCAGCCCCCAAACTTTGCCATTCATATTTCTCAAGGGACATCGCCTTTAACTGAAGCCTTGATCCATGCACTGGTAAGTAGCTTTTATATCAAGTTTCTATTTTTAGAGATCCTCTTTCCACAAGTAGAAATGACATAAACCAAGATCATCTCCTTAGTTTATTTTTTTCTAGAGTCCTTAGCATGCTACATTAACCTGACAAAGCTTAATCTTGTGTTCATTTCACAATACGTTTCATGCAGTTCACAGCTGTGATTGGCTTTACACTGACATTGACATTACACGTTTCGATTCAGCCATGTGAAAAGGATAATTCTTAATGGAGTTTGTCTCTGAAAACTGTCCAAGCTTAAATAAGCATGTGAGCGGTTCACTCTATTAAGTGCAGTCTCTCTTTAAAATGCAAGGATTTTTAGCATAGGAGTATAAGGTCCCTGTTTATAGTCCGTTTGCAACCGAACCACTGCCTTTAGGTTTCACATATCCTAAGGAATCCTCTTTTACAAAATTTCATTCAAGGGGTTTCCCTGGTGGCGCAGTGGTTGAGAGTCCGCCTGCCGATGCAGGGGACGCGGGTTTGTGACCCGGTCCGGGAAGATCCCACATGCCGCGGAGCGGCTGGGCCCGTGAGCCATGGCCGCTGAGCCTGCGCGTCCACAGCCTGTGCTCCGCAACGGGAGAGGCCCGTGTACCGCAAAAAAAAAAAAAAAATTTCATTCAAGTATACTATTTTATTGAACATTCCAGGCTCAGTTTAGGGGCAAGGCTGACCTTCAGCTCTACATCCCCAAATAAATCTTCCATGGGCCCAAGGCTTTCCCAAGACTATTCTCTTTTACAACGAACATTCAGCACTAAAGCCACAGAGCAGAGCTATTTGGCATTTTCCAGTGAAGTGCAAGAAATTAAATAAGTTATGTTTTTATTGCTAAGGTATAGAATCAAGCACAGTCACTTTGTGAAACAGAAGGAAAAGGTATACACAGGATGTGGCCTCTCCTCAAGGGGGGCCCAGGGTTCAAATGCACAGACAATGTCACCTGGTCACCACCCATCGGGTAGCACTTTAAGATGAAGTGTTGAGTATTCTAGAGTCTGAGGAGTCAGACCTCTCGTCATAGTCGTCCTCGGCGTAAATGGACTGCTTTGACACGATGGGACACCCATCGTCAGGGATGGGTATCCGAGGGTCTTCGGGGACGCGGGCGGGGAGGACAGGTGAGCTTCTGAAGACGCTGGTAGAGTTAGTGGGGAAAGGGCTGACGTACTGGGACCTCAGCTGGTACTGTTGCTGCAACGTCATGGTGTTCCACAGGGTGACATCGTTGGGAAGAAAGGGGCTCGACTGGTTTCTCGCCAAAGTATTCCTCAGCATCAGAGGGTACCGGGGGGGCTGGGGGAACGGGTGCTGCAGGGGCACGGCCAGGGGGTTGGGGACCACGTTACTGGAGTCGGCGGAAAACCGCAACGTGTCTGGGACTCTGAAGGCCGAGCCCACGGACCATTTGGAAGAGGAGATGGGGTAGGAGCTCAAGGTGTGTTCAAAGATGTGCCCGCTGGAGGGCAGCACCAGGCCCTCGGGCTCTGCCGCAGTTCGGTCTGTGGCCAAGCTGGAGGTGCGGCTGGAGAGCAGGACCTCCACGGCGCTCACCAGGTCGCCCCCGCAGCCCTTCAGGATCAGCTCCAGCACCGTGGGCTTCTGATTGGGGAATATTTTTTTTAACACTTCCAGGGGCGGTCTGTTGGCTTTCAAGCTGAAGGGCAGAGACACGGTCCCCGAGGGGCCCTCGATCAGGAGGTGATTCTGCTCCCCGGGATACTTGGGGCTGTCGGGTCGGCTCTCAGAGCTGCCTCCGTTCTTCTGGACCGCATACCCCGCTTCGTCCACCGACACTATCTCGGGGCTCTCTGGCGTGAAGCAGCCCTTACTTTTGGCCACGTCCGGGGAGCTCCTCTGGTCCGTGTCTTTGTCACTGAAGGTCTCAGTGGTGTCCGCTGTGCTGCTGTCCCCGAGTCGTTCTTCAGTCAAATCTGAAAAGCAGAGAACAGCTGGGTTAATCCTTTCCTGGTGTGTGTAAAGGGGAACAGATGTGCTCAGGAGAGGGCCCTACATGGGCTTTCTGCAAGGGGAACTGCTTCCTTGTGGGTTATAACATACTGCAAGCCTTAAAAATATCCAGTGTGTCACTGGCAAATGGGAAAAAAATACCTGGAAATAAAGATCTAGAAATCGGAGTGATTTCTCAGAATGGTGTGTGCAGGGAAGCTTGCCTTCAACACAGAACGGAAACACGATACCTACAACCACAGATGTGGCTGTCTAGTGCTAACAATCTAAATAGGGGCCAGGCTGGGGATAAACACCATCCAGGGAAGAACAGGAAAATGAACCCAGGCTTGTCTTCCGGTCCCTCTTCTGCAAATGAGGTGGCCGGTGTCATTCAAAGACATTAACAGCCAGCGCACGACGCATATACCCATGGGAAATTTTAATATTTTAAATCCATTTTCCCATAGGCAGATTTTGTGTCAAATGTTCTGTGAACTAGTCGTCAGTATGTTTCATCAGGATACCATGTACAATAACTAGTCGATATGATTGCCAAAGTGATACAGGCAGCCTCTATACATTGAAATTTTTCTTAAAAGCCCACTCAAGGTCCTGGCAGACTTGGTTGCCTATAACCCACACTAGAGGGTAAGCAAAACCAGCTGTGAAATCTGGATGTGGGACAGGCTACAGAGAGAAAGAAGGAAATGGCTGGAGAAGGCTTCTGAAACTGCCAGGGAGCAAGATCCACCAGTGAAGCAGTGCGTCCATAACTCCAGGACCTGGGCTGCAAGAAGCAGACAGGTTTTCATGAACTGTTTCATTAGTAAAGTTCATGGAGAGAACTTCAAGATACCTTCCTGAACTATATTAAAAGAAGAGAGAAACAAAACAAAAAGCTTCCCAAATAAAGCAGAGATTTGCCGTGAAGTAAACCAGTTGCAAATTTAACATTTTGACTTAAGACATCACCCCCCCACAAGGGCTAGTATTACGGTGCTAAACAGACAGAAAGGAAGGAAGGAAGGAAGGAAGGAAGGAAGGAAGGAAGGAAGGAAGGAAGGAAGGTAGGAGTAAATAAGTAAGATTGGTCTGCTTGCAGAAGTAGGCTCTAAGAGATCTTAATAATAAAGAAACATATTCTTTATTAACAAGCTATATGCTAGTGGATTTTTATCCACTGCCCTGCCTGAATAGCCTCATTGTCGCCTTCTCAGTGGGCACACCTGATTATGTGTAGATAGCCAGCTGGTGAAATTTCATCAAAGCAGCTTCTAAAATCCATCTCCTCCTATTTGTTGTTGTTTATTTTAAAACGCTTAAACAGGGACTTCCCTGGTGGTGCAGTGGTTAAGAATCCACCTGCCAATACAGGGGACATGAGTTCGATCCCTGGTCCGGGAAGATCCCACGCGCTGTGGAACAACTAAGCCCATGCGCCACAACCATTGAGCCTGCGCTCTGGAGCCCGTGAACCACAACTACCGAAGCCTGCGTGCCTAGAGCCCGTGCTCCGCAACAAGAGAAGCCTCCGCAGTGAGAAGCCTGCGCACCGCAATGAAGAGTAGCCCCCGCTCGCCGCAACCAGAGAAAGCCCGCGTGCAGCAACAAAGACCCAACGCAGCCAGAAATAAAGAAAACTAATTTATTTTTAAAAGTAAATAAAAAGCCTGAAACAAAGGCCCATTTATGAGCATTGTTCTAATATGGGATGTACCTTAATTATAATTGAAAAACAAAACTTTGATTCTTCACAAAGCAATAAATATGTCTTAGGCATAAATAAATACTTTAAGAAACTCTTAAACTATATCCGTGAAACTTTCAATTATAAATCTGATACAAATTTAGTTGTCCCAAATTTGCATTTTATGTACACTGCTTCTTTTTCCAGTACAAAATATCAAGTGTCCATGTGGGGGTCAGTTGCAACCCACACACATGAAGCCATTTCTGCTTTCTGTAACAACTCTGGGATATGCACAAAACACCTATTTTTGCAAGAGAAATTTGACATATCCTCTCCTGCAACTTCCTAGGACTGGAATCCCAGTTTTCACCCCCTGGGTTAATGTGGTATTTGTCCTTGATCCCAACGAGAAAAACAGCAACAAAAAAGCTTCCATATCTTCATATTCTAATCAGCTAGACCTGCCTACATTTTCCTGACTCAGGACCCCACGCCTACCTCTTGGTGTTACGCTATCGTTAAACACTTGACAATAAGCGGACGGTTGCAGTATGCTAACTCAGCACTGAACTCAACACACAATTGGATCTTGGCCCCTGCTCAGCGGAGCTTGGGAAAACAAGTCAAATACTCTCCTGGGGAAAATATGGACATAAAATAATGTTTTCAATACTGTGCTCCTCTAAACAGTTTTCTTATTTCTTTAGCTTTCATTATCTATTATTGTCAGCATCAAGTACTTGTATTGCTGTAACCTGCAAGACACTGAGGAAAACAGAATAAAGGGTGGAAAATACCAGGATGTATAAGACTGGCCCCTAACTTGTGGCATTTATTACCAAGTTGGGGAAATAAGACGCATGTGCAAGGGGGAAAGCAAACACAACCAGGCAGAATTTGCTAAGCAGCAAATCTGCACACATGGAACACAAATGTTCACAGCAGCATTATCCACAAGAGCCAAAGAGTGGAAGCAACCAAGTGTCCATCAAAGATGGATGAAGGGGGCTTCCCTGGTGGCGCAGTGGTTGAGAGTCCGCCTGCCGATGCAGGGGATGCAGATTCGCGCCCCGGTCCAGGAGGATCCCACATGCCGCGGAGCGGCTGGGCCCATGAGCCATGGCCGCTGAGCCTGCGCGTCCGGAGCCTGTGCTCCGCAACGGGAGAGGCCACAACAGTGAGAGGCCCGCGTACCGCCAAAAAAAAAAAGATGGATGAATGGATAAACAACATGTGGTCCATTCATATAATGGAATATTATTCAGCCTCAAAAAGGAATGAAATTCTCACACATGCTACAATGTGGATGAATCACGCTAAGTGAAGTAAGGCAGACACAAAAGGACAAATATTCTATGATTCCACTTATATAACGTACCTAGAATAGGCAAACTCATAGTGACAGAAAGTCAAATGGTATTACCGGGGGCTAGGGCAGGGGGTAAGGGGGACTTACTGTCTAATGGGTACTGAGTTTCAGTTAGGGATGATGAAAAAGTTCTGAAAATGGAAAGTGGTGATGGCCACACAACATTGTGAAAATACTTAAAGCCACTATATTGTGTCCCTAAAAAAAGGTTAAAATAGTAAATTTTATGTTATGTATATTTTACCACAATGAAAAAGTGCAAGAAATATGATACACAGTGTCATAGCAATACAGGGGATGGTGGTTTGTTGGGTTTTTTTTTTTAAAGCAAGGAACAACTGGTTCTTCTAGGAAACAAAAAGGTATGTAAATACAGCTAAAAAGCTCTGATTGTGATATTTTTAAAAGAAATGTGTGAACCTAAAAATACCTTCCCACTTTAAAAGGTAACTTTTCCCCACTCTGGATGAGCTGCAAACACCGAAGACATTTGGGGAAAATGCTTCGAGCTCTATTACCAAGCTTAGTCTTCCACAGAATGCTTTAGACGCCAGAAGAAAGTGATTCAAAGGGCAGAAGTTTAGCCAAAAGGGAACTAAGAAATGATGTTCTGGCTAATCTGTCATATCTACCATTTTGAAAATGTAGTATTTTTTTCAAGATGGTAAAGGACATACTGTCCCAATCAACTGGATATTGGACGGCAGGACTCTAAATCAGACAATACAAAATTTAACTTTTGAAGCTATTTTCCGGATCTGCAGAACGGGCCACGGTAGAATCCTCTATGATTGGCAGCTTGTTTACCAATTGTGAACCCCTAGACTGCACGAGGCCTCTTTCATATTTTCTTGTGCTACCCTTTGCACCTGCCACGGTGACATCCCCAGCGCAGCAAGAGCTTCTGGTGACTTCTCAAAGAGTGTGGCGGGTTGTGCTGATTCAGCCACACTTTCTCTCTGAAGATTTCCGGGCTGATCAGCCTCTCCAAAGGGGTGGGCAGGCTATGGCCAAAAAGTGAGAAAGTCTAATCGGATGTCACAGGAATCAAATCTACAAATTCAGAACATTCCAACCAGCTGAGTTCAGCACTGTTTATACTGTACTCAAAGGGGAGACGGAAGCCATTGAAGGAAGCAGTGAGTGGGACACACCCGTGGTGCCCACACACCTGAGCAACGCATCACGTCCTGCTAAGGGGTGCCAGGTAAGCAGACACCAAGACAACATCCAAGGCTGCTGGGGATTCAGAACCGGGCAAGGGAAGGCCAGCCTCTCACCTTGTACCAAGAATAACTCCTTACCCAGCGATAATTTCTAAAGGTCGGAACATACGAGCCCAGCAAATTTGCGGTGTCAAGTACGGTTGTATTGTTGTGCCTGAACTAGAAGTATTGTAAATTACTGTCATAAATACAGACTTTCACAAGTAATTATAGAGGGTGAGTTTTGGGCCCAGTGATAAAGCGTAATTTAATAACGGGTGTTTCTTTACATCTGTAGATTTTTCCCTAAATGAACTTTACAAATTGTTCCGGTTGGTTTAAAACACAAAGGCCTTTCCAGATATAGAAATGTGAAACTGCCCAGTATCAAAATGAAAAAGGAAATACTCCCCAAATGCTTTAACCTCTTTCTCCTTGAAACGGACACCCTAATTCCTAGAACATTAAAGAGTAAGAATATATTTCAATTGAGAATATTTTTACTCCTAGTATATAGGTGCCAAAAACTACTAGACCAGAAGTAGAAAGAAATCACTCTCATCTGATATTACAAACCAGTTACTGAAAGTGATATAATCTTCTATTTTTAAAGCTAAACTTCTAGATATTTAAAAAAATCTTACCAAATGTTCACTCTTCAATTTCATATTTTTCACGATGTAGAAACACTCACAGCCATCCCTGAAATAAACTCTTCACAAGGGTAAAGGTATTTTTTTGAAAAAGTAGATACTCCGTTGAGAAGGACACTGTTGCTATGGAAACCAATGCTCCAACTTCACAATATATCTATGCCATGAGATAGCTACAAGACTTTAAGGAGAGAGAATGAACACCCACAGAAAAGTGACTTCCGATCTAAAAGTACAGTTTGCAAATTTTAACTTTCTTCAGTGGATTTTTTTCATATGAAAATGCAGTTTTAAAAAAAAAAAAGTGCTAAGTATTTATTTGAAAGATGTTGAGGAAGCCTGCCACATATGCAAAACATTCCGCTCCTGACATGAAGAAGAGCATCTTCCTCACTTAGGTGTGGGGGTCTTATCCATTCTTTCTATCTACGAAAATAAAATATAGCATACATCCAGAATAAAAACACGAAAGCACTGGCATAAAGAGCGCTGCTTCCTAGTGCAAAAGTCACTGGACTTTTTTGTTTCCTTTTGAAATCATGTCACGCATTTTCAAACATGGACTGTCACGCCCTCATCTGTTCACTTGAGCTCTGGGGAACATACCTCTCAATAACTGTTCCCTGATGGGTCGTTTTCAAAGTACACAAATCTTATAGCAATGGCCAGGAAGAGCCCCAGCTGGATGGGGCTTCCAGAAAAGACCCCTGCCCAGTCAGAATTCAAACAGGAGACACGATTTTTACATTTTCTGTTATCCTTATCTCCCACTAGAAATGCTGAATCATAAAAACGTGAATGGGTGAAAACCCAATATACAGCAGGGAATGAACGTCAGTCTAACATCTTTCCTTTTCTTCCGGGGGCTGGGGGGTGGGACCTTGTGAAAACTAAAAATACATAGTCATGTTTGCTTTTTTAAAATCATTAATGACACTGGCTTAATAACATAGGAAGAAATCAAGATGATTCCTGGGGACCAACACTTTGGCGGACATTGATATAGAAAGGGCTAGACTTAAGGAAGTGTGGACTGCAACTCTGGACTTTGTAAGTCCTGCAACAATTTAGTTTTGACCTCTTTCTTGACTCTGAAAGGAACACTTTTCAAGAAGCAGGAGGGCAATTACCTGTAAATCTACAAGTGTGTTTGGCAGTTATAAAAATGCAACTGGCTACTTATTCGTCCACCTATGTAACGAATATCATTAAATCCTTCACTCTGTGCCCAGGCACTGTGCTGGGTAAGATTACACAGAGATGATCAAAGCATTTGCCTCTTGGCCACTGAGAGGCTTACAGTTTACTAAAGAATATTTTGCAAAAATTCCAAGTTATCTGTGCAGTGAGTTGTATTTTATATTGAAACACAGCAAGTAACCCAAAGGCCAGCAGCTGGGCAGACTGCTGTATTCATGGGAGGGAATGTTGCTGTAAACATTCACACATAAAGCCTATGAGTGGAACATCTACTGAACGAAACAAGGGATACTTAGTGGGGGGAAACAAGCAGAACACTGACCCCACCTTTGTAAAATTTAAGTCTGCCCAGTCACTGCGATCAAAAGAGACCAGAGATTCGGTAGAAAACCGATGTTCTGAATGTTAAGTTTTCCATAATATTGTTACTCAGTAGTTGATTGTGCTTATTTTTTATAGCTGTTTAACTGTATAATAAAATGCAAAAAAAAAACCCACCTAGTTATGTTTTAGTTTCCCCTAGTTTCTTCAGAGAACAGTAGTTTGCAGTGACTCACTAAAGCCATTGGGCGACTCTTGGGAGGGATGTGACAGGATCCCAAGGTGATGGGCCCCGCGATGACCAATGTTCCACCACTCAGGCCGCAACCTCTGCCACGAGCGCCCATGTAAACCCCGGTGCAAGGCCCACTGTGCCACCAGAGTCACATCACACTAGACATGGGGGTCCAGGGACCCGATTGACTAATGGCTGAGGGGCCGCAACAGGTTAAAAAGCTGAAGAAAGGAGGGAAGCTGGAGAAACGAAAGAGGCAAAGAAAGGGAAAGGAGAGGCAGGCAGGCACGTAGGTGTTCACTGGGTTCTGCCTGCCTTCCCGTCAGGAAAACGTCCAACATTTCCAGAAAGGGGCTCCAAGTCTTCCGGGGACGTTGATGTATGAAGATTCACTCCCTTTCCCTCTGTAAAGCTGTTAGCTGAGAGTGCTGACTCGCTGCAGCAAAGAATTTCTCATCAATGCTCTTTGATTGTATTTTGCAAACAAAATGCCCGTTGCTCGGTAACATTTCACTTGAGCCTGACCTTCCCCGAAAGTTATTGCTATCAGATTAGCTTTACACTGTCCTCCTGTGATTACTGTAATCTTTTAAACCCGGGAGTTCATCCATCAGGGAAAAGACGAGTTGGTTGTGTAAGTCGAGAGCACGGCTATCCTGCCAGATTTATAACCCAGAGGGGTGTGTTAGGTGGGGGGAGGTTCTGTCCTGGATGGCAGTGGAACTCTGTGGTTCCCAGACGTGGAAAACGCTCCCGTTTTCCTGTCCACCCTGTGCTCAGATCCACAAGATGGACACCAGCGCCTCTCCGAGCCGGCGGGGGCGGGGGGCGGGGAGGGGGGTAGCTCGGGCTCCACAGGGAGAAAGAGGCTGGGAGACCCGCCAGAGCTACGCCCACCCCGAGGGGCGCCCTCGAGGACTTTAGGGCTGGGCCCGCCCCGGAGGCCTAGGGTTGCCAGATAAAATAGCAGGATGCCCAGTTAAACCTGCACTTAGCAAAAATCACAATGTTTCAGTACAAGTGTGCCCCATACAATATTTGATATCCCTTTTTTGTGTTTATTTGCAGGTTTTTTGCTAAATCGGGCAACCAACCGAACAGGCGGGGTCTAACCCAGCCCACGGGGCTGAGCGCGAGTGGAAGGTGCCGCCGCAGCGGCGGTGCCACGGGAATTGGGTGCAAGAGAACAGTGGTCCAGGGCGGCCGCAGGGGAGCCGCGAGCGCGCTGCTGCCACCGCACGGGCCTCTCCCGGCGTCCCATCCATCCCTGACCCGGCCCGGGGTCCCTGAGCCGCCGCCCCGCACTTCCACTCGCTGCGCTCTCGGCTGCGCCGGGGCCCAAGAAGCCGGTCCGTAACTCGGCAACTCGCTGGGCACCGGTGGGAAAGGCCCGGAGCTGTGAGCAGCCCGGCGTCCGCCCTCCAGAGCCAGCCGTGGGTAAGGTTTAGGAGAAGACCAGTGCGGTCTCGCTTCTTCCTTTTCGTTTGGTTGGTTTTTGCTTTTTAAAATGCAACTCTGAGTCAGGCCCCTCGGCCCAAATAAAAGCGTCTGAAATACCCAGACCCTGTTTTAAATTCGTAGCTACCCTTCATGAGTGACTCTGAGGTCTCTCCCACTTTTCCTTTGCTTCAGCCTCTAGCCGTGGAGAATTTCCCATCCTGGCCTGGACCGGTGTTCTGGCAACATTCATCCATGCAGGTGCGTGTCTCTTTTTTTAAAAAATTAAAGTAAAATTTAAAACTAGGAAGCTGACCAGACAGGACCTAATCAAGCTGGAGCTGAAAAGCCCAGAGCAAGCACAAAGATGCTAGGAGGTGCCGGCCAGGAGGTCAAATCAAATAAAGGCAGTTTTCCAAAATCTCCCCACTTCCCTTCCTGTAGGTCTCTTGTTCTCTCCATTTCAGGAGACATAAACAAGAAAGGAGACCCTACTTTCCCAGTTAATCCTGCTCTCTTACTCCTAATCAAATAGGATGTTTTAGATTTCTTTTCCTTTAAGAAATTTTTTAACAACTTCTTTACGTATTTATTTTGATGGCAGATGTAAACCTAGGAAGCATCTGTAGCCACAGCCCTTTCCTCTGGCAGCCTGAGGAGACCCCGGCCACTCTCCTGGAGCAAGGGTAGGGTGTGGGGGAGGAAGCCAAACAGAGGAATGTAACTTCAGCCTCTCACCTTGGTCGTGACCCCTAACTTTCCTCAGCTCTACAGCCCAGGCCCTGAAAGGCTGGCTTGGCTGGTTGAGGCTGCTGACTCAGATACTCTAAGAGCTGAAAGGTGTTCAAGCTTCCCAAGGTATTTTCCTGACGGGAAGGAGGGGGGAGTGAAGAGGAAATGAAAGAGAAACGCATCAATAGGATAGATTTAAAGGAGCTTAGACTAGAATTTGGGGCTCAATCAAAATCTAGTAATTCCAGGCCAGTCGTAGATGATAATCTAGGAGCAGGGGAAATGTACACCCAAAACGGAAAAAAAAAAAAAAAAAAAGCTTTAATCCATTGCTAGAAGTTACAACCTGAGAATATGAAAATTCTCCTTACAACCACCTCCACATTAAAAGGGATGTTAAACATGATACACCGTTAGATAAAACAATCCCTGTTCCTTTAAAGAATCGGAAGCAGAATTGGGGAAGGAAATTTATTCCACCTACAAAACTGAGTCTTGGTATTAATGTGGCTCCCTGAACTGGGTGTTTTTTTCTCCAGCGGTGCCCAGCAAACATTCCCTTCTCTAGGGCGTGTACTTTTCACAAGGATTTCTGGAGAGGGGGAAAGACTCTGTGTGTTTGTGCACTTGCATTTGGAGCCAACAAAAAAAGCAAATGTCTCCACAGCTATGTACTAAAGAGACCAACCATGTTTTTGACACTGAAATCACAAAGAAACAAATCTCCATAAACCACCAGGAGATATTTAGAGATTCCTAATGGTCTGTGAACTTACTGTACATGTAACTTACTACCATTCAAACAGAGCTTCACTTACTTCTCTACATAGTGAGCTACTTGCCAAGGACCGTATCTGACAAGCTTCTCAATACGCCTGGTATGTTACATACAAATGCATCATAAGAACAACTGCCAAAAAAGGAAAAATCCATACAGTCCCATTCAGGCCGTTTTCCCTAACTTAAAACCCAAATGGGCTTTCTCTGTACAAAGCATTGCATAGAACTGATCCACTTGTATACTTGCCTTCCTAATGGAAAACAATTATCTATTCCTTTCCTGCCCTCTCTCGCCATCATCGGATTGGTGACTGGCTTTTTGTTGGTGTTGAATGGAATTATGGGGCCCAAACCAATTGAAAGCAGAAAACAAAAGTTACATAATAAATGTGCAACGTATGCATTAGGACCTGAGCATTTGATCCCTGATAGTTTAGGCCCCCAAAGCCATCACTCTGACCTTTTCTAGTGGTAAATCCTATTCTCCTTTGCAATTACTTGTTTTCATTTTGAAAGGCTCAGGTCATCCCAGAACACTTAGTTCTGAGTAAAAGAGAGGGCACCAGGTCTGGTTTGTCCAGTTGCCGTCTCCGTCTCCTATTCTCCCCAAGCATGTATCCTTCTGCTACTGAGGCTGCTGCTTGGCCTTTCTGCCTGGCCCTCACTCCCCGCCTCCCAGGGTTATTTTTGGTTTTGTGACTCTATAGAAAGCATGAACTCTGGCTATCCCAAAGAATGGTTAGAACAGCACACAATGTGAAGAGAATCCCCTCTTGGACAGGGACCCCAGAACCCAAAGCACTATTACACGGGTGCTGCTTGGGCAGGTGGCCACTGCAAGATGCTACCACTGTCACAAACTCAAAACTCCCGACCTAGTGTTGGGGGAAATGGAGACAGAGAAACTGGAAATGGAAAGGTTAAGAAAAGTTACTGGCATGGAGAACTGAGACAAAACTCTCCTAGTTACCTGCTCTAACTTAAAGGAGAAAAACAAAAAGAATGTCCTTTCCCCGCCCCCCTCCTATTCCTCTGTGACAAACTTGTAAGTATGAAGAGATCACACTGACAAAAGAGAGTCAACTGGGAGTGGGCGGACATTACTCAGGGAAATGCTTATATTCTACCTTGGATTAAACATCCACAAAATCCATGTTCAGTAAACTCACTTCTGTCCTTAAAATACCCAGTTCTGCTCTTCCCATAAGATGTTCTCAGAGCTTCAGGTCTGGACAGCATAACGGAGCAACAGGGCAGCAGGACTGCACCTGCCAGGCTGCCTACCAACTCACCCCAAATGTTTCCCTGGCTCCGCACAGCAGTGCAGTGCTGCTGAAAGCCTCTCTCCAAGAGCCAGAGGTACAGTCTTTTTTGGGGTGGGGGGAGACTGGGGGTAGGCAGAAGCTCTACCATTAGTTCCGCCCACAGAAGAGCTTTGGGCCTTCCAGGGCCTTCCATCTCTGAATTCCAGCATACGCCTCAACCCCCTCCCTGAGAAGATGGGCTTTTTTCCTTTGTACATCTGCCCCAGTGAAAGGGAAAGACCAAACACCTGTCCACAGAATTCTACGAGCTTAAAATCAAAGGAGCCCTTGGGCTGGGCAGGATGGTAAACTAGACATTCTCCAGGAGGAAAGGCTCCACTGGGGTTTGCAAGGCTTTGGAGGCCTGAAGGAGGGAACCGGATGGAGAGGTGAGGGGAGGAATCTGCCCACCTCCAGGGTTCAGAGCAGACCCATGCTCTCTAAAGCACAGCAGAGGAGCAGAGGGGAGAGGAGAGGAGAGGACAGGAGGAGGCCCAGGCCCACCTAGAACTGGGGAAAGGACTCTCCAGGGCTGGCCTTCCTCACTGTAGGTCGTTTTGTTTCTGTTTCTTTAAGACCACGGTGACTGCTGAGGGCTGCCTGCGGAATGGTGTTAAAGGACCTGAGCAATTCTGCAAAAGGAGTTGGTTGACTCTGGGCGCACTAGATTCTGAGTCCCCGCTATCAGTGTGGGGGCCTTTCTGGCCCTTGTTTACTACTGCTTCTAAATAGGGCTTCTTTCAACAGACTGCAAGAGGCTGGAGGCCACAGTAGGCTACTTGAAAGGCTTCGGGTTCGCTCAAATTCCCCGGGGGCCGAGAAAAACACCCAGAGTCATCCAAGCCTTGGGCCTTGGCTCCTGCCTTGCACCTAAATGCGAGGCCCTCTAAAGCCTGCGGCAAGAAAGCCCGGCCGCACTGTGGTGTGTGCTCACGCGGATTTTAATGTGGTCCTGCCTCGACCTCTTTTATTTACCCGTCCCCCTTTAACCTGGGGAAGGCACTTGGCGAGCCCGAGGCGCCTTTCCCGTGGGCGCCTGGGTTCACCTCCTACCTCGCCGGGTCCAGACCGAAGATCGCTTCTGCCGAGAGAGTAAGGACCGGCTCGGCTGGAGTTGGGGCGGAAGGCCGGGCCGGGCCATCTTCCCAAAAATTCGCCTCCGAGCCTCCCAGCCAAAGCAGCAATAGCCACTTGGAAGTGTTTTCGCCCACGCGCGGGGCCCAGTGCGGCCCCGCAGCTGCTCTTACCTGGCTTGGCGAGCTGCGCCTGCAGCGCCCCAGGCTGGGGCTCCGCGGCCCAGCGCAGCGCGGCGGCAGCAGCCAACTCCACAGCGGGGCGCGGCGGCGGCGGCGGCTGAGACGGCTGCGAGGGCGGCGGGGCAGAGGTGGCGTCTCCCGGCGGCGGGGGTCCCGGCAGGGAGCGCAGCGAGTCGGGGATGAGGCTCTCGAGGCTCTCGTTGGCCTGCTGCCTGCGCAGCGCCACCTGCGCCGCCATGACCCGCTGCCGCTCGATGATAAGGATGCACTTCTCACAGGTGCAGTCTTTGAAGCGGCAGTAGCGTTTGTGGCCCTTGAGCCAGGACAGCACGCCGTGGTTGCGGCAGCGCGCGCACTTGGGCGTGCGCTGCAAGGGCGCCCGCGGCGGCTGCGACACGGGGCCGCCCATGTACAGGTAGGGAGAGCCGTAGCCGTTCATGCCCCGGGCTCCCGGAAGAGCTGGCGGGCTGGCGGCGGGAGCGAGTCAGGGCGCGCTGGACGACGGGTTGGGAGGCCCGCTCAGGGGCGGCCTCCGGGCGGCGCAGTCTTTGGTCCAGCAGTCCCCGCGGCCGCGTGTGCTCCGGGATGGCCGGAGGGGCTGCAGCCGTGTTTACGGCTCCCGCGGCGCTCACAGCCTCAGCCTCCCGACTGGCGCTCCACCAATCTCACGCCGGTTGCGTCTCCGCCTGCCGCTGCTTTGGCCGGCACGTCCTCCCTCGCCGAGGCGCTGCGGCGGCTGCCAGGAGCCGGCGAGAACTCTGATTATGGTCTGAGCCAGCTCGTCTGCAGCTCCCGCGCGCGCAGGCCGGGCCCGGCACTTCCTCCGCCGCCCTCCCCCTACTCCTCCTCCCTCCCACCGCCACCCCCACCCCCACCCTCGAGGTCCAGGTCTCCTTGCATTCCCCACCCCACTCCACGCCTGCCTCCTTCCTTTCCGCTCGGGCCCCTCGATTCCCTGCACTTCACCTTCCTTGCCATCCGCCGTCGGGCCACTCTCACGGGGGCGCTCAAGGCCCCCTCCTCCAAGCTCTCTGTGCTTCCCCTGCCCGCGGCGGGCGGGACTGCGGCGCTCCGGGACGCGGCGGTGCACGCGGGGCGGGGAAGGGAGGACCAGCGCGGGTGAGGGTGGAGGTGCCCTTCGCTCTCTTCCCTTCCCTCCAGGCCTGATTTGGCGGTACCGAGCCCAAGGCCGCTTTCATTTCCATCCTTGGCCACAGAAACACAGCTCCGCGAGAACCGGAGCCTACCAGAGCCCTGCGGGTGCACTTGGTTCCCGGAGTGAGCCGAGAGGGTTTTAAGTTGGGGGGAGCCAGGCCCCGCGGCCACTGGCGGGAGGAGTTGGGGGCAGGGCATTGGAATTGGTTCGAGAAATGTTGGCTTTATTTCCTTGTGCAACATTTTTTTCTTTTGCTGCTGTAGAAGAAAATGATTGATTTTGAAAACCTGCTGGCCCAAGGATGACGACCCATTTTGCAGGCTATTTCAAAGGAAAAAACTGTCC